>NC_138772.1:472808862-473516362 GCF_965119305.1 Pelophylax lessonae
CCCTGTTCGATTCGCACCAGAACTCCGGAACAGAGAAAAAGTTCTGACCCGAACAGCAAACCCTATTAAAGTCTATGGGACCTGAACTTGAAAAACCAAAAGTCACCATTGTGAAAGCTTATATGCAAGTTATTGGCATTAAAAAAGTGTATGGAGGTTTGAGTACTGCCCTGGGGGATATGTATCGATGCAAAAAAATGTTTCTAAAAAAGATAATTTTTTAAAGGAGCAGTAATTTTAATGATGCTTAAAGTTCAGCAATAAGAATGAAAAATTCCTTCAAGTATAGTGCCTGGGGGGTCCCCTTAATCTGCCTGTAAAATGGTGCATCTGTACTGTGTATAAAACCTACTGCAGAAAAAGGAAAAAAAAATTATGAAATTACATTTAAATTGCCGTCAATACAATACCATTGCCAGCAATAGTAAAATGTTAAAAAAAAATGGCGTGGGGGCACCCCCCCCAATCCATAAAAGGCCCCCTCGGGTCTGGTATGGATTTTTACGGGGAACCCCACCCAAAAATTTTAAAGGAACGGCGTGGGCCCCCTCCCAAAATCCATACTAGACCCTTATCTGAGCATGCAGCTTGACAGGTCAGGAAAGGGGCAGGGGGCTATTCGGAATCTGGAATCCCCCTTTAACAAGATGAGGGCAATCAGGGCTTAGAATACACAGTACAGCGCGCAGTGCATTGCAGGGCGTTCAGTGGGGCGAACACCTGCCAAGCGCCCTGCAAATTCAGGTGTTCACTACACTGCAATGCAATTGTCTTATAAATGTTTGGCGCGATAACTAGCATAGTGGCAGAAGGGCCTGATTATTATTCAATTCTTTCCACATGTGCATTCATCACTGCATGTTCACATGGAAAAACATTAGGGCTTACTAAGGAATGTAAATAATTTTCAGTGATTGGTTTACAAATTATAAAGTGAAGAATACTTTATTCCAAACAATTTCCAAGGAAAAGGTATATTCTTGAAAACCATTGATAAACATTTTTAAAACAATAATATACTGAGTATGGATTTTAAAGTATTTAAAAAAAATTAATTGTGAATAGATTAAAATCCTCCCATTGTCTACATTTGACAAATTATATACAGTATGAGCAGCTCTTCAAAGTTTAGAGGTGTATCACCGATCAAGAAGTGCCCAAGCAACCGCACAAGCTGGCATAGGATTTTCTAAAAACCTTATTCTTGTATTTAATTAGTAATTACATACTGTATGAACACAGGGGCAGCCATATTCACTCTTAATACACTGCCTGGCCAAAAAAAAAAGTCGCCACCAAAAAAAAGGTTACACAATCTAATATTTAGTTGGCTTTGATTACGGCACACGTTTGCTGTGGCATTGTTTCGATAAGCTTCTGCAATGTTACAAGATTTATTTCTGTCCAGTATTACATTCATTTTTTCACCAAGATCTTGTATTGATGATGAGAGAGTCGGACCACTGCGCAAAGCCTTCTCCAGCACATCCCAAAGATTTTCAATGGGGTTACGTTCTGGACTCTGTGGTGGCCAATCCATGTGTGAAAATGATGTCTCATGCTCCCTGAACCACTTTTTCACAATTTGAGCCCGATGGACCCTAGCATTGTCATCTTGGAATATGCCCATGCCATCAGGGAAGAAAAAATCAATTGATGAAATAACCTGGTCATTCAGTATATTCAGGTAGCCAGCTGACCTCATTCTTTGGGCACATGTAGTAACTATCCCATAGGATAGTTACTGCATACTTAGTTTAGTTAGTTGCTTAGTTAATTCCAGGTGGCACCTTTTTTTTTTTTGGTCGGGCAGTGTATATTTATTAGCTCTGCTCCTTTCTACAAGAAAAGTCTTAGTGCCGGTTCACACTGGAATTGCACAGGAATTCAAGGTATTTCTGTGTAATTCAGTGCCATGCAATGTTCAGCTCATTCATTTGAATTGGATCACATAGTACTGCAGTACTATGCTACCTAGGACAAATGTACTGCATTTGCAATCTGCATTTGGGGGTGTCATTAGAATTACATTGACATCCTTAGCAGAAGACACACTCAGTCTGTTTTGAACGCGGTGCGCGAAACATACACAGAACGTGGGTTTCCTGCACCCTGTTCCAGTGTGGCCCATTTAAAGAATTGCAGTGTAAATGCTTCAGAATTTGTACAGCTGTCGCAAATAATACCCCTAATGTGTCTAATATGTGTACTTCATGTAGCAACCTACAGGTAGGTGCTATGTAAATGTATAGTGGGCCTTGTCTGCCTAACAGCAGGGCTGTGATTTATTTAGCTAGGGTGTCAGGGCTTTCAGATGTACCTGCTGATGGGAGAAGTATCCCCACTGGCTCCTGTGAGAGGATTCTCATAGGGCAGTGTGGGAAGCCCAATCAGGGGACACATCCCAGCTTGCAACTACCCCAGAAGGCAGAATATGCTGCAAAGGATTCTGGGAGTGGATATAAGTTTGGGGGGGAAGTGCGTAGCACGGTGTCTTTGAAGGGAGCAAAGTCTGAGGAAGGAGAGTGCGGCTGTCTCTCCTCCTGTCTGAGGAAGGTGGATGTCTCAGGGTGTCGCCTGAGTGTCCGGAGAGAGTGCTGAGTTGAGCTGAGGGGATCCGGTGTGCCGAGAGCCTGCAGAGAGAGAGAGGGGTCCAGTCCCAGGAAAGCCTACACAGGTCGTGAGTACTGAGGATTGCCCCTGGGGGTCTGTCTGAAGTTAGAGGGGACCACTCCAGAAGAGGTTCTGGGATCCAGTGTCAGCTAGCTGTAAAGGGGGTACCTAGGTTGAGGACCCTGAAGCTACAGAGGGGGTACATAGTCATTGGACCCTGAAGAGTTCAAGGTCAAAGGGGGCACCTGCAGTTTGGGCCATGAATTGCACAGAGCGTGCCAGTTAAAGTGACAGCTATACAGAGTTCTACTATATACTACCTCAAGCTGTGCCAGGTGGGGGAAAGTATTCAGTGACTTTCATAGTACAACACTAGTGTTGAGCGAACACGGACTGTATTATTCGTGTTCGTACCGAATAATTTGATTTTTTGTACCCGAACACGGACACGGACACTTTACTGTATGTTCGGGTAAAAATCCGTGTTCGGTCGTTTTATTTCCGGGTTTTGCATGCTTTGGCGCTCTTTTCATGGCGGGCTTTCAACAGCCAATCAACAATCGTTTAACTGGTGTGCCTTAAGCCATCCCAGCCATGCCTGCAAATGTCTCAGTAGCTGTGATTGGCCGTCTGAAGCATGTGACCAAGACTTTATAAGTTCCAGGCAGCCGCAGCGTCTTCATTCTGCTGCTTAGATCAGGGACAGAGCACACATCAACGTGCTGGCTGCTGATTAGGGAAAAACAGGCAGGAAAAAAACATTTGTGTCCGGATAGAATTGAGGGACAGGTCGGAGTGTTTAGGCAGGGCGAGTTGTAGGCATTTTAGGGATAGAGTCTGCTGAATTATAGGGTCAGTGTCTTCTACAAACTACAATCGATATTGCTGTGTGGGGTCTGCACTCAATCCTGATCTACGATCTCTTCTCAATCCTGTTAGGGAGAGGCTGCTGCTGAATTTTATGGAAACTGTGTTCTACAAACTACAATCGATATTGCTGTGTGGTGTGGGATAGGAGATAGGCAGGTGTCAGTGATCCACATCCATTTTTCTGTGTGTGAGCTGCAGTGAACACAATCTTTTTGGGCTGCAGTGAACACAATCTTTTTGGGGTGCAGTGAACAACGTCCTTTTTGGGGTGCAGTGAACAAAATCTTTTTGGGGTGCAGTGAACAAAATCCTTTTTGGGGTGCAGTGAACAACATCCTTTTTGGGGTGCAGTGAACACAATCTTTTTGGGGTGCAGTGAACAAAATCCTTTGTGGGGTGCAGTGAACACAATCTTTGTGGGGTGCAGTGAACACAATCTTTTTGGGGTGCAGTGAACAACATCCTTTTTGGGGTGCAGTGAACACAATCTTTGTGGGGTGCAGTGAACACAATCTTTTTGGGGTGCAGTGAACAAAATCCTTTTTGGGGTGCAGTGAACACAATCTTTGTGGGGTGCAGTGAACACAATCTTTTTGGGGTGGAGTGAACAAAATCCTTTTTGGGGTGCAGTGAACAACATCCTTTTTGGGGTGCAGTGAACAAAATCCTTTTTGGGGTGCAGTGAACACAATCTTTTTGGGGTGCAGTGAACAAAATCCTTTGTGGGGTGCAGTGAACACAATCTTTGTGGGGTGCAGTGAACACAATCTTTTTGGGGTGCAGTGAACAAAATCCTTTTTGGGGTGCAGTGAACACAATCTTTTTGGGGTGCAGTGAACAAAATCCTTTGTGGGGTGCAGTGAACACAATCTTTGTGGGGTACAGTGAACAGAATCTTTGTGGGGTGCAGTGAACACAATCTTTGGGGGGTACAGTGAACACAATCTTTTTGGGGTGCAGTGAACAAAATCCTTTTTGGGGTGCAGTGAACACAATCTTTGTGGGGTGCAGTGAACACAATCTTTTTGGGGTGGAGTGAACAAAATCCTTTTTGGGGTGCAGTGAACAACATCCTTTTTGGGGTGCAGTGAACAAAATCCTTTTTGGGGTGCAGTGAACACAATCTTTTTGGGATGCAGTGAACAAAATCCTTTGTGGGGTGCAGTGAACACAATCTTTGTGGGGTGCAGTGAACACAATCTTTTTGGGGTGCAGTGAACAAAATCCGTTTTGGGGTGCAGTGAACAACATCCTTTTTGGGGTGCAGTGAACAAAATCCTTTTTGGGGTGCAGTGAACACAATCTTTTTGGGGTGCAGTGAACAAAATCCTTTGTGGGGTGCAGTGAACACAATCTTTGTGGGGTACAGTGAACAGAATCTTTGTGGGGTGCAGTGAACACAATCTTTGGGGGGTACAGTGAACACAATCTTTTTGGGGTGCAGTGAACAAAATCCTTTGTGGGGTGCAGTGAACACAATCTTTGGGGGTACAGTGAACACAATCTTTTTGGGGTGCAGTGAACAAAATCCTTTGTGGGGTGCAGTGAACACAATCTTTGTGGGGTGCAGTGAACACAATCTTTTTGGGGTGCAGTGAACAAAATCCTTTTTGGGGTGCAGTGAACAACATCCTTTTTGGGGTGCAGTGAACACAATCTTTTTGGGGTGCAGTGAACAAAATCCTTTGTGGGGTGCAGTGAACACAATCTTTGTGGGGTACAGTGAACATAATCTTTGTGGGGTGCAGTAAACACAATCTTTGGGGGGTACAGTGAACACAATCTTTTTGGGGTGCAGTGAACAAAATCCTTTGTGGGGTGCAGTGAACACAATCTTTGGGGGGTACAGTGAACACAATCTTTTTGGGGTGCAGTGAACAAAATTCTTTGTGGGGTGCAGTGAACACAATCTTTGTGGGGTGCAGTGAACACAATCTTTTTGGGGTGCGGTGAACAAAATCCTTTTTGGGGTGCAGTGAACAACATCTTTTTTGGAGTGCAGTGAACACAATCTTTTTGGGGTGCAGTGAACAAAATCCTTTGTGGGGTGCAGTGAACACAATCTTTGTGGGGTACAGGGAACAGAATCTTTGTGGGGTGCAGTGAACACAATCTTTGGGGGATACAGTGAACACAATCTTTTTGGGGTGCAGTGAACAAAATCCTTTTAGGGTGCAGTGAACACAATCTTTGTGGGGTGCAGTGAACAAAATCCTTTTTGAGGTGCAGTGAACACAATCTTTGTGGGGTGCAGTGAACACAATCTTTGTGGGGTACAGTGAACACAATCTCATACTTCTGAAGATTTGAGGGTGCTGCCTGTTCCATACTCCTCCTCCTACTGCTCAACCATCCTTTTAGGGGTACAAACAATAGTAATTGGGGCCTAGTGTGGTGGTGTACGTGTGAGATACATACACTTTCTTTTTGATCATATTTTCTATTCCGCTATTCAATTAAAACCTTTGGGGATCAATTAAATTGCGTGATAGTCTGTGTCGGTACGTGTGAGATCCACCTTTCCAAGTTTTTGGGGTTCATCTCATACTTCTGAAGATTTGAGGGTGCTGCCTGTTCCATACTCCTCCTCCTACTCCTCAACCATCCTTTTAGGGGTACAAACAATAGTAATTGGGGCCTAGTGTGGTGGTGTACGTGTGAGATACATACACTTTCTTTTTGATCATATTTTCTATTCCGCTATTCAATTAAAACCTTTGGGGATCAATTAAATTGCGTGATAGTCTGTGTCGGTACGTGTGAGATCCACCTTTCCAAGTTTTTGGGGTTCATCTCATACTTCTGAAGATTTGAGGGTGCTGCCTGTTCCATACTCCTCCTCCTACTGCTCAACCATCCTTTTAGGGGTACAAACAATAGTAATTGGGGCCTAGTGTGGTGGTGTACGTGTGAGATACATACACTTTCTTTTTGATCATATTTTCTATTCCGCTATTCAATTAAAACCTTTGGGGATCAATTAAATTGCGTGATAGTCTGTGTCGGTACGTGTGAGATCCACCTTTCCAAGTTTTTGGGGTTCATCTCATACTTCTGAAGATTTGAGGGTGCTGCCTGTTCCATACTCCTCCTCCTACTCCTCAACCATCCTTTTAGGGGTACAAACAATAGTAATTGGGGCCTAGTGTGGTGGTGTACGTGTGAGATACATACACTTTCTTTTTGATCATATTTTCTATTCCGCTATTCAATTAAAACCTTTGGGGATCAATTAAATTGCGTGATAGTCTGTGTCGGTACGTGTGAGATCCACCTTTCCAAGTTTTTGGGGTTCATCTCATACTTCTGAAGATTTGAGGGTGCTGCCTGTTCCATACTCCTCCTCCTACTCCTCAACCATCCTTTTAGGGGTACAAACAATAGTAATTGGAGCCTAGTGTGGTGGTGTACGTGTGAGATACATACACTTTCTTTTTGATCATATTTTCTATTCCGCTATTCAATTAAAACCTTTGGGGATCAATTAAATTGCGTGATAGTCTGTGTCGGTACGTGTGAGATCCACCTTTCCAAGTTTTTGGGGTTCATCTCATACTTCTGAAGATTTGAGGGTGCTGCCTGTTCCATACTCCTCCTCCTACTGCTCAACCATCCTTTTAGGGGTACAAACAATAGTAATTGGGGCCTAGTGTGGTGGTGTACGTGCGAGATATATACACTTTTTTTGATCATATTTCCTATTCCGCTATTCAATAAAAACCTTTGAGGATCAATTGAATTGCGGGATAGTCTGTGTCGGTACGTGTGAGATCCACCTTTCCAAGTTTTTGAGGTTCATCTCATACTTCTGAAGATTTGAGGGTGCTGTCTGTTCCATACTCCTCCTACTCCTCATCCATCCTTTTAGGGGTAGAAACAATAGTAATTGGGGCCTAGTGTGGTTTTGTACGTGCGAGATACATACACTTTTTTGGATCATATTTCCTATCCCGCTATTCAATAAAAACCTTTCTAGGGCAAGATCTTAAATTACAGAAATATGAGGAGACCGTCAAATAAGGGCCGTGGCCTGGGTCGTGGTGCTGCTGGTAGAGCTCCTGTTGCAAGGAGAGGACATGGTCGATCTGTGCCAGCTACACGCACAAGTGAAACACCTTTCTCAAGTGTGAGTAGGCGACAGAACCTGCATCAGTATTTGGTAGGGCATCATACGCCCCTAGAAGTGATGAGGCCAGAACAAGTGGAGGCGATAGTAGATTGGTTTGCTGCTGACAGTGCCTCCAGTTCCTTCACATTGTCTCCCACCCAGTCTACTGCAGAAAGGTCACAGTTGGCACCTGCAGCCGATGTCCAACCGTCTTTCACCTCACCCCCTTGCAAATCAGGCCAGCAGTCTGAGCCCCAAGCCATACAGCAGTCTCTTCTTCTTTTTGATGACTCTGTCAGCAGGGTTTCCCAGGGCCATCCACCTAGCCCTGCCCCAGAAGTGGAAGAGATTGAGTGCAGCGATGCCCAACCACTTATTTCTCAAGATGAGTACATGCAAGGATCATCGCAGCACGTCTCCGATGATGACGAAACGCAGGTGCCAACTGCTGCGGCGTTCAGCATTGTGGAGACCGACAAGGAGGGCAGGGGTGAAGACTGGGTGGAAGATGATGTGGAGGACGATGAGGTCCTCGACCCCACATGGAATGAACGTCATGCAGGTGACCTGAGTAGTTTGGAGGAAGAGGCGGTGGTCGCACAGAGCCACCAGCACAGCAGAAGAGGGAGCAGGGTGCAGAAGCGGAGCGGCCGTGCCCTAGACACTACGCCCGCTACTGCCCAACGCAGCAAGGGAACGAGCGCACCAAAGTCAGCTCAAAGGAGTTCTCTAGCGTGGAAGTTCTTTAGAAAATGTGCTGATGACAGGACACGAGTGGTTTGCACCCTGTGCAATCAGAGCTTGAAGCGAGGCATAAACCTTCTCAACCTGAGCACAACCTGCATGATCAGGCATCTAAGTGCAAAGCACGAGCTGCAGTGGAGTACACACCTTCAAAACCAAGAAACGTCTCTGGCTCATCCTGCTTCCTCTTCTGCTGCAGTCTCGGCCGCTCCAGCCACATCTGTAGTGATACCGGCACCTGCCACCCCGCAAACAGACGATCTGTCACCAACACCACCACCTGGGTCACCAACAACCATCTCCACAATGTCCCGTGGAAGCGTTCAGCTTTCCATCTCCCAAACACTTGAGAGGAAGAGGAAGTACCCCCCTACCCACCCGCGATCCCTGGCCCTGAATGCCAGCATTTCAAAATTATTGGCCTTTGAAATGCTGTCATTCCGTCTGGTGGAGACGCACAGTTTTAAAAACCTTATGTCGGTGGCTGTCCCACAGTACGTCGTGCCCAGCCGCCACTACTTTTCCAGGCAAGCCATCCCTTCCCTGCACAACCAAGTGGGGTAAAAAAATCAGGTGTGCACTGCGCAACGCCATCTGTGCCAAGGTCCACCTAACTACCGATACGTGGACCAGTAAGCACGGTCAGGGGCGTTATATCTCCCTAACGGCACACTGGGTAAATGCAGTGGCGGATGGGCCTGAGGCGGATAGCAATTTGGCGCATGTCCTTCCACCACCGAGGATTGCAGGGCGCTTCAGTTTGCCTCCTGTTCCTAACTCCTCCTACTCCGCTTCCTCATCCTCTACCGCCTCCTCATCCGGACAGCGTAACACCTTCACCACCAACTTCAGCACGGCCAGGGGTAAACGACAGCAGGCAGTTTTACAACTTGCCTGTTTGGGGGACAAACCACAGGAGTTGTGGAGGAGCATGGAACAGCAGACAAATGAGTGGTTGCTGCCAGCGAGCCTCAAGCCCGGCCTGGTGGTGTGCGATAACGGGAGAAATCTCATAGCAGCTCTGGGCCTAGCCGGTTTGACGCACATCCCTTGCCTGGCGCATGTGCTGAATTTGGTGGTGCAGAGGTTCCTTAAAAACTACCCCGATATGTCAGAGCTGCTGCAGAAAGTGCGGGCCGTTTGTGCGCACTTTCGGCGTTCTCACCCTGCTGCTGCTCGCCTGGCAGCGCTGCAGCGTAACTTCGGCCTTCCCGCTCACCGCCTCATATGTGACATGCCCACAAGGTGGAACTCCACCTTGCACATGCTGGAAAGACTGTGCGAGCAGCAGCAGGCCATAGTGGAATTTCAGCTGCAGCACGCACGCGTGAGTCGCTCTGCGGAACAGCACCACTTCACCACCAATAACTGGGCCTCCATGCGAGACCTGTGTGCCTTGTTGCGCTGTTTTGAGTACTCCACCGACATGGCCAGTGGCAATGACGCCGTTCTCAGCTTAACTATCCCACTTCTATGCCTCCTTGAAAAAACAATTCGGGCGATGATGGAAGAGGATGTGGCACAGGATGAGGAGGAGGAGGAGGATGAAGAGGTAACATTTCCAAGGCTTTCAGGGCAGTCATTCGCAAGGGGCTCCGAGGGTGGGTTCCTGCACACACAAACGCCAGGGACACAATTGTCCAGCAGGGGCACAGTTCTGGAGGATGAGGAGGATGAGGAGGAGGAGGAGGAGGAGCTGGAGGAGGAGATGGAACCATGTTCACAGCAGGGTGGCACCCAGGCCAGCTCATGGCCATCACTGGTGCGTGGCTGGGGGGATACAGAGGACACGGACGATACACCTCCCACAGAGGACAGCCTTTCGTTGCCTCTGGGCAGCCTGGCACACATGAGCGATTACATGCTGCAGTGTCTCCACAACGACCGCCGAGTTGCCCACATTCTATCTTGTGCTGATTACTGGGTGGCCACGCTGCTGGATCCCCGTTACAAGGGCAACGTACCGTCCTTAATTCACTCACTGGAGCGCGATCGCAAGATGCGCGAGTACAAGCGCACGCTGGTAGACGCCATGCTGCTGGCATTCCCATCTGACAGCGGGGCCGCAGTGGAAGCACAAGGCAGAGGAGGAGGAGGAGGTCGCCAACGCAACCAGGGCACCGCCAGCACCTCAGAAGGCAGGGTTAGCATGGCCGAAATGTGGAAAAGCTTTGTCAGCACGCCACAACAAACAGCAGCACCAGCAGCTCAGATGGAACGTCTTAGCAGGAGGCAGCATTTTACCAACATGGTGGAGCAGTATGTGTGCACACGCCTACATGTAGTGAATGAGGGGTCTGCCCCCTTCAACTTCTGGGTCTCCAAATTGGGCACATGGCCTGAGCTTGCCCTTTACGCCTTGGAGGTGCTGGCGTGCCCTGCAGCCAGTGTATTATCTGAACCGGTATTTAGCACGGCTGGGGACGTTATAACAGACAAGCGCAGCCGCCTGTCCAGAGACAATGTGGACAAGCTCACGTTCATTAAAATGAACCAGGCATGGATTCCACAGGACTTTTCTGTACCTTGTGCAGAATAGCAATGGATACCGACCTGACCCACCCATTGTTCCATTTTTGCTCTTTCTCACTCTTTTGGGGTGTACCCTCATTTAAAATTTGTGAAAAGAAGCAGTGTTGGCTACCTCGTCCTCCTCCTCAGGGCCAGATTAACGTAGGGGCTATTGGAGCTGCAGCTCCAGGCCCCTACCTTTTATATAGGCCCCGGGTTGGCCATATTCACTGTTACCGCTCTTCTGTCACTTGTAAACACAGAAGTCTGGCTTCTATGCTCGCTTCCCCAGGCAGCACCCTCAGAACCTCCCCACACAGCGCGAAGGCCGGACAAGGAGGGACAGTTGCCGATGCATGGATGTGTTTATGGGCTTCAGAGACAGCATCCCATGTTGAATTAGGCATGCATGGCTGCACCCTTCCTCCTCTGGGTGCATGGCAAGGCACGGCCCTTAAGGCCCTTCAAAATCCTCAGCACCAAGCCCATGATGCTCTTAATCCGGCCCTGGTCCTCCTCCACCGCCGCTTCCACCTACACCACCCATAGGTGTGCGCAGCCTATTGCATTAAGGTGTGCACCCCAAAGTTGAAATACACATGCATGTGTTTGCCAGCAGGGAGAGTAATGTATCGGGGCCATGTACCTGTAGGCAAAGAGAAATAGAGCAGAGCAGGTCCGAGGGAGATCTTTCCCATCTCCTCACTGGCAATGCTATGTGCCCTAGGTGATTAGGGTGTGCCCAGGCACACCCGGCACACCCTGTGCGCATGCCTATGTCACCGCCACATCCACCACCACCTCAACCTCCCTCCTACTCCATATGGGCCTCGTCCTTCAGAGATGAAGAAGAACATTGTTTTATTTTTCTGTTTTTTTTTGTTGTTTTAAGTTATTTCCCTATCCACATTTGTTTGCAGAGCACTTGCCATGCTCTTAATTACGTTTTGCTGCCATTTGCAGCACTCAAGCCCTTTCCTTTGGTGTTTTAGAGCCATTTTAGTGCCTTAAAGTTCGGGTCCCCATTGACTTCAATGGGGTTCGGTGTCCGGGAAAAGTTCGGTAAAAGTCCGGGACACGGACCCGGACTTTTTTTTAAAGTTCGGCCGAACCCGTCGAACACGGACATCTAGGTGTCCGCTCAACCCTATACAACACGACTTTCTAAATTTGTAAAGCGGTAAATTTAAATCACCAAAATGATTTACATCAATTAGGATAAATATACACAAATATATTAACGGAAAAATGCTACATTACCGCTTGTGCAATAACGCACCTCAACAGACAAAAAGCGTGAATGGGTTCTTAAATTGCACTGTAGCAGTATTTTCAGGCATTGGGCCTGATGTGGGTCTGCCATGGTTACTGCTAACACCAACTGCGCATTTAAGCTTGTTGCCCAAGTGTGAGATCTGAGACACACGGCATCTTTGGTTTTTAGTTTTATTGTAGGAACTTGGATGGGAGAAGGGAATGAGTGGGATACTCCTCTGGCTCAACTAGGTACAAATTTGGGACACTTGAGAAAAATGCCGCCTAGCGCTGTCTTGGCGCCAGCTGAAGGCCCGACCAACGCTTACTGCCGCTTGTGAATCTTACTTGCGGTCTGTGAACTGAAACTTGACTTTTGCTACTTCACAGCTCAAAAGTCCTTTACACTGCTCCCTGTAGTCTTCACTGACTGAGGTAGCTACTTGCAATGCTGCTGCAACAATTAACACTTTACACTTCAGGGCCCAACCGCTGGTACCCTCTTTTGTCTTCAGGGTTATCACTGGCACCCCCTTTACTATAATTTCTGCACCGGCTAGTTAGCTCCTGGATCCCTCTGAACTTCTCCGGAGTGGTCCCCTCTGCTAAGCAGACCCCCAGGGACAGTTTGCAGTACTCACGACTCAGAATGCTTTCCTGAAACTCGACCCCAATGTTCCGCTGGTCCTCAGCACACCTGGATCCTCACTGCAGCTCAGCTCAGTATCCACTCAGGCAAGCCGCCTGGGATACCTGATTCTTCCTGACAGGAGGAGAGACAGCCATCACCTCCCTCCTGGGACTCTGCTTCCCACCAAAGACAATCTGACATGCGCGCCCCACGGACTTATACCCCCTCCCAGAATGCTGTGCGGCAAAATCTGCCCTTCTAGGATGGATACAAGCCCTGGTGTGCTATTGGTCAGGTTTCCTTCACTGCCCAATGAGAGCCCTCATTGGGATACAGTGGGGAGACTCCCAAGCACAACAGTCACACCTGGAAGCACATGCCAGCCTAGCTGAACAATATGGCCCTGCTGTTAAGCAGACAAGGCCCCACTATAATTTAGCTAGCACCTACCTTGGAGGGTGCTACATCACTAAAACTTTGCAAAAATAATTGTATTACTGTAAGTCAATGTCTCTTCCAACTGAGCTACCCTGGAATGGTGGACAGTTCCTGGGACAATTCCTTGAATGATCCTGTCTTGAACCTTGTTTGACTTGAACCCTAAACTCTTTACTCCTCCCATGAACTTCCTGACTTCCTGGGCCATGTCTCTGCACTTCCTGTTTTCCAAAATTGTTGTGCTCTCTACAGCCAATATCTCGCTCCTGTCTTCCCTGCTGCCATCCATATTTTGCTACCACTCGTTATCAACCCTTGGCTTGTTCCTCGACTACACTTCTGCCTAATCCCAACCTGCAACTACTCGTTACTGACCCTTTTGCTTGTTTACTGAATATACTTCTCTTTGGTCCCTACCTGCTTATCCACTACAGGACCCTAGCTTTCTCACCTCCTGGTGGGGTGATCGTGAGGACTGCGACCTGATACTAACATGCAACAAACTCCATCCCCACCATCAGGAGCTTTGGTAAACACCAGTTAGTACTTAGGCTCCAAACCTCAGATGAGCCTGTGTCATTCACCAGGGTTACTGCCTGTGTACCTATCCTGCTGGTCGGTGGTTGTTCCACTACTGCTATGGCAACTAGTCTTTGAGCCTGACCCCTGATCCTGACAATTACATTGAAAAATTCAAATTTGAATGCTCCCGTGAGACAATGTGATGTATGCCAAGAAGTAGTTTCTTACGATCAGTGGGAATGTGTGCTCAGCTTTTGTGCATCTGCATATATGGTATTCCCAGGGGTGTGTATACATAAGCATCGGCATTGCAAATCATATTTCATTTAGTAATTTAAGTTAAATTATTCCTGCTGCATTGTTCAAATCCAAGAGTAACCTTTCCAGTCTACATTCTTAGTAAATAAGGCACAAAAAGTGAACAATGGCAAATTGTACTATTGACTGCCACCAATTGATATGCTATCGACTTGTTTCTCTGCAACTCTGTATGAGGTTGCAAATGCATAAAGGGATAAACAGTGAGTCAAAGTCTAGTAGTCTTGTATGGATTATAGTACTACTTTTCTGGGGAGGTGCATTTAGAGAAAGAAGAGGTTTAGTTGTAATATTTTACCCTGACTTAAAAAAAAAAAAAGGAACAATGCATACTGTATGTAACAAAAATAGCATAACTCAGTATATAGCAAAATAGAATTATTGCAATACAATATGGTTTCTGATTAACAGTACATACACACACACACACACACACTGGACTCTTATCTGACTGCATTGTTATGCTTCTAAAAACTGATCCATTTTTGTACACATGAAAATCAAATTCAAAATGAAAATGTATTGTTATGCCCTGGATCTTTTAGCCAATGTGGTCAATAGAAGTGATCAGATCTAATAGATTTATCAAGTTGCAATAGCACTTCAGGATGCTAAAGTGACACATCACCCAGTATTTTTACATGAGAAAATCTTGCTTTATAAATTACTTTAAGGTGGAACTTCACTCTCCCAATCAACATTGATTATTTTTAATCCTCATGCTGCTAGTATTAGAAAATAGATAGGAAATTATATCACATTTACTTGTTTTAAACTTTTTTTTTACATTTCTTCAGTTACTTCCTGGTTTCATGCCTAGTCAAATGATGTCATACATCCCAGTAGTCTTCAGGAGGGGAGGAGGGGTTTTCACAGCTCAGCACACTCTCCTGCCTGCATATTTGAGCTAAGGACAGACAGTAAATGCTACATGAATCATTTCCCCTTCTCAAAATGACCACAGCGAGAAATGCTAGGGGCTGTATTTCAAAGTGATTTCGCACCAAAATAAAGCATGGAGACATGGATGTAGGGGGGAGTTTGCTATACATATTAAAAATGAATTAAGTAGTGTTTTTGGTTTGTGGTGCTCAGATGCAGTGAAGATCCACTTTAGGCTCTGGCTTTATACATTTGGGCTGTAGGGCCCAATTTATTTAATAGACAGTCTACCCAAATCAAAATTTTCAGTTTTTGTTGGATAATTGGTAGATTCCTATATCTTTCAAAGACTCTATTGATGGGATCTTTTTCTGGAATTCCAAGATCTGCACACCTGTTGTGGCCATATTCCAGTGACGGGCCCAAATTCTAAGTAAACAAACCCTTTGACTAAAAAAAAAAAAAACATTAGGTAAAAAGCATAAAACACAAAAGTAAAAACATAAAATAAAAACCTATTACATGAATGAAAATAATAAAGTGACAAGAAAATCAAAGAAAAAGTGGAAACAAAGAAAGACACGGTCAGACAAAAATGTTGAATACAATAAAAAAACAGACATGCACTTCTAAAGGAAACCAAAGACTAAAGCCCCGTACACAGGCATCGAAAATTGGCAGGGAATTTTCGTCCAACGACCGATCTGCCGATTTTCGGCTTGTTAGTATGATGCTTCCGACAACCGACTCCGACTTTTCGGCCGAAAAAAATCTGGTGTGCAGACTATAAAATTTTTGTCTGCCGTCAAAACACGTCCCATTTTCGTGCAGTCAGTACAGATTTCGACAGGGAAAAATCGAGTGAGCAAGTCTGGGCATGCTCAGAGAAGAAAGAAAGAAAGTGGGGGTTTGCTATAGGCCACCTAACCAAGGGGAGGAGGTAGAGCAGGAATTTTTAGCACTAATGGGTAAAGTGGCAAAACTAGGATCAGTCATCGTATTGGGGGACTTCAATTATCCCAACATTGACTGGGAAGAGGGGACTGCACACTCACATAAGGCCCGTCTATTCCTGGAAACCTTACAGGACAACTATATGTCACAATTGGTGGATTCCCCTACCAGAGAAAACGCAATCCTGGATCTATTGATCACTAATGACCCAGACATAATCTCGGAGGTAGGAGTCCAGGACAACCTGGGCTCTAGCGATCACAGGATGATCACATTTAGTATAAATAACAATATAAAAAGGCAAGTGGGGAACATAAGAACCCTAAACTTCAGACGGGCAAACTTTCCAAAATTGTACTCATTGATGGAAAGGGTAAACTGGGACCAAACCCTGGAATCACTGACCACAGAGGAAAAATGGGAATGCTTTAGGAACTTTATTGCTTTATTAAGCAAAGGCATCTTGCAGTGCATTCCTATGGGGAATAAATTTAGAAGAGACAAAGCCAAACCTGGCTGGCTAAACCGTAGCGTTAAAAAACTTATTAGGGGAAAAAAATTGGCCTTCAAGAAATATAAATCAGAGGGCACAGTATCGGCTTTCCAGCAATACAAGGAGGCAAATAAGAAGTGTAAACACGAAATCAAGATGGCTAAAATCAACTTTGAGAGACAAATGGTGGAGGATAGTAAAAAAAACCCAAAGAAATTCTTTAAATATATCAACAGCAAAAAAACTAGGGCAGAGCATATTGCACACATAATTAACAATGATGGGAGGATGGTTACAGAGGACACTGAAAAAGCAACCATGCTGAATGCTTTTTTCTCGTCAGTCTTTACGCAGGAAAAGGAGGGGTACACTGACCACGACTGTTTGGTTAGTAGTAATACACAGGACTTGCCTCTATGGCTAACAGAGGGTGAAATCAGGGAAAGACTGGATAAACTTAACACAAACAAATCACCAGGCCCGGATGGCGTACATCCGAGAGTGCTCAAGGAACTCAGTATGGTTATATCTAGACCACTGTTCCTGATCTTTGCTGACAGTATTAGGACAGGAGATGTACCAGGGGATTGGAGGAAGGCTAACGTGATTCCGATATTCAAAAAGGGCCAGAGGCATATCCCGGGAAATTATAGGCCTGTCAGCTTGACATCAATAATTTGTAAACTTTTGGAGTGGATGATAAAGGACTATATCGTAGAATATGCTAAAGACAACAACATCATCAGTAATAACCAGCACGGGTTTACAAATGGGCGTTCTTGTCAAACCAATCTCTTAGCATTCTACGAGGAGGTGAGCTGTGAGCTAGATAGGGGCAGACCAGTGGATGTGGTGTACTTGGATTTCGCTAAGGCGTTTGATACAGTTCCCCACAAGCGCTTAATTTATAAAATAAGGTCTGCAGGTATCGACAGCAGGGTTTGCTCTTGGATACGGAACTGGCTAAAAGGCCGTGTCCAAAGGGTGGTAATAAACAGCGCATACTCAGACTGGTCTGAGGTGGTAAGCGGGGTGCCCCAAGGCTCAGTCTTGGGACCAACCTTGTTCAATTTATTCATAAACAGCATTGAGGACGGGATCAGTAGTTCGTTATCAGTTTTTGCAGATGACACAAAATTGGCCAGGGCAATAACTACACAGCATGAAGCAGATATCCTACAGAATGACCTGGACAAAATTACGGAGTGGGCAACGACATGGCAAATGAGGTTTAACGTGGAGAAGTGTAAGGTTTTGCACTTGGGGACTAAAAACATAAAAACACAATACACGTTAGGAGGGGAACCCTTGGGGGAATCAAAAATGGAGAAAGATCTGGGAGTCTTGGTTGATGATAGATTAGGCAACAGCATGCAATGTCAAGCGGCAGCTTCCAAAGCCAACAGAATATTAGCATGCATAAAGAAAGGGATGTATTCCAGAGATAAGACTATAATCCTTCCACTTTATAAAACTCTGGTCCGACCGCATCTGGAGTATTCTGTCCAGTTCTGGTCGCCAGTCCTCAGGAGGGATGTGTTGGAGCTGGAGAAAGTCCAGAGAAGGGCAACTAAACTAATTAGGGGATTGGAGGACCTTAATTATGAGGAGCGTCTGCAATCGCTTGATTTATTCTCCCTGGAGAAGAGACGTCTGAGAGGGGACATGATAGCAATTTATAAATATCTTAATGGGGATCTCAGCTTAGAAAAAAAGCTGTTCATTCGAAGGAATTGCATGAGGACTCGAGGACATACAATGCGATTAGAGGAGAAGCGTTTTAACCTCAGGCAACGTGGGGGGTTCTTTACTGTTAGGGCTACAAGATTGTGGAATTGTCTACCACAAGAGGTGGTTTCTGCGGGTAGTATGGTGACTTTCAAAAGACTCTTAGACTTGCATCTCAAGGATCAGGAGATTAAAGGCTTAGTTAGATGATTACAGTCACACACACCTACACAGGTTGAACTGGATGGACTATTGTCTTTATTCAACCTCACCTACTATGTATGTAACTATGTAACAAAGAAAGCAAACCAACACATTACATCACTTCTGAAGTAGAATTTTGTTGGGCGAAAAAATTTGTGTGCAGTCAAGGCACATTCCAACCAACAAAACACCACTCTGGACAAAAGACGGACGATCGGTCGGCCGATAATCGTTGCGTGTGTATTGGGCTTTAGACTGTGCACAGGCAAAAGGGTTTATATCTTTGGAAAGGCAGCTCAGGACTATTTATGCCATAACTGTAGTTTTATCTGACCTTTAAAGCTGAAAGTGTATAATCTAATTTTCCAACTAACCGTTTATGGATCAAACAGATGATAGCACTGAAGTGAGGTATTTACAACCTTTAAAGTTTTAACTTGAAGTAAACACAGAAAAGGTGAGTGACATAAGGCAATATTAGAGTTTTGTAAATTGCAGTTCAACCTGTGAAAAAGATAGATCTTTCTGTGGGAACACTAGGTAAGTACCTATATGTTGAACACTGAACCGTGTTTTCTTCCTCTTAAAGAACCAACACAGCAGTTCAGGGTATTTTTAAACTCCACAAAATAGGTATCAATTTTCATGAAAGTATCAAGAAGAAGCACTCTTAAACAGGCCCCATTAAAGTGGTGCTAAAGGCTCAAGTTTTTTTTACCTTCATACATTCTATGCATGAAGGTAAAAAACCTCCCCTTTGCAGCAGCTCCCCCTAATACCTACCTAAGCCCCATCTTGATCCAGCGATGTGCACGAGAGCCTCTGCTCTCAGGGGACACTCACTTCTCACTGGCTGAGACAGCAGTGGGAGCCACTGACTTCCACTGCTATCAATCACAGCCAGTGAGCCCATAGGGAGAGAGAGGGGGCGGGGCGGGGCAGAGCTGTGTGTAAATGGACACCCAGAGCCACAGCTCAGGAGTGAGCCTGCTTGGGTGCCCCCAAAGCAAGCTGCTTGTTCTGGGGGCACTTGGTAGGAGGTAGAGGTCCAGAGCGCCAGCGAGGGATGTGAAAAGAGGAGGATCAGGGCTGCATGTTTATTATTTAAAAAAAAAAAAAAAGCCTTTAATATCACTTTAAATGTATCCAAAAAGTAGTAAACCGGTGTATAATTGCATAAATTCTTTGGTAACGGTTCATAAAAAAATAGTTGGTAAAGTTTAATAAAGACACCAATGATTTCGCAAAAAAATTATGAGAAAAATGACAGTCCAGTGGTGGTCTACAGTTCTTGTATATACATATCCCTAAGCTGCTCTTTAAATATATAAACCCTTTTGAATGTGCTGCACACAAGGGTACAATGGTGTTTGGTACCTTAGGGTAGGTGCATGTCTGTTTACAATTGTTTTCAGCATTTCAAGACATATTCAGGACATATCCTGTGGGGGAAAAAAAATAGCAAATAAAGAAAAAACAATATAGCGTATACAATTGCGACACAAATCATATTGTGATTGAATGTTATTAAAAATTACCTTTCCTTTTCAATCTGTAGCTGTTGTATTATCTGAAAATACAATGCAATATGGCTACCTGAAGCTGTTCTGTACACAGAATGTATACTGACCACACCCCAGAAACATAATTTCCTGCTTGTGTGATTGGCTAACCAATTTTCCCAGAAGTCTGTTTAACCTCCCTGGCGGTATGATTCTTTTGGATTTTAGGTGCTGAAAGCGGTACCATTATTTTAGGTGCTGAAAGCATGTAATTCTTGTGAATGAGCAGCCCAAACCAACTGTATACATTTATTATACATAATATATATATATATTGTGAGGGATTAGCTCGGTGGCGGGTGTGGATGACCCCTTGGGGGGTGCGTTTTCCCAGAGAGGTAGCCGACAAGTGCTTGCAAACAAACAGTGTGGTTTATTAAATGGTGTTTTCTTCACCAGGCTGCATGCAGCAAAACATCCAAAATAAAATAAAACAGAAAATAAATCCTTGCCTCTGTGGGCGGCTACCTTCTCACAACTGGAACCTGCCTAAGTGTCTGTCTCCAACCTACCGTCGGGCAGACTTCCTTGTCCTACAGCGGACACTCAATAGTCCTTTTATAATAGCTTCACAGGGCAACACAGTCCTTTTGTTTCTTTCACATCAACAGTTCGTCTTCTCACCTTTGAGACGTATTCACCCTTGGTTACCGTCCCGGGCACACATCACTCCGGGGGGTCTTCTCCCAGGCCCACACATCCTGTCGGGAGGCACACGCTGACTGTCCTCCTGCTCCCAGCCCACATGGCTTCAGGACACAGCTTCTGGAGGCAGCAAACAATAGGAATTTCTCTGAACAAATTATAGAGCCTTAACTCCCTCATTCTGAACAGGTGAAGGCCTTTCAACTTCCTGCTGGCTAGCTCTGTAGCCAACACCCTAAATTAATTAATGGACTTTCTAAATCAGGTGGAAATGTATCTCCTTCCTGTGACTACATTCCCAGATTTAGCTGACTTCCTGTTACATACCCCCCCCTCTTGTTTCAACCCTAGGGTTGGGACACAGATTTCCAGGCACGCATGTGTCAAGCACTGCTGACTCACTGATAAGCCTCCTATTATCCTCAAGCTTCCGGATGAAACTGTTTTGTCATCTTCATTGACGGATTTCTCATAAATGCCACACAGTTTGTCTCTCATCTCATATACACATTCTTCAACTGCATTTTTGGCATCATTTCGCTCCTTCTCGTTTCTGTCATCTTCATTGACAGCTTTCTCATAAATGTCAGACAGCTTGTCCCTCATAACCGTCTGTCCAATCCACCACGGAGGACCGTGATCCATAGGCAACTCAATTGGGCTAGTCTTAATGTCTTCAACATTCTTAAGACGCCTCTCTCTGCAATCCATAAATGTTTTCCACAAAACTTTGAGAACCTTTGCTTCACTAAGCTTTGTTCCAAGTAGGGACTCTTGACATCCCTCTGTGACTTGAGTTGCCTCTCCATACAGCTGTACACAATCATTGACTTTTTGTTGTAAAAGGGAATGATCTTCCTTCTTGAGCTTTGCTTGCTCTAAGATGCTGTGCAGAGGATTTTCCAATTGAGACAACAGGCTGTCACACATTTCTTCAAAGTGACCCCTGTTCCTTTTCCCAGAGATATCAATATCATTCAAACATTTCATATTCATAGGCAGATCTGAAGCATTTGCACTCATCAACTTCTTAAACTTTTCGCCCTCCTGAGCGAGTCGCAGTAAAGGCCTCCTATTTGATTTGATATTCAGTTTATATTTCTTGCCAAACTCTTCACAGAAGTAGCCAACCAGAACATCATCAACTTTCCTTCCACCAACATAGGGGTCAAAGGCAACAACACAGTTGAACCCAGCGATCTGGGTGGTATCCATTATAGACCTCCTCTCTGCATCAGTGAAGAAGCATGGAACTGCAACACATTCTTTTACAGGTTTCTTCAATGCACTTTCTGCTGAACTATTTGACCGCTCAAGGTCACCTAGTTCTTTTTCTCTATCTGAATTCCACATGGAATGCATCTCAAGATCACGATCAAACTTCTGCCACCCGTCTTTCACCAGTTCCATTTTGGAAACACTCCCTGAAAGGCACTTATTCATTTGCTTCACGTTTTCACCAACAGCCTTAGTTTTCTCCACTAGGTTTTCAGCCTGAACTGAGAAATCACCACATTTCTTACTCAGCTCCTTTGTTTGCTGAAGCTCTAACGATACATTTTCCAATGCTTGAAGTTTTTGAAGGAACGGTTTATTCCAAAGGGGTGATTCAAGCCACATGTCGTCACATTTCTGAGGCTCACTCAGGACAGACCCCAAAACACTGATCCTTTTAAAAACTGCATCAGGCACACTATCCCCTCTTTGGGACAGATCCTCTGTTGCCTGGAATTCCTCTTCCAGTTCCTGCAACGGAATCTTCATCTCTTCTAGTTGCTGTTCTAAGGCTCGCTTAGACTTTTCTAGCTCCTGAACGCTTTTCACAACATCATCCTTGGAGCTGACCAATTCTTCCATTTCTGTACGCAGCTGTTTAACACTTTCTAGTTCAGCCTTACACTCTAGAGCTTCCTCCAAAGAGCGAGCCAAGAACAGGGCTTTGCTCTCGTTATCACGCACCTCCGTTTCTGCACGTGCGCGTTCTTCTGCATATTTTGCAGACACATTCTTCTCTTCACCAAGCATCTGATCAAACTTCTTTTTCACATCTTCAACACACTGTAATGAACCAACGCTTTCTTCCATGCGTTTTTTCATAACCGCTATCTGCGCTTGCAATGTTGCGACTTGCTCTGATAGGTTTTTCTTTGCTTCCGCCTCCTCTTTTAATTGTTCCAGGAAGCCATTTTTCTCATCTTCCATTTGTTTGAGCTTTGTGCTAAAACTCAGCCTTTGACACCTCTCTTCCTGTAAGAGTTCCTGCGTGTCTTGCAGCTGCGATTCCAAGATAGAAAAATCTTCCGCAATTTCTCTAGATTTGCTGTCTGCTTGAGAAAGCTGATTTGTAACATTGTCCAACTCAACCTGCAGTCGGTTTGCCTTCTCTGACAGCTTAGCACACAATCGGTCACCTTCTGACACCTTGACTTGCGATTCCAGAAGCTGTGCCTCTACTTTTTCCCTCTTATGTTCACAATCTTCTTTTCCCTGCATAAGAGCCTTCACCTCATTGGCTAGCATCTGGGAATAAGAATGTAATTCTGCCACACAGGCTTCTTTCTCCTTTAACTGCTGCTGGACACGTTGGGCTTCCCCTTTCCAACTTTCACAGTCCGCACGCCATTCATCTACCACATTGCTTAAAGTAGTGAGCTCATACACAGTACTCAGTAATTTAGCCTCTCTTTCACTTTTCTCTTTGTCGCTGAGAGACAATGTCGCTTCCAGAGCAACATTCTGTTCCTGCGACTCCTGCAGGTCTATTTTTGTAGCTCCCAAAGACTGAAGACTTTTTTCCAGCTGATTACGCAACTCCAACATATCAGCCATACTTTGCTTCTGCAAAGTCTGAATTTCACTTTCCTTTTCCATGAGGATGGTATCTTTCTCCATTATAGTCTCTCTGCGTTTTTGCAACTCGACCAAAAGAAGAGCAGTGGATTCTTCCCACTGTGACACATGAGACTTGAGTAGTTCATTTGTTTCCTGCAAGTTTCTATGCTCCATTTTAAGCAATTCCAAGGCTTGTTCCTTTTCTTCCATTTTCCGTTGCAAGGCATCCAACTCAGCCCTGCACACATACTCGGTTTCCTCCAAACCGATGGCCTCCATTGGCTGCTGGCGTCTCTGTTTCCAGCCTGCCATGCTCTCTTGATGAGCCTTTTGTTGAGCTGCAAAGCTCTGCTGAAAATCCGCATTTGCCTGCTGTTGAGCTGCATTTGCTTGCTGTTGAGCTGCATTTGATATAATCAGATGTTTCAACATCTCCTCCATTTTGAGTTTACTTTTCATCTGAGCACACTGCGTCTCCATAGCAGTTTCATCAGTGTTGCTAGGGACAACAACCTTCCTCTTTAGTAGACTCTCTTTAGGCATGGATGGGGCTGGTTCAGACGGCAACATCCCCTCCATCCATAGAATCCGGTCTCTCATTTCATCTATCTTTGCATTTTTCAGGCGTTTGGACCGCCCCATCTTCAATAACTCCACAAACAAATTTTTCACAGTCCAGCAAACAATTTTCAGACCACTGTCTCTTCAACACATGTAGTTTTTCTCTCTCTTGCAGGATCTCTTTTCCTGCGCACACAGTTTGTGCAGTCACTTGCACCAGACACAACAAAGTTCATCAAAAAATTTTGAGACCCCTGTCTCTTTAAAACACTTTTTTTTTTTTTTCTGTCAGGATCTTCTCTCCTGCACACATAGATTGTGCAATCTCATGCACCAGACAAAGTTCATCAAACATTTGCACTTCCTTGCAGGGATCTTCGCTTCTGCCCACTGCATACCTCCACCATATGTGAGGGATTAGCTCGGTGGCGGGTGTGGATGACCCCTTGGGGGGTGCGTTTTCCCAGAGAGGTAGCCGACAAGTGCTTGCAAACAAACAGTGTGGTTTATTAAATGGTGTTTTCTTCACCAGGCTGTATGCAGCAAAACATCCAAAATAAAATAAAACAGAAAATAAATCCTTGCCTCTGTGGGCGGCTACCTTCTCACAACTGGAACCTGCCTAAGTGTCTGTCTCCAACCTACCGTCGGGCAGACTTCCTTGTCCTACAGCGGACACTCAATAGTCCTTTTATAATAGCTTCACAGGGCAACACAGTCCTTTTGTTTCTTTCACATCAACAGTTCGTCTTCTCACCTTTGAGACGTATTCACCCTTGGTTACCGTCCCGGGCACACATCACTCCGGGGGGTCTTCTCCCAGGCCCACACATCCTGTCGGGAGGCACACGCTGACTGTCCTCCTGCTCCCAGCCCACATGGCTTCAGGACACAGCTTCTGGAGGCAGCAAACAATAGGAATTTCTCTGAACAAATTATAGAGCCTTAACTCCCTCATTCTGAACAGGTGAAGGCCTTTCAACTTCCTGCTGGCTAGCTCTGTAGCCAACACCCTAAATTAATTAATGGACTTTCTAAATCAGGTGGAAATGTATCTCCTTCCTGTGACTACATTCCCAGATTTAGCTGACTTCCTGTTACAATATATATATATATATATATATATATATATATATATATATATATATATATATATATATATATGTATGTATACATATATGTATGTATACATATATTATATATATATTATATATATATATACGTATATATATATATATATATATATATATATATATATATATATATATATATATATATAATGTATACAGTTGGTTTGGGCTGCTCATTCACAAGAATTACGTGTATATATATATATATACGTGTATATATATATATATATATATATATATATATATATACATATATATATATATATATATATATATATATATATATATACATATATATGTGTATATATATATATATATATATATAAAAAATATGTGTGTGTGTGTGTGTATATATATATATATATATATATATATATATATATATGTATATGTGTATATATATACGTATATATATATACTGTATATATATGTATATATATATATATATATATATATATATTTACATAAAAAGTACAGTAAAACTGCAGGAAAGGGCACTGGGGGGTAATGTAATGTGATTTTATTTTATTTTGAACGATATCAGTGTGTTTGGTGCATTTTACATTCGAATTTGCCGCCGGTTCCACCCCCCGGCGGACGTCACGTCGCCGGAGACGGAAGCCGGGGCTCGCAGACGATCGGGAGAGAGCTCCGCCGCCGCACACCGCTGGCAGTCTTCGCTGGATCCCGGAGAAAAGGTAAGTAAAACCTCCTCCAGGATCCAGCGATCTTCTTAGCGCTACCCCGAGTGTGACTCCGGGTTACCGCTTTTGGCACTAAAATCTTACCCCGAGTCACACTCGGGAATACCGCTAGGAAGGTTAAGATACAAGTCAGATTTCTGGCATCTCCTGCAATAAAAGTGTCATTTTTTGGTGAGATACTCCCAATAGGAACACGTCTAAAGGGATGCAGGCTCAGCAGATTTTCTCATTAGTGCCCTGCAGCTGTCACAGCTGATAGATAATTATGAAACCACTCCCATTTGACCCACTCAGCACAGAGCCACAGAGGAACAAACAATGATTTCTTCAGACTAACAAAAGGTAGGAATCTGCAACAAAGTTTTTTAAAATCCTTGTAATATACATAGATTACCCAGAGGTGAATGCTTTTTTCTCAACAAAAGGGAAGTTACTCTTTAAGTGTGGTCAAATGACATGAATCTGTGTTTCCTTCAAATACCCAATCCCATGAAGGAGAATCTCTGTTTTTAAATTTCCTTGCACATGCCTGAATGTTTGAAGTGAACACAGGTTTGTGTAACTAAATGTCACCTTATTACACACTGTAATAAATCAAGTCTATGTATAACAGATAATAAAGCAAAAAATAATACAATTTCTTTTGGGGGTCTTTGTCAAAAATGCCCATGTGTAATATAAATGACCAAGACACTGGGCTCCATTCACAAAAGCATCTCCCATGTGGTATTTTGGTGTCCTGACACATTTTCCCTAAATATCCCATTGCGATCCTGAAATTGTGAATTCACTATGCCATTCTGCTGTATGTATCGCAAAATGCTTTAACCGCTTGCCGACCGCCGCAAGGCCAGGCAAAGTGACGTACCGGTTCGTCACTAGCCTGTGAGCCAATAGGGGGAGTGTGCGCACCGCCGAAGGCACGCTCCCGCCCCCGCTCGTTCACGGACACCTCCGCGTGAGTGACCGGCGGACCCGATGTCCGCCGGTCACTCGCAATCGTCCACTGTGAAGGGAGAAAGGCAGGCTGCTAATGTAAACAAAGCCGCCTGTCATTCTTCCCTGTGTAACAGCAGAGATCATACGGTCCTGCTATGTAGGACCGTAGATCTCTGCTGTTATATGTAAAGCCACATCCCTGCACAGTTAGAAACACGCCCCTAGGGACACACTTAACCCCTCCTTCTTCAATAAAGTTAACCCCTTCCCTGCCAGTGTCATTTTTACAGTAACAGTGCATATGTATAGCACTGATTACTGTAGTAATGTCACTGGTACCCCCAAAAATGTCAGTCAAGGGTCCGATCTGTCCGCCGCAATGTCGCAGTCCCGCAAAAAAAATCGCAGATCGCCGTCATTACTCGTTAAAAAAAAAAAAAAACAACAAAAATGACAAAAATCTTTCCCTTAGTTAGTAAACGCAAAAACTTTTGCGCAAACCAATCAAAATACGCTTATTGCGATTTTTTTTACCAAACATATGTAGCAGAAAACAAATTGGCCAAAAATGTTAAAAAATTTTGATTTTTACATTTTTTATGGGGAATTTCATATAAAAAAATGTGAAAAATATTGTTATTTTTGCAAAATTGTCGCTCTTTTTTTGTTTATAGCGCATGATCAAAAAATCGCACAGGTGATCAAATACCACCAAAAAAAAGCTCCGTTTGTGGGAAAAAAAGGACGTCAAATTTGTTTAGGTACAGCGTCGCACGACCGTGAAATTGTCCGTTAAATTCACGCAGTGCCGAATCGCAAAATAGGGCCTGGTCAGGAAGGGGGTAAAATCTTCCGGGGCTTAAGTGGTTAGATGCTCAGTAAATATCGCATGAAAAGGGGTTAAAGTCAATTCATAGGAGGAAATAAATAATTAAATGCATGTAGTAATTAAGTAGTGGCCTTTTTGGATCAGTGCTCTCAACAGTAATGCATAGAAACCTATATATGGAAATCATTGTGGTTGAGCAGTATATGTAGCACCCTCTATTATGTGTGGTAGATGTAAATAGGTTAGTTAGAGAAGGCAAAACATAGTTAGCTCAGGGCTAACCTTAGGTCAGGGCTGGATGACTCATTTGGCAGCTCTCTCTGGCACTTCCCCCTAGTCTGGAAGTTTGTAGAAACTTCAAGAGCTGGAGGGTGGGAGGGAGGAGGGGTTGCCATGGATATTTATGAGTACCTCAGCCAATCCTCAGTAAAGGGGCTGGCAGGGGGCAGGCCACCTCATAAATAGGCATGAGTCATGCCAGCAGGAGCAGTTGGGTGGAAGATGGAGTGCTGAGGAGGCTGTCAGTAGCCCTTTAGGGTGCCCCCTAGTCTGGGGGGGGTGACCACGGGCCAGAGCTCATTACCTGGAAGGATCCCGCCAAAACACGGGGGCACGGGAGCAAGGAGAGAGGACAGCAGGAGCACCTCTGAGAGATCTCCTAATAGTTAGCCGGATGGGCTGGTGAGTTCCAGTCTGAAGGACTGCAGGGAGAAGTTAGCCTGGAGGGCTAGTGAAAGGGGCAGCTGCAGGCAGGTGGGTTGGCAGTGCCTGTGTGATTAGTAGCCACAGGAGTGATGTAAGTTGAACACAAGTGGAGTTGTACATAGAGCTGTATATAGAGACTGTTTTTAGGAAGAGCTGTTCCTGAAGTTCGTTGATGAAGTCAAATGGGCATCCCATAACCTTCAAACCCTATCCAAGTTATTACACTCAATGAAACAAAAAAAAACAATGTCACAGACTGTACTCTGACTCAAGTATGCCTATAAAGATTCAGTGTGCCTAGCTGTGGGGAGGGTGGGGAAGTACAAGCTAATATTGCATGGCAGGTTGGACCCAGCCGGGCTGACTAGAAGCTGAACAGGAAACTGTAGTTATCTTTCTAACAGGCTGGCTGTCATGAGAAGACACATTTAGGAACACCCACACTTGGATCATCATATTAATCTAGCTGCCATACTTTCTTACTCTGATGCACAGCTGGTGTATAGCTTGCACAGTTTAGCAGTATTCTCAATCAGAGTTATCTAGCATCGACAGTATAACATAGTAATAGCTATCCCCAGGACAGACATACAGTACATGTAGAAAGCAGGTCTCTTATGAGCAGCATCCCCCAGTTGAGGTCAATCAGCTGCTAGTTGCTATATGATACAAGCTATTATTGCCAGACAGGCTGGACCCAACGGGGTTGATTACAGGCTAGTATGGTTTGTCAAGTCCCTTGTCGTGAGAGGACATATTTGGGGACACCTTCACTGGGATTATCATATTAACTAAGTTGGTGTACATGCTCACTTTGTTATAAAAGTCATGATAACCACCACATAGATATAGGTATATACTGCATATATAATTCTGGCTAATGCCACGGCTTGCCTTTGTAGTCCAATAGTCACTCCTGTTTTAGGGGGCTGGACATGGCATAAGCTACAGGTGTTGATACCAGGTGACTGAGCAGTTATACTTTACATCAGTACCAGGATCTTTTAATTTAGTAGGTGGAGCATAGGCTTAAATTTATATATTGAGATCCCATACAGACTGGGCCTTATATCTTGGAGGGGGGAGCTAGGTTTTAGCTGGGATGAGAGGGGTGCTATTGGGAAAGGGTGGACCAGAATATTGGAGTGTGGTGAGTTTTTCTGGGTGGGCTGAGGGGGGGGGGGTCGCTGGTGTGACTGGAGCAGTGTTGGGTGGCACACCTCAAGTAGGTGCAGGGATTTTTACCTTTGCCACATTTGTACTAGTTTTTGATATATTATGTTCAATAAATGTAATTATTTTTTAAATGGTAGCCATTTGTAGGTGTGTTTTGTGTTTGGGCACTGCTATGAGATGCTTACCAAGCTGATGCCGAGCATTGGTCTGCAGTCAGGTCTCTGCCAGGAAAAGCCACAGAAGTCCTGGAAGGCCAGAATGGGCCTTGAAGTGACTGTGAAAGGCAGGGTTGGTGACTCCCCTGCGAAGAAAAGTGACATGGGGGAAGGAAGGTGGAAGTCTGCCTCGGCCTGCAGCCCAGTCGGGGAGCTGGTACCTGTAAGTACTGCCCAGCAGGAGCGAGACGCTATCCCTAAAATGCTGGCGGCACCCGTACACCCTGTCAACCCCATCTGGAAGGAGCCAGTGTTGGAAGACAGCTAGTCTTCAGGTGAGCCAGTGGGGAGCAGCAGTGGTGGAGCCATAGACTGGGAGTTTCCCAGACTGCAGGCAGAATTTGGGCCCTTAGATGAAGAGTGTGGACATCCCATAGCAGCTTGAAGGAGGAGTGGGAGTGGGGAGACTTCCAGGAAGATGTGGAACTGTTGTCCGAGGTGATGGGTGTGCCAGGCTGAAGGGACTGAATCCATGTGGACCTGTCTGTGTGAGGCATACATTCTTAAACAGGCCCTCTACTACCCAGACCAGAGCTGAGTACAGGCAATGGGTAGTGAGGTCTCCCAAAGCATGTGTTCTCCCTGGGAGAGGCAAGCCTTCGAGAACTGTTAATTCATTCAAGGTTCCAGAGGGAGATGCAGCAGAGAACAGCTCTGGAGTGGGGTCTTGACTACCCCTATGTCCCCCAAGATGTGCCATGGGAGGATGACATGGTATGGAAATATATGCAAGTCCCCAAGCCCTTGCGGGGACAGCATAGTGAGGAGGCTTGAACCTGGTTCCAGGACATTCGGTAATAATGGTGGCTGGGAAGAGCCATCTACAAAGACAGGGTGTTGGTTGTTAAAGCAGGACCCCCTGCTTCGTGATGGACTCCAAGTTTCTACTGTTTTCTGAGAGGGATTCCCTCTAGGGGGAGGTGCTCCAGTTAAAGAGTCTGTTTTATACTGTGTATATTACTGTATGTTAGCTACAGGGTCCCGTAGTTAGGATGTAAAAATATGTGATGTATATATGGTTCTTTGAAAAAAAGAGATGTATGTTTTATTTGTTCATAACCCTTTCAAGTTGTTTCCCTTTTCCCCTCTCTTATTTTCATATGGAATGCCCTGTTTTTCTCCTTTTCTTTTTCGCAGCTGTGGGGACAGGCTGTTTTTCTAAGGGGGATTGAGTAAATGTGTGCTAGGTGTAAATAGGTTTGCTGTTAGAGTAGGCAAAACATAGTTAGCTCAGGGCTAAGCCTGAGCTGTGTAATCTGGGTCAGGGTCACCTTGGGTCGGGCTGGATTACTCATCAGGCAGCTCTCTCTGGCACTTCCCTCTGGTCTGGAAGTGTGTACAAACTTCTAGAGCTGGAGGATGGGAGTGAGAAAGGGCTGCCATGAATATTGATTAGAGTATCTCATCTAATCCCCAGTAAAAGGGCTGGCAGGGGGCAGGCCACCTAATAAATAGTCATGAGTAATGCCAGTAGGAGCAGTCGGGTGGAGATGGAGTGCTGATGAGGCTGTTGAGGGCCCTTGAGGGTGCCCCCTAGTCTGGGGGGGGGTGACCTCGGGGGGGTTCAGGTGCTGGAAGGATCCTGCCAAAATACATTGTGGAAGCCCTTCCTTTAGGCATGGGAGAAGAGAGAGAGAGGACAGCGGGCCAGCACATCTGGAAGATCTCCTGAGAGTCAGCTGGTTGGACTGATGAGTGCCAGTCTAGAGGACTGTGGGGAGAAGTTAGCCTGGAGGGCTAGTGAAAGGGGCAGCTACAGCCAGGTGAGTTGGCAGTGCCTAAAGAGGTGGTGCTGGGATCAGTAGCCACAGGAGTGATGCAAGCTGGACACTGACATTCTGCGGCACAACTAAAGGGCCTTGGGTTCCTGCCTGTAATGGGTTTTTTTGCTTTAATCTGACTGAGTAACTGTCTGACTGAGTAATCTGACTGAGTAACTGTCCAAGTTATTATCATCAATAAAACAAAAAAACAAAGTCATGGACTGTTCTCTGACTCAAGTATGCCTGTGAATATTTGGAGTGCCTGGCTGTGCAGGGTGAGGGATCCTAGTTTACTTGTGGCTCCTTAGGGGCTGCGCTACATATAACTAAACGAAAAACTTTTTTTAATTTTTGGATAGAGTGGAGGTAGATTAGAACACCTTACTCTATCCAAAATGCAAAAAAAGTTGTGCCTTTAGTTTTACTTTAAGGCAAATAGACTGTGCAATTTGCAAGTTGCTCCAGAGCTTAGTACATGAGGTAAAGCTTTACTTTACAAAGAATATTCTGACTCCAATTGTTGTAATAGTGACGTATCCCTTGCTGAGACCTATTCCTGGCCCATATAAGCAGATACAATCACCACGGATAATCGTTATCAGATAGCTAAACTCACCAGACACCTTTTCTTTGCACCCATGTAAGTTTTATTGCAAGCAGTAGGTATAGCAGACAACAAAATGTGGCAGATGATTGAAAGATGGTATCTGCAGGTCAAAACATGGTAATGTGTTCCCGGATGCAAGCAGATTGTATAAAGGCCTAGATAGATGTGGCCATCTCTATCCCCACAAGCATGAAGAAGCAGGAACAGGAAATACTTCATAAATGGGAGGGGACAAGAAGGAATACAGAAGAGACAGACAGAAAGGCAAGTGCAACAACCGAAATAGCAACAAGATGGCAGTATAATGACCATATAGACATTACCATAACTATGCATTATATTATATTTTACATATTGGTGTAACAGCACACTTCCCATCTGATATTGTAAATACCACTATATTAATCATAATGGTAGTTATGCAAACGCAAATAACTTGCTTGGCATTGTCAAACACTACCCTGATTTGCTTTGGTTTATGCGGATGATACATTCCAAAGAAAGGCAGAAACCAGCACTCATCATGTTCTAGAAGAGGTGGAGCTGGCTCAGCATGAGCATTGTCAAAGATCCTTTTCATAAAGGCAATGAAGTGGTCCTTCATTTCAGGCTTGTTCTTTAGTGTTCGCTGAAGTGAGTTGAATCTGGATAAAGCTTGTTCACGATTGTTTGGAAGTCTAACACTTTCAGCACAAAGGGGTAATGGTGCAACACAGCTGTTAGATTCATCCTTGAAGAACTCACTGCCCATTATTGTGATGAACTCTCTTTCTTCAATTGACAAGGCTATTCTGTTGTCATCACGTGTAGTACAAAACACAGTGCTGCCTAAGTTATCATCACATGGAATGGGAATAACATCAGATACCTGGATGGTCTCAAGCGGCTTCTCTTTCACTTCATAATGATGAGGGCATTGTCTGAAGGGAGATGCACTCCCATTTCTTAGCACATGAGTCTTAAAGGAGTTGATCTATGATGGCATGCACATTCTGTTCAAGCATACATCGCCCACTATCACCCAGCCTAGATCAAGTCTTTGTGTATATGGGGCATTGTCAGATCCATTGCACTGCTGGCGTACCTTATTTACTCTGAGAATGTCTCTTCCCAGCAAGACTAAGGTTTCGGCATCTATGTCCGTTGGTGGAATCTCGGTAACCAGGTGCCTTAAGTGGGAATGGTGATACGCAGCTTCTGGAGTAGGAATCTCTTCCCTGTTGTCTGGTATTTGGTCACTCTCAACTAATATTAGTAAGGGTATGCCCTTCTTTGCCTTGATATGGGAAACCATGAACCAATCGGCTCTTCTGCCAGAGGTTTCTACACAACCAGAACAAGTGTTGAGAATATTTGGTGAAGTATGTCCCTTTATGCCAAAGATCTCAAAGGATTTAGGTTTAAGCAGGAATCTGTTGCTCTGCTTGTCTATTATGGCATACATCCTGGTAGCTTTCTCAGGTTGATCCTTTGGATATATTTTGACTAGACATACCTTGGCACAGAATTTGTGGCTTGATCTTTCTCCACAGACTTCAGTACATGAAGATGAAACATTTGTTGTGGATGAAGCATGGCTTCGTTGCTCCCTACCATGATTTGAAGCAGGGTTGAATGTAGATGGCTGTTGTGTGGATTGTCTGGAATTTGTGCAGGAAGCATAGCTGTCCCGTGTTTGTCACTACTGCAGTCTGTGCACTTGATGGCAACTTTACAATCTATAGCAAAATGGTCATAGGAAGCACAGCAGCTAAGAGGGTGAGGTTTGTTGTGAATAGGGACTGACGATTAGGATCTTTATCTCTATCACCTGCACCACTCTGTTGAGCAGGAGAGGATACGGGAGGTGAGATGTCTGTCTTTTTAGTAGATACAGCTCTATTTAAGTCTCTATGTTTAGCGTTAGCATACCTTGATAATGAAGCAGGCAGGCTAGATTCACAAAAGCTGGGGTCATTTCTCATCCAGGGTTGTTCATTGATGAACCTGCAAAAATATGAGAATGGAGAAAAGGATACATTATAGTCTCTTTTATATCTTGAGCCCTGTTGTGCCCATTTCTCCTGCAGGTTGTAGGGCAGTTTAGACACCACTGGATTCACACCATGAGCAGTGTCCAGAAAGCTTAGCCCAGGTAGACAAGGGTCTGCCTTTGCCAACTCTAACTCCATGAGGAGGTCGCTTAGTTCTTGAAGCTTGCGATGATCTTTACTACTTATTTTTGGAAAGTTATGCAGTCTTTTGAATAGAGCGCTTTCTATGGCTTCAGAGCTGCCATAGGTTTGCTCAAGTCTTGCCCATGCAGCAGAAAGACCTGCCTCTGGGAAGTCAACATGTACTGCTCTCAGTCTTTCAACATGATCTGCAGACTCTGGCCCTAGCCCCTTTATAAGCAAATCAAGTTCATCCTTGACAGTAAGGTTGAGATTAACAATAGCAGCTTTGAAGGTTGATCTCCAAGCCCTGTAGTTCTCTGGACAGTAGTCGAACCTTGAGAGGCTAATGTTAATGAGCTTGTGGCGAATCATATATCTGGCCATTTGATCTCTCACTCTTTGGTGCCAATGTAACTTGTGGGACCCCTCGGCATGAAAGTTCTCTGGTGAATAAGGGTGAGATTTACCAGGATAAAATGACATTGCAAGAGCATTTAGCTTAGTCTCTAAGGCTTCTGCTGGCTGTTGCTTGAACTGTGGCTTGTCGCTTGGAGTCCCCTTGTCTTTGACAGGTGGGGATATGGTTTGCTGTGTAGGCACATTGTGGACTTGAAGAAGCTCAGGCTTTTGTAGGTTGGAGGTCTCTGTTAACAGTCCGAACATTAATGTTAGCAGGCAGTACAGGCGATGATTCTGTATCATTGCAAACACTATGCTTAAGAACGTATTCACTGGTGTGTTCAAATGGATCTTCCATTTCTGCTGGAAAAGAATTAGTACTATCGCCCATTGCTTGTTCAAGGACCTTAAGCCTCGCCAGGGCGGGTGCTTCCTCTCTTTCCTTTAGCAGAATATTCCTTTGGGATTCCACCTTTGCTTGGCAAGCTGCCATCTCTGCTTGAAGAGTTTTGTTCTGAGGTTCTATCTCTGCTTGGTGAGCTTTATTCTGAGCTTTTATCTCTGCTAGGCGAGCTTTGTTCTGAGCTTCTATCTCTGCTTGGTGAGCTGTCATCTCTGCTTGGTGAGCTTTGTTCTGAGCTTCTATCTCTGCTTCCATTCTGTCAAATGAACTTCGCACTTTATTTGCCGTCAGACTTGCACGGGCCTCTATTAGCTTGTTGCTTAATATTGAGATTCTAGAGCGAGAAGATCTAGAAGAACGTCCTGTGACCTTTGTGGATGTGGATTTATGAGATCTGGTCTCTTGCAGTTGAGCGATGCAGAGTTCTACCTTATCCTTAGCATCTTGCACTAAGATATATATTTTTTGGTTTAGTTCATCTGTCTTAGTCAGTGCTAAAGAGCCCTCTATATTAGAGTCCTTTAGGAAAGCTGTGTATTTAGCAGACAGCTGCTGGTAGAGTTGGTACGCTGTATATAGGTGATCTATAGAGTCTCTTAATTTAGCCAGTTGATCATTAAAGCACAGCAAAACTGACATGCAGTATGTACTTCTATCCCACAGATCTGACAGATGGCTGGAGAGCTCGTCTCTAGTGGTTTTGTTTTTTTCTTTAAGTTTCTGTGTTGGTATTATTGTCCGTTTGGGTCTTACATTTTGCTCTGCAATTTCTGCAGAATCTGCTCCCTTTACATCTGTGTGGTCAGAGGCATGATGTGTCTGTGTTGATCAATAAAAGAGTGCTCAGAGCCTTGTGTAGACATTTTTCAAGTTTTGCAAAAAATGAGTTCTGTCTCTTTAGGAAGATGAACAACAGCTTAGACAGGTGGGATAACACAGTCCAATGCAGAAAAACAGTTTTCAACATTCACGGATGACTTGCAGTAAGCTTGTATGACCATGTGCTTTCACAAGACGGCGGATGGCACTGAACTTGATTGCAGATTAAACATACACATCTACACAGCAGGCTGTAGGAATTCTACCACGTGTTTTGACTATTGTTATAGTGACTTATCCCTTGCTGAGGCCTATTCCTGGCCCGGATAAGCAGATACAATCACAGCAGACAATCGTTATCAGATAGCTGAATTCACCAGACACCATTTCTTTCCATCCACATAAGTTTTATTGCAAGCAGTAGGTATAGCAGACAACAAAATGTGGCAGATGATTGAAAGATGGTATCTGCAGGTCAAAACATGGTAATGTATTCCCGGATGCAAGCAGATTGGATAAAGGCCTAGAAAGATGTGGCCATCTCTATCCCCACAAGCATAAAGAAGCAGGAAATACATCATAATAAATGGGAGGGGACAGGAAGGAACACAGGAAGGCAAGTGCAACAACTGAAATAACCAGAAGATGGCAGCATAATGACCAAATATATAGACATTACCATAACTATGCATTATATTATATCTTACATATTGATGTAACAGCACAAAGAATACCCAATCAGATGCAAGGAACATAAAAACAATGCATTTGTGGTTGAGCAGGATTGGATGATGGAAGTCAGCAGAGCTCCCCCTTATTTACTAAGCTCTGGAGTAACTGCACTTGCAAAGTCCACAGTCTATGTGCCTTTAGTAAATCCACCCCACTACATGAAGTGAGATATCGGTATTCTCTGATCATTTTGCCACATTTTTGGAGACTTTTTTGTGTATATACAAACATATCTATCATTTGCTCCAAACCTCCCAACCACTCCAAACATAATACAATGTACATGCATATCACAATGGTCTAATCCCTTGTTACATCATATGTCATATGTAGTAGGGATGTTTTACTTTTTTAACAGTTATTTTTAGAGGTATCTTTGGCTCAAATATTTGCAAGGCAGAATGGGATTATGAAAAGACAAGTATTCTTACAAAGGTTTGCCACTTGAGCTGTTAGGAGAGGGGTGTTATGAATTTGAATGTTTTACAGATGGATACCAGAGTGATACTTTCAAGAACATCAGAGAACGACAATGGCTATTCTCTAACAAGACAAACAGACCTGTTCAAAGATATAGCAATAACTCTCCCAAATATTACAGCAAAAATTACTTTAAAACAGGGTTTCTCCTTGTTCAAGCATTTTTATTGAACAATACAATTGGTTTACAAAGACAAAGAAGAAAAGGGAAGAGTCTCAACAAAAGAAATGGTAAGACAGAGCATACAAAAACTCAATATGAAGATAGGGACGCAGCCCTTATAGAATGGATAGTAAAAAGCAAAATTGTGCAATTCAAAAACAAATAGGAAAAATCGTGTGCATACAACAGCAGCAACTCTTCTGTGAGACACACACAGCATGTACATCGTAATCCAAATAGAGTTGCTCTTAAAATATAAAAAGAAATGAAGACAGTCTAAAGAGTGATACCATAAAGTCCATCCAATCACAAAGTGCACTCTTTATCACCGAATGATATGTGATCCCACATGAAAAAAAGGCCTCCACCCCATAGATTAGCTGCTTTACCAAATAGTACTGACCTCCTATCACGGACGGTCTCTCTCACTTGTGGCCATAGCCCAGCCTAGGCCTCTGTTGAATCAAAAGGACTTAGGTTGAAGAGAATGAAACCCGCCACTCTTGAGGATACTCGGTCACAGATAACTCCAGTTGAGTAAATGATTATTGTTGGGTAACTGAGTATTGTTGAGTGACTGAATATTGTTGAGTAACTAAGTATTTTTTAGTACCTGTGTATTGTTGAGTAACTGAGGAGAGTTGTGTATTGTTGAGTACCTGTGTATTGTTGAGTAACTGATTATTGTTGAGTATATGTGTATTGTTGAGTACCTGTGTATTGTTGAGTACCTGGGTATTGTTGAGTACTGTTGAGTAACTGAGGAGTGCTGTGTATTGTTGAGTACCTGTGTATTGTTGAGTATCTGAGTACTGTTGAGTATCTGTGCATTGTTGAGTAGTATTGAGTAACTGAGTATTGTTGAGTACATATGTATTGTACAACTAAGTGTTGAGTAACTGAGAAGTGTTAAGTATAGTTGAGTAACTGAGTTTTGTTGAGTACTGATCAAGGGGGCATACAGCTGTGCAAAAATGTAAGCACGTTGCTTTCCTTGAAGTCCAGGTCCTGAATCTAGGGAAGCAACTGGCCACACAGAGAAAAATCTCCATACTGGCAGCAACTAATATTACTTATATACTTACTATAAGGTGTCAAAAAACTATAAAGAAAAAATTAAAAATTAAAAATAGAACATGGCTATATTAAAGACAGTGTACTACCATAGAGGTGATTAGTACACCGTCAGAGTGTTCTTTTTAGCCATCTCCGAGATATGAAAATCTGGCTGTTTCGTATATTTACTATTTTATTATGACATCTAGGTGCCCTATTTTGGAGTGTGTTTGATTGGTATAGAGGTTCTTTTTTGTAAACTCGATCAGAGTTTTGACATCAATCGTTGGTTACAATTTTTGGCATCTATTTATTTTATACATATGTGTCCCTTTACATAACACAGTTTAGGGTCCCTGTCAATGTGAGCCTTTGAGTAAAAGAAAAAATTAAAAATAGAACATAGCTATATTAAAGACAGTGTACTACCATAGGGGTGATTAGTACACCGTCAGAGTGTTTAGCCGTCTCCAAAAAGAACAAAATTTCCAAATGTTAAAAGCACATTTTTAATATGGGGCCCGCTACGCCCAAAACTCAAAGGCTCACATTGACAGGGACCCTAAAATATAAAGGGACACACCTGTAAAAAATAAATAGATGCCAACAAATTGTAACCAACGATTGATGTCAAAACTCAGATCGAGTTTACAAAAAAAATATTAAGAACCTCTATACCACAGGTGTCAAACACAAGGCCCGCGGGCCGAATCCGGCCCTCAAAGCCATTTCTTGTGGCCCTTGCAGCTGCAGGAGAGCTCCAGCCCTCTTCTGGTCCTCCTCCAGACCCTGTACTTTTTGCTTTTCAGCAATGCCTACAGCTTCTTCCCAGCAGCAGCACAAGATAAGGGGGTGCACTGTGATGTAAGGGATGGTGGGGGACTCAATTTCTGATGGTGGGGAGGCTCTTGACGTCTGATGTAAGGGTAGGGGATGCTCTGGACATCTAGTCTTACAGATATAACTGGCCCTTTTGAGGGAAATAATAATGCTGATGCGGCCCACGATTAAATTGAGTTTGACACTCCTGTTTTATACCAATCAAATACCCCAAAATAGGGCACCTAGATGTCATAATAAAATGGTTAATATGAACAGCCAGATTTTCTTATCTTAGAGACGACTAATAAGGAACACTCTGAGGGTGTACTAATCACCTCCATGGTAGTACACTGTTTTTAATTTAGCCATGTTCTATTTTTAATTTTTCTTTATAGTTTTTGAAACCTTATCTCTTATAGTAAGTATATAAGTAATATTAGGTGTTTCCATTAGGGGCTGCACTCAAATCTGGTCGTAGGTGGCCCCTTATGAGGGAATTAGTGACTTACAGTGCTTTGCGAAAGTATTCGGCCCCCTTGAACTTTTCGACCTTTTGCCACATTTCAGGCTTCAAACATAAAGATATAAAACTGTAATTTTTTTGTGAAGATTCAACAACAAGTGGGACACAATCATGAAGTGGAACAAAATTTATTGGATATTTCAAACTTTTTTAACAAATAAAAAACTGAAAAATTGGGCGTGCAAAATTATTCAGCCCCCTTAAGTTAATACTTTGTAGCGCCACCTTTTGCTGCGATTACATCTGTAAGTCGCTTGTGGTATGTCTCTATCAGTTTTTCACATCGAGAGACTGACATTTTTGCCCATTCCTCCTTGCAAAACAGCTTGAGCTCAGTGAGGTTGGATAGAGAACGTTTCTGAACAGCAGTTTTCAGTTCTTTCCACAGATTCTCGATTGGATTCAGGCCTGGACTTTGACTTGGCCATTCTAACACCTGGATATGTTTATATGTGAACCATTCCATTGTAGATTTTGCTTTATGTTTTGGATCATTGTCTTGTTGGAAGACAAATCTCCGTCCCAGTCTCAGGTCTTTTGCAGACTCCATCAGGTTTTCTTCCAGAATGGTCCTGTACATCTTCCCATCAATTTTAACCATCTTCCCTGTCCCTGCTGAAGAAAAGCAGGCCCAAACCATGATGCTGCCACCGCCATGTTTGACAGTGGGGATGGTGTGTTCAGGGTGATGAGCTGTGTTCCTTTTACGCCAAACATAACGTTTTCCATTGTTGACAAAAAGTTCGATTTTGGTTTCATCTGACCAGAGCACCTTCTTCCACATGTTTGGTGTGTCTCCCAGGTGGCTTGTGGCAAACTTTAAACTACACTTTTTATGGATATCTTTAACCACCTTAGCGGTATCCCTGAGCGTGACTCGGGGTAGGAATTTTCTGCTATTAGCGGTATCCCCGAGTCACGCTCGGGGTCAATGGGCAGAGCGTGCAGACAGTGCAGACAGCACAGCGGAGCTTCTCTTACCTTATCCTGGCGATCCAGCGATGAGCTCTCATTGCTGTGACCGCCAGTGAGATCTCCGCCGCTCGTCTGTCGGTAGGAGGACTTCCTGGTTCCATTCCCTGCAGCAGCAATGCTGCATGGGAGCGGAACTGGGAGTAAAAATCAATGTAACACAAAACACAAACATATAAAAGGGAGGTGATACAGTGTAATCTGAGAGGATTACACTGTATCACTTTGCTAAAAGTGGAAAAAGACACAGTGCCCTCTCAGTGCCCCCTTGCCATTGTCCTTTGCATGAATAAAAATAATTGGAAAATGGCATCAAAAAAGCGCTGTCCCGCATATGCGCTTTTGGATGAGCTGAGCGACTGCGACAGCGGCAGCGACACGGAGCTGCTCGCAGAACAGAGCGACAGTGAGTCGTGCGGAGATCTGTCATCTGACTCTGGCACCGACACTGATCCCGAAAGTGACGCCGATGATCCCGCACCTGACCTAGGTGATGTGCGCACTTGGTGCCCTTTGGACAGCGACGCAGACCAGGCAGCGCCCCCGAGATTCCCTTTCACTGGTTCTCCGGGGATGAAGGTTGACGTGGAGAGAGACAACCCCCTGGCGTACCTCAAGTTATTCCTAACGGAGGAGGTAATTCTAAAGATAGTCGCTGAAACCAATCGTTACCAGGAGCAGCAGTCCACTACGCTGCGCGCCAAATTTTCCCGTTCCAGAAAATGGGAACCAGTCAGTAGCGAGGACATCTGGAAGTTTCTAGGACTCATCATCCTTCAGGGGGTGGTGGGAAAACCACTCCAAAAATGGTATTGGACCACAAATAGGATGCTGGCCACTCCATTTTTTGGCACAGTGATGTCCGAGTACCGTTTTTCTCTGATAATGAAAAATTTGCATTTTGCGAACAACGAGGAGTTTGATGAGGCCACGCATCCTGCGCCCAAACTCAAGAAAATCTGGGAGGTGTACCAAACGATCGTCAAAAACTTCCAGCAGACCTATGTGCCAGACAGGGATGTTTGTGTGGACGAAAGTCTCATGGCCTACAAGGGACGCCTGAGCTGGATCCAATATATTGCATCGAAAAGAGCGCGGTTCGGGATCAAATCTTACATGCTCTGTGAGTCGTCCACAGGATACATATGGAATGCTGTAATTTATACCGGGAAAGGTACAAAGTTCGATTCCAAGTACAGCGGCTATGGGATGGCCACATCTTCTGTCCTTTCACTGCTGGACCCCCTTTTGAACCAGGGATATTGCGTTACAACAGATAACTTTTATACCTCTCCGGAACTATTTGAAGTTTTGATCCGAAACAAAACAGATGTGTATGGCACTGTTAGGCCAAACCGGCGGGACATGCCATCCATGTTTAGCAAGAAAAAGCTAAAAAAAGGAGAGATGGTTGCCTTTCAAAAGGGTAAAATGATGGCAATGCGGTGGCGAGACAAAAAGGACGTGTGTCTCATGAGCACCGTGCACAACACCACCACTGCCATGGTCCGCACAAAACAGGGAGCAGATATGCTGAGGCCGCAAGTCGTGATCGACTACAATCACACGATGGGAGGTGTCGATCGAGCCGATCAGGCAATGACCTTTTACCCGGCGATGCGGAAGCAACAAAAAAAGTATTATAAAAAGATTTTTAGGCATCTCCTAGAACAGTGCCTCTGGAACGCCTATATTCTTTACAAAGCCAACACTGCCATACCCCTCGTTCATTCGGACTTTATTTGGAAGGTGGCTGAGCAGATTTTCATCAACCACCCGACACCATCATCAGTATCTGCAAACAGACCCGGACGACGTGCTGTTGATGTTGGCAATCCAGAGCGCCTGACAGGCCGTCATTTTGTGGACTTTGTACCGCCCACCCCAAAAAAGTTGGCGCCTACCAGGATGTGCGTCGTCTGTTGTTCTAAAAAGGATGGCAATGGAAGAAAAGTCCGAAAGGAAACACGGTACTTTTGCCCAGATTGCAATGTCAGACTTTGTCTAGTGCCCTGCTTTAAACTTTTTCACACTCAGGATGTGTATTGAATTTCTTTGACAAATTTCATTATTTTTCCTTGCCTTCTTGAATAAAATTCTATTATTGATTGGATTATAATTCATGTGTTTGTGTTTCAAATTCATTACATCTGGGATGTGTACTAGAGTCTTGTTTTGGTAAGTTTTAAGTCAGTAATTACTAAGAATTGTAGGCCTTTAATACATAACGCCAAATTTCCATGGAAAGAATTGTACCGCTTTTGGAACAGAATTCCTGACAGAATCATACCGCTAGGGAGGTTAAGAAATGGCTTTCTTCTTGCCACTCTTCCATAAAGGCCAGATTTGTGCAGTATATGACTGATTGTTATCCTATGGACAGAGTCTTCCACCTCAGCTGTAGATCTCTGCAGTTCATCCAGAGTGATCGTGGGCCTCTTGGCTGCATCTCTGATCAGTCTTCTCCTTGTATGAGCTGAAAGTTTAGAGGGACGGCCAGGTCTTTGTAGATTTGCAGTGGTCTGATACTCCTTCCATTTCAATATTATCGCTTGCACAGTGCTCCTTGGGATGTTTAAAGCTTGGGAAATCTTTTTGTATCCAAATCTGGCTTTAAACTTCTCCATAACAGTATCTGGGACCTGCCTGGTGTGTTCCTTGTTCTTCATGATGCTCTCTGCACTTTAAACAGACCTCTGAGACTATCACAGTGCAGGTGCATTTATACGGAGACTTGATTACACACAGGTGGATTCTATTTATCATCATTAGGGTTGAGCGGACACCTAGATGTCCGTGTTCGACGGGTTCGGCCGAACTTTAAAAAAAAGTCCGGGTCCGTGTCCCGGACTTTTACCGAACTTTTCCCGGACACCGAACCCCATTGAAGTCAATGGGGACCCGAACTTTAAGGCACTAAAATGGCTCTAAAACACCAAAGGAAAGGGCTAGAGTGCTGCAAATGGCAGCAAAACGTAATTAAGAGCATGGCAAGTGCTCTGCAAACAAATGTGGATAGGGAAATAACTTAAAACAACAAAAAAAAAACAGAAAAATAAAACAATGTTCTTCTTCATCTCTGAAGGACGAGGCCCATATGGAGTAGGAGGGAGGTTGAGGTGGTGGTGGATGTGGCGGTGACATAGGCGTGCGCACAGGGTGTGCTGGGTGTGCCTGGGCACACCCTAATCACCTAGGGCACATAGCATTGCCAGTGAGGAGATGGGAAAGATCTCCCTGGGACCTGCTCTGCTCTATTTCTCCTTGCCTACAGGTACATGGCCCCGATACATTACTCTCCCTGCTGGCAAACACATGCATGTGTATTTCAACTTTGGGGTGCACACCTTAATGCAATAGGCTGCGCACACCTATGGGCGGTGTAGGTGGAAGCGGCGGTGGAGGAGGACCAGGGCTGGATTAACAGCATCATGGGCTTGGTGCTGAGGATTTTGAAGGGCCTTAAGGGCCGTGCCTTGCCATGCACCCAGAGGAGGAAGGGTGCAGCCATGCATGCCTAATTCAACATGGGATGCTGTCTCTGAAGCCCATAAACACATCCATGCATCGCCAACTGTCCCTCCTTGTCCGGCCTTCACGCTGTGGGGGGAGGTTCTGAGGGTGCTGCCTGGGGAAGCGAGCATAGAAGCCAGACTTCTGTGTTTACAAGTGACAGAAGAGCGGTAACAGTGAATATGGCCAACCCGGGGCCTATATAAAAGGTAGGGGCCTGGAGCTGCAGCTCCAATAGCCCCTACATTAATCTGGCCCTGAGGAGGAGGACGAGGTAGCCAACACTGCTTCTTTTCAAAAATTTTAAATGAGGGTACACCCCAAAAGAGTGAGAAAGAGCAAAAATGGAACAATGGGTGGGTAAGGTCGGTATCCATTGCTATTCTGCATAAGGTACGGAAAAGTCCCGTGGGATCCATGCCTGGTTCATTTTAATGAACGTGAGCTTGTCCACATTGTCTCTGGACAGGCGGCTGCGCTTGTCTGTTATAACGCCCCCAGCCGTGCTAAATACCCGTTCAGATAATACACTGGCTGCAGGGCACGCCAGCACCTCCAAGGCGTAAAGGGCAAGCTCAGGCCATGTGCCCAATTTGGAGACCCAGAAGTTGAAGGGGGCAGACCCGTCATTCACTACATGTAGGCGTGTGCACACATACTGCTCCACCATGTTGGTAAAATGCTGCCTCCTGCTAAGACGTTCCATCTGAGCTGCTGGTGCTGCTGTTTGTTGTGGCGTGCTGACAAAGCTTTTCCACATTTCGGCCATGCTAACCCTGCCTTCTGAGGTGCTGGCGGTGCCCTGGTTGCGTTGGCGACCTCCTCCTCCTCCTCCTCTGCCTTGTGCTTCCACTGTGGCCCCGCTGTCAGATGGGAATGCCAGCAGCATGGCGTCTACCAGCGTGCGCTTGTACTCGCGCATCTTGCGATCGCGCTCCAGTGAGTGAATTAAGGACGGTACGTTGTCCTTGTAACGGGGATCCAGCAGCGTGGCCACCCAGTAATCAGCACAAGTTAGAATGTGGGCAACTCGGCGGTCGTTGTGGAGACACTGCAGCATGTAATCGCTCATGTGTGCCAGGCTGCCCAGAGGCGACGAAAGGCTGTCCTCTGTGGGAGGTGTATCGTCCGTGTCCTCTGTATCCCCCCAGCCACGCACCAGTGATGGCCATGAGCTGGCCTGGGTGCCACCCTGCTGTGAACATGGTTCCATCTCCTCCTCCAGCTCCTCCTCCTCCTCATCCTCCTCATCCTCCAGAACTGTGCCCCTGCTGGACAATTGCGTCCCTGGCGTTTGCGTGTGCAGGAACCCACCCTCGGAGCCCCTTGCGAATGACTGCCCTGAAAGCCTTGGAAATGTTACCTCTTCATCCTCCTCCTCCTCCTCATCCTGTGCCACATCCTCTTCCATCATCGCCCGAATTGTTTTTTCAAGGAGGCATAGAAGTGGGATAGTTAAGCTGAGAACGGCGTCATTGCCACTGGCCATGTTGGTGGAGTACTCAAAACAGCGCAACAAGGCACACAGGTCTCGCATGGAGGCCCAGTTATTGGTGGTGAAGTAGTGCTGTTCCGCAGAGCGACTCACGCGTGCGTGCTGCAGCTGAAACTCCACTATGGCCTGCTGCTGCTCGCACAGTCTTTCCAGCATGTGCAAGGTGGAGTTCCACCTTGTGGGCACGTCACATATGAGGCGGTGAGCGGGAAGGCCGAAGTTACGCTGCAGCGCTGCCAGGCGAGCAGCAGCAGGGTGAGAACGCCGAAAGTGCGCACAAACGGCCCGCACTTTCTGCAGCAGCTCTGACATATCGGGGTAGTTTTTAAGGAACCTCTGCACCACCAAATTCAGCACATGCGCCAGGCAAGGGATGTGCGTCAAACCGGCTAGGCCCAGAGCTGCTATGAGATTTCGCCCGTTATCGCACACCACCAGGCCGGGCTTGAGGCTCGCTGGCAGCAACCACTCATTTGTCTGCTGTTCCATGCTCCTCCACAACTCCTGCGCGGTGTGTGGTTTGTCCCCCAAACAGGCAAGTTGTAAAACTGCCTGCTGTCGTTTACCCCTGGCCGTGCTGAAGTTGGTGGTGAAGGTGTTACGCTGTCCGGATGAGGAGGCGGTAGAGGATGAGGAAGCGGAGTAGGAGGAGTTAGGAACAGGAGGCAAACTGAAGCGCCCTGCAATCCTCGGTGGTGGAAGGACATGCGCCAAATTGCTATCCGCCTCAGGCCCATCCGCCACTGCATTTACCCAGTGTGCCGTTAGGGAGATATAACGCCCCTGACCGTGCTTACTGGTCCACGTATCCGTAGTTAGGTGGACCTTGGCACAGATGGCGTTGCGCAGTGCACACCTGATATTTTCCCCCACTTGGTTGTGCAGGGAAGGGATGACTTGCCTGGAAAAGTAGTGGCGGCTGGGCACGACGTACTGTGGGACAGCCACCGACATAAGGTTTTTAAAACTGTGCGTCTCCACCAGACGGAATGACAGCATTTCAAAGGCCAATAATTTTGAAATGCTGGCATTCAGGGCCAGGGATCGCGGGTGGGTAGGGGGGTACTTCCTCTTCCTCTCAAGTGTTTGGGAGATGGAAAGCTGAACACTTCCACGGGACATTGTGGAGATGGTTGTTGGTGACCCAGGTGGTGGTGTTGCTGACAGATCGTCTGTTTGCGGGGTGGCAGGTGCCGGTATCACTACAGATGTGGCTGGAGCGGCCGAGACTGCAGCAGAAGAGGAAGCAGGATGAGCCAGAGACGTTTCTTGGTTTTGAAGGTGTGTACTCCACTGCAGCTCGTGCTTTGCACTTAGATGCCTGATCATGCAGGTTGTGCTCAGGTTGAGAAGGTTTATGCCTCGCTTCAAGCTCTGATTGCACAGGGTGCAAACCACTCGTGTCCTGTCATCAGCACATTTTCTAAAGAACTTCCACGCTAGAGAACTCCTTTGAGCTGACTTTGGTGCGCTCGTTCCCTTGCTGCGTTGGGCAGTAGCGGGCGTAGTGTCTAGGGCACGGCCGCTCCGCTTCTGCACCCTGCTCCCTCTTCTGCTGTGCTGGTGGCTCTGTGCGACCACAGCCTCTTCCTCCAAACTACTCAGGTCACCTGCATGACGTTCATTCCATGTGGGGTCGAGGACCTCATCGTCCTCCACATCATCTTCCACCCAGTCTTCACCCCTGCCCTCCTTGTCGGTCTCCACAATGCTGAACGCCGCAGCAGTTGGCACCTGCGTTTCGTCATCATCGGAGACGTGCTGCGATGATCCTTGCATGTACTCATCTTGAGAAATAAGTGGTTGGGCATCGCTGCACTCAATCTCTTCCACTTCTGGGGCAGGGCTAGGTGGATGGCCCTGGGAAACCCTGCTGACAGAGTCCTCAAAAAGAATAAGAGACTGCTGTATGGCTTGGGGCTCAGACTGCTGGCCTGATTTGCAAGGGGGTGAGGTGAAAGACGGTTGGACATTGGCTGCAGGTGCCAACTCTGACCTTTCTGCAGTAGACTGGGTGGGAGACAATGTGAAGGAACTGGAGGCACTGTCAGCAGCAAACCAATCTACTATCGCCTCAACTTGTTCTGGCCTCATCACTTCTAGGGGCGTTTGATGCCCTACCAAATACTGATGCAGGTTCTGTCGCCTACTCACACTTGAGGAAGGTGTTTCACTTGTGCGTGTAGCTGGCACAGATCGACCACGTCCTCTCCTTGCAACAGGAGCTCTACCAGCAGCACCACGACCCAGGCCACGGCCCTTATTTGACGGTCTCCTCATATTTCTGTAATTTAAGATCTTGCCCTAGAAAGGTTTTTATTGAATAGCGGAATAGGAAATATGATCCAAAAAAGTGTATGTATCTCGCACGTACAAAACCACACTAGGCCCCAATTACTATTGTTTCTACCCCTAAAAGGATGGATGAGGAGTAGGAGGAGTATGGAACAGACAGCACCCTCAAATCTTCAGAAGTATGAGATGAACCCCAAAAACTTGGAAAGGTGGATCTCACACGTACCGACACAGACTATCCCGCAATTCAATTGATCCTCAAAGGTTTTTATTGAATAGCGGAATAGGAAATATGATCAAAAAAAGTGTATGTATCTCGCACGTACACAACCACACTAGGCCCCAATTACTATTGTTTGTACCCCTAAAAGGATGGATGAGGAGTAGGAGGAGGAGTATGGAACAGGCAGCACCCTCAAATCTTCAGAAGTATGAGATGAACCCCAAAAACTTGGAAAGGTGGATCTCACACGTACCGACACAGACTATCCCGCAATTCAATTGATCCTCAAAGGTTTTTATTGAATAGCGGAATAGGAAATATGATCAAAAAAAGTGTATGTATCTCGCACGTACACAACCACACTAGGCCCCAATTACTATTGTTTGTACCCCTAAAAGGATGGTTGAGCAGTAGGAGCAGGAGTATGGAACAGGCAGCACCCTCAAATCTTCAGAAGTATGAGATGAACCCCAACAACTTGGAAAGGTGGATCTCACACGTACCGACACAGACTATCTCGCAATTGAATTGATCCCCAAAGGTTTTAATTGAATAGCGGAATAGAAAATATGATCAAAAAGAAAGTGTATGTATCTCGCACGTACACCACCACACTAGGCCCCAACTACTATTGTTTGTACCCCTAAAAGGATGGTTGAGCAGTAGGAGGAGGAGTATGGAACAGGCAGCACCCTCAAACCTTCAGAAGTATGAGATGAACCCCAACAACTTGGAAAGGTGGATCTCTCTCACACGTACCAACACAGACTATCCCCCAATTTAACTGATCCCCAAAGGTTTTTGATTAAATAGCGGAATAGAAAATATGATCCAAAAAAAGTGTATGTATATCACACGTACACAACCACACTAGGCCCCAATTACTATTGTTTGTACCCCTAAAAGGCTAGGAGTAGGGGGAGTATGGAACAGGCAGCACCCTCAAACCTTCAGAAGTATGAGATGAACCCCAACAACTTGGAAAGGTGGATCTCTCTCACACGTACCAACACAGACTATCCCCCAATTTAACTGATCCCCAAAGGTTTTTGATTAAATAGCGGAATAGAAAATATGATCCAAAAAAAGTGTATGTATATCACACGTACACAACCACACTGGGCCCCAATTACTATTGTTTGTACCCCTAAAAGGCTAGATGAGGAGTAGGGGGAGTATGGAACAGGCAGCACCCTCAAACCTTCAGAAGTATGAGATGAACCCCAACAACTTGGAAAGGTGGATCTCTCTCACACGTACCAACACAGACTATCCCCCAATTTAACTGATCCCCAAAGGTTTTTGATTAAATAGCGGAATAGAAAATATGATCCAAAAAAAGTGTATGTATATCACACGTACACAACCACACTAGGCCCCAATTACTATTGTTTGTACCCCTAAAAGGCTAGGAGTAGGGGGAGTATGGAACAGGCAGCACCCTCAAACCTTCAGAAGTATGAGATGAACCCCAACAACTTGGAAAGGTGGATCTCTCTCACACGTACCAACACAGACTATCCCCCAATTTAACTGATCCCCAAAGGTTTTTGATTAAATAGCGGAATAGAAAATATGATCCAAAAAAAGTGTATGTATATCACACGTACACAACCACACTAGGCCCCAATTACTATTGTTTGTACCCCTAAAAGGCTAGGAGTAGGGGGAGTATGGAACAGGCAGCACCCTCAAACCTTCAGAAGTATGAGATGAACCCCAACAACTTGGAAAGGTGGATCTCTCTCACACGTACCAACACAGACTATCCCCCAATTTAACTGATCCCCAAAGGTTTTTGATTAAATAGCGGAATAGAAAATATGATCCAAAAAAAGTGTATGTATATCACACGTACACAACCACACTAGGCCCCAATTACTATTGTTTGTACCCCTAAAAGGCTAGATGAGGAGTAGGGGGGGTATGGAACAGGCAGCACCCTCAAACCTTCAGAAGTATGAGATGAACCCCAACAACTTGGAAAGGTGGATCTCTCTCACACGTACCAACACAGACTATCCCCCAATTTAACTGATCCCCAAAGGTTTTTGATTAAATAGCGGAATAGAAAATATGATCCAAAAAAAGTGTATGTATATCACACGTACACAACCACACTAGGCCCCAATTACTATTGTTTGTACCCCTAAAAGGCTAGATGAGGAGTAGGGGGGGTATGGAACAGGCAGCACCCTCAAACCTTCAGAAGTATGAGATGAACCCCAACAACTTGGAAAGGTGGATCTCTCTCACACGTACCAACACAGACTATCCCCCAATTTAACTGATCCCCAAAGGTTTTTGATTAAATAGCGGAATAGAAAATATGATCCAAAAAAAGTGTATGTATATCACACGTACACAACCACACTAGGCCCCAATTACTATTGTTTGTACCCCTAAAAGGCTAGATGAGGAGTAGGGGGGGTATGGAACAGGCAGCACCCTCAAACCTTCAGAAGTATGAGATGAACCCCAACAACTTGGAAAGGTGGATCTCTCTCACACGTACCAACACAGACTATCCCCCAATTTAACTGATCCCCAAAGGTTTTTGATTAAATAGCGGAATAGAAAATATGATCCAAAAAAAGTGTATGTATATCACAAGTACACAACCACACTAGGCCCCAATTACTATTGTTTGTACCCCTAAAAGGCTAGATGAGGAGTAGGGGGAGTATGGAACAGGCAGCACCCTCAAATCTTCAGAAGTATGAGATTGTGTTCACTGTACCCCACAAAGATTGAGTTCACTGCACCCCACAATGATTGTGTTCACTGCACCCCACAAAGATTGTGTTCACTGCACCTCACAAAGATTGTGTTCACTGTACCCCCCAAAGATTGTGTTCACTGCACCCCACAAAGATTCTGTTCACTGTACCCCACAAAGATTGTGTTCACTGCACCCTAAAAGGATGTTGTTCACTGCACCCCACAAAGATTGTGTTCACTGCACCCTAAAAGGATGTTGTTCACTGCACCCCAAAAAGATTGTGTTCACTGTACCCCCCCAAAGATTGTGTTCACTGCACCCCACAAAGATTGTGTTCACTGCACCCCAAAAAGATTGTGTTCACTGTACCCCCCAAAGATTGTGTTCACTGCACCCCAAAAAGATTGTGTTCACTGTACCCCCCAAAGATTGTGTTCACTGCACCCCACAAAGATTCTGTTCACTGTACCCCACAAAGATTGTGTTCACTGCACCCCAAAAAGATTGTGTTCACTGTACCCCCCCCAAAGATTGTGTTCACTGCACCCCACAAAGATTCTGTTCACTGCACCCCACAAAGGATTTTGTTCACTGCACCCCAAAAAGATTGTGTTCACTGCACCCCAAAAAGGATTTTGATCACTGCACCCCAAAAAGGATGTTGTTCACTGCACCCCAAAAATGATTTTGTTCACTCCACCCCAAAAAGATTGTGTTCACTGCACCCCACAAAGATTGTGTTCACTGCACCCCAAAAAGATTGTGTTCACTGTACCCCCCAAAGATTGTGTTCACTGCACCCCACAAAGATTCTGTTCACTGTACCCCACAAAGATTGTGTTCACTGCACCCCAAAAAGATTGTGTTCACTGCACCCCAAAAAGGATGTTGTTCACTGCACCCCAAAAAGGATGTTGTTCACTCCACCCCAAAAAGATTGTGTTCACTGCACCCCACAAAGATTGTGTTCACTGCACCCCAAAAATGATTTTGTTCACTGCACCCCAAAAAGGATTTTGTTCACTGCACCCCAAAAAGGATGTTGTTCACTCCACCCCAAAAAGATTGTGTTCACTGCACCCCAAAAAGATTGTGTTCACTGCACCCCACAAAGGATTTTGTTCACTGCACCCCAAAAAGATTGTGTTCACTGCACCCCAAAAAGGATGTTGTTCACTGCACCCCAAAAAGGATTTTGTTCACTGCACCCCAAAAATATTGTGTTCACTGCACCCCACAAAGGATTTTGTTCACTGCACCCCACAAAGATTGTGTTCACTGCACACCAAAAAGGATTGTGTTCACTGCACCCCAAAAAGATTTTGTTCACTGCACCCCAAAAAGATTGTGTTCACTGCAGCCCAAAAAGATTGTGTTCACTGCAGCCCAAAAAGATTGTGTTCACTGCAGCCCAAAAAGATTGTGTTCACTGCAGCTCACACACAGAAAAATGGATGTGGATCACTGACACCTGCCTATCTCCAATCCCACACCACACAGCAATATCGATTGTAGTTTGTAGAACACAGTTTCCCTAAAATTCAGCAGACTCTGTCCCTAACAGGATTGAGAAGAGATCGTAGATCAGGATTGAGTGCAGATTCACCCCACCCCCCACACAGCAATATCGATTGTAGTTTGTAGAAGACACTGACCCTATAATTCAGCAGACTCTATCCCTAAAATGCCTACAACTCGCCCTGCCTAAACACTCCGACCTGTCCCTCAATTCTATCCGGACACAAATGGTTTTTTCCTGCCTATCTTTCCCTAATCAGCAGCCAGCACGTTGATGTGTGCTCTGTCCCTGATATAAGCAGCATAATGACGCCGCTGCGGCTGCCTCGAACTTATAAAGACTTGGTCACATGCTTCAGACGGCCAATCACAGCTACTAAGACATTTGCAGGCATGGCTGGGATGGCTTAAGGCACACCAGTTAAACGATTGTTGATTGGCTGTTGAAAGCCCGCCATGAAAAGAGCGCCAAAGCATGCAAAACCCGGAAATAAAACGACCGAACACGGATTTTTACCCGAACATACAGTAAAGTGTCCGTGTCCGTGTTCGGGTACAAAAAATCCAATTATTCGGTACGAACACGAATAATACAGTCCGTGTTCGCTCAACACTAATCATCATTAGTCATTTAGGTCAACATTGGATCATTCAGAGATCCTCACAGAACTTCTGGAGAGAGTTTGCTGCACTGAAAGTAAAGGGGCTGAATAATTTTGCACGCCCAATTTTTCAGTTTTTTTATTTGTTAACAAAGTTTGAAATATCCAATAAATTTCGTTCCACTTCATGATTGTGTCCCACTTGTTGTTGATTCTTCACAAAAAAATTACAGTTTTATATCTTTATGTTTGAAGCCTGAAATGTGGCAAAAGGTCGCAAAGTTCAAGGGGGCCGAATATTTTCGCAAGGCACTGTAGTTCCCGCTATACATAAAGTCAATTTAGAGCAGACGATATATAATTCATACTGCTCGGGCGGGAATTAGTTATAGTCTATTTACACTCTCTATTTATTCATAGAACTCACTGGTTTTTTTATTTGCTTTTGAGACTTCTTTGATCATTATGATAGGACGCAGATTCATATTTCGTATTTTAGGGTGGCTCTATAGGTATTGCCTTTTCTCAAAATGGCGGATATAGTGATAGCAATGGTTCAATGCTTAGATCAAGGTGGAGTTGCTATCTTTTTTGTATATACAGTATATCGGTGAGTCAGTGCGCCACCCATGCCCTAGGAAAATGGTAGATTGTGATGAAACGCGTCGGAAGCAGCAAATTGCTGATGTCACTGCGTTTGTGCAAGTCCTGGAAGGACGGGCTGTTGTACAGAGCCTGCCGGCTTTTATTCAATGTGTGTTTTCAAGTGTCTTATGTAAGTGCAACTTTTAATTTACACATAAACGCTATAAAGGTTTTTTGCTATGGAAGCTTTATTTCTTTTGGGGATATCTGTAACCAAGTCTCCTCAAGAGTGGCAGGTATCGTTCTCTTCAACCCCTCGTTCTCTTCAAGTCCCCTTGATTAAACAGAGTCCTAGGCTGGGCTATAGCCACAAGTGAGAGAGGCCTTCTGTGATAGGAGGTCAATAATATTTGGTAAGCAGCCAATCTATGAGGTGGAGGCCTTTTTTTTTTTTACCTGGGAGCACATATAATTCGGGTGATGAAGAGTGCACTTTGTGATTGGATGAACTTTGTGGTATCACTCTTTGGACTGTCTTCATTCCTTATAGAATGCATGCTCAAAAGGTGAAGCTAACACAGGGATCATAAAATATCCTATAACATATAGTTGCAGTGAGGCAAAATTAAACCAAATAATGCTATAGTAAATAAGAGAGGTAACGGGAAACTCATATAACTTCTGGAGGTTTGGAGTTCAATGTGAAGCAAACCCAGTGTAAGGAAAAAGGGAAGGTAGCAGGGGAAGAGATTGGGGGCTCCACTGCTAGAAACTTTAAAGGTGGGGAAACAGTTGTTACCCCGTGGAGGGATAGTGGTTTTTGAGGGGTGGTCACAGATGGCGGCCAAGCAGACTTAAATGAGTAGGTCCCTATTACAAGCAGAATAGTAAAGGTCCGGAGATTAGAAGAGAGTAAGGGGGGAGGAAGCAGAAGACAGGGAAAGAGGAAAGAATATGCCAGTGAGATAAGGTGGGATAGAGGCCAATCCCGAGGTGCAGGGAGGGAGGGAGGTTGGCATAAGGGGAGCCCTAAAAGGAGTGTTCTGGCTAGTAAAAATGCGAACAATCAGGAGGATAGTAGTGTAGCGTCAAAATCAGCTGAGAGGTATTGCTCTACCCAGGGTTTCCATAGATTTTCATATTTCTTGACCTTATCGATCAGAATTGCTTTGACCTTGGCGTAGATCATGGCTCTAGTAATTCTATTCTTAGTTTCCGCAATGCTAAGGTTAGGGGTTTTCTAAGCCTTGGCCATAGTTTGTTTGGCAGCGGCAGTGACCTGCAGAAGAAGTTTGAAATGTTGTCTGGTCATGGCTGACAGTTTTTGGTTGAGTATAGCTGCAGCTGGATCAGGGTCAAGGGAACAGCCAAATAGGTTGGATAAGATCTGAAAAATCTTGGTCCAAAACAATTGGGCCATCTGGCAACTCCACCAAATATGGAGGTGCGTGCCATTGTCTGAACATCCTCGAAAGCATACCGTTTCCAGGGCCACGCTTGGTGAGGCCTGCTTGGTAGCGAGCCAAATATCGAACTGGTTATGAGCCTTTAACTGGAGACCCAGGTCTCTTTCCCACTTAGTGGAGAGATGTTTAAGGTGGAGGAACCAGCAATTGGGCATAGAAAGCCGACATCAAACCCCAAGCATGCGGTTCTGACTTACAAATGCGTTCAAAGTTGGATATATTGGGTAAAGAGGAGTCTGGGCACAAACATGGGCTAGGAAGTGCTTGATTTGAAGGTAATGGAATAGTTAAGAGCTAGGGATTCCATAAGTTTCGTAGAGAGTGGGAAAAGTCTTAAACTCATCTGGAGTGGTGATGAATTTATATGCACAGATGAGACTGGCAGAGGACTAATTACAGCATGAAGAGAGGGAAGTCCATGCCAGATAAAAGCAAATTATGATGAGACATAAAGCAAAACTTAATTTTGAGTGTATCGCAAAGAGAAAGATTGTGGCGGGTTACAGGGTTTTGTAGAGGTTTGCAGTCGATTGGGAGGAGCCATAGTAGTTTGGCCACTGATAGAGGGTCACAATCTATGGGTTTCAGTGCAACTCTTAGATAAAGGTTCCTTCAGAGGTTACAGAGGAAAAAAGAATAAAAAAAGCCTTCTTCCACCAAAAAAAAGACAACAATATTTTTTATTGGTGGAAGAAGGGTATATGTGTAATTGCTGGTACTGTTTTCATTCAATGAAAAACTGTGTGAAGGCACCTGGTATATGATAAATATGGTCAGTTACCTGCTGCCCCTTTAAGTGTGCAATATACTCAAATGTGACAAACTAAGATAGACAAAGGATGGCGCTGGTGTAACTGCTAAATAAATCAAATGTGTAAATCAATAGTGGATATATCCGAACGGATATCTTACATTAAATGTGGTATCAAACAAAATCAGTATAAATCTAATAGAATGATACATAAATAATAAATACTAAAAATCAATTGATAATATAAGGTAGGTAGTAAGTCCTGGTGAATCCAATAATTCAAAAATGGTTCAACGTGAAATATTGATAGATAATAGAAAGTCCCAAAGTGCAATGTGTAGTGTCCCACACCATGTGAGCTCAAAGATGAAGCAGCAATCCACCTCGTGAGCTGTAGTAAATAAAATGCTCACCAGAAGTTGTCAGGTCACAAAGACCTCTGGCACATATAGAATCCAGGCTTTATATAGATGACATAATTCCTCCTCCTATTCCATTTAATATATATTGCTGATGCTCTCAGATATGGTGGTAATCCTGGATGGCTTTGAACTCACATGGTGTGGGACACTACACATTGCACTTTGGGACTTTCTATTATCTATCATTATTTCATGTTGTACCTACATTTGATTCACCTGAACTCACTACCTACCTTATAATATCACATGATTTTTAGTATTTATTATATATGTATCATTCTATCATATTAGATATATATATTGATTTTGTTTGATATCACATTTAATGTAAGATATCCGTCTTTGAAAAATTAGTATTTTTGTTCGGATATATTCACTATTGATTTACACATTTGATTTTTTTAGCAGTTGCACCAGCGCCATCCTTTGTCTATTTTAGTTTGTTTTCATTCAATATTTGACTTTTTTAAAGATATTTTGTATTTACTTAAAAGAACATTGTTTTTGATACACCACATGTGTCCTGTAAAGGCAGCTTCCATTTGACTGGTATTCTAGTCACCTTTTTTCTTTTTTTCTTAAAACATATGCTGCAGGGACCACATTGATTTATTGCGGAATGTGCCAACTTTTTGCATTTAAAAGAGAGATATAAGGAAAACAGTAATACAGTAGTATGAGACAATAGGGTTATTTATCAAATGCAAACACGCTGTTCATTTTGCAAGGAAATTTGCACTTTGCAAGGAAATCTTTCCTTAGTTTAGTGAATGAGGTAAATCTCTGCTAACTTCCACCATCCAATGTGCAAGCAAAATGATTGTTTGTTCTTTTTAATTTGCACATGATCGGGTATTCTTAGCAAAGTGAATTTTCACCACATTCACTAAACTAAGGGAAAATTCCTTTGCAAAGTGAACAGTTTACTTGTCTTTAGTTAATCAACCTCATAAAGCATTGTTTGTATTAAAGAGACATGAGGCACTGCATGTTATAAAGGAGTATGTGTTATGAATATGTGGTTGCCCTGTGGCCAGGATGTAACGCAGTGCCACACTTCACCCAACATTTTAATTCTCCAGGACAGAAAGAAGTGACATAGCAGTGATATCACTATTTCTTTCATAAATTGTATAGCAATAGTTTATGTAGGCTATTATATATAGTGTAATTGAATTGTTCCAGTTACATTACAGTAAAATAGTTAATTGCTTACAGAACACTTGAGAAATAATAATTTTGGGTGAATAATATCTATGATTAGTAGTTTGTACCAACAGAATCCTTGTAGCAGTAAATTGGAGCCTCAGCCAGCTTTACACTAAGCCTACTGTACATTTTCTTTTTAACTTGGTCTTGATTTCATAGCGCACTATCTTAATTGATCTGTGAATATCAGCTCAGAGAACAGATGCCATACCACATGGCACATCAAGATGCTGCCTGCAACATTGTTCCCCATTAGTGACAAATGTTGTGCTGTGATATGCTAAGGCGATCCCTATATTGCATATCATCTCTTAGTAGTTTAGAGTCAGGAGCGGCTGCAAAATTCCAGTTGAAACTAAAACCTTAAACCTCCTGTTAATATTTGCCCTGTCATCTAAACTGTTATTAAAGAGCAACTCCAGGCATCAAGTACAATCAATTAGTGAGCTATAATGCTACCATGTAAACATTTGCCAAATGCAATATACATAATTATCCTAATATGAGTTTTATTTAAAAAAAATAATAATTGTATCAAAGAACTGCTTGCTGTGACCAAAATGTCTCATCACTCGAGTCTGTACTTTGGTGCCTCTTTCTAATACTGTAATACAGGCAACCCAATCAAAAGAAAAAACTTCACATGAGAGTCCCCTTTCACATCAGAAGCCCTCCATTACATCAGAGCCCACCCTTCACATGGGAAGCCCTCTCATCACATCGGAGTCTCCTTTTTCCATCTGAAGCCCCCCCAACACTTCAGAGTTCCGTTTAACATTAGAAGACTCCATCACATCAGATTTCCCCCTTCCACATCAGAAGTCCACCCTTTCACATCAGAGTCCACCTTTTCTCATCAGAATCTCCCATCACATTAGAGCCCACCCTTCACATGAGAAGCCCACCCCCCATCACATCATAGTCCCTTTTTCTATCTGAAGCCCCCTAGTAATTCTTAGTTTCTGCAGGCTGGGTAAAATCCTGTGGGGGACCAGATGTGGCCCATGGGCTGTAGTTTGGAGACCCCTGCTCTAATATGTAGGTACAAAACAGGAGTCAGCTCAGAGGGAGGTCAGTGCTTGAATCAGTGAATATATCGCTCTGCATTCTTGCTAGCCAACAAATGTAATTTAAAGTACATGTAAATGTAAATCCAATCACTAATATGTAATATAAGCTTTAACATGTTAATTTAATTTTCAAAAGTCAATTTCCATATTGCTATATCTGCAGCTTTCAAAAAATAATACCCAATGATCCCACCTTCGAGGCCTTGTTCAAACACTTTATTTTATAGGGTGTCAAGAGTCTGTCCCTGTCTCCTAATTGTTCTTGTATTTTGTCATCCTGTCACAGGAGCTTTCACAGTGCATTGGAAGCCCTGATTGGCTGAAGCAATAAAAGCCAATCAAGGCACAGAGCACTGTCAGGGTCATGATTGGGGAAAGTAATGATGACTCTATCCAATCATGGCTCATTGCTCTTAGTCCCGCCCCACACTATAAATAATTCTCCCCATAGCACATAGGCCATTTGCAGTGTGATATTGGCGTGGAGAGAGATAGAAAATTCAGTGCTACTAGCAATTTAGTGTGCTATAGTGTACTATAGTTATTCTATTGTCAGTCTAGAATATCAGCTTAGTGTGAATATAGTGATAGTGCAGCATGAGTGTAGTTTAACCATTCATTTTTACTTTAGTGTCAGTTTAGTTTCAATCTACGGACAGTGCAGCATGAGTGTAGTTTGACTATTCATTTTTACTTAATGTCAGTTTATTTTGTTAGGGCAGGTTTCCTGCAGTATATTTCAGTGCGTTACTGCACATTTTTTTCACAGTATATTTCAGTGCCTTACTGCATGTTCAATGCAGTGCATTTCAGTGCATTTGTGCACATTAACGCTGTATATTTCAGTTAGTTACTGCACATTTAACGCAGTATAGTTCACGTGCATTAGTGTACGTTTAATGAAGTATATTTCGGTGCCTTACTACACGTTTAATTCAGTATATATCAGTGCCTTAGTGCACGTTTAATTAAGTAAATTTCAGTGCGTTAGTGCACGTTTAACACAGTATAGTTTAGTGCCTTACTGCACGTTTAATTAAGTATATTTTCTTTAACGCTGTATATTTCAGTGCGTTAATGCATGTTTACTGCAGTATATTTCAGTGCCCATTTAACGCTGCATATTTCAATGCAGTATATTTCAGTGCGTTAGTGTGCGTTTACCATAGTATATTGCAGTATTACCGTCAGTGCAGTTTTACTGCAGTATATTGTAGTGTGTCAGTTGAGTGTGTCTCTGTAGTGAGTACTCAAGTTAAAGTGCACCAAACACCACTTTCAATTGAGTAAAGTTCACCCATGTACACATTTCCACATCTTTATTACCTTTTGTTAATAAGTGCCCCCCTCCCCCCCCCCATCATATCTGGGAAGTCAACAAGGAGAGGCAGACATTTCCATGGCACTTTGAGGGGGCAGGCAAAGGTGGACGTGGTCCGTCCTAAGGCAGGGCATCATTTCCTCTGTTTAGTGATGTTACCTGTGCCATACAGCCATAGCAAGCAGAGGAGGTGGTGGACTGGCTTACTAAAACATCCTCATTCTCCTCATCCTCTGTCACCCAAGCAGAGACTTGTGCACAGTCCACTGCAGCTGCCAGAGTGGCTTATTTTGCCTCCTTGTCCACACCTACTCTGGTCATAGCCCCAACATCAGGCATGGAGGAGTCCGCTGAGTTATTTTAATACAGCATCAGCCACTTGCTCCTTTATGATGCACAGCCATTACAGCCGTTACTTGATTCAGATGTTGGTTCTGAGGTTGCAGAAGGTAGGAACATGAGCCTACAGAGAGGGGAGAACACTGGTAAACAACAAATTGGCAGTCATGTTCCCCCAGCCACAGCGTATTGCCAAGTTGTCTCCAGTGACAATGAGGATGGGGCGGGTGATGATGATGAGGTCACTGATGCGACTTGGGTGCCGGATAGAGCAGAGGAGAAAAGTGAGGGTGAGGCACAACCCCATAGAGGCAGCCATCATGGAAGAGTAGAGAGCAGACACCCTATTCCACCAGATTGTGGAGCTGTTATCTCCTGGTCCACTTCCCACAGCTCAGCTGTTTGGACCTTTTTTTGCACTGTTGCACTTTGCAAACTTTGCCTTAAGCACATCAAGAGTGGCAAAAACACCAGCCATTTGGGTACCACATGCCTGACAAGGCATTTAACCTCTCACCACCCAAGAGCACCTGATAGCCACACAAAAGGGACACAATTCTGCTCCTTATAATAATTTCACAATTCTGTTCCTTATTTTTTTCTTTGCAATCACATGACCATAACGGTCCCGTTCCTATGTGTAAATGTGTGGCTGGAGAGAGGGAACTCCCTTGTTGAAAACACCTAGAGCCATGGGGATGATGATGATGATGATGTCACCGCTCTATGGAATTCTGCCCCATTATCAGCCAGAGTTTAGAAAAAAAAGCTCATAGCAAAAACTTACAAAAAAAGGGTATGTACATATGATTTAAGCAACAAATAATGCAAATACATGCAAAGCAATGGGGAGACAGCATTTAAAGGAAGAGTTTATTGTCTAGCCTTCTCCTGTTTGTTTGTGCCTTAGTGGCACAATATAGGTTTGCTTGCTTTATTATAAAAAAAATAGTGACTTCACAGCTATGTGGTATTTTGGAAAGTGCTTGAATGTTCTAATGGAAACTTTGTGAGATCATAAAAAGAAAAGCAGTAAAAAAATATTGCTCAGTAAATTGACTCTATTGTTATTTATTTTCTCTTTCATAGTGTATTATTGAAAGGTCATTTTGTTTTTCATTTTCAAGCAATACACATTTGTGTGGTTATGCATATAATTAGTAGCAGTTTATTTTTCACATGTCATCTCTTTTGTCAAAGAGAAAATGTAGTTCTTAGTGTTTACATGTAATATTTTCATGTTTGCATGGAATGTACATTTTGGGTTCATCTCTACATTTTCTATGTCAGACCTTGTAACAGGTTTTCATCAACCTTCTGCATTTCTGTGTTCTCGTACGCTTCCAAAAACGAATGAATTAAGGAAGCCTAGTATGACTCAGACTTAGTTGTTTGCCAATTTAACTGAGTTACCGTACGGCTGTTATGACTCGGTGACTTCCCCTGCAACCTAGCCCATACACAACAAAGTTTGTACCTAATAAATTCTTCATGGGCTGTATGGTTCCTCAAAGAGCTAGATCTAATTGGTTCCACATGACAGCTTCACTTCCATGGTGAGTCATGCAGAACTGAACTCTAACAGGCTCCCACAATCTGATGTTCATGCCTTCCTGGTGTGCACCAGCCTCATTAACTAGTAGAGGCAATGCTGATATATGCAACACAATTCAATACTATTGGGGCACATGCAAATTGAGAACATTTTATTTGTTGCATATACCAGTCCAGCCCAGTTCAATATTATGGTGGAAAATAAGTATTATAGAAATAATAGACTGAGGAAACCTGTAAGGTTGAAGTCTAATGCTAGTCATTTTTTTTGATAAAGTGGGAAAAATGTAAACTTTCTGCCAAGTTTTTATTTTTTGTCTGTGTCACCTATTAAGGAGATTTGCTTTGATTGCTGTCTTTGTGACACCCAAAGAAGAAATGGTGGTGTGGTTGTCACAAACCAGAAGGTAAAGACAGCACCACAGTTCTAACCCTTCTTATCAATACTAAAATGTGTTTATTTTTCTGCCCTTGTTAGGGAGATTGACTCAAAAAGGACACACAGTCAGGTCCATAAATATTGGGACATCAACACAATTCTAATCTTTTTGGCTCTATAAACCAACACAATGGATTTGAAATGAAACAAACAAGATGTACTTTAACTGCAGACTTTCAGCTTTAATTTGAGGGTATTTACATCCAAATCAGGTGAAAGGTGTAGGAATTACAACAGTTTGTATATGTGCCTCCCACTTTTTAAGGGACCAAAAGTAATGGGACAGATTAACAATCATAAATCAAACTTTCACTTTTTAATACTTGATTGCAAATCCTTCGTAGTCAATTACAGCCTGAAGTCTGGAATGCATAGACATCACCAGACGCTGGGTTTCATCCCTGGTGATGCTCTGCCAGGCCTCTACTGCAACTGTCTTCAGTTCCTGCTTGTTCTTGGGGCATTTTCCCTTCAGTTTTGTCTTCAGCAAGTGAAATGCATGCTCAATCGGATTCAGATCAGGTGATTGACTTGGCCATTGCATAACATTCCACTTCTTTCCCTTAAAAAACTCTTTGGTTGCTTTCGCAGTATACTTCGGGTCATTGTCCATCTGCACTGTGAAGCGCGGTCCAATGAGTTCTGAAGCATTTGGCTAAATATGAGCAGATACTATTGCCTGAAACACTTCAGAATTCATCTTGCTGCTTTTGTCAGCAGTCACATTATCAATAAATACAAGAGAACCAGTTCCATTTACAGCCATACATGCCCACGCCATGACACTACCACCACCATGCTTCACTGATGAGGTGGTATGCTTTGGATCATGAGCAGTTCCTTTCCTTCTCCATACTCTTCTCTTCCCATCACTCTGGTACAAGTTGATCTTGGTCTCATCTGTCCATAGGATGTTGTTCCAGAACTGTGAAGGCTTTTTTAGATGTTGTTTGGCAAACTCTAATCTGGCCTTCCTGTTTTTGAGGCTCACCAATGGTTTACATCTTGTGGTGAACCCTCTGAATTCACTCTGGTGAAGTCTTCTCTTGATTATTGACTTTGACACACAGACACCTACCTCCTGGAGAGTGTTCTTGATCTGGCCAACTGTTGTGAAGGGTGTTTTCTTCACCAGGGAAACAATTCTTCGGTCATCCACCACAGTTGTTTTCCATGGTCTTCTGGGTCTTTTGGTGTTGCTGAGCTCACCGGTGCGTTCTTTCTTTTTAAGGATGTTCCAAACAGTTGATTTGGCCATGCCTAATGTTTTTGCTATCTCTCTGATGGGTTTGTTTTTCCTAATGATGGCTTGCTTCACTGATAGTGACAGCTCTTTGGATCTCATATTGAGAGTTGACAGCAACAGATTCCAAATGCAAATAGCATACTTGAAATGAACTCTGGACCTTTTATCTGCTCCTTGTAAATGGGATAATGAGGAAATAACACACACCTGGCCATAGAACAGCTGAGCAGCCAATTGTCCCATTAATTTTGGTCCCTTAAAAAGTGGGACACACATATACAAACTGTTGTAATTCCTACACCTTTCACCTAATTTTGATGTCAATACCCTCAAATTAAAGCTGAAAGTCTGAAGTTAAAACACATCTTGTTTGTTTCATTTCAAATCCATTGTGGTGGTGTATAGAGCCAAAAACATTAGAATTGTGTCGATGTCCCAATATTTATGGACCTGACTGTAGATGGAATAAAAGCCTAACAGAGGCTCTAACCAAATAATTTGCTCTATCTAATAGGAACAAAAAAAAGTATTGACTATAGGTTTAAGCATTGAAGTTTGTTTCAATTGCTTGTAGACTAGTGAGAAAAATTCACAAATAATGCAAGTCTATAAAAGTTCCCATACTTATTCAACTATAGAAGTATTACATTTTTTTTCATTTACCTGCTTAGCTGTACAGTCAATAATTGCACATAATTAGTACATTGAATGCCAAAGAAGGCTTTCAAGGGTCATTAGGCAAAGTTTACTTGTGATGTTCCACAACTAAAAAAAAGCTGGGAGTAGAAAATCTTTTCCCTCACAAAACCAGCGTTAACTCAAATAACCTATTTTGCTGTTTTAATAAAATAGAGTCGCATTGCAATACTACACTATGTGCAGTTTCCATTTCCTTTAAATATGTGGCACATTGAGGAGATATTAAAGTTGTGAGGATCCCAACTGGAGAAGATTAACTAAAAAGCCAGTCATCTGGATGTCCATATTGGTTGTAAATAGCACACTAAGACCTCCATATAAAAAGGGTTTATGCATCTGGTAAGGAGCATGGTTTACTGTTGATGTTGGTGAAGCACTGCAGTGCTGGCACTTCTTCTCATTTTTTTGTGATAATAAGAATTCACATGGACTTTTGGAACATATAATTTGTTTTGTATTGTTACATGGAAAAAAGATTTTATATTGTATATTATTTGTTAAGAAATAATCCTTAGCACTATTTTTGGCTAGATGTTTGGCCAGTTACCAAGTCTTCAGTTCAGAACATATCGGCATTGGAGGCCAATTATAAGGTTTTTACCTACTGGTATCTGGTTGGCCAAATACATACCTACCCATAATTACTCACCATAATGTTTCCATGACTGCGATGAAACTGGCGCTCACTATTATATATAGTGGTCTTGCCCCATTGTGCAACACTTCTGGGCTGACATATACAAGATTATCTCTACACTAACGGCAACTGAACTAGCCCCAGATCCTTTCAACTTCTAGCCTAAGATGGGTTGAACAAAAATTATTCCTCCAAGTGACAACTGCTGCCAAGCAAAACATCACAAAAGCCTGGAAGACTAACTCTCTTAGTATTGTGGAAACCAAAAATAGGGTCACTAAGGCCACGATCTACTTTAAATTGGATGTTGTCCTACTAGATAGAGTGGAATATTACACTAAACTGTGGCAGCCTTGGGTACATTATTTCTCCCCCCAACCAATTTGATGATACCCTCTTGTTACCATGAACTTTTTAGGTAAACTTTTCTCCAAAGTGAGTTGGCCATTCTACACCTACAAAGCCAGCCATGGGCTAGCACTCCAGTTCCCCTATTCTCCCTTCTTCCCTCTCCTTGCTCCCTTCTTTTTCTCCTTCTCCTCTCTCTCTTTCTCTTACCACCTTTTTGGAAAGGTCATTATAAGACATGAAACCTCAGAGGCACCTCTGTAATTTTTGTTCAGTGATTTCGGTGAACCCTGGAAACCTAATTACTTAGTGGTTTATTGACCCTTCGGTCCCATGTCTGAGGATATGTGTAACAGTTTACTTTATCTCCATTTGTCTACTTCACATATTATGCCATGACTGCCATTTGTGTTAATCAAAACACCTTCAGAATTGTATTGTTCATGTACCCGACACATATTGTGCCCAACACAGCTTTATGCCATAATGGGATTGATTTATTAAACCTGGAGAGTGCAAAATCTGATGCAGCTGTGCATGGCAGCCAATCAGCTTTTAACTTCAGCTTGTTCAATTAAGCTTAGACAAAAAATAAAACTGTTGTCTGATTGGTTTCCATGCAGAGCTGCACTAGACTTTGCACTCTTCAGTTTTAGTAAATCAACCCCTCTGTGTCTTATACTGATCCACTTTTTTGACTTTTTTTTTTCAATAAACAATTTGAACGAGAAGAAATAAGCACTGGTATCATACCATGTTTGTTTTAAGAAATCATATTTAAAGAGAGAGCACTACACCTATGGTGCTTATGGGTCAAATAACTTAATACCATCAGTTCTGATATTCACCTAAACCTTTATAACCTCGTGCCTTAGAAATTATGAAATGCACTTCTAAATAAAATAGATTGCCGTTTATGTTTTACTGTTTGTAAAGCTGGCCATAGATGGGTAGAATTCTGAAATTTTGAATGAGAAATTCTTAGTAAAAGAATATTCAAAGTACATTTGTTAATGTTTTACTGTTTGTAAACTGTTTGTAAAGCTGGCCATAGATGGGTAGAATTTTGAAATTTTGAATGAGAAATTCTTAGTAAAAGAATATTCAAAGTACATTTGTTAATTTTTCCTATAAGTGGGTCAAATCAATGTTTATTTTCAACCTCAATTAAGAGAAAATTCAAAGGAGCAGGATGGAAAAAACAATTTCTCAAGCAAGCAAATTTCTATTAGTGTATGGGGTTTTTGCTTGGTAAAGTCTATTCATTCCGAAATCAAATGTTAAAAGCAAACAAATTGATTCGAAATTCAAATGTTCTGAGAATATTTTTACACATTTTCCTAAGACTTTACCTAAGAATTTTTGTTGGAGATTCTATTCATCTATGGCCAACTTAGGTTTACCTTCACTAAGCCAATTTTTCTTTGCCCCTAATCCAATGAAGTTGAAACTAGCTAGAATAAAGTATGAACTTATTTTGTGTATATATGCAAATTGTTAAACTTTATCACATGACATACTGGAACCTAAAGAGAACAAATAAACAAGTTTTTTTTTTTTTTAAAGAGAATGGGTTAGGACTCGGAGTGGGATCAGATTAAGAACAAATATATATATGCTGTAGCTGGTATTCACAATGTCATGGGTGTCATAGACTGTACTCATGTGCCTTTTTTTTGCCCCCCCTAATAAAGAACACATCTACCATAACAGGAAGGGGTACCACTCCCTAAACATACAGATTGTCTGCCTTGCAAATATGTTAATCAGAAATGTGGTCACCAGCTTCCCGGGATCTGTCCAAGATGCCCACATATTAGGGCAATCCCAGCTCTACCACCATTTTGACACTAACAGAATAACTGGAGGCTTGATTCTTGGTAAGAAACTCTTTATTAGCAAATATGTCTCAATGCATACCATATACATCATACATAGAAGTCTATGTTCATATGTTACACTCATGTGTTCACTCCTCACATCTTGCACACCAAATATATACAGCACATTTGCAGCCTTGGCTGCTAAAGAAATGTCTAAACAGATTGTCAGCCTGGTATAACCATTTCCAACTAAAGATACTTTACATTTGGCCTAAGGCCTTCAGTAATAAAAAACAAGATCTAGGGTAGAAAATGTTCCAGGTATTACCCACTCATCATGATATACTATTGCTGATATAAAAATGGCTGTTTCAAACTGTATTGTATTGTATGTGATTCTGGCTATCCTTAACTGCCCTGGCTGCTAAAACCACTCTTGAGATGCTCGACATCTGCAGAATCTCACTACAATGCAGTAATTACTAGGACAAAACATATCATTGAGCGGACCTTTGGGGTTCTTAAAGCGGAGTTCCAGGCAAAAAAAAAAACATTTTTATCTAAAAATACCCCCGGGACAGTCAGGGCTAGTGCATTTAAGCAACAATAGCCTATGAACTGTCCCCTGTTTCACTTACCTGTAAGAAGAAATACTTACCTTGAAAATGTCTTGTCCAGTGATGCCATCTCTGGTGTGGGCAGCTGAAGCTGGAGCGTCCCTCTTCGTGTCCTCTTCCGTGACGTCGCAGTCCCAGAATGCCCTGCTCGTCACTTCCGGGGCAGGCGCGTCATCCCTGCACAGCTCCTGGGCATGCCCAGAAGCTGTTCAGCAGGGAATGACGCGCCTGCCCTGGAAGTGACGAGTGACTCCAGTGCAGGCGCATTGACTCCTGGGATCGATGATGCTCATCTCCCAAGAATCAATGCAAGGAGGAAGTGACGTTGTGCACCGTGTCCGCAGAGGGAGGAAGAGGAAGGAAGGTAAGTATATTTTCATTAAAAACAAGGTAAGTGAAACAAAAAAAATGTTTAATTATCCAATTCTTTTTCAGGTTTGTGTAAGCTAGTGGACGGTGAAAAGTTTTTTTTAGGGTGGAACTCCGCTTTAAAAGCAGGTTCCACTGTATCTCACTATTAGGGATGATCGAACGGTTCGGGTCGACCATTGGTTCGGCCCGAACATTGGGTGTTCGAGGTTCGGCCGAATTTAGAACTTTTTGCCCAAAAGGTTCGGAAATCGGCAACCAGAACCGACCAAAACCCTTCCATAGCAGGGTGACCGCAATAGAGAAAAGCTAGTTTCTCTTAGGTGACTTTCGCTGCAGGGATATGGCTTCGCCGCCGCCAGCATTTTTGGCTGCAGGCATTGCTAGTGATTTTTTGAGGACATGTTTGGAGTCAGACATGACATCTGAACATGTGTATAGATAGGGTGTATATATATATATACATACCCATGTCTGTATATATACACCTGCACATATATAGGTGTGAAAGGAGCAGAAAAAACTACTTGCGCTAATGAAATAATTAACACCAATATATTTCTGCTCCTATCACACCTATATATGTCTAGGTGTGTATATACATATAAGTATGTGTGTATATACACCACTATACACAAGTTCAGATGTTTTGCCTGCCTCCAAAGAACCCAAAAAAATGCCCAAAAAAAGCTAGCGTCAAAAAAAAAAAAAAAAAAACACCCAGGTGTGTTGTTGCAGGCATTTTTGGGGGGTTTTTGGAGGCAGGCAAAACATCTGAACTTGTGTACAGTACCACTATACACAAGTTCAGATGTTTTTCCTGACTCCAAAGAACCCAAAAAAATGCCCAAAAAAATGCCTGCTATTAAACCGGTAAGGTGTGAAAAGCGAGAAGCCATATTCCAGATCTATAATTGCACTAATACAAACAATCTTTTTTTTTTATGGTTCTGGACATGCTACAGAGCTGAAACTTCACAGGTACACTTTTTAGACCCCCAGATACTAAATCCAAAGAACATTTTTTTATTTTTATTTATTTATTTTTTTTCAATAATTGTCTCTCTATCAAAAATCTATCAAAAATGACAATTTTTAAGAACTTTTTTTGTGTGATTTTGTGTCTGGGGGGTCTAAAAGGTGTACCTGTGAAGTTTCAGCTCTGTAGCATGTCCAGAACCCCCCAAAAAAGATCATATAGGTGTAAAAGTAGGGTCCCACCATCCCTGCTCTACTGAAAAATTATCTTTTTTTCTCGTTCTGGACATGCTACAGAGCTGAAACTTCACAGGTACACTTTTTAGACCCACCAGATACTAAATCCAATCCAAAAAAGTCTCTTTTTTTTTTTTCAATAATTGGCTTTTTTATCAAAAATGACAATTTTTAAGAACTTTTTTTGTGTGATTAATAGTCCCTGGGGCATGACCCAGAACCCTAGGCACTTTTTAGGGGCATTTATTGGATTTTAGGGCTTTAAAATGGTGTTTTTTGATTACCGAAGTTCGGGTCCATTGATTTCAATGGGGTTCTGAAATCCGGGCCGAACTTTTGGGTAGTTCGGATGTTCTGGCCGAACCGAACTTTTCAAAAGTTCGATCATCCCTACTCACTATCTATAAAAGTTGACGACAGGTTTAGGGCCTGTTGTGTCCTTCATAATTTAGCCCATCATGCAGGATTGCTCTTGGATATTGAGTTTCAAGACACTGATGAGGATTCTAATTCACCATTCCCAGAATCCTATCACGATTAGTGTGGCCATCAAGTCCGACAGTGCTTCATACAAAGCTATTTTTCAACATATGCATCAACTCTTACTCTTTACATCTTACCAGGTATTTTACTCTGTTTTGGTAAATAGGCTGTGTTTGTTACAAAGGAAAACAGAAAGTGGCACCATATCAACACAAGCTGCTCATTTCAACAGCTTCTGTGGAAGCTCTGAGCCCTTACTTGAACATATGTGACATGTACTGGCAATGCATTAATTTTACACCAAGATCTTTGGAAATATCTTAGGCGAATATTTACACCACCCAAAACCAATCTTGTATGCTTGCTTAAAAAAACATTCATTAAAACAATTAAATAAAAACATGAAACCAATATGTTGGCCAGCAATAGTTTTATTAGGCCAAACAACAAGCGTTAGACCAGAGCTGTGCAAATCCACTTCATTTACAAGTCATGAGGTATATACCAAAGGAAGATGTACCATCCTACTTTGATACACACTGCTAAACATCTCCTCATCTTAACGATGAGGAGATGTTTAGGTTCAAATAACTAGGCTCAACCTTGTCTAGAATGACAATGGTGGAGATGTACTAAAACTGCAGCACATGCAATCTTGCGCAACTGGGCCTAGTAACCAGCTGCTAGGTGTTATTGTCCAAGCTTCATAGAATAAGCTGAATGTAGAAACTGATTGGTTAGTATGACCAGCTGCACCTGATTCTCTGTGCACCCAATGGCTATTCTCCTTTTTAAAAAAGCACACATGTGCCAAGATAAAAGAAAATTACTTGATGAGTGTAACTAAGAGTAAAACTTATTTTTTTTTCATTTTGGATACAGTAATAGAGTGTTAGAACCCATCAGAGTCTGTTTTTGCCATCTGGGTCCCATTGGTAAGATTCACCCTCTCTTGTTTGAATGACATAACAAATGTTATGTTTTTAAAGTCCTTTCACTCTCACTGATAAGGACAAAGAAAAGAAATAGAGAGAGGGAATCTCTCTAACAGGGCACAGTCAGGAAGAAAAAAAGGACAGATGTTCTAACCTCTCTCTGCTGTATCCAAAACAAAAAATATGTCACCTTCAGTTACACTATCTTGCAATACAAAAGTCACATAAAAAAAAACAAACACATTAAGCAAAAAACTGGTGGCTAGAGATTAGCTTTATAAAAAGGCAACAGCAGAGGGAGAGGCAAAATCAGGGGGTGGATTAACGCCAGAAGACCTGTTAAGCCACTGTCTGGGTAAGTCAAATTTCTTTTGTCGATAATCTGTTGTACTTGTAAAGAATTGCTGCATACATGCCTTCATGCCTTTAATTTAATTTTCAATGGCCTTTAAACAACCCTATACGTTTTCATGATGTTCTAGCTGTGCCTGATGGAACCTCTTACTCTGCTGTTGCTCATAAACAAGTTTCTCTCGGTCCAAATTATGCGTGCAACATATAGTACGCACACGTCATATGTCGATGGGTGGATTGGGCGAACCCAAATTGGCGTTAACATCTGCTGAACTTTGGCTTAAATTAGTTTCTTTGCTTTAGGAACTTGAAGACGGTTGCATAAGGTTTAATACCTCAATATTGACATTAGGCTGCTGTTCTTATGACTGACTGATATCATTCTTGTCAGATGCAGAGAAGCCTAGATCTTGAACATCTGCTCCTACAGAAAATGGTAGGATGCTTCCTTCCTCTGTGAGGTCATCTGCAAGAGAAAAGAGACTGATTAAGACAAAATTGGCCCATGTCCTCCCCTTCTTGAATACTCACCCAAGTCTCCTTGGAATGCTCCACGGTCATCTCCAGGGAAAGTTTGCCCAAATAGCATTGTATTCTGGAAGAGGGGGGAGTTCCTCCAGGCAACATACAATAGGGCTGAAAGTGAGAACCCAGCATCAACACTGAACATGCATCTAGAATATTCATGAATGCAATGTACTTACTGAAGGTGATTTTTCTTATGCCCACCTAGATACCTTAAATATTTATGAATAAGTCCCTGACTTATAGCAAAGTCCTAGTCTGTTCTGTATAAAGGAGGCAGAGCTCTGGAAGAATGCTTTGTTCTGTGAAATAAACACATGCAGTCAGCGTTCAGGTCAAAAGCATTCTTAAGTTTATTTAGGAGCGGGGTAATTCTTATACAGGAGAAAATGCACAGGAAACAGAGTTGGGAGGGGGGAGAGAGCTCTCAAGAAGCTAAACAATGGGTTAATACAGTAAATGTTTGCTGGCTATTGCAAAATATGCCTTGTCTGGACCCTATAGTTTAGTATACCAAAAGGGGAACTAGATGTGACATATCTACAGGAAACAGAATGTATCTTTAGCTTAACGTGTTAAAGACATTTAATGTGTTATAGGCCTGAGTATTCTATGACTAAAGCCTTAAAGCAACTTAACAATATATAATGAAATGTGTGACACAGGTCAAGCTAGAAAATGGTGGCAAGCAACAAAATGGAGGCGCACATGCCTGTCACGCCTCTTCACTTACCTCTTGGATGCGCAAGGTATCGAAACCTTTAGACAGCCCTATAGCTGTCTCATCATGGATGTAAGGCACCAGTGTTTTTTCATAGTCCAACATCTCAACAGAAGCTTGTAATCCACCACCAATTTTTTTACCAAGCAGAAAAGAGGTAAGCACGAAAGCAAACAAGTTAGACATCTAAGATGTACCATCAAAAAGATGAAGTGCCATTTACTTGAGACAAATTCCAGACATTTGTAGTCATGCTTTCTAATGTAAGTACACACAATCAGACTAATCTTTCTTTCCTGATCAACACCATGTTCCTCTTGATGTTGCCTCTGATGTCTTGGTATCTCTTTTTCACATTATCATCACTTCAGTGTGCTACTCCCACTGCATTTACAGCATTGGTAATGATTTCCCATTGTTTTCCGCCGATAAATACCTTATTTTAATGCGCTGCTCAGCGGTCATGTGACTGGCCGTCTCTCTCCTCCTCTCCTCCTGGCTGACATCAGTGGGGGATTCTCAGCCCCGCCTGCTTTGCTGTCAGACCTGGAGAGGAGAGAGACAGCTGGTCATGTGACTGCCGAGCAGCAGAGTAAAATAAGGTATTTATCGGCGGGTTCTTTAGAAAACACATACAGTGAGGCACAGCATTTATTAAAACAGAGGGGGTACCAAAAATAAGTGAGTTAACAACCATTTTAAGCATGTGGGGACCCAACAACTTGTCAGACACAGGAGCCAAATTCTTGACCAATGCCACATTCTCTGCATGAAGGAACTTCAGATTTAGTTGTTGACCATCCAAACGTTTCCTCTTGTTAGGAGAACTGGCTTTTTGCTTAACACTGCTGTCACTGGAACTTTCATGATGTCTGCTTTTCTTGGCTCTTGAGAGAGCAGTCTTCATGCAAGCATCACTGCTGTCAGTTGAGGGTTTCTCCACACAGGGCATGTGAGTTTGGTCTGCACCCTCATCACCCACTTCTGTACTGTTATATATGTAGTTGACTTGGGTCAGAGTTAAATATCATTTTCTTGTAGTGGGTGTTTGGGACTCCTCTTCTTCGTCACTTGCCAAAATGGTGGAAACTTACGAATGACAGATCTGCTCTACAGAACACGGAGTACATTTTTTTACTTTAGCACTCTAAGAAGTTTAAACTAACCTTGCTGGGTGACCTGTGGATTTCATGATGGCTTGCTTCTGGGACAAAGTTGTCTTTGGGGCACTATGAAAAACACAAAGATGCTTTTAAGTTGCTGATTACTGTGACATGTAAAAATGCCAAGTAATGTTTACCATAAACTTTGCTGGTTTACCAAACTCATCCTTCCTGTGTCCTACTTTTTGGATAATGCATCCTTCAACTACACAAAGTTAGCTGGAGAAATGTGAAGTATGTCTGGTTAGACAGGGGTCCTTAAAACCTTAAAAGAATGCAGTCTGGCACTTACTTTGGGAATTATACATCTGGAGTTGTTTTTCCCCTTGGTCTTTTCTTTGGTGAATAATTGTGATGCCTACAAAAGGAAAAAAAAAGGAAGAAGCTTACTTCAAGCAGAAATTATTTCAAGCAACACTAGGCGCATATTTGCAACAAACAAGGCATATAGTACACGTGAGAGCATTTAAAGACATGTGTTTGAGGATTGAACGGAAGCTATCATGACTTACCTCCATACCATGTTCCCCTTTTTTGCTCCTGGCTCAATTTGGGATGTATTAGACACAATAAAAACATGTTATTCCCACATTTTGGACATATGCATGTGTAGGTAGGAATAATAAATACATACATTCATTAAACCATTGATGCTTTAACCACTTGCCGACCGCCGCACGACTATCTACGTCGGCGGTCAGCCCCTCACAGGCAAACTAACATAGGGCTACGTTGCTTGCTTGTGAGGGTCTAGGGAGCGAGCGCGCGCCCCCGGAGGCGCGCTTCCGCTCCCGCGTGGTCACGGACCCCCCCGCGCGTGTGACCAGCGGACCCGATGTCCGCCGGCCACTCGGCGATCGGCGGGGGAGAGGGAGAATGTCAGGCAGCTTGTGTAAACAAGCTGCCTGTCATTCTCCTCGCTGCAAAGACACTGATCACATGGATCTACTATGTAGATCCGTTGATCAGTGTCCTTACAGCTGAAGCCACAGCCAATCACAGTAGAAAGCACGCCCCTAGGGACACACACAGCCCCTCCCTCCCAAATAAAGTTAACCCCTTCACTACCAGTGTATTTTTACAGTAACAGTGCATATATATAGCACTGATTACTGTAGAAATGTCACTGGTAACCCCAAAAGTGTCAAAAATGTCAGTCAAGGGTCCGATCTGTCCGCCGCAATGTCGCAGTACCGCAAAAAAAATCGCAGATCGCCGCCATTACGCGTTAAAAAAAAAAACAACAAAAATGACAAAAATCTTTCCCTTTGTTAGTAAACGCAATAACTTTTGCGCAAACCAATCAAAATACGCTTTTTGCGATTTTTTTTACCAAACATAGGTAGCATAAAACAAATTGGCCGAAAATTTTAAAAAATTTTGATTTTTACATTTTTTTTGGGGGGAATTTCATATAAAAAAATGTGAAAAATATTGTTATTTTTGCAAAATTGACGCTTTTTTTTGTTTATAGCGCGTGATCAAAAAATCGCACAGGTGATCAAATACCACCAAAAGAAAGTTCTGTTTGTGGGAAAAAAAGGACGCCAAATTCGTTTAGGTACAGCGTCGCACGACCGCGCAATTGTCCGTTAAAGTCACGCAGTACCGAATCGCAAAATACCCCCTGGTCGGAATGGGGGTAAAATCTTCCGGGGCTTAAGTGGTTAAAGTGGCTGTAAAGGCAATTTTTTTTTATCTTAATGCCTTCTATGAATAAAAATAAAAAACCTTCTGTGTGCAGCAGCCTCCCTCAGCCCCCCTTATATTTACCTAAGGTTCATCTAGGGCCAGCGATGTTGCACAAGAGACCTAGCTGTCTGGGACGCCCCTCCTCATTGGCTGAGACAGCAGTGTGGCGCCATTGGCTCCCGCTGCTGTCAATCAAAGTCAGTGAGCCAATAAGGAGAGAAAGGAGGCGGGACCTAGCCATGGCTCCATGTCTGAATGGACACGGGCAGCTGCGGCTTGGCTCAGGTGCCCCATAGCATGCTGCTTGCTGTGGGGGCATTCAACAGGAGGGAGGGGTCAGGAGCACTAAAGAGGGACCCGAGAAGAGGAGGATCTGGGCTTCTCTGTGCAAAACCACTACACAGAGCAGGTAAGTATAACAAGTTTGTTGTTTTTAATGAAAAAAAAAATGAGACTTTAGTATCACTTTAAGGATGCAGCAGGTGACTTTTGCTCCATATTTTCATACTGTAAAAAAGAAAAAAATACAAGGCTTGGAAGGTGCAGAGAAAATAAGTTAAGCACATTTAATAACAAGAGAATTCTTTATTTTCCAATGAATGACTTGAAAACAGTAAAAAAAAAAAAAAAAAAAAACAAAGAAAAAGGAAAGAAAAAGAGAACAGAACAAAAAAAAACACAAGCATATATACAGTATCTCACAAAAGGGAGTATACCTCTCACATTTTTGTAAATATTTTATTATATCTTTTCATGTGACAACACTGAAGAAATGACACTTTGCTACAATGTAAAGTAGTGAGTGTACAGCTTGTATAACAGTGTAAATTTGCTGTCCCCTCAAAATAACTCAACACACAGCCATTATTGTCTAAACCGCTGGCAACAAAAGTGAGTACACCACTAAGGGAAAATGTCCAAATTGGGCCCAATTAGCTAGTTTCCCTCCCTGGTGTCATGTGACTCTTTGTTGTTACAAGGTCTCAGGTGTCAATGGGGAGCAGGTGTGTTAAATTTGGTGTTATCGCTCTCACTCTTTCATATTGGTCACTGGAAGTTCAACATGGCACCTCATGGCAAAGAACTCTCTGAGGATCTGAAAGAAAAAGAATTGTTGCTATACATAAAGATGGCCTAGGCTTAAAGAAGATTGCCAAGACCCTGAAACTGAGCTACAGCACGGTGACCAAGACCATACAGCGGTTTAGCAGGACAGGTTCCACTCAGAACAGGCCTCCCCATGGTCGACCAAAGAAGCTGAGTGCACATGCTTAACATCATATCCAGAGGTTGGTTTTGGGAAATAGACGTATGAATGCTGCCAGCTTTGCTGAAGAGGCTGAAGGGGCGGGGGGTCAGCCTGTCAGTGCTCAGACCATACGCTGCACACTGCATCAAATTGGTCTGCATGGCTGTCATCCCAGAAGGAAGCTGCTTCAAAAGATGATGCACAAGAAAGCCCGCAAACAGTTTGCTGAAGACAAGCAGACCAAGTACATGGATTACTGGAACCATGTCCTGTGATTTGATGAGACCAAATTAACCGTTTGGGTTCAGATGGTGTCAAGCGTGTGTAGCAGCAACCAGGTGAGGAGTACAAAGACAAGTGTATTCTGCCTACAGTCAAACATGGTGGTGGGAGTGTCATGGTCTGGGGCTGCATGAGTGCTGCCGGCACTGGGGAGCTACAGTTCATTGAAGGAACCATGAATTCCAACATGTACTGTGACATACTGAAGCGAGCATGATCCCCTCCCTTCAGAGACTTCTGCAGGGCAGTATTCCAACATGATAACAACCCCAAATGCACCTCCAAAAGGACCACTGCCTTGCTAAAGAAGCTGAGAGTAAAGGTGATGGACTGGCCAAGCATGTCTCCAGACCTAAACCCTTTTGAGCATCTGTGGGGCATCCTCAAACGGAAGGTGGAGAAGCGCAAGGCCTCCAACATCCACCAACTCAGTGATGTCCTCATGGAGGAGTGGAAGAGGACTCCAGTGGCAACCTGTGAATCTCTGGTTAACTCCATGCCCAGTGCTGGAAATATATGGCGGCCACACAAAATATTGACACTTTGGGCCCAGTTTGGACATTTCCACTTAGGGGTGTACTCACTTTTGTTGCCAGCGGTTTAGACATCAATGGCTGTGTGTTGAGTTGAGAGGGGACAGCAACTTTACATTGTTATACAAGCTGTACACTCGCTGCTTTAAATGGTAGCAAAGTGTAATTTCTTCAGTGTTGTCCCATAAAAAGATATAATAAAATATTTAAAAAATGTGAGGGGTGTACTAACTTTTTTGAGATACTGTATATGTACCCCTGATGTTGATAAGTCTGCCTCAAAGTTGGAGCTGTAAATAAAGAACATTTCTTGTTAAGATTCCATGTAGTTTGTGGTTCTGGGTTTGGGCAAACAAACAGAAAATATGTGTACAGCAATCTGTGAAGGAAACCGCAGAAGTGTACAGCTAAAAAGGGGTCTAAGCATGCAGAAATGAGGCATCTAATATGGAAGAAACATGTGCCCCAAGCAAGGTAGGCACCAGAAATAAGGCAGATAAAACAGATAAATACATACTGTATGCCACAAGCCAAACATGAAAGTGCATCTGCTAAGACTGTTGAAAAGCTTACCATGTGCTCCACCAAATCCAGAATATTTGGCTTCTCTTCTGCTGAGTTCTCCTCCACCATCACTCACTTCTGCCAGGGCCCTGAGAAGTGTGCACCAGAAAAGAAGCGCCACCTGCTTGATATGACAAGACCTGCGGTAAGCTTCATGCAGAAAATACGCAGCCAAATCGCATGTGGTTTTATTTTAAGGTGCTTGATACTGCTTTGTGAATGGAGCCCAATATCTCACGATGAAAGGTATGTTACTGAGAAACAGAATCCATCTGTTGAAAATTTGTGTCCATTCTACAACTCATAAACCACATGCTTGTTCTGGGAATGTAATATTAATCACAGAAAAGCTGAATAGGTAGCACAGTTCTTTGACCTAAGACTTCCCTTTGATAGATTGCTGTCTCACTGAGAATGAGATTTGGTGAGACACTTGTCCAGTCACATTTTGAAACCACTTTGCTATTTTCCCTGACTCAGATGACCTTAAACCTGTGTACACACCAATAAATGCTCATTTATGTTTCCCCGGAGATAAAGCAAACTGTTTGCACAATCCACAAACAGCAAGCCACACCACTGCAATTCAGCATTCATGCAAGTTTTATTAGTAAAAGCCAAGCTTCCTCTAATGCATTCACCCAGGTATGGACTTAAGGCCCGTACACACGTAGCGATTGTCGGCCGCAAATATTCGGCCAACGTCCGATTGTCGGCTTGTTAGTATGATGCTTCCGACAACCGACTGTGACTTTTTGGCCGAACAGAATATGGTGTGCAGGCTTTAAAATTTTTGTTGGCCAACACCAGAACGACCGATTGTTCGTTAGTCAGTACAGAATTCAGCCGACAAACAGCAGATGAGCAAGACTGGGCATGCTCAGAGAAGAAAAAACACACGGAAAGTTAACCATTACATGACATCACTTCTGCAGTCGGCTGTTGTTGGCCGACAAAATTCGTGTGCAGACTTTAGCACTTTTCAACCAACAGGACAGCACCGGACAAAAGACGGCCGATCGTTCGGCCGACAATCGCTACATGTGTACGGGGCTTTAATTATAGACTGTGACCATCTGCTCATGCACTCACACCAAAACATGCCATACCAAACACTCATACCAAAACAGCCAAACGAGCTTTGGCTGTACTTCTCCTTTAACCTTATCATAACCACCAACCCCAACCCCTAGCCATCAACTTAACCCCTGAACCTAAACCCCATCCTAAACTCCCCAAAAACCACAACCAAGCCTCAAGCCTAGCCCTAAACCTATAGTTAAGATATCTTGCTCAAATGCATATGGTTGAAGTAAGCACATGGCTACTGGGTTAAGTGAAAAATTATTCTTTTGACAATTTCCCACTGACCTTTTGTAGGTCCCACATGCCATTCAAGCAGATATGGAGGAATTAATAAATGAGTACCTGTGTATAATCTCTGCTCTTATTCAGCAAGTCATTTTTAAAGTGGAAGCTTCTCTTATTTTGCTCTGTAATCAGTGCTGTCAGTCATAGTGATCTATTTAATAGAATAGACGATGGACGGTTTTCAGGCACTTTTTAAAATGTATCTTTAGTCACATTTTTGTATTGTAGTTTTTAATAGAGTAGGGAATTATTGGAACACCTTTTTGCATGTGTCCAATTAGAGAGGTGTCCCTTACCTACTGTTCCAGGGTCACAACAGAAATAAATTTGAATCTCTACAATGTCAGGGACCAGGTAAACACCCTCTTAGACATTTATTACCTGAACACATGTCCTTAAAAGATCATTTCTACTAATTAGAGTACTGCTCATTTCCAACGACAAACAAAAAGCCTGCATCAACCCCAGCAGGGACACAGACAGCAACAAAAACTTGACACATGCAAACTCTTCTCTGGTCGAATTGCAACTAAAATTATGTTTTGGATAAAGATACATTCTAATAAGGGCTCTATCACACGGAGCGGACCGCATTGCGATCCGCTCCGGCACTTTTTTTTTTTTCACGGAGCGGATGACACTTGTGTCATCCGCTCTGTATGTCCGCATATCATGCCATCCGTTTGCGGATGATATACGGACATAATGTAAGTCTATGGGCATTGCGGATGGCAGCGGATGACATCCCATTTTGCATCCGTTCCGTTTTTTGAACGGAGGAAAAATAGGGTTCTGTTCCGTTCCAAAAAACGGAACAGAGCTGAAAGGAAGAAAATCGGATGTCAGCGGATGGTATTCCGCTGACATCCACAATGCCATTGACTTACATTATGTCCGTAAATCATCCGCAAAAAAATAGGATGATTTGCGGGCATATGGAGCACCCGTGTGAAAGGGCCCTAAGGAAAATAGGTAAAAAGTCTATATAGGTTGTGATGAGCATTGTCTACTTGTAATAGGCAACCTTTCTTTACACATTTATTACCCTTAACTGATGGGTGTGCCTGCACCTTACTTCTTCTGTGTGAATTATATTTAGAGACTACAAGAGCTCCTCATTTTAAAACAATAGCCTTCTTTCCATTCCAGACCACTGCTCTTTAAAGTGGACCTTCACCCTCTCCAAAGATTTTTTCAGAATTTTCCTTCTAATTCCCTCTCCCTTCCCTGTTACACAATCAGACATTTAATCTTTTTTAAAAAAATCCTTTTTTTACGAGACCTGCCCCATCATTTCTGATGAGCATAACATGCTCCCTAGCCCATCTGGAGCTCCTTTTGATAGCCTCAATGGGGCTTTGGGGTCATGTCCCCCACATGGTGGTCATCAGGTGACATAAGAAGAGAGAAAAACCCAAAGGACAAAATAAAAGAGGAAAGAAAACAAATGTATGGGGGAGTAAAATTATTCTTTAAAGTGGTTGTAAAGCTTCTTTTTTTTTGTAATAAAATAACAAACAAATCTATTCTTACTTGCTTTGTGCAATGCTTTTGCACAGAACAGCCCCGATCCTCTTCTTCTTGGGTCCCCTGCTGGGGCTCCAGGCCCCTCCTCTTTATTGGGTGCCCCCATGGAAAGCTGCTTTCCATGGGGGGCACCCATGCGGACTCGCTCTCAAGTCCCGCTGGTGCATCCATTGACACAGACAGCGGGACTCAGCCCCACCCCCCGCTTATTGACAGCAATAGGAGCCAATCACCCCTGCTGCTATTGATCTGTCCAATGAGGAAAGAGACAGTGGCTGGAGCCGCTGCACTCGTCACTGGATTGGATCAGGCTCAGATAAGAAAAAGGGGGGGGCTGGGGGGGATGCAGCACAGAAGGTTTTTCACCTTAACCACCCTGGCGGTATGATTGTTTCTGATTTTAGGTGCTGAAAGCGGTACAATTATTTTTCATGTAACTATTAAGGACGAGCAGCCCAAACCAACTATTTACATATGATTTTTTTTTTTTTTAACTATGTGTTCTTCTTTATAACATCTCGGGTATGATAAAGTTTGAAACACAAAATCATAAATTATAATATAATAAATAACTATAAATAAGTTAAAGTATGTGTGTATACATATATATATATATATATATATATATATATATATGTGTGTGTAAATATATATATATATATATATATATATATATTTATATATATATATTTAAAAAGTACAGTAAAACTGCAGGAAAGGGCACTGGGGGGAAAACTAATGTCATTTTATTTTATTTTGTAATGTAATCCAATAGGATTACAATATATCAGTTTGTTTGTGTGTTTAATATTTTAATTTGCCGTCAGTTCCACCCCCCTACGACGCGACGCGACACTCGCAGGAGACAGAAGCCAGGGCTCACAGCATCAGGGGGAAGATCCGGCCGCCGTATGCTGCAGGGACACATTGTGGGATCCCGGGGACAAGGTAAGTAACCTCTACCAGGATCCAGCGATGCTCCCTGGCGGTATTTCCTCTCGGGGTTACCGCTAATGGCACTAAAATTCCACCCCGAGCCACACTCGGAAATACCGCCAGGGAGGTTAATGCATAGAATGAATCAAGGTAAAAACATTAAGGCTTTACAACCACTTTAGGGAGAAAAAAAAATGATACATGCGTAAAAAAAAAACTATTATAATATATTGGAACAGAAATATATAAGGACAATCTTAACTGCTAGCAAGTATAAAAAGCACATTTACTCCAATTAAACACCCCCCCCCCCCCACAGAAAAATATTGAAATACCAATTTATATTAGCATCTGCTGATTCTCTGCACACCAGAACCCCAAAAATAGATTTTCAGACTAAAAGCCTGGATACAGGCTGGGAGAGCAGAAGGATGAATTCATTCATCAGTTTCCTGCTCCACCACTGTCCAATCAGTAGACTGAGGAACAAAACATGACCAGGATGGAGGTTGCATTGCTTATCTGTAATAGAGAAGTCACTCTCCTGGGTATGCCTTACAGCAGGGAGTCAGGGAGTTGTTGAACAAAATTACAAACCTTTTACCAGGTAAAACAGTTGACAAATATTTTGACATCATATTTACATGTTTGACCGGAGCTCAGGTTGTGTATTTGGGAGGTTCAGATCCCTTAATCCATTTGCATAGCAAATAAACAGCAATCATTTAATTTACTAGCCTGTATGCATTACAAGTTGAAAATAAGATAATTACTGTTTTACAGACTTTTGTGTGAGCTATTTTCTATCATTGTAATCCTGTTTATTAGTATCTCGCTTATGAAATGACTGTTTTGGTAGCTGAACGTAAATGAGTAAAAAAAAAAAAACAGGCAGATGTCATAAGGCCAGTAAGCAGGTGGGCTGAAACTTCTGTACCAATTCAAACTGGCATCGCATCAAACCTGATGGGTATAACCTTTAATTCACTGCTCCTCTGGCACCAGATCCAGTGCCATCTGCTCCTCTCCGCTAAGCTGTGCTTGTTTCTGTTCAGGGAAGATGCCAACAACACAGACTGTCTACTACATGTGCAGAGAAATCATCAGTGTATCTAGATTTCCGAGATGCATATGGTGGCATCTGCAAATCCACACCGTCAGCAACACAACCACAACCCTGCACGTTTTAAGAATGGAAAGACAACTGTGAGCTTCTAATTTAGGCTGCTAAGCATGAAAAATATTTTCTCTTCCTTATAGGTTTAATTGCGACAAATATGCTATTTCTAGTACACAAAGTGCTTAGCGGGATGGGCTGCCTTATTAAAAAGAAAAAAAATTGCAGTCACAGCCCAATGAAAGCTGTGCTGGGTTATTATGGTCTGTGCAAACATGTTAAAAAGAAACTTAAGTTTTTTCACCTTTCCAGGTAAGTGTATACATGTGATCACCTTAAAGGCAGAAGATATCCTAACTCCTTTCCGACTGCCCGCTGCAGATGTACTGCGGCAGGCAGCCGCTCCCAGGCAAATCGCCGTAACTGTACAGCGCTCACTCTCAGGAGTCTAGAGGGCGAGCACGCTCCGCCGCCCGTGCGCTCCTACTCCCGCTCGTCAGCGGGGAAGCTGATGCATATCTCAGGTGGCTCCGATTGCCGCCTGACACCCGCGATCGTTCCCCACTGAGAGAGAAGGACGGGCAGCTGTTGTAAGCACATCTGACCGTCCTTCTCCCTGGGATGATCACAGAGCCCATGTGATCCTGCTATATAGGATCACATGTCTCTATGGTCATCTCAGAAGCCACCCCCCCCCCCCCACAGTTATAATCACTCCCCTATGCTCACATTTAACCCCTTGATCACCCACAGGGTTAACCCCTTCCCTGTCAATGGCATTATTACAGTAACAGTGCATATTTTTAGCACTGATTACTGTAGTAATGTCACTGGTACCCCCAAAAGTGTAAAAAATGTCAATTAGGGGTCCGATCTGTCCGCCGCAATGTCGCAGTCCCGCAAAAAATCGCAGATTGCCCCCATTACTAGTAAAAAAAAAAAAAACAATAAAAATAACATAAATCTTTCCCGTAGTTAGTAGACACAATAACTTTTGCGCAAACCAATCAAAATACGCTTATTGTGATTTTTTTTACCAAAAATATGTAGCAGAAAACAAATTGGCCTAAAATGTTAAAAAATTTAGATTTTTAAATTTGTGACAGACAAAAGAGTGCGTCTGTCTATAGACTTTGTTGATCAGCTGACTTTCATCAAAATGAACCAGTCCTGGATCAACAAGAGCTATCAGGCCCCTGATGCTTATGTAACAGATGGAATTTGCTAGGGGTCTGCCATCCCTTGAAGACTGCATATGCTGCCTATCCTATTCCTCTACCTTGATTCTGCTAGCTTCCAACAATGTTTTTGGTTTAGGTCACTACCAACCCCCAAGGCCTAATTTTTCTGCACTTGTATGATGGGTGCATACGATTTAAATGTCGTATGTCATTTTTAACAGCAGGCCCTGTCCCTGTGCCCTGCTAACTGTGAGGGGTTACGGTGTTCAGGCACCACCAAAACCAAAGGCCCAATTTTTGGCTCTTGTATAGCACATGCAATTTCAAATTTGCATGGAATTCTTACCAGCAGGTCCCGATCCTGCACAAAACAAGAGTAACTGCAAGGCCTTGGTTACAGTGTTCAGGCACCACATGCGACAAAGGCCCTATTTTTAGCACTTGTCATATAGCAGAATGTGAAAAATATATATTTTTTTTCAAAATTGTCATTTTTTTTTGTTTATAGCGCAAAAAATAAAAATTGCACAGGTGATCAAATACCACCAAAAGAAAGCTCTGTTTGTGGGGAAAAAAAGGAAATAAATTTTGTTTGGGTACAGCATGGCACGACTGCGCAATAGTCCATTAAAGTAACATAGTGCCGAATCGCAAATTAGGGCCTGGTCAGTAAGGGGGTAAAATCTTCCGGGGCTGAAATGGTTAATGCATTCTATGCATTAGGATAAAAAAATTCTGTGTGCAGCAGCCCCCCCTCAGCCCTGACTAATACTTACCTGAGCCCATCTTTATCCAGCGATGTTGCTGGAGTGTCTCAGCTGCCCCTCCTCATTGGCTAAGACAGTAAGCCAATCCCAGGGTGGGTCGCGGCCCTGTGTCTGAATGGATACAGGGAGCTGTGACTCAGCTCGGGATGCCCCCATAGCAAGCTGCTTGCTGTGGGGGGCACTCAACAGGAGGGAGGGGCCAAGAGCACAGAAGCAGGTAAGTATAACATGTTTATTTAAAGAAAAACAAAAAAAAACTAGACTTTACAATCAATTTATTGTTTCTGTTTTTAGGTTGTAATTATGTCTAACATGGAGAATCACAGTATAATAGAAGGTATCTGCAAGTGTAATTGACTTTAGAAATAGTTTAATATTATAAAGCCATGTATTGAAAACTTCATACAGTTGTTTCAGGCTAGTTAGCCATCATCAGTGCAGAATATGCACACTTGTATAAAGTACTCGAAACCCATACTTAAGTAAAAGTACAGGTGCTCGATCAAAAAGTGACTTGAGTAGAAGTGGAAGTGCTCTATCAAAAAGTGACTTGAGTAGAAGTACTAAAGTATTCAACATTTTTTGTACTTAAGTATTGCAAGTAGTTTTTTTTTAAATTTTGCTACTCAAGTACTGAAAGTAAAAGTACAAGTACTGTGTTATGTAGTTATTAAAGAAAGAAGTCAAAAGTTTGAACATCATATTGTTTTTTATTATTTCAAATGATTAACCTAAAGGACAATCGCAATTCCTTTGCCTGTAACTTTTTGTAAACAAAAACAGATAAAGTATGTCCCTCCCTTTCTCCTTTAAAGCATCCCTCCTTCTCTTCCCTGCATGTTTTTTTTCTCCACAGCTTACTGGTGCGCAAAATCATATATAAACCAATGTGATATACAACAATATATTCCAATAATGAAATAAAGGAAGAGTGTATGAAATCAAAGTCAATAAAAAGTCTATATATATAATGCCATAATACCATATATATGTGACAAAACAAGATGAATATATTTTCAAAGGTGCAGGAATCAAACAGGTGCTATTCCAAATAATAGGTGCAGACTCCCACCACCTTGTGGATTTCCCCCTTACCCGGCAGATGAAGGTAAGTGCAAAATAATATTTAAATAGACTCTTCCAGGGAAACAAAACTGCAAAACCTGTGCTCTCAACTTCCAGTGAAAAAAGCAAAATCAGCCTCTTACCAGAAAAAAGGTCTATGTACGCTTGTGACTCTCCTTGGTTGGAGGAGGTTCTCTTTCCCCTTAACAGCAGATATGTAGACTATTTTATTTATACATACAGTAGCATTTATTTTCGTATGCGCTGATTTACATATGATATTATACACATTTTTTTGAACTTCATGAAACCTGCCATCTACTGTTCTGGCAGTGGTAATTTTTATAATTGTAACAAGTAACTATGCAGCACAAAAAAAAAATATCAGAGTAGAAGTATTGAAATCATCGAAAAAATGTAGTGAAGTAAAAGTGGAAGTAGGAGAAAAAAATTCTACTCCAGGAAAGTACAGATACCGACTTTCGGTACTTAAGTACAGTAGTGAAGTAGTTCTACTTAGTTACTATACATCTCTGAGAATATGGAATCCAAGAGTACTTTGGTGGTGCTCACATGGATTAAATTATTGGTGAGGTGGGCTAAAAAGAACCAAAAATCCCCCACACTTAATTAGTGTAGAGCCTTCTAAAAAAGAAGGTATTTGCAGGTCTCACTTCCTTCACAGACCAAAAAGTTAGCAATAAATTTAACATTATAGCATAGTGAGTGAAGCCATACAAATTATTACATTGTGGCCAAGATTACATCCATAACCACTGGATTATAGTACAGATATAGCCCAATATCAAAGAGCCATTTATTCCAAACTGCATACAGCTGCTTCAGGTCAGTTAGCCATTATCAGTGCATTGTATTGAAACCAAGCCTTCTTTAGAGTAGGTCTTATAGACAGGTTATAATGAGGTGGGCTAAAAAAAAAAAAACAAAAACAGATGGTTCCAAAATGAATACAAAAAAGACATGCAGATACCTTCTGTTCAAGGAAGTCTCTACTATGTTTTGCACTGATAAAATGGAGGGGGGCGTTTTAGTTGTTAGCCCTTGAGTTCAGCCCTAAAGCAAACCTGCATTTGCCTATTCAGTGCAAACCAATGGATTTTCTTTAATGTAGAAGTCCACCCTAACACTCAAATCTCTAAATCTACAGGCATCTGCAATCTAAGACTATCCTATCTAGTTCTGTAAAGAAGAAATCACTTTTTTGAAGCTGCTCTGGTCCGGTCCTACGCTGAGCTGTCAGCGGCAGCTTCACTGTGGAGGCGGGTGCAGAGGAGGCAGCCGACAACAGAAGTCCCATAATACCTCCGTGGGTGACGTCACTTCCCATTCATTTCCTGGTCGTTGTCGGTTGTCTCCTCTGCAGAACTGCTGCTGCTGGAGACGGGACTGTAGCGACTTAAAAAAAGGTATGTATACCGACTTCTTCTTTACAGGGCTAGATAGGTTAGTCTTAGATCATGGATGCCTATAGATTTAGAGATTTTAGTGCTAGGGTGGACTTCTACTTTAAATCCTCTTTTCCTTTAATCCCCAGCAAAGGAAACTAAAGAACCTGAGAAAGAGCTGGGTCACTTAAAAGGATGACGGTAACATATTGCCATGTAAATAGGCACAGCTGACATAGCTTTTCTGTTTGCCAGTTTACATTTTTAACCCAATCAATGCACCAGGGAATCCTGCACTGCAAATCCTTATAGTCATACAACCCTTTCTATGACCTTAAAGTGAGAGAGAGGAACTGAGCCACATAACCTTTCACACACAGGAGCTGTTGCTGTTGTTGTATTTCACCGAGACCAAAGCAGATGCAGCTGCCCATAGCTTCTTGAGTTTTTAATCTGAATCCTTATGACAGACATAGTATCTCAGTCCTATTGGTATTATCTCACATGCACAGTACCAGATAGCTGGGTCTGTGCTGCTGTTTATGTGTAGTAGTCATCTTCCGGTATATTAATAGATGAACCTATTTATTGCAATATCGTTTATATACAGCTTCTTTTATTTTAGTTGTTTTTTCTAGTCTGGGATCCAATAGCTAGTTCTAGCTCAGGATTCAATAACCAGTAAAGGCCCCAGCCAGGTTAGACATCTGGCAGCCACTTCTGGTAGCTAGAGGTCCAGTTGCATGACAAATTAGAATGACAAATTAGACGCTACTAGGGACTAAGCGCAGAGTAGATAGGCTGACTCTGAGTTCCAGTGCTGCACCATGGTTTCGGCTGGTGAGAATCTTCATTTCAGGCTGGTTGGACAACGGCTGGAGGGTCTCCTCATCACCGTAGATCTTGTCTTCAGGTCTCTGACACCAAGACTGACATCACAATGTAATCATCCACAGAGGGTCTGTAAGGTGTATATTTTATATAAATATTTTGTTAAAGTCAGTTTTTTCCAGTTCTTCAAGTAAGTTAAAGCGCCCCTGTAATCAGACTAAAGACATTAAACTATTTACATATTATTAACAAAGAGTTTAAAACACTCACTTTCACACTCACTAGCTGCTTTAATTGTGAAGTTTTTCATTCTCAAAGAGCTTAATAAAGTTTGGTTTTAGACAGTTTCTAGTTTCTAACAGCTTGGAAACATATGCTGGCTGTTTGCAATTGAGGGTTGCCAAGCTGCCAAGATATCCTCTCCACAAAAAAAAGCTTAGATTTCAATTCCTGCGCTATAAACTTTAAACATTTCTCCCCAATGTTTATAGATACAGAGATGAATTGGGGGATTGTTTTAAAATACATTTACTGCTTGTTCAGAATATGTAAATGTAAATGTGTATGATCTGGTCACAGGTTTACTTTAATTAGGGGAATATCAGAATAATGGTTTTCATTTTGAGGGCTATCATCAAATGGAAACCTTGAAGTAAGCCAGACCAAGTGTCAAAGGGCATTTCAGGGCTCATTGGCAGTGCTAACATGGATGGTGCTAGTCTACATTTGGCAGTATAGCAGTTGTGGATGGTACAGAAAGGGCCAATCACAGCCCATCTGTATCATGTGGATAGCGTTGACCAATCACAGATAATCACAACAAAACAGACGAAATGAATCAGTTTCATTCAGTAAAATGCTTGCTTATAGCAATGTAATACATTGCTATTAGCAAACATAATGTGTAAAAAAAAAAATAAATAAATAAAAAAAAATCCTAACCACTTCCGACATAGTAGTAAAATGTTAATATGGTAACATTATATTTCACTGGTCACAGAGTGTGAAAAGAAATTGTAAAAAAAAAAAAAAAAGAAAAAAATGTTATAAAAAAATAAATAAATAAAAATAAAAATAAATTTTTTTTGATACTGTCACCAGTCAGTGTCCCTGATCACCGCCCCACCAGTTGTATGATGATGCTGTACTGCACTGGTGACTTTTTATTTCTTCATTTCTAAAAAAATTACAACTTCAAAGAACCCGCCATGCCTCTTACTAAATACCTTGGACTATCTACTTTTAGGGCCTCAATAAATGAGATAGTCAGTCAATACATTAGGACTAGGGTTGAGCGGACACCTAGATGTCCGTGTTCGACGGGTTCGGCCGAACTTTAAAAAAAAGTCCGGGTCCGTGTCCCGGACTTTTACCGAACTTTTCCCGGACACCGAACCCCATTGAAGTCAATGGGGACCCGAACTTTAAGGCACTAAAATGGCTCTAAAACACCAAAGGAAAGGGCTAGAGTGCTGCAAATGGCAGCAAAACGTAATTAAGAGCATGGCAAGTGCTCTGCAAACAAATGTGGATAGGGAAATAACTTAAAACAACAAAAAAAAACAGAAAAATAAAACAATGTTCTTCTTCATCTCTGAAGGACGAGGCCCATATGGAGTAGGAGGGAGGTTGAGGTGGTGGTGGATGTGGCGGTGACATAGGCGTGCGCACAGGGTGTGCTGGGTGTGCCTGGGCACACCCTAATCACCTAGGGCACATAGCATTGCCAGTGAGGAGATGGGAAAGATCTCCCTGGGACCTGCTCTGCTCTATTTCTCCTTGCCTACAGGTACATGGCCCCGATACATTACTCTCCCTGCTGGCAAACACATGCATGTGTATTTCAACTTTGGGGTGCACACCTTAATGCAATAGGCTGCGCACACCTATGGGCGGTGTAGGTGGAAGCGGCGGTGGAGGAGGACCAGGGCCGGATTAACAGCATCATGGGCTTGGTGCTGAGGATTTTGAAGGGCCTTAGGGCCGTGCCTTGCCATGCACCCAGAGGAGGAAGGGTGCAGCCATGCATGCCTAATTCAACATGGGATGCTGTCTCTGAAGCCCATAAACACATCCATGCATCGCCAACTGTCCCTCCTTGTCCGGCCTTCACGCTGTGTGGGGAGGTTCTGAGGGTGCTGCCTGGGGAAGCGAGCATAGAAGCCAGACTTCTGTGTTTACAAGTGACAGAAGAGCGGTAACAGTGAATATGGCCAACCCGGGGCCTATATAAAAGGTAGGGGCCTGGAGCTGCAGCTCCAATAGACCCTACATTAATCTGGCCCTGAGGAGGAGGACGAGGTAGCCAACACTGCTTCTTTTCACAAATTTTAAATGAGGGTACACCCCAAAAGAGTGAGAAAGAGCAAAAATGGAACAATGGGTGGGTAAGGTCGGTATCCATTGCTATTCTGCATAAGGTACGGAAAAGTCCCGTGGGATCCATGCCTGGTTCATTTTAATGAACGTGAGCTTGTCCACATTGTCTCTGGACAGGCGGCTGCGCTTGTCTGTTATAACGCCCCCAGCCGTGCTAAATACCCGTTCAGATAATACACTGGCTGCAGGGCACGCCAGCACCTCCAAGGCGTAAAGGGCAAGCTCAGGCCATGTGCCCAATTTGGAGACCCAGAAGTTGAAGGGGGCAGACCCGTCATTCACTACATGTAGGCGTGTGCACACATACTGCTCCACCATGTTGGTAAAATGCTGCCTCCTGCTAAGACGTTCCATCTGAGCTGCTGGTGCTGCTGTTTGTTGTGGCGTGCTGACAAAGCTTTTCCACATTTCGGCCATGCTAACCCTGCCTTCTGAGGTGCTGGCGGTGCCCTGGTTGCGTTGGCGACCTCCTCCTCCTCCTCCTCTGCCTTGTGCTTCCACTGTGGCCCCGCTGTCAGATGGGAATGCCAGCAGCATGGCGTCTACCAGCGTGCGCTTGTACTCGCGCATCTTGCGATCGCGCTCCAGTGAGTGAATTAAGGACGGTACGTTGTCCTTGTAACGGGGATCCAGCAGCGTGGCCACCCAGTAATCAGCACAAGTTAGAATGTGGGCAACTCGGCGGTCGTTGTGGAGACACTGCAGCATGTAATCGCTCATGTGTGCCAGGCTGCCCAGAGGCGACGAAAGGCTGTCCTCTGTGGGAGGTGTATGGTCCGTGTCCTCTGTATCCCCCCAGCCACGCACCAGTGATGGCCATGAGCTGGCCTGGGTGCCACCCTGCTGTGAACATGGTTCCATCTCCTCCTCCAGCTCCTCCTCCTCCTCATCCTCCTCATCCTCCAGAACTGTGCCCCTGCTGGACAATTGCGTCCCTGGCGTTTGCGTGTGCAGGAACCCACCCTCGGAGCCCCTTGCGAATGACTGCCCTGAAAGCCTTGGAAATGTTACCTCTTCATCCTCCTCCTCCTCCTCATCCTGTGCCACATCCTCTTCCATCATCGCCCGAATTGTTTTTTCAAGGAGGCATAGAAGTGGGATAGTTAAGCTGAGAACGGCGTCATTGCCACTGGCCATGTTGGTGGAGTACTCAAAACAGCGCAACAAGGCACACAGGTCTCGCATGGAGGCCCAGTTATTGGTGGTGAAGTGGTGCTGTTCCGCAGAGCGACTCACGCGTGCGTGCTGCAGCTGAAACTCCACTATGGCCTGCTGCTGCTCGCACAGTCTTTCCAGCATGTGCAAGGTGGAGTTCCACCTTGTGGGCACGTCACATATGAGGCGGTGAGCGGGAAGGCCGAAGTTACGCTGCAGCGCTGCCAGGCGAGCAGCAGCAGGGTGAGAACGCCGAAAGTGCGCACAAACGGCCCGCACTTTCTGCAGCAGCTCTGACATATCGGGGTAGTTTTTAAGGAACCTCTGCACCACCAAATTCAGCACATGCGCCAGGCAAGGGATGTGCGTCAAACCGGCTAGGCCCAGAGCTGCTATGAGATTTCGCCCGTTATCGCACACCACCAGGCCGGGCTTGAGGCTCGCTGGCAGCAACCACTCATTTGTCTGCTGTTCCATGCTCCTCCACAACTCCTGCGCGGTGTGTGGTTTGTCCCCCAAACAGGCAAGTTGTAAAACTGCCTGCTGTCGTTTACCCCTGGCCGTGCTGAAGTTGGTGGTGAAGGTGTTACGCTGTCCGGATGAGGAGGCGGTAGAGGATGAGGAAGCGGAGTAGGAGGAGTTAGGAACAGGAGGCAAACTGAAGCGCCCTGCAATCCTCGGTGGTGGAAGGACATGCGCCAAATTGCTATCCGCCTCAGGCCCATCCGCCACTGCATTTACCCAGTGTGCCGTTAGGGAGATATAACGCCCCTGACCGTGCTTACTGGTCCACGTATCCGTAGTTAGGTGGACCTTGGCACAGATGGCGTTGCGCAGTGCACACCTGATTTTTTCCCCCACTTGGTTGTGCAGGGAAGGGATGGCTTGCCTGGAAAAGTAGTGGCGGCTGGGCACGACGTACTGTGGGACAGCCACCGACATAAGGTTTTTAAAACTGTGCGTCTCCACCAGACGGAATGACAGCATTTCAAAGGCCAATAATTTTGAAATGCTGGCATTCAGGGCCAGGGATCGCGGGTGGGTAGGGGGGTACTTCCTCTTCCTCTCAAGTGTTTGGGAGATGGAAAGCTGAACGCTTCCACGGGACATTGTGGAGATGGTTGTTGGTGACCCAGGTGGTGGTGTTGCTGACAGATCGTCTGTTTGCGGGGTGGCAGGTGCCGGTATCACTACAGATGTGGCTGGAGCGGCCGAGACTGCAGCAGAAGAGGAAGCAGGATGAGCCAGAGACGTTTCTTGGTTTTGAAGGTGTGTACTCCACTGCAGCTCGTGCTTTGCACTTAGATGCCTGATCATGCAGGTTGTGCTCAGGTTGAGAAGGTTCATGCCTCGCTTCAAGCTCTGATTGCACAGGGTGCAAACCACTCGTGTCCTGTCATCAGCACATTTTCTAAAGAACTTCCACGCTAGAGAACTCCTTTGAGCTGACTTTGGTGCGCTCGTTCCCTTGCTGCGTTGGGCAGTAGCGGGCGTAGTGTCTAGGGCACGGCCGCTCCGCTTCTGCACCCTGCTCCCTCTTCTGCTGTGCTGGTGGCTCTGTGCGACCACCGCCTCTTCCTCCAAACTACTCAGTTCACCTGCATGACGTTCATTCCATGTGGGGTCGAGGACCTCATCGTCCTCCACATCATCTTCCACCCAGTCTTCACCCCTGCCCTCCTTGTCGGTCTCCACAATGCTGAACGCCGCAGCAGTTGGCACCTGCGTTTCGTCATCATCGGAGACGTGCTGCGATGATCCTTGCATGTACTCATCTTGAGGAATAAGTGGTTGGGCATCGCTGCACTCAATCTCTTCCACTTCTGGGGCAGGGCTAGGTGGATGGCCCTGGGAAACCCTGCTGACAGAGTCCTCAAAAAGAATAAGAGACTGCTGTATGGCTTGGGGCTCAGACTGCTGGCCTGATTTGCAAGGGGGTGAGGTGAAAGACGGTTGGACATTGGCTGCAGGTGCCAACTCTGACCTTTCTGCAGTAGACTGGGTGGGAGACAATGTGAAGGAACTGGAGGCACTGTCAGCAGCAAACCAATCTACTATCGCCTCAACTTGTTCTGGCCTCATCACTTCTAGGGGCGTTTGATGCCCTACCAAATACTGATGCAGGTTCTGTCGCCTACTCACACTTGAGGAAGGTGTTTCACTTGTGCGTGTAGCTGGCACAGATCGACCATGTCCTCTCCTTGCAACAGGAGCTCTACCAGCAGCACCACGACCCAGGCCACGGCCCTTATTTGACGGTCTCCTCATATTTCTGTAATTTAAGATCTTGCCCTAGAAAGGTTTTTATTGAATAGCGGAATAGAAAATATGATCCAAAAAAAGTGTATGTATATCACACGTACACAACCACACTAGGCCCCAATTACTATTGTTTGTACCCCTAAAAGGCTAGATGAGGAGTAGGGGGAGTATGGAACAGGCAGCACCCTCAAACCTTCAGAAGTATGAGATGAACCCCAACAACTTGGAAAGGTGGATCTCTCTCACACGTACCGACACAGACTATCCCGCAATTCAATTGATCCTCAAAGGTTTTTATTGAATAGCGGAATAGGAAATATGATCAAAAAAAGTGTATGTATCTCGCACGTACACAACCACACTAGGCCCCAATTACTATTGTTTGTACCCCTAAAAGGCTAGATGAGGAGTAGGGGGGGTATGGAACAGGCAGCACCCTCAAACCTTCAGAAGTATGAGATGAACCCCAACAACTTGGAAAGGTGGATCTCTCTCACACGTACCGACACAGACTATCCCGCAATTCAATTGATCCCCAAAGGTTTTTATTGAATAGCGGAATAGGAAATATGATCAAAAAAAGTGTATGTATCTCACACGTACAGAAACACACTAGGCCCCAATTACTATTGTTTGTACACCTAAAAGGATGGATGAGGAGGAGGAGGAGTATGGAACAGGCAGCACCCTCAAAGCTTCAGAAGTATGAGATGAACCCCAAAAACTTGGAAAGGTGGATCTCACACGTACCGACACAGACTATTCCGCAATTTAATTGATCCCCAAAGGTTTTTATTGAATAGCGGAATAGGAAATATGATCAAAAAATGTGTATGTATCTCACACGTACAGAAGCACACTAGGCCCCAATTACTATTGTTTGTACACCTAAAAGGATGGATGAGGAGGAGGAGGAGTATGGAACAGGCAGCACCCTCAAAGCTTCAGAAGTATGAGATGAACCCCAAAAACTTGGAAAGGTGGATCTCACACGTACCGACACAGACTATCCCGCAATTTAATTGATCCCCAAAGGTTTTTATTGAATAGCGGAATAGGAAATATGATCAAAAAAAGTGTATGTATCTCGCACGTACACAACCACACTAGGCCCCAATTACTATTGTTTGTACCCCTAAAAGGCTAGATGAGGAGTAGGGGGGGTATGGAACAGGCAGCACCCTCAAACCTTCAGAAGTATGAGATGAACCCCAACAACTTGGAAAGGTGGATCTCTCTCACACGTACCGACACAGACTATCCCGCAATTCAATTGATCCTCAAAGGTTTTTATTGAATAGCGGAATAGGAAATATGATCAAAAAAAGTGTATGTATCTCGCACGTACACAACCACACTAGGCCCCAATTACTATTGTTTGTACCCCTAAAAGGCTAGATGAGGAGTAGGGGGGGTATGGAACAGGCAGCACCCTCAAACCTTCAGAAGTATGAGATGAACCCCAACAACTTGGAAAGGTGGATCTCTCTCACACGTACCGACACAGACTATCCCGCAATTCAATTGATCCTCAAAGGTTTTTATTGAATAGCGGAATAGGAAATATGATCAAAAAAAGTGTATGTATCTCGCACGTACACAACCACACTAGGCCCCAATTACTATTGTTTGTACCCCTAAAAGGCTAGATGAGGAGTAGGGGGAGTATGGAACAGGCAGCACCCTCAAACTTTCAGAAGTATGAGATGAACCCCAACAACTTGGAAAGGTGGATCTCTCTCACACGTACCAACACAGACTATCCCCCAATTTAACTGATCCCCAAAGGTTTTTGATTAAATAGCGGAATAGAAAATATGATCCCAAAAAAGTGTATGTATATCACACGTACACAACCACACTAGGCCCCAATTACTATTGTTTGTACCCCTAAAAGGCTAGGAGTAGGGGGGAGTATGGAACAGGCAGCACCCTCAAACCTTCAGAAGTATGAGATGAACCCCAACAACTTGGAAAGGTGGATCTCTCTCACACGTACCAACACAGACTATCCCCCAATTTAAATGATCCCCAGAGGTTTTTGATTAAATAGCGGAATAGAAAATATGATCCCAAAAAAGTGTATGTATATCACACGTACACAACCACACTAGGCCCCAATTACTATTGTTTGTACCCCTAAAAGGCTAGGAGTAGGGGGGAGTATGGAACAGGCAGCACCCTCAAACCTTCAGAAGTATGAGATGAACCCCAACAACTTGGAAAGGTGGATCTCTCTCACACGTACCAACACAGACTATCCCCCAATTTAACTGATCCCCAGAGGTTTTTGATTAAATAGCGGAATAGAAAATATGATCCCAAAAAAGTGTATGTATATCACACGTACACAACCACACTAGGCCCCAATTACTATTGTTTGTACCCCTAAAAGGCTAGGAGTAGGGGGGAGTATGGAACAGGCAGCACCCTCAAACCTTCAGAAGTATGAGATGAACCCCAACAACTTGGAAAGGTGGATCTCTCTCACACGTACCAACACAGACTATCCCCCAATTTAACTGATCCCCAGAGGTTTTTGATTAAATAGCGGAATAGAAAATATGATCCCAAAAAAGTGTATGTATATCACACGTACACAACCACACTAGGCCCCAATTACTATTGTTTGTACCCCTAAAAGGCTAGGAGTAGGGGGAGTATGGAACAGGCAGCACCCTCAAACCTTCAGAAGTATGAGATGAACCCCAACAACTTGGAAAGGTGGATCTCTCTCACACGTACCAACACAGACTATCCCCCAATTTAACTGATCCCCAGAGGTTTTTGATTAAATAGCGGAATAGAAAATATGATCCCAAAAAAGTGTATGTATATCACACGTACACAACCACACTAGGCCCCAATTACTATTGTTTGTACCCCTAAAAGGCTAGGAGTAGGGGGGAGTATGGAACAGGCAGCACCCTCAAACCTTCAGAAGTATGAGATGAACCCCAACAACTTGGAAAGGTGGATCTCTCTCACACGTACCAACACAGACTATCCCCCAATTTAACTGATCCCCAGAGGTTTTTGATTAAATAGCGGAATAGAAAATATGATCCCAAAAAAGTGTATGTATATCACACGTACACAACCACACTAGGCCCCAATTACTATTGTTTGTACCCCTAAAAGGCTAGGAGTAGGGGGGAGTATGGAACAGGCAGCACCCTCAAACCTTCAGAAGTATGAGATGAACCCCAACAACTTGGAAAGGTGGATCTCTCTCACACGTACCAACACAGACTATCCCCCAATTTAACTGATCCCCAGAGGTTTTTGATTAAATAGCGGAATAGAAAATATGATCCCAAAAAAGTGTATGTATATCACACGTACACAACCACACTAGGCCCCAATTACTATTGTTTGTACCCCTAAAAGGCTAGGAGTAGGGGGGAGTATGGAACAGGCAGCACCCTCAAACCTTCAGAAGTATGAGATGAACCCCAACAACTTGGAAAGGTGGATCTCTCTCACACGTACCAACACAGACTATCCCCCAATTTAACTGATCCCCAGAGGTTTTTGATTAAATAGCGGAATAGAAAATATGATCCCAAAAAAGTGTATGTATATCACACGTACACAACCACACTAGGCCCCAATTACTATTGTTTGTACCCCTAAAAGGCTAGGAGTAGGGGGAGTATGGAACAGGCAGCACCCTCAAACCTTCAGAAGTATGAGATGAACCCCAACAACTTGGAAAGGTGGATCTCTCTCACACGTACCAACACAGACTATCCCCCAATTTAACTGATCCCCAGAGGTTTTTGATTAAATAGCGGAATAGAAAATATGATCCCAAAAAAGTGTATGTATATCACACGTACACAACCACACTAGGCCCCAATTACTATTGTTTGTACCCCTAAAAGGCTAGGAGTAGGGGGGAGTATGGAACAGGCAGCACCCTCAAACCTTCAGAAGTATGAGATGAACCCCAACAACTTGGAAAGGTGGATCTCTCTCACACGTACCAACACAGACTATCCCCCAATTTAACTGATCCCCAGAGGTTTTTGATTAAATAGCGGAATAGAAAATATGATCCCAAAAAAGTGTATGTATATCACACGTACACAACCACACTAGGCCCCAATTACTATTGTTTGTACCCCTAAAAGGCTAGGAGTAGGGGGGAGTATGGAACAGGCAGCACCCTCAAACCTTCAGAAGTATGAGATGAACCCCAACAACTTGGAAAGGTGGATCTCTCTCACACGTACCAACACAGACTATCCCCCAATTTAACTGATCCCCAAAGGTTTTTGATTAAATAGCGGAATAGAAAATATGATCCCAAAAAAGTGTATGTATATCACACGTACACAACCACACTAGGCCCCAATTACTATTGTTTGTACCCCTAAAAGGCTAGATGAGGAGTAGGGGGAGTATGGAACAGGCAGCACCCTCAAACCTTCAGTATGAGATTGTGTTCACTGTACCCCACAAAGATTGAGTTCACTGCACCCCACAATGATTGTGTTCACTGCACCCCACAAAGATTGTGTTCACTGCACCTCACAAAGATTGTGTTCACTGTACCCCCCAAAGATTGTGTTCACTGCACCCCAAAAAGATTCTGTTCACTGTACCCCACAAAGATTGTGTTCACTGCACCCCAAAAAGATTGTGTTCACTGCACCCCAAAAAGGATGTTGTTCACTGCACCCCAAAAAGGATTTTGTTCACTGCACCCCAAAAAGGATGTTGTTCACTCCACCCCAAAAAGATTGTGTTCACTGCACCCCACAAAGATTGTGTTCACTGCACCCCAAAAAGATTGTGTTCACTGCACCCCAAAAATGATTTTGTTCACTGCACCCCAAAAAGGATTTTGTTCACTGCACCCCAAAAAGGATGTTGTTCACTCCACCCCAAAAAGATTGTGTTCACTGCACCCCAAAAAGATTGTGTTCACTGCACCCCACAAAGGATTTTGTTCACTGCACCCCAAAAAGATTGTGTTCACTGCACCCCAAAAAGGATGTTGTTCACTGCACCCCAAAAAGGATTTTGTTCACTGCACCCCAAAAAGATTGTGTTCACTGCACCCCACAAAGGATTTTGTTCACTGCACCCCACAAAGATTGTGTTCACTGCACACCAAAAAGGATTGTGTTCACTGCACCCCAAAAAGATTTTGTTCACTGCACCCCAAAAAGATTGTGTTCACTGCAGCCCAAAAAGATTGTGTTCACTGCAGCCCAAAAAGATTGTGTTCACTGCAGCCCAAAAAGATTGTGTTCACTGCAGCCCAAAAAGATTGTGTTCACTGCAGCCCAAAAAGATTGTGTTCACTGCAGCTCACACACAGAAAAATGGATGTGGATCACTGACACCTGCCTATCTCCAATCCCACACCACACAGCAATATCGATTGTAGTTTGTAGAACACAGTTTCCCTAAAATTCAGCAGACTCTGTCCCTAACAGGATTGAGAAGAGATCGTAGATCAGGATTGAGTGCAGATTCACCCCACCCCCCACACAGCAATATCGATTGTAGTTTGTAGAACACAGTTTCCCTAAAATTCAGCAGACTCTGTCCCTAACAGGATTGAGAAGAGATCGTAGATCAGGATTGAGTGCAGATTCACCCCACCCCCCACACAGCAATATCGATTGTAGTTTGTAGAACACAGTTTCCCTAAAATTCAGCAGACTCTGTCCCTAACAGGATTGAGAAGAGATCGTAGATCAGGATTGAGTGCAGACCCCACCCCCCACACAGCAATATCGATTGTAGTTTGTAGAAGACACTGACCCTATATAATTCAGCAGACTCTATCCCTAAAATGCCTACAACTCGCCCTGCCTAAACACTCCGACCTGTCCCTCAATTCTATCCGGACACAAATGTTTTTTTCCTGCCTATCTTTCCCTAATCAGCAGCCAGCACGTTGATGTGTGCTCTGTCCCTGAATCTAAGCAGCATAATGACGCCGCTGCGGCTGCCTCGAACTTATAAAGACTTGGTCACATGCTTCAGACGGCCAATCACAGCTACTGAGACATTTGCAGGCATGGCTGGGATGGCTTAAGGCACACCAGTTAAACGATTGTTGATTGGCTGTTGAAAGCCCGCCATGAAAAGAGCGCCAAAGCATGCAAAACCCGGAAATAAAACGACCGAACACGGATTTTTACCCGAACATACAGTAAAGTGTCCGTGTCCGTGTTCGGGTACAAAAAATCCAATTATTCGGTACGAACACGAATAATACAGTCCGTGTTCGCTCAACACTAATTAGGACTGATCAATTTTTAGATATATACCATAGTTTGTGGACTCTATTTTTCCTATATACTAAATAATATACACTGACTTCAGTTAATTTCGAAGAATTGTAGCAGAATACATTTTGGGCTAAAATTTTGAAGAAAGATTATGTATTTACAACATTTTAGATCAGAAACAAAGAAAAACACATTTTTTTCCCAAAACATTAAGTCTTTTTTCATTTATTTAGCAAAAAATAAAAACCGAGTTGGGACTAAATACCACCAAAAGAAAGCTGTATTTGTGTGAACAAAATGAAAAAAAAAAAATAGTTTGGGTACAGTGATAGCACTTAGTTCTACTTATTTCATACTTTTAAAAACTACAGCTGTGGCCAAAAGTTTTGAGAAGACTATATTGGCAAAGCCCCCTAATGTGGAATTTTTTAGGGAAAAAGTATCAAAAAATCAACTAAAAGTACATGAAAATGTTAATTTACGTATATGTATGAAAAGACATAACAGTACAGAAATTCAATAAAATAACATAACAGTTCAGTTGAATTGTAACCTCAAATCAACTGTCATTACAGTTGATTTGAGGTTATGCTTACACAACAGCAATATACAATTCAACCACACTGTTATGTTATTTTATTGAATTTCTGTACTGTTATGTCTTTTCATACATATACGTAAATTAAAATTTTCATCTACTTTTAATTGTTTTTTTGATACTTTTGCCAATATACTCTAGATTATAGGGAGCCATTTGTATAAAAGTTTTGAGAATGACACAAATATACATTTTCACAAAAGTCTGCTGCCTCAGTTTTTATGACGACAATTTGCATATACTCCAGAATGTTATGAAGAGTGATTAGATGAATTGAAATTTATTGCAAAGTCCCTCTTTGCAATGAAAATAAACTTAACCCCATAAAAAAACATTTTTGCTGCATTTTTGAAGAAGGCTTCAGGGTGCCCAAGAAAGACCAGCAAGCGCCAGGATCGTCTCCTACATTTGATCAACTGCAGGATCGGGGCACCACCAGCGCAGAGCTTGCTCAGGAATGGCAGCAGGCAGGTGTGAGTGCATCTGCATGCACAGTGAGGCAAAGACTTTTGGAGGATGGCCTGGTGTCAGGAAGGGCAGCAAAGAAGCCACTTCTCTCTAGAAATAAAATCCAGAGACAGACTGGTATTCTGCAAAAGTTACAGGGATTGGACTGCTGAGGCCTGGGTTAAAGTAATTTTCTCTGATGAATCTCCTTTCCGATTGGGGCATCCGGAAAAAATCTTGTCCTGAGAAGAAAAGGTGAGCGCTATCATCAGTCCTGTTTCATGTCAACAGTTAAGTATCCTGGGACCATTTATGTGTGGGGTTGCTTCTCAGTCAAGGGAGTGGGCTCACTCACATTTTGCCTAAAAACACAGTCATGAATTAGAAATAGTACAAAAACATCCTCCATGAGCAACTTCCCCCAACCATCCAAGAAAAGTTTGGTGAGGAACAATGCCTTTTCCAGCATGATGGAACACCTTACCATAAAGCAAAAGTGATAACTAAGTGGCCTGGGGAACAAAACATCAATATTTTGGGTCCTTGGCCAGGAAATTCCCCAGACCTTAATCCTATTGAGAACTTGTGGTCAATCCTCAAGAGGCAGGTGAACAAAAAAAAAACACAAATTCTGTCAAACTTCAAGCATTGATTATGCAAGAATGGGCTGCCATCAGTCAGGAAGTGGCCCAGAAGTTGATTGACAGTATGCCAGGGCGAATTGAAGAGGTCTTGAAAATTAAGGTCAACACTGCAAATATTGACTCTGCATAAATTTAATGTAATTGTCAATAAAAGCCTTTGACACTTATGAAATGCTTGTAATTCTATTTCAGTAAACCATAGTAACATCTGACAAAAAGATTTAAAAAACTGAAGCAGCATATTTTGTGAAAATTATTATTTGTGTCATTCTCAAAACTTTTGGCCTTGGCTGTAGAAGAAAAACATTTCCTCAAAGAGCCATCTAAATCTGGTTTACTTAAATACAGGATTTTGCTTGCTGTTTGGAAAAAATGCCCAACACCTATAGTATAAAGAGCTAAATCATGTAGCTTTTAGATTGGATTAATCTGATATGAATGATATCTAAAAAAAACTGTGCTAAAAAAAGGAACAGTGATGATGTGCAAAGTGCAGCAAAGCACAACAACCAATGAGATTTCATTTTGCTTAAGTTGTATCAGTAGTGGAGGTAAGGATTCCTTAATGCCTTATTAAGTAAACCCAATGGGCGATATACTAAAGGCAAAAAGGCTGTTCACTTTACGTACAAGGGAATTCTCCCTTAGCTTAGGCCGGCAATACACGGTCCTGCGGATGAAGACCGGAAATACATGGTATTCTCCTGGGCTTTTGTAGTTAACCCCAACTCAAAATGATGCCCATGTCCACCCCTCGCCACTCCTCCATTGGTCTGCAACTCACACTGGGCAATAAGCAAGTATTTTTGGGCACATTTACATGGTCATCTCTTCCAACCAGACATGTATGGAGAGTTCTAGGCTCAGGCACAGTTTGTGGTGACACTGAAGCGAATGTACCAGATCACAAGTGAAATATGCACGAGACCAACTTTTCCAAGTGGTTCCAGGCACAGTATGCCTAACCGTTCCTGGGCAAGTTATGGAGTACTCACAGTATACAAACAAATTGGATCAAGAGGGTAAACTGTGCAAAGGCACAGTTAAAACGGCCGGTGTGAGTGCATCTTTAGAGAGGTTGGTAAAACAAGACACCTAGAAAATCAAGCTGTTATTGTACAACCCCAAGTCAGACTGTTGGCTTTACAGATAGGAGTCTGGTTGTGAAAGGCGACATTCTACAACTTTTTCTTGTTCTTTTCAATTTCTCTCTTCAAGGTTGATCTACTAAAGACAAATTGGCTGGGAATGTACAATTTGCAAAATAATTTTCTTTGGAGAGAATTGTTTTCAACAATTTAAACTACAGTAGCTCTTTCTTTGGATCAGACTACACAGGCCAGCCTTTGCTCCCCATGTGCATTAGTAAGCCTTGTCCATACATGACCCTGTCACTAGTTTGCTGGTTTTCCTTCCTTGGACCATTTTTAGTAGGTCTTGACCACTGCAGACCGGGAACATCCCACAAGCAGTGTAGACTGACCCAGTCATCTAGCCATTACGCTGGTCAAAGTCGTTCAAATCCTTACACTTGCCCATTTTTTCTGTTTTCAAAACATCAGCTTCAAGGAAAACATGTTCACTTGCTGTTTAATATATCCCACTCACTTTCAGATGCCATTGTAATGAGATAATCAATGTTATTCACTTCACCTGTCAGTGGTCATAATGTTAATCCTGATCTGCGTATTTGTGTATAGGTATAAAAATGTCATATCTTTGTATCTTTACCAATGCTGCAAGTAATAGTAGTTCATATTTGGACCAAGCTATTTTATTTTGCCTTAAACTTCATAACATGCAATGTTTAGTTGTTTAGCTGAAGTCTTTTGGGGGTTTGTAGTTAATCCCAGCTCTACAGGATACCCATAATACTCCTATTAGACATTATTTAGGCATGTTCTACTTCCTAGTGATGCCACTTCCAAGTAGAAAGTCTTGCCAGTGGCACAGTAAAGTCATTAAGAGAGGTTGGTATCATCACTGCCAAGACACCTAGTGAATCTAGCTGTGACTTAACAACCTCTAGTCAGACTGCTGGCTTTACAGATAAGAGCCTGGTTAGGAATTGCTGACATTTTACTACTTTTTCTTGTTCTTTTTAATACCTCTCCTTCAACTCATTTATATAAAGCTAAAGCTATCCTCGTATTTTGAGTTAAAATAACAGAAAATCCATTTTCTTAACATACTTTGCTTATTAATAAACTGGAAAAACTGAATATTCACATGTTTTCACCTGAAAAATGCTGCTATTCATGGACTTCTTTATGAATCTTTATGTTTCCGATCTAGTGTCATAGTGGTATTCCCACAAATTGACCGTGCATACAGCCCCAGGTTTTCCATCATGCAACCACTGTGAAAATCCTTCCCTGAACCTAGGTGTAATGGCCCTGTTAAAGTGACATTGGGACTGGACAAGGTTAACAATTCCATAAATATGGTGGCTGCATTCGTTTTTTTTCCGGCTAAGAATATTTTCAGCAATTACCCATTGGTCTTGCCAAAAATGCAGAGCCCTTGACACGTCTTGTGGGATAAAAAGACAGCAAACAATCGTAACTTCCCTGTGTAATCAACTAGTTCCATCAATCCACAATGTAATGGGGAAGAATAAAGGTAGACATATTTGAAGTCCAGCCCATGTGGAAACCATGATTTTTCAATGGATACAATGGAGAAATATAGACACAAAGGGACAGGAAGTTTATTATTTGCAGGGTGACTAGGTGAAAATAAAGGTTAAAAAAAAATAAAAATAATGCAGCCACCACATTTAAGGGTGAATTCCAGCCTTACTTTACTCTGATTTCATCATACACTGTCATACATACCAACAGTCATGGATTTGCCTGGATAGTCCAGTTTTTCAGTCAGGTGTCCCATTACTTCTGCATCCCAGGTTGTGTCCTGCCTTTCCTTATACAACGTGGGCTGCTTACCACAAAGGCTCCTACCCCCTGTCTTCTCTGCACACAGTCTATGCAAAGTCTTTAATGCCTCTGTCCTGTTGGCTCACATTTCTCCAGCATACTGGCCAGTGCAAACCCTACACCTGACCCCCCCCCCCCCTCTCATTGTCTCCACAGTTGCACACACGTCCAGGCTTGTGGGTATCACTGGGCTTGGGGTGCCCCCAGGTATGTGCCTGAGCAATGTGGTTGTTCCTGCTGGAGAGTCCCTTCTATCGCCCAGAGTCATACAACAACACGGGGCAAGCTCTGTCAAACGATGAGTTCCAGCAGATGCAGGTAATAGGAACCATGCAGTGATGTCACTCCTAACAGTGCAAATGACATCATATTGTGACTGCAGACTGTGGTTGGAGACTTTAAACATCTGCTTGTGTCTGTCATCCATTTCCTGAGAAGGACTAGGAAACCCTGGGTACTGGGAGGATGAATGACAGGCAAGGATATCTGTGCTTGCTGTGCCAGGATTCCCCCTGTGCTCTGGTTTCACAGGACCAGCACCTGTCATGTGTTATTGTACTAGTGATGTCATGTATAACTGCACTATTATATCTATTATCACACAGAGGCATCACAATGCTGGAGGTATCAGGTATGTATAGGGAGTCACAGAGCTAGGGGTATCAGGTGTGTATAGGGAGTCACAATGCTGGGAATATCAGATGTGTATAGAGGGTTACAGTGCTGGGGGTATCAGGTGTGCATAGGGATTCACAGTGCTGGGGGTATCAGGTGTGCATAGGGAGACACAGTGCTGGGGGTATCAGGTGTGTATAAGGAGTCACAGAGCTGGCGGGATTGGGTGTGTATAGAGGGTCACGGTGCTGGTGATATTAGGTGTGTAGACAGTTGACAGTGCAAGGGGTTTTAGATATGTATAGAGGTCAAAGTGCTGAGGGTTTTAGGTGTGTATACATGTCACAGTGCTGTAGGTATCAGATGTGTATAGGTGGTCACACTGCTGGGGCTATCAAGTGTGCATAGTGGGTCAGAGTCCTAGGAGTATTAGGTGTGTATAGGAGGTCACACTACTGGGTCTATTGGGTGCAGTCACAGTGCTGGAGATATCAGTTTGTAAAGAAGTCACAGTGTTGGGGTGATCTGTGGTGTAGAGGAGTCACAGTGTTGATGATATCTGGGGTGTAGTGGGGTCATAGTGCTGGAAGTATCAGAGCTGTAGAGGGGTCATAGTACTAGGGGTATATAGAGTGCAAAGGGTAACAGTGCTGGGGGTATATACAGTGCATATGGTAATAATTCTGGGGGGTTTTAGAGTTAATAATGTAACAGTGTTGAGGGTATCTGGGATATAGGGAGGTCACAGTGCTGGGAAGTATAGAGGGGGGTAATAGGGTTGGGGGTGTATCCAGGGAGAAGAGGAGGTAACAGTGCTGGGAAGTATAGAGGGGGGTAATAGTGCTGGGGGTGTATCCAGGGAGAAGAGGAGGTAACAGTGCTGGGAAGTATAGGGGGCAATAGGGTCGGGGGTGTATCCAGGGAGAAGAGGAGGTAACAGTGCTGGGAAGTATAGAGGGGGGTAATAGTGCTGGGGGGTGTACCCAGGGAGAAGAGGAGGTAACAGTGCTGGGAAGTATAGGGGGGCAATAGGGTTGGGGTGTATCCAGGGAGAAGAGGAGGTAACAGTGTTGGGGATACGTGGGATGTAGATTGGTTAAAATGCTTAATTTTTTTGGATAGCATAGGGAAGGGATAACACCCCTGTACCATTTGTTTTGCTGTCTGTACCCCTGTTCAGAGGATTTTCACCTCACTTTCTGTCCCTCCCTGTGACAATTGGATTTTTAAAATTTTGGGTTGTTGTGGAAACAAGGATTGGTGATAAAGCTTCAGTGGAGACACTTTTTTCCCATGAGAACTCTTACAGGAGTGAATTTCCCTTCTTAGGGGTAGATTTCTCCTCACTTCCTGTTGTCCCCCTCCGTTTGTAAGTGGAAGTCATTTTTATATAGGATGTTTGTAACCCGGGGACCGCCTGTAAATTGTGTTGTAACTGTACTGTCTGCACTTATGTTGTAAAGCGATGCGTAAACTGTTGGCTTTATATGAATTCCGTATAATAATAAACAAATAGTGGAGTGTTAACGGTATCTTTTGATGGGCAAATATTTAGACTACAGGTCGATGGCTGAATTCCTAAAGCACTATATTAAAGCGGAGTTCCACCCATTTTTAATAGGTTGGAATACATAGCTGTATGTAATCCCCTTTAAAATGGCTTTTACCAATGGAAACTTTTTTTTTTTTTTTTCTGCTAGTAAATACCTTAATTTTGGCTTTATTCCTCCTCTCCTCACTTCCTGGTCCGATCGGCGATGACATCATTCGGCGATCCGCAGTGTCTGCTGGGATGTATTCTACTTGCAGTAGCTGTATCTGTACTGAGCCGTGCCTGCCCCGCCTCCGCCCCGCCTCCGCCCCGCCTCCTCTCATTGAATTGCATTGTATGAATGTATTAAGGCTGTTCTCTGCCCAGCCTCCGCCCCGCCTCCTCTCAATACAACTCAATGAGAGGAGGCGGGGCGGAGGCTGGGCAGAGAACAGCCTTAATACATTCATACAATGCAATTCAATGAGAGGAGGCGGGGCGGAGGCGGGGCAGGCACGGCTCAGTACAGATACAGCTACTGCAAGTAGAATACATCCCAGCAGACACTGCGGATCGCCGAATGACGTCATCGCCGATCTTACCAGGAAGTGAGGAGAGGAGGAATAAAGCCAAAATTAAGGTATTTACTAGCAAAAAAAAAAAAAAAAGTTTCCATTGGTAAAAGCCATTTTAAAGGGGATTACAACGATCTAAAGTTCCAAAAATGGGAGGAACTCCACTTTAAGAGTTAGTAGAAAAGATTGCGCTACACTATTTTAAAGCCCAGAAATGATTTATTGGCGAAAAAATTTTGTCCAACAAACAACAGTCATCATGTTCCAGTGAGTTCAAGAGAACTCCTTTCATTCCAAGCCAATAAAGGGATTCCTCCAGATCCTTGAAATGCTTTGGCTATTGTTTGTCGAACAAAACTCATAACCAGTAAAAGATTTCTGCATTGTAAAGATGTTGTGTTCTTCCTACAAGTTCCTGCATATCTGGCCACCCATTGAGCTTTATAGGCAGCCTATCATGTAATCATTAGAAATGAGCTTTGGGTTGACCAACCCTTTATTTATTATTAGCATCTTCATTGCTGTTGCTACTACTATTACTATTATCCTCCACTTTGGAACAAGATACTAAATAGACTACTGATACTTTAAGAAAACAATAATTTATTGTTTTTTGAGAACAATCCTAACATTTTTAGCTCATGCTGTAATATACAATTTTCTGTTGTGATAACATTTATCCTTCCTTGTCTGATTATGCAATACCTCTACAGATGGTCTCCCCTAGACTACAAATTATTATAATACCAGCTGTTGCTTTATGAAGAAAAACAGTGTTCTGTGATTGCTTGTATTCAGAGAAAAATATTACAGTATACAATCACTTTTAGCCTGTGAGGTCCTAAAGTATTTGTAAAGCCAGTGGAAGCAAAGTACAGTATCCTAATAAAATAACTTTCTATGGCTGTAATAAAAAAAAGAAAATAAAACAAAAGCTCATATACCTTTTTTTTATTCTTTAAACCTTTTTTTTGTGGTCACGTGACTATACTGCCTCCATATTTGACTTATTTTCAATTCTGGGGGAGGGGTATGTATACAACACAGGGCTGGGTTGCTGAATGATGCAGATAGGTGTTGTCTTCATTCATGAGATTGAGATATGCTCATCTGTGCATATATATTATTCTACATATATATATATATATATATATATATATATATATATATATATTATTTCAACTTTTTTCAGCTACCCTGACTTGGTGTGCTCTCCCTACGATCTATTGACATCAGACTATCTCAGACTATCATTGAGGGCAATGGTGAAATGCTTTTGATTTTGATGTAATTCTCTTCTTTTGTATTCTCTTGATGTGTCCCTTGGAAAATACATGTATTTTTGAAGTATACATACATAATGTAAATGTATTTTAGTAATGAATGAGAATTGTTATTATTTGTGGATTTTATTATGTTGACTGTATCTGTTTCCTTGTAGTTACACATGCTTTACAGCTCCTGAAGAAGAAGAAAAGCGAAACATGTCAAGAAACAAGCATTGTGATGGATACAGTATTTCTATAATATATGCATGTATGTATAGGTTAAAATCCCCTTTTTTAAATGCCCTATTGGAGAGTAATTGTATACCCCCACATCGTTTTAAATTTTGATTTAAATAAAAATGTTTTTTATATTAACTCCTGTGTTGTGGCACCATTAAAACCCCTTTGTTCATTATTCTTTCAAAAAATCGTAGCTGAATGATGTTAAGAACAACAAAGAAAGCCGCCATTAATCAAGCGGAGGGTGGCCCCAGAGGCACCTCTGAAGCAGGAAGGATGAGAAGCAAAATGATATGTAGACAGCATGGAGAGCCGCTACTAATCAAGTAGAGGGTGTGGCTAGGGGCATGTCTGAAGCAGCAATGATGAACAAGGCAATGGTACATAGGACAGTGGTGAAAGCTGACGTCAGTCAAGCTGGGGGGCATTCTGCAGCAGGGTGAAACAGAAGCAGGGCTGGCTGGGGGATGTGGCAGCAAAGCTGACTAAGGGACTATGGGCAAGCCTTGTGTGTGCATGGTGCCCTCTAGCTCCTATCAGCAAGCTCAGAGACACAAACTGACCATGCCAGCATGCATATTCTTCCACATTCTGATACCTCATGTATGTAATTGTATTGTACCAGTACTGTCTGCTGTAAAGCGCTGCTCAAACTGTTGGCGCAATATAAGGCTGGGTTCACACATGCTGCGGCCACGGCTCACAGCAGGAGGTCCGGTGCATCCCTGTTCACTGATTCAGGAGTAAATTTTTGCCTGAATTCGGACCCAAATTGGAACCAAAGATGCACAGGACCCTTTCCAAATGTGGACTGCGGCTATCCCGCACCTGTGTGAACTGGCTCCTTTGAGAGCCAGTCAAACTCTCCTGCCATTTGAATTGGATGCAGGGAAACTCGCATCCAATTCGCATATATGTGAACCCAGCCTAAATCCTGTATAATAGAAATAATAAGAGCTATACTGGCAGGATCATTAGGTACTTGCTACTGAATGAGTGTACATGTTTTAACTCAAATAATCATTCCAGGGTTAACATACACTTTAGGGACTTTGTGCCATCACAGACATTTGATTTCCTTTCGTCCCAAAAAAATCCATTATAAAAACAACGTTTATATTTATGAATATGCTGAAAGAAACAAAGGACAATATCATATTTTGGTTTCTGGCTAAATGAAACAGTAGAGTGGACATCTAAATAACAGCCCCAAGTTACAAAGCTTCCCAGACCTTCACTGCTCTTTGTTCTTTTTATTTTTTTGCACAAATAATATGGAAGTCTGAAACTACCTAGTGGACTGTCTCAGTCACCCAATGTATGGCCACCTGTGCAACTTTTGCTGGTAATTATCCAAAGTTATACAGTATCTAAGCCCCACCTTTAGCAAAAAACTTAACACTGTGTGTAGCTTCTAACTTTTGGAGCAGGGTGTCACCACCAACTGTATACCTCCCAAATAATTCAAAACCAATCAGTGTGGTTTCTTATCATGTGATCACTAGGTCAGCTATGACCTAATGATTATAAAGCTTTGTGTGAAAAAAGCATGATGGTTTGGTGTCACTTTTTTTTTTTAACATTTTATTGAAGTTTGTCACTTGTAACAGGTTAAACAACACAGAGTCACAGGTCACTATACACTAAGGTAATTCACAAGGCAGAATGAACAGAGACGCAAACAAAACTCCAAACTTTAGAGAATAACTAATATAGAACAGTAATAATAATGTGATTGATTGAAATTGAGGGGGGGGGGCAAGAAGGGAAGGAGGGGGGGGGGTGTAGGATGTAGGATCAAAAACCTCAAATACATGACATAAAACTTCTTAGATAGACGTTGGTGAGCTTAGAAGGAGCTTAATGTGGGTGAAGGATAACACATCACAATATTGGGACCCTAGGGGGGTGCAAGGGAAAGATGGAGAGTTAAGTTAAATGAATGACAGAGATTGTGTGAGCCTCAAGTCAGTAGTAATGGGGAAGGTGTGTAGAGCCTAATGAAGCTGTTCCATTTGCGATGGAAGGCAGCGGGGCGAGGTTGTAGAGTAAGGGGAAGATCCAAGTGTTCCCTCCGTTGGTGTCACTTTAAATTACATCCTGAGCTGTGTGGCAGGGCACATGGATCCGTGATCGATGGAAGATACGTGTCACCGTGGTTCCTGACCTCGGTGAGATAAGAGCCGGTAGTTCTATGTCAACAGCAGCTAGTGCTGCTTGACACTTTCTATTTTTAGTGTGGCTGCAAAGCCGAATCCGGGCCGGCTCTTATTGGGAGCAGTTAAGGTATGGGTGGGTGGCTGCTCCCCACGCTCCAGGCCGGGTCTTGCCTGAGGTTTATAAGGCAGACAGCCTAACAGGTGGGAGAGAATGATCTCCACACACCAGAAGGCTGGAGAAGTCGGTGCTGAGGCCGGAAAGGCTACAAACAGGTGAACCGATCTATTACTGTGTGTGAGCAGCACCAAAGAGACACAGGTGAATGGACTTGTTGCGGTGTTTAAACCTGCCTCAAAGACTGTCGTTTTCCATTTTGTTGGGTGTGAACTAACACCAAAAAGGACTGTTACTTTTGTGTTCCTGAAATGTGAATAAAACACCCCTGATTTACTCTAAGAACCGTCTGTGCTGCACCCGCAGATCCTGCTTACAAGAGCAACCCCCCACAGCTGCTATATTACTATCACACAGTAACCTGCTGGCACTAAATCCATATCACCTTGAATTATTGTTGGTCTTAAATATAATAGTTTTTTTTTTTTTGTAGATATGATTTGAAACACCTGTTAGCCCCCTTTTTAATCTCAGAAGGCGATATGTCTCCATCACAGATCCTGACTCTGCTTCCCATATCTTGGAGGCTTGTTTCATCAAGGTAAATCACATTCCTCCTCCTTTGGTCTTTTCAGTGATAGAAAAATCCAACATGGATTGCTACCTTGTAACGCAGCAGATAAGCATACCTGGAAAGTACAGGGACCCTCAAACTTATAAGAAACTGGTTGACTGTTGAGCTTGTCAGCATATTCTATAAACTAAAATATAAGTTGTGGGTAGCCTGACCTTTAAAAAAATGAAATTTCCCTAGTACATATAACCATCATTGAAAAAATAAAGTACAGGGTACCACCCTTAAACTCTACTTTCACAGCACTGCCATTTTTTCTAAAGTGCAGGTACATTTAAACTCGGAATTCAGAAAAGTATAACATTTTCAAAAACCTTTAACATTATACATGTAGCTTTTACCCCTTTAGTGGCTGCTGGATTTTACGGGCCCTCCTAGCCTCTTTTTACCAGTGAACTACTGCTGCCCCATTACCCACCAGTAGAGAACAAAAGGCAAACCTTTACTCTTTTAATCTTCTTTTTGCAGATTGTATTGGCTAATTATCCAGAGAAGCTTTAGGGTTACAGGATACCTAAAGCAGCAGCAAAAAAACATTCTGCTAACTGGTACCTTCTAGGAAACATATCTTTAGCCCCTCTCAAAGATAGTGGCCTTTTAAGCAGGAACTGACAATCTCTAGTTGTAGACCCAGCAATGGACTGAGCAAATTTCTTCCAAAAGGTGCCCCCCCCCCCCTCCCATAGCCACCTTCCTGTATTCCCAGGCCCAAGCCCTGAATGAGTGTCCTTACCAGGCAGCAGGCTTGGAAGAAAAAAGACCGTTTTTTTTACTGGCAGGAGCCCAGGAGACAAAGATCAGGGTTCCTCACACTGGTATTCTCTCTAGAAAAAGCCTGGAAGGAAAGGACACTTTCACATCATTGACATGAACCTCCCAATGATTGGCAAAGGTGCAAAAATTGTTATAACTTACAGCATTGTATCTTCTTGCTCTATTCTCTGGAGAATACTCTCCAGTAGCAGCTAGGAGCAAACAATGTCCTATGCTTAGGGAACTTTCACTAAACCCAGATAACAATAAAAATAAGGCCAGGTTCACATGTGTGTTTTTGCCGCAGCATGTGCTTAGTCTCATTTTACACTCTTTTTTTAGGCGCTCTCCCATCAAACTCTATTAGAACGTGTGATTTCATAAAAGCCCAACAAAGATGCAGGACTTAGATGCGCTTTTACGAAAACATCTTCTAATAGAGCTTAATGAGAGCTCACATAAAAACGCATGTAAAATCGCACATAAACACAGGCTGCAGGAAAAACGCAGCACATGCAAGTGAACCTGGCCTGAGAGCTCAGCCTAGTTGCAGCATTAAATTTGGGCTAGGTGCACTACAGCTTATGGCAAGGCTCCCTACATACACATAACTGCCTTCCTAAAAATACAGAACTGTAAAGGAATATCTGTAGCAACACCAGCTCCCATCAGCAAAAGGTTAACAGATTCCCATAAAAAGAATGTTCTTTAACTCAAGAATCTGCCTGTGTGAATCGAGCTTGGCATTCCATCAAAGTGAATTGATAACTCAGAACCCTCTGGAATGCTCCCACGTGTATTTCAATTCTGTAAAGAAGTGTTGCTTGAAAGTGTCTTTGACAAGGTTTGGCACAGAATGCAAAGTCAGATAGAAAAAAAATAAAAAAATAAAATAAATAAAACCAAAGCCTTCTAATCAGTCTGTTATAGGTGAATATATGAAATGAAGACATATAAATTGGGTTTTAATGAAGATGAATATATCATTTCTAATTACTGGTGGTTTATTTAGGCCTATAGACAGAACAGTGGACAGAGTTTATAATCACATTATGGCATCCACTAGTAGACACACTCCAGAGATCAGAGATTGAATATAATACTACATACCACTACAACTTATTAATCATACAAGTCAGTGATCCCTAATGTGCTATCAACCAAAATAAATACTCATGCACATGAGTTTAGCTTTGATATGATAGTACATTAAATCTAATATTCTGTACCAAAATCATACAAATCTTGTAAAGTACGTGTAGAGCTATGCATACATGTAAAAATGATGATAATGCATTAAAGTGGACTTTTCAGTAATTTTACACGTTTTCAGGAATCATTACCTGGCATATCAATATATACAGCATAAGTATAATTTTTCATTAAAAGTTCTACCTTTCATCATAAAGCCCCAGTTTACACTGATTTTTCATGTGATTTGACAGGTCAAAATCACATGATAAGTCGCAGCCTACTGTCGGCACTGGAACTGTTCAAATCAGTGCAACACCTGACTTTGCGGTGCCGCACTGATTTGAAAAAGTAATTCCTACACAACTTTTGGCAATTTTAGGTGCGTCTTGCATACACATCTATGCAAGAAGTCGCACAGAGGTCAGCCAAGTCACACCTGAAGTCACACTGACATGCAGCTATGAAATCCTGCGATTTCTAGTGAAGTTGCATGATTTCTACGTCTACGTGTAAACCAGGGTTAAAAACCAGTCCTTGAGCTTCAGTTTGCTGCAGGCAGGAGAAAGTATTTCCTTAGTTTCCTTTTCTCCAAAGAATGAAACTGTAACTTTGTAACTTCATAGCAAGTCACACATTTGTGAATACAGGCATTAAAATTCACACAATTGTGCCCTCTGTAAACCAGTCCAGGAAGTAGATGCTGAGCCTGTATAATGCTTGCCGAAAAAACGTCAGTGCCCTTCTGGAGAGAAAAGTAGATACTGTACAGCAGAGTCCTGTGTTTTTTGTAAGTGATAATAAAAACATATAAGTGGTAGACATATGCTACATGCAGTTAACAGGGTAGGATATATCCGATATAGTACAAGTGCTGCACTATGTAGATATGATAAGTCCTTATCACTGTAAATATGGGTGAACCATATAAATAAAAATGTGCATAACCAAGGATTGAGTCCTATCCAGGCCATTGTGTACCACATGTCTCCTGTGATCATACTTGCTGGATGAGTTGATAAGTGTTGTAACTTCATACCTGATGTAAGTGTTCTGTACTTTTTAATAAAATTGGTTGAATGCGGTTTTACACTATGTGGAGATGTTTTGTTTTCATAAATGTCCCGATAGTAAAATATAACCAAGAGAGTGGTTCTCCGGCCATAGTGATAAGGTGTGAGACTCCTGGAGTTGCCCCATGGTTTATCCCTCTGGAGATATATGACTATATCAGCTCATTTCCACAGGTCCGCGGTCTCTGGTAAGCGTATTTACCCTCCTTTGGTGCAGTGTTAATTTCGTCGACTAAAACCGACTAAAACGTTTTCGTCGACTAACACAATTCAGATGACTAAAATACGACTAAAACTAAAATGGCATTTTAGTCTTAAGACTAAAATACGACTAAAACTAAAATGGCATTTTAGTCAAAAGACTATAACTAAATCGAAATTTGCTGCCAAAAATTAACACTGGTGCATGCTCAAAGCATAAATAATAACACATTAGATTTTTTACTCCAGGACCAGCAGTAGTATATAATGAGTTTGGAAATTGTAGAGAAATGCTTAAATAATGCATTACAAATTACAATTGAACTACACCCATTTGATTATAGATGACTAAAATGAGTTTTAGTCGACTAAAATGTAGGGCGTTTTAGTCGACTAAAATATACTGGAGTTTTAGTCGACTAAATACGACTAAAACTAAAACACTTGCAGAAGACTAAAATAGGACTAAAACTAAAATGCCATTTTAGTCCTTAGACTAAGACTAAAACTAAATTGAAATTTGCTGCCAAAATTAACACTGCTTTGGTGGCAGCTAATCACATCTTGGTGCCTTATATATTATACTTATATATTGGATATTTGTGGTTGTTATCCACAATGATTTGGATAAATAATACTTGGATGTATTAAGTGGACTTTTCTCACCATTTTATTTGGACTATAATAGTTAAACACTACTTTTCATTTTTACATGCACATTGCACTTTTTGTACTAAGTATTCCTCAATGTTTTTAATTCGGATTATGCACATTTCTATTTATTTGGTTCACCCATATTGACAGTGATAAGCACTTATCATATCTACATAGTGCAGCACTTGTACTATATTTACTTTACACAACGGTTTGTCAAATGTGGTGCTAGCATCTATTGTTTCCTGAACTAATAGCGCAGTATACTTTGTAAAGGATATATCAGATGCTAGATTAATTTAAAAGTAGAATTGTTGCCAGGCAGGGAGCGATGTGGATGTACAGTATGTAAAGCACTGTATATACTCTTGGTGGCATATACGGGGAAATACCTGTAATAAATACATTTTAAAAAAAGTGAGCTTGAATGGATAAATGGCTTTGAGCAGAATTATGAAAAGTTAAAACTTTGGCAATTGATATTCCCCATTAGAAATTATTTAATTGCTATTCTAAATGTATTAAAATTGCTGATTAGGTAATATTCCTTATAACTATCACAATATTCTCATACATCTATACATAGGCAAGAATCTGTCACTACTTTATTGGGAAAACCATTATGGATTTGTGTGTTTCTTCATTGCCTCTCAACCACCAGTAACAGCTGTCATTTTTGTAGGCCGGATTAAATATGGCTTTGAGGCAATGCAAACAGTTCTCTCAGTGCTCTAATGTAAACCCTCACCTTGTAAAACTATCCATTCAGTTAAAAATAGAAATTGAAGGAAAAACACTTGTATATAGATAAAAAAAAAAAAAGTTAAAATACCTGTTTCCTCTTTTTTATAGGTGATCTCATAAGCTCTGTTCCCAGCTGCATAAGGAGCTCATAGAGCTAGGGGAGGAGAAACAGCAGCACACTAGTCTTTCCAGTGAATGGTTGTGCAGGGGGGGCATGTGAGCACAAGTCTGATCATTGCAGGAGAGCAAGCTGAGTTACCAGCACAGCTAGAAAGCTGGCCATGCTGTGTTCTTATGCCTAGTGTAGTCAGTTTTTTTATATAGGAAAACAGAGGGACTGGCTGGAACACCAGGGGTTTCACACAGAAAACAATACAAAAAGAACAGGATATTTTTTCATACAAGTACATTGTACAGCAGGCACATATCAGGAATATGAAATGCTGGGTTTACAAATTCTTTAATAAAAAGACAATGTCATTCATGAGGAAAAAAAACAACTAGTAGCTAAAAGTGTACAACTTATTAAAGCCAATTTGGTGTACTGTACAATTTTCTTCTTAAATGAAATAAACTTTATTCAGTAAGTAGTAAAAATAGGGAATTAACCACGCTAAAGGAATAAAACAAACAAGCAGCAACTTCAAGTGTGACCACACCCTAAAGAAATATGTAAATCAAGTTGCGCTAATGTGATCTATGGAGGTATAAAGTCCACAAAGTCCCAATATTGATGACAGATGGAAAGTATCCTGGGTAAGATCCTGAACCCGACTCCCTTAAGAGTGTACGCTTACCAGATTAAGGAAAAAATGAAGCGGATATGCTTAATCTTGTCACTTTGATAGAAGATCCAGGCCCGTGTGAGCAGTGAACTCGGAGGTCATTGGATCATGTAAAAAATACAAACAAACGCAATAGCGTAAAACCCAACAACTAATATAGTATCACCTTGAGTGTAACTTAAAGTAGAGATTGGGAAACGTGTAAAAAGCTGCCACCAAGATAGCTGAGTAAAACGAAAAATTGAGGGGTAAATACCCCTACCAAAACAGATGCAGGATAAGGTGCAAAAAATTATCCAGTTGGAGTTGCCTCTTACCAGACAAAATTAACTTATAAGCCCAAGTGAAAGATAACAGTATTGAAGATATGTGCTTGGACCATCACCAGCTAGATCAGCCTCTTACCAAATACAAGTTAAAGCAAGTGTGTAGAAATCAATCCAAGTGACACAGGATGCAATGCCAGAAAAGCACCAGTAGGGGTCGCCTCTTACCAGATATTAGACTCAGTCAAGCTTGTATGGAAATCAATAGTCAGGGTCCAACCATGAATTCTGGGACAAATCCTCGCTTTCAACCCAAACAAAGATGGCGGCAGCAAACCATGTGCTCTCCTCTGTAGGCCAAAGGGTCTACAGGGTCCAAACTGAGTCTAATATCTGGTAAGAGGCGACCCCTACTGGTGCTTTTCTGGCATTGCATCCTGTGTCACTTGGATTGATTTCTACACACTTGCTTTAACTTGTATTTGGTAAGAGGCTGATCTAGCTGGTGATGGTCCAAGCACATATCTTCAATACTGTTATCTTTCACTTGGGCTTATAAGTTAATTTTGTCTGGTAAGAGGCAACTCCAACTGGATAATTTTTTGCACCTTATCCTGCATCTGTTTTGGTAGGGGTATTTACCCCTCAATTTTTCGTTTTACTCAGCTATCTTGGTGGCAGCTTTTTACACGTTTCCCAATCTCTACTTTAAGTTACACTCAAGGTGATACTATATTAGTTGTTGGGTTTTACGCTATTGCGTTTGTTTGTATTTTTTACATGATCCAATGACCTCCGAGTTCACTGCTCACACGGGCCTGGATCTTCTATCAAAGTGACAAGATTAAGCATATCCGCTTCATTTTTTCCTTAATCTGGTAAGCGTACACTCTTAAGGGAGTCGGGTTCAGGATCTTACCCAGGATACTTTCCATCTGTCATCAATATTGGGACTTTGTGGACTTTATACCTCCATAGATCACATTAGCGCAACTTGATTTACATATTTATTCAGTAAGTGCTTAAATTTGCCAGCCCCCTTGATCATTTGACAGTATGTAATCGTAGTTCCATATTGATCTATCTCATTGTTAGCAAACATTAAACTTTTCACCCTGTCCTTAATTAACAAGCATGGATATTAGCTGGATGAATGCTGGCACAGAGCGTGCCTCCCAAAATCTTATAATAGAAATAAACTTTAAAGGGAATTAGCCATCATACGTCATGCTTGGCCAAGAAACCTACAGTGGTCATGTTTTCTTTCAAAAGTTTGTGTCTCTGAACCACCACAGTCAAATCTTTTATTTTCTTCAACATCAACATCTTCTATCAGAAGGCTTACCAATATGCTCAATCTTCCCAGTAAACAACCAGAAAATGAATACATTGCTAAAAAATTATGATAATAATTATAGCAATGCCTGCTTTATCACAGCTCATCATATTTCACCTGCACACTTTTAGAGATAGATGGACAGGCTGAAAAGGAATAACATCAGCAGGAACCCAACATCCCAACATGAACAATATTTTTACCCCCACCATACACTCAAAAATCTTCAAAATCCCATAAAAGTCCATCTAAAAAAAGTAATCACCTGTGTCACTAGGAATACAAGTGGGGGTAAATCCATTGTTTTAGAACAGAAAAAGAGGGGAAATCTTTCAATGGAGACATTTATTCCTGTGACAACTGTCATATTAAAATGATATCCTCTTACTTCCTGCTGAGTCACGAGGAAGTGAAGGGAAATCTCCCTAATTAGACAAAGATGGCAAACAGAAAGTGTGGAAAATGCATTTAGCATGGCAATGCATTTAGTAATAACACTGTTACTACTTTCTAATACAATTTATTCACTAGCCTTTACCTTGACAGTGGCTAAAGTGAAATGCTGAGATGTATAGTTTTATGGTAACCCACGTCTGCTCTATAATTTTACACTGTTAAAGCCCCCTATAACCAATTGTTGCATGCAAATAAGAGCGAAAAACAAACACACACACAATTAAATAAAAATGTGGTGAAATCACCAGGCACTGAATTGACTCCCCATTGTGTCATTGCCATGGGCACATTCTGACCCTTCAAGGAAAAACACCTCTGAACTAAAAAACACATGGCTTCCTTTCTCAAAGCCTGGGGAATGTTCAGAAAATGGTTGTTTAAGGGCAGCTGTCAATCATAACAATTGATCCTGCCCTGTGGCAATACAGCCGCTTTCCATTTTTCCAGATGTTTGTGATCATGGACTTTATGGTCCAACGCTCTTTTATCCAGCAAAACACAAAGCAGATTTTCCGGCACCATCCTATTGGCAAGGGGAATAAGATCTAGGATGGAATGTTAATGCCGGAATAAAATTCTAATTTTGGATTTAACACCATTATTTGGGTTAACATTTGAGCTTAATATTTTAATATTGTCATCTCCGTGGACTGAGTACAGTATCAGTTTCAGAGAGAAGATCACATATGTATACTGAAGAAACAAATAAAATAAACCATTTAAAGACCAAACATAACCTTCAACTGAGCAGAAAAAGTAGTATTTCTAATATAAATAATATACAGTATATGGAAGATGTAGCTTCTCAAATGTGCAATTTAAATCATATGGAGTAGAAAATGTTTAGAGACCTCTCGACTCCTCAATTACTAAGCACACAGAGCTGTGTAAGATTAACAACTAATTTTTACTTCTGCTCCCTTTTATACACATTATTTTCCCAAAATTTTCGTTTAACTTTTGTTTTTAAATTGAAGAGGGATGTATAGAAATTGGGCACCATAGAATTTCTGGAGGTGCTAAAACAGTATAACTAACCAATTTGGAACCAAAGTGCCCCAGTGACCAAATTTACATCCAGAACAGATCTAATGAAGTGCAGCCAATGCTGCAGCCATCTAGGGGAGTATGTATGTTTATTATTTTATATTCATGCACTTCTCTTTTAATTTATTGGCAGTATTAGTGCCGGTTCACACTAGGGCGACCTGTGAGGCGACCTGGTCGCCTCACAGGTCGCCGCAGGTCGCCTCCCATAGGGAAGCTGCGGACCCGTTCTAATAGGAGCGACACAAGTCGCTCCGACCTAGAAAAAGGGTCCGGAGCTTCTTTGGGGCGACCCGGAGGCGACCGCCATAGACTTCAATGTTATGAAGTCCGTGGCGGCCGCTCCGAGGCGGTGCGAAGTAGCGTCGCTGCAATGTGAACCGGCGCTTACAACCTCCTATTGGCAGTATTACCACCTCCAATAAGTAAACACTTCTGTTGTGCAAGTTACATAGTTACATAGTCCATCCAGTTCAACCTATGTGGGTGTGTGTGTGTTCATGTTGCACAGCATCATTGGTTGCTAAAATGCCAGTGGCCGCCAGTGTCTTAACAAGATCCTGGAAGACATCGCTGACCAAATATGGTCATGACCATTTTTAGTCATTGATGTCAGACCTCTCCCGAGCCCTTTGTTTACATTCAACCAGTAACTGTCTGTTGTGACATGGAGTCTGTTGGGTTCAGACTGCTGTGCACATTTTTTCCTTTTGAAAAGTCATTGGGATTGCATGCCAGGGTCTGGTATGGATTTTGGGGGTGGGAAGTTGGGTACCCAACATGGCTGGTAATTGTTCTTTTTTTAGCAATTTAAATGTTACTTTTTTCTTTGTAAAAGTCAGTTTTGCTGTAGTACATTGTATACAGTACATCGTACAGATGTGTTACTTACAGACATATTATTTAAACAAAATAACCATTTTACATTTTACTTTAAGCTTTTGTAAAATTGCTGCTTGCTACCAAATTGTATTTACACTTTTTCTTGGCATCGGCAATGCCCAGTTTCTTATGCCTTTTGTTTCACAATCCCTTGCCTAATAGCTTGAATATGGCTAGAGCTGATTTTAAGGATTTGGCTGCCATTGACTTTAGTGGGGTTTGAACTAACAGCCAGAACCTGCAACAAACCGAAGCCAGGTCTGCTCAGCTCATGCCTAGTGATGCTCACTGTAGTATCCAAAAGTAACCATTCCTTCATTCAAGCAGGAAGAATGTTACCCCTTTTTCTACTCAGTGTGGCTAGCATATGGCTCACAAACATTATTAAGAGGATTTTGCCCCCCAAGAAGATATGGAAATCATTTAAGGTGAGTTTGCTCATCACAGGTTCCACTACCGAATCTACAGGTGCTGGTCCAGCTTGTGCACTCTGATAATCAGTCAGGAATAAAAATAACTTACCACACTTCAACCAACTTTTCTTGTTTATTGACTAAGTGGCAGAGGTCACCTATGACAAACACTTTTTCTATTTAAAAAACAAGAAATATTGCTTCAGCTTAAAGTGCGGTGATTCATTTTCTTTTCTGACTCTTTTGCTCCATAGATGATCTTTTAAGCTCATGCAACTTAGTTGCAAATGCCAAGATCAATATCCAAATTCCCATAGGCCATTGAAGTCATTTTCTATATATGTATCAGGACTTAATCACCAAAGTAAATAGATTCAGTGATGTGCCCTATTGTACTGCTGACTTTTTTCATACCAGTTCAATAATGTTTAAGTTTAAGCAATAAAGACAGATCTTTCATTATTCAAATATGTTTCTGTGGTAGAAGGAAAGAAAATCGCACAATCTATGGGCTACTTTATTCTATTAGTGATAGGGCTAGTGTAAAAGCGAATGGGGGAGGGGTCATGGTTAGGGTTACAACAGGTCCAGATTTTGCCATCCTGATCTGGGGGTGCAGTTAAAAAAAGTCAGGGGTCATAGTGTCAACACACCTTCCTTGTATCCTTGTGGCTATACCTGCCACAGTGAATGGTATGTATGGCAGATTGCACATGACCCTGGAAGTGGAGGTTGTCAAACAGAACCTGTGCCTAGTCACTGTATACACTTCACACATATGCCACAGTCTTAGTTCTGCTATGTACTGAGCCAAAAGTGACAGTCTCACAGACACATCTAAATTAAATGATCATTAAAAAAAAAAACACTCTTTTATTACAATTAATTTAATGCATACAAAAAAAGTTAATACTGAGCCTACCTTAAAAGAAGAATTTTATTATCACCCACAACTGTGGAGACAATGAAAAATTTGATCAGGACCATATAAAGTACAACATAATGAAATTAATGTCAAAAGCAGGGATGGGAGACGGAAGGCCATCAAGAAAGGAATATTATGAATGGTTGACATGAACAATATGTGCTCTTTCTTTACTTCCGGGCAGTGACCAATACAGATCTAAAAATTCTGACTATAAAGATATGTCCCCCCAGCAGTGACCAGTACAGATCACAGTGCCCCATTAGTGACCAGTGCAGATCTCATTACCCCCAGAAATTGCCTGTACAGATCTCAGTGCCCCCAGAAATGACCAGTACACATTGCAGTGTCATCAGCAGTGACCAGCACAGATCTCATTCCCTCCAGAAATGACCTGTACAGGTCTCAGTGTCCCCAGAAATGACCAGTAAAGATTGCAGTGTCCAGCACAGGTCTCAGTTTCCCAATAAGTGACCAGTACAGATGTCACAGTCAGGGATCAAACTCAGAGATCAGTAGCTATAGCAGTAAAGAGACCCTCAAGGTAAAGTACATGGGCAGGTACCTCTGGCAGATGACACATGTCCTGATGGTGGAGTTACCAGTACCAGGTAGCAGTTCTCTGGATCGCCCCACCAGGAGGTGAAAAAGCCGTGGTCCAGTCGCAGATATAGCAGGTAGGGATAAAACAGAAGCATTGTCAGTAAACAAGCTGAAAAACTGTAACAAGTGGCTGCAAGTTGGGATCAAGTGGAAGTGTGGTTGAGGAACAAGACAGAGGTCGGTAACAAGTGGTGGTGAAGATATGGACAGCAGCAGGAGTGACAAAAGCTAGATATTGGCTGGAAAGAGCACAATTATCTGGCAAACAAGAATTCCAAAGGCATGGCTTAAATATTAAGTTTTTTAGAGGAGCGGATGGTTCAAGGTTCACCAGAAATGAGGTACAAGGTCTAAGGGATCAGACAGGGAGCTGCCCAGCATCTCAGGTGACTCAGCGAGAAGAGTTACTGCCAGATACAAGCGAGTCAAGAGGTTCAGATCCAGGTCTTCACAACAGATCTCATTTTTAATAGTAGTGACTCACTATGACTGCTCATACAGCCTTCCAAGTTCTGCCCAGAGTATACAGACCAGCCTGGACAGCACCCTGTCTCCCTTTTACAACTCACTTCCAACAGAGTGGTGAATCTGCAGTGTGCACAGCAGCCAGGGGGAAAGGAAAGGCTGTTTAGCCCAGTCCTGCCCACTAATAGTAAATGGAACCTCTGAGGCATTCACTCACTGATAGTGAGCGGAGTCAGCCTCAGACGGATCACCACCACTGCACTGGCCGCTGTGCTCCAGCTGTGCTGGTCTTTGTTGCCCCATTATAGGAATGGCCCTGTCAATGCCACTTATCTTTGGGGGACCTGGCTAAAATCTGTGGGGGGGGGGGGGCACAGCCTACCCCAGCACCATCCTAGAGGTGGGTCTAGGATACAGTGGACTTTAATGTGAGGGGGCCTTGGGAACACTGTTCCTAAAACTATCAGCACCAATCATCTGTGGAAGAACAATCATACATCTATGGTATCAGGTGTATCAAAGTCATTTTGGCAGAACTTCTAATGCCATTGATAGTGTTATCAGTGTCGGTACCAAAAGCAGCAATACTTGTTTCTAGGAAAATCAGTGATTCCTATGTAAGGGATAAGTGACTTGCAGCCATATTTAGAGGGGAGAGACCGGTCAGTAATTTTCTCTAGAAGTAGTGGTAGTATAGGAAAACCTTGAGATTTTTATCTAGTGATTTTTTAATATCAATAAAACATGGATCTGAAAGCATGTTATTACCTTATTTTTACCATGGCATAATATATTGTGTTTGCCTATCTTTGCTTATTTATGCATATAATCTTGATTGCATTACCAAAATTATTTTGTAATTGGGATATACAACTAGCACAGTAAGTTGCTATGGGAACACATTTTTTATTAAATACATTTTTAATGTATTAAGAAAAATGGACTTTATTTAACATTTCAGTTTCTTGCACTTTGTAACAAGGTTCATTAATGTAATATGTGACTTTCATTAGCTGCAAATTACCAGTTGCAAATCTAAATGATGAATTTAAAAAAAGGCATCCATTACTTATACATTGAGGATAGAAAAGCATTGCATTTGTATCATACCAATCTGTATAAAAGGTTTTATGCATTGTTAATAATTGTGAAATGTGCAAATTTAAATAAATTAATTAATATATGAGCGTTGCTACCACTAACCATGCTCAAGAAGTGAGGATAAAGCATGCATAGTATTGGAGGGATTGATCAGAATATGGGCTTGGTATAAAAGGCTGATGATAAAGCGGACCTTCAGTCCTTTTTTCATCTTTCCATCTATTAAAGAGGAAGTAAAGCTTCCTCTGTAACTTGTACCTATAGGTAAGCCTAGGATAAGGCTTACCTATAGGTACTGTAAATATCTCCTAAACATGTACCGTTTAGGAGATATTCACTTTCACTTGTGGCAACACTGGCACATGCACTCTGAAGGAACGGCCGCCCATGCCATTCCTTCAGAGCCCGGTGCCGTCATCGCAGCTCTGGCCAATCAGATGGCTGGAGGACGCAAACTCGGAAGTAAGACCAGGTATGGATAGACGTTGTGCCAGCAGTGAGTGGGCGGCACTGCGCGGGCTTCGTTCTAAGGTATTTCATAATGAGCTAGTATGTGATGCATTGTCTTTCAGGTTTTTATTTATTTATTTTTTGGAAGGTTTACAACCTCTTTAAATCCTCTGCCCTTGTTTTTTTAACTTTGGATAGTAAAACATTATTTTCTGCCAGTAAATACCTTATAAACCCCATTTCCTCTTCCTTGTCTGGTAATTATCCTAGGCTAATGACATCATGCACAGTTCTCTCTCACTCCTGGAAGAGTTTGCCAGCAAGGGAGGAGGGATGAGTCATAGGAAAGCCAAGGAGAGCTGCAGAGCTGGAGGAGGCAGGATAAGGGTGTAGATAACAAGAGACTGCAGAGACCCATGAGTATTCATTAAGAGAGGAGAAATGTGCAGGCAAGCAGTTGTGTGAGTGTGTCTGTTTGTATATATGTGTATGTCTGTATGTGTGTGTGTGACTGTGTGCCTATGTGTGTCTGTGTAAATCCAGGAAGTGAACAAGCAGCAGCTTCAGCTGCCCTCAGTTAAAATGGCTGCAGCCAGACTTAGTGGAGGGAGATTTCCGCAGCATATTTGGCAAGTACAGAATCACAGTATATATAACATAATATGCAAAGTTATCAGAGGGAAGATACAGAATGGCAAATATGTTTTTATTACAAATTATGTGAGCATGAGCAGACTGCAATTCCTCTTTAGGTAATAATCCTGTTCAGAAGTGCTAGTTCTTATGACTGTGTTCACAATTATGCGAATTGGATGTGGGTTTTCCTGCATCCAATTCACATGACAGGAGATTGAGACAGGTTCTCAATGGAGCCAACTCACACAGCAAAGTGGCAGCCGCGGTCCGCATTTGAAAAGGGTCTTGTGCTTCTTTGGCTTCATGTCAGGTGCAAATTCAGGCAGAAATTCTGACCTGATTCGCACCTGATTCAGTGAACAGGGACACACTGGACCCCCTGCTGTGAGCCACGGACGCAGCATGTATGAACCCAGTCCGTATCAACTGGCAGTTTTTGAAATCAGCGCGGCTGTGCGGGGCTCCACCCACACAGCCGCCGTATTTCATTCACAGAGTTCTGTGAATGAATTAACTACTAGTACCGATCTCCTTTGCGAATGTCGGCTTGTAGTCCTCAGTGAACTACCATGGCGCTCCACAGCACATCTTCCGACTCAGTGTCTTCACTCAGGTGTGCTGTGGTGGTTTCTTAAAATGCATTCAGATCACTCAACAAGTCACCCATTTATATCTGATTGGCATAGGAGAGCCTACTGTGGGGATCAATGTGGAAGCTTCATGTGATAAGCTATAACAGGCAAATATTATTGATTGTTCTGGTGAGTGCATAGTGGTGGTGGAACTCAGCACTGTTTGGAAGCACCTCAAGGTTTCTTTTGGCTTTATATTGCACTTTATTGTCTGAAAATGGACATCACGGTGATCCAGCTGTGGATTTAGATCAATGTTTGGACTTTTTAATATATGAATCAAATTGTTACACCTTTTTTCTGTAATTATTTTAATTTTTATGAACACCATTAGATGTGGATAACACCATATGAACTATTGTATCACATATTATTTTTTGGCACTGTCACTTTAAAATCTTGTTCGCTCAAGGTTTTTGGTTGAGCGCTGCACTATTAGGCCGTTTATCTTTGATGATTATTTTTTTACAGTGATGGTTTTATACCTTTTTACATGAATGTAATAACAGTATATGTTTTTTATAGATTCATAAGCTACTTTTTGTGAGTTGCCTGTAAAGTCCTATATAGTACCTGGCAGATACTACTCTTTTACCATCTTCATTTCAGGAGTTGTTCCATTAACCTGACTACAACAAATGTTAAACTCACTGGCCTGTAATTGCCAGCTTGTTGCCCTTCTTACGGATAGGTACAATATTAAGCTGGGGAACTTCTCCTGTTAAAAGTGATTGGTTAAAAAGGTCCAACAACTATACCTCGAAGTTCTCTTAGAACTCGGGGATAAATAACATCAGGGTCCATTGCTTTATTAAGTTTTTTAGATTAAATGTACAGTATGTGCTTTTTTGTACATTTTCTTGTATTAAGCTTGTATTATTTCCATACTGGTGTGCATCTACATACTTATGGTTAATGTTTTAAGCTGGTTGCAGTTGTTTCTGTGCTCCCAATAACTTTAGTTATTTCCCAGGATGAGAACCCCCTCTGTTCACAAAGGCCCTGTTCTCAGTGGAGGCACTGCCAACTTTATTATTAAACCCACTCTTCCACTGGTTTTGGTTCTCTTATTTACCTACAGGTTTAGTACAGTATCCTGTTTGGGGAAGGCCATTTTTCATAACCTCCCCATCACAAAAGAGGGCTACATTGTGATTTCACTGTTCCTCAGTTCCTCACAGTGTGCCTTGGGAGCTGCAGTAAGTTAGAAAGGGCCCACGTCATTTTCTGGCTAGACCACATCTAGCATAAACTTGTCGTTTACTCACCAACCATAGTGTACCTGACCAACCCTTTCATTCATTAACCACTTATGGACTGCCCCACGCAGATATACTATGGCAAGGTGGCCCTCCTGCGGGAAATCATGACTCCGTGCACAGGGTCTGGGCCCTGGGCTTTCGTGTGCTACCAGCGACTTGTTCCCACTGTGATTGGATACAGCGGGAGCCAATCAGCAGGTCCGGCAGACGCGATGTCTGCTGGGACCTGCCGATCATTTACAGGAGAGGCAGAACAGCGAGCTGCCTATGTAAACAAGGCAGACCGTCGTTCTGTCAGAGAGGAAGATGGAGATCATGTGTTTCTGCTAAACGGAAAATTGGATCTATGTCTATCTCCAGTTAAGTCACCCCCACACAGTTAGAAAGCCTCTAGGAGCACATTTGACCCTTTGATTGTCCCTGATGTTAACCCCTTTCCTGCCAGAGTCATTAGTACAGTGACAGTGCATTTTTTCAAAACTGATCACTGTATTAGTGACACTGGTCCCCAAAAAAGTGTCAAAAATGTCAGCCGCAATGTAGCAGTCCTACTATAAATTGCTGATCACCTCTATTACTAGAAAAATATAAATAAATACAAATTCTATAAAATTATCCCATAGTTTGTAGATGCTATAACTTTTGTGCAAACCAATCAGTATACACTTATTGGGATTTAACAAAAAATATGTAGCAGAATAATTATATTGGCCTAAATTGATAAATAAATCAGATTTTTTTTAAAAAAAAATTTATTGGGTATGTTTATAGCATAAAGTAAAAAATATTATTATTTTTTTTTTTAAATTATCGCTCTTCTTTTCTTTATAGCCCAAAGATGAAAACCCCAGAGGTGATCAAATACCACCAAAAGAAAGCTCTATTTGTGGGAAAAAAAGGACATACATTTTATTTGGGTACAGCATCGCACAGACCAGAAATTGTCAGTTAAAGTGGTGCAGTCCTTATCGCAAAAAATTGCCTGGTCACGAAGGGGGGTAAACCTTCCCGGGGCTGAAGTGGTTAAATTTCAGTTCTTTCAATCATGGAGGCTCGGCATCACATGTGGGCATGCGTGCAAACTGAGAGTGCAGTGATGCTTGCAGTACAGCATCCTTCCAATTACTCCCAGGAACCATGTTAAGACCCCACACATAGTGTAAAATCCTCAAAAGGGGCATGGCCTATGCAGTGATGTCAGCGCACACAACTTTGCCTTCCGTTCCAATGCCGGCCAATGTTTGGAGTTTATTGCTTGTATTCTGGTGACATACTGTATGTAAGTGCAATACTTTTCCATATTAAAATTGTGGTGAGGATTTTACACTATGCGCGGGTCTCATCATCTTGTGTATGAGAGTGTGTGAAGTACCTCCGAGTCTGGGATATCAAGAGTCTGACAGCAGCTTAAAGGATCCTTATGATTGCACACATGTTTACTATGACCGCTCTTACTAGAGGGTCATAGCCTTATGGTAATCTGCTCTGGCGCTCCTTGATACACGTGGTGGATGTGGATAGTGGTCTTTCTCTCTGGGAGAAAATGTTCTATTCTACCTTTGCTTAGACACTTCTTTATACTGTATATGTTGGAGCACCATCTATGCAGTTGATGAACTGAGAGTATTCTGCATATAAAAAATAATTTTTGTTTGTTTATTATATTACTATATTTTTTGGAACAGTGATTATTGCAAATTTAAAATATTGGTGGATTTGTTTTCACTACAGATTGGGATATAACGCTATGTGTTTTTTCTATATTATGACAGATACAGTATGTATGGAAAGAACTTAGGGACCTAATCAAAATAAAAATGGTATTTGCTCTCTTTAGACCTGTATATGTAATTATTTTATGGATCTTAAACTGGCCACAGACTTACTTCAATGCATCTCTCAAGATCAAAATCTTAGACCAGCAAAAAAATTTGAATAAAAAAATGTACTTGATTTTTTAGAAAGAGAAAAATATGACCTAAAATACATTTATGTCCAGGCATCCTTTAGTAATGTGCTTGTGCCATGCCAGTAAACATGTTTTATTTTTCTAACAACCATAAATTCACATCATTTCTCTAACTCAGTTTAATTCTTTCTTCCTCCTCTTATAACCCGTGTCTACAGATTTGCTGATATATAAACCATTCAAAGGGAAATTCTCCCCCCTCTCTTCCTTCTTTCAGCCTTTGACTGTGTTTGCCTTATTATAGAGGAAAAAATGTCCTTTATTCCACCTTTTTCTTAGACCTTGACATCAGCCTTGACTCTAGACCTTCATATTTCTAATAATCACCATAGCAATGTTCTTAAACTGTATTACATATCTTTAACTTATTTCTTGTTCCCTTCCCGAATGACTCAAGTATGCTGCTGTAATCATTGCTACATAAAACCAGATGTATTTCTATTTACGTGCATTTATTTTTCTAAATTATTTTATCTTAACCACTTTAGCACTGCTCACATTGCTGCTACTGCAGCAATGTGGCTCGTTATCGTCCAGCGACGTAGACCTACGTCGCTGGACCCCGCCACATGTGGGCGGCGCGCGCGCGCCGCCGGAGGCTCGCTCCTGCTGTGTTCAGTCACAGCGGGAGTCGGGCCAGGGGAGGAGCGGCGGCGATCGCCGCTGCTCTTCCCCGATCGTTGGTGAATCTAGTTTGGAGATCCGCCCGCTTGCGTAAACAGAGCGGACGGATCTCCTAAGTGACAAGGAGTGACAGATTGCAGTGTTCAGCATAGCTGAACATGCGATCTGTCCTTGTGTCACTCAGTCACCTCCCCCCCCACACGTTAGTAAGCACCAGGCATACATTAACCCCTCCCTCTCCAATAAAATTAACCCCTTCCCTGCCTGTCATTTTTACAGTAACAGTGCATATATATAGCACTGATTACTGCAGTAATGTCACTGGTACCCCCAAAAGTGTCAAAAATGTCAGTCAAGGGTCTGATCTGTCCGCCGCAATGTCGCAGTCCCACAAAAAAAATCGCAGATCGCCGCCATTACGCGTTAAAAAAAACACACCAAAAATGACAGAAATCTTTCCCTTAGTTAGTAAACGCAATAACTTTTGCGCAAACCAATCAAAATAACGCTTATTGTGATTTTTTTTTTTACCAAACATAGGTACCAGAAAACAAATTGGCCAAAAATTTAAAAAAATTTTGATTTTTACATTTTTTTTGGGGGGAATTTCATATAAAAAAAATGTTAAAAATATTGTTATTTTTTCAAAATAAACGCTCTTTTTTTGTTTATAGCGCAAAAAGTAAAAATCGCACAGGTGATCAAATACCACCAAAAGAAAGCTCTGTTTGTGGGAAAAAAAGGACGTAAATTTAGTTTGGGTACGGCGTTGCACGACTGCGCAATTGTCAGTTAAAGTCGCACAGCGCAGAATCACAAAAAGTGGCCTGGACATAAGACAGCAAAATCCTCCGGTGGTAAAGTGGTTATTAAAGAGGAAGTAAACCCTCCTCTGACACTTTTACCTATAGGTAAGCCTATGATAAGGCTTACCTATAGGTACTGTAAATATCTCCTAAACATGTACCGTTTAGGAGATATTTACCTTACATGCAGCCAGTGACATCACTGGCGCATGCGCTCTGAAGGAACAGCCGCTGGTGCCGTTTCTTCAGAGCCCCGTGCCGTGACCGTCGGCTCCCGTGCGTGTGCGCGGGAGTGACGTCACCGCGGCTCCGGCCAATCAGATGTCCAGACGACATGTCGCCCGTCATACAGGTGAGCAGGCGGCACGGCGGGGGCTCTTTCTTAGGTAAGTATTTCATAATGAGCTAGTATGCGATGGGTTTCTCTTTCAGGTTGCAGAAAAAAAAGTTTTGAGGGTTTACAACCTCTTTAAAGCAGACCTTGCTGTAAAATACAAAGTCTACTCGAATTGTCCAAGCCCCCTCTCCTTTACATATCACCCACTGCTAAGCCCCGTACACATAGGCTGAATGTCAGTAGACATCAGTCGGTTCAATAAAAACTGTCTGACATTCGGCCCATGTGTATGCCAGCCCGTCCATTCAGCCGGTTTCTGTCAGACGTGCATGCTGGAAAACCAGCAGCCGACTGGCTCCTGTTCATCACTCTCAGCCAAACCAGAGAAGCCAAACTCTTGTGTGAGTACTCTCTTGCAATGGACTGGAGTGTCTTCTTGCGAGATTTCTCCTGCTGTACATTTCCTGGAAGGATGGTGACATCATGCCCAGTGATGTGGAAGAAAGGAGTAAGTTAGGTAAAAAATCTAACTTTCTTTTTTACAGGTACATGTTACACCTGCTAAAGCCTGGTACACACTATGAGTTTTTTTTCTGGTTGAACTAAAAAAAAAAACGTCAACTCTAGTGGGAGCCGCTGTACTAACATTCTGAGGTGACATTCAACTAGAAAAAAAAAAATCAGTGTGCACTTGACTTTAGTAGGTGTAACATGTACCTGTAAAGATTTATACCTAACTTACTCCTTTCTTCCAAATCACTGGGCATGATGTCACCATTCTTCCAGGAAATGCAGAGCAGGAGAAATCTCACAAGATGTCGTTCCCGTCCATTGCATTTTTTTCACGAGAGTTTGGCTTCTCTGTATTCCCCAGTATCTAGATAGAAGACATTTTACTGCAAGTTCTGCTTTAAATGCTGCCTTGAAGAAGTGTGGTACACATATAAAGCATCTATAGGCATCATCAATGTGAGACTTTGCTGTTTGCTGATTTTGCAGGTCAATTTCACACAGCCCTCTCATATGTCCATATCTGCATTTTTGGAGGTACCTGAGCTGGGTTCGTTTCCAGGCTGTTGTTTTGGGTAGAAGGTCCATGCTGTTTGTTGGGCTCTGTCTTTTCAAACCACTGGACAATATTGATGGACATAAATGTATACAGTACATTATAGTGGCCACACTACTTGACCTGATGACTGTTCAGTGATGCTACTCTACTGGTGTTTGCAAAATATACATATATATATATTTGCTTGACCCTGGTGTTCAAAGGTCCACTTGTTTGTCTACACTTAGGGTGTAGTCCTTGTCCACTACATCTGAAAGCAGTGATGAGTTTTGTGTTCTTTCTCTACACATCACCACCACCGTGATATGATCTAATGTTTTACATGAAGTAAGTCTTTTGTATGTGATGAATGTATACCATCTAACATACAATGGATGTACATTTAACCACTTTACGACCAGCTGGTCTGGCTCTTACAGGAGCTAGGAGGAGCTAGGGGGCGATCGCTCGCCGCCGGAGGCACGCTCCCGTCCCTGCTCATCAGCGGGGGAGCCAGTGTTGGGTGTCAGGCAGCTCTGATGGCCGCCGGTCACCCGCGGTCTCCCGCCGCTGACAGAGAAGGACGGACGGCTGATGTAAACACAGCCACCCGTACTTCTCCCTGAAGTGATCACAGATGTCATGTGATCCTGCTATATAGGATCACATGTCTCTGTGATGACTGCACAAGCCACGCCCCCCCACAGTTAGAATCACGCCCCATTTAACCCCTTCATCACCGACAGGGTTAATCCCTTCCCTGCCAGGGTCATTTTTACAGTAACAGTGCATATTTTTAGCACTGATTACTGTAATGTCACTAGTACCCTCAAAAGTGTCAAAATTGTCTGTGGGGGGTCTGATCTGTCCGCCGCAATGTCACAGTTCTGCAAAAAATCGCAGATCGCCGCCATTACTAGTAAAAAAAAACAATAAAAATTACATAAATCTTTCCTGTAGTTAGTAAACGCAATAACTTTTGCGCAAACCAAATCATTGCGATTTTTTTTTTACCAAAAATATGTAGCAGAAAACAAATTGGCCTAAAATGTTAAAAAATTTAGATTTTTACATTTTTTTTTGAGAATTTCATATAAAAGAATGTGAACAATATGTTTTTTTTTTCAAAGTTATCACTCTTTTTTTGTTTATAGCGCAAAAAATAAAAATCGCACAGGTGGTCAAATGCCACCAAAAGAAAGCTCTATTTGTGGGAAAAAAAGGACGTCAATTTCATTTGGGTACAGCGTCGCACAACCGCGCAATTGTCCGTTAAATTAACGCAGTACCGAATCACAAGATAGGGCCTGGTCATTGAGCAGCCAAATCCTTCGGTCTGAAAGTGGTTAATGATGGCCATTTATACTTACAGAGTGACAAATATTCCCCAAAGAAGATAAAATCGAATGTTGAAACTTGCTGGAATTTCCAGCATTTCACAGCATCCATTGTACCAGGAGGTGCAAATAAAGATGATCCAAGATTGATGGAATTACTACATTGGGCCAGTTACCATGTGTGTATTGACACAGGTTTTGTATGTGTAGCACCCTCCTAGGTAGGTGGTAGGTAAAACATATATGTGACCCTGTTCTGCTTATGAGGAGGGTCTGATTTGTTAGTTAGCCTGTCTCATGCTTCCAAGTGTGACCTGTTGAGTCTGGGGAGTCTCCCCACTGTATCCAATGAGGGACATTGTTGGACAGTGGAGGAAACCTAGCCAATAGCACACCAGGGTTTATGACTATCCCAGTGGGTGGGCATTGCTGCAATGCATCTTGGGATTGGGAATAAATCCTGAGGGGGCATGTGACAGGGTGTCTTTTGGCAGAAGCAAAGTCCCAGGAGGAGGTGGGCGTCTCTCCTCCTGCTGAAGTGAGGAAGGTGGTCCAGGCAGTCGGCCTAGGGACCAGGGGTTGAGCTGTGCTGCAGAGGATCCAGTGTGCTGACCAAGTGGAGCTGCTGGGCAGAATACTTCTGAAAAAACAGTATCGTGAGTACTCAAGAATCTGCCCAGGGGTCTGCTTAAGAGAGGAGACCACTCCACAGGGGTCAAGGGGATTCAGAAGTCAGCTAACCCAGAGTGATACAGTAAAGGGGGTGCCAAGTGTCAAGCCCTGAAGATTAGGGGGTCAAGGGGGCACCAGGAAGGGCCCTGAAGTTGCTCAGCAGTACAGTCTACTATAAAGGATAGCTACCTCAGGAAAGGAGTGCCTCAGGAAGCTAACAGGACTCTTTCACAGCCAAAGGCAAAGTAAAGTAAGCGGCCTAGCCGTGACTAGCTCAATCAGCGTTAACCAGCATCAGTCGAGCATTAACCAGCGTCAGTCAGCGTTAACCAGCGTCAATCAGCATTTTCTATATAGTCCCAGCCTATTGTGCATAGTTCAGTTCAATTGGAGTATCCCACTTATCCCTTCTCCTATCCAAGTTCCTAATAAAACATAAAAAACAAAGAAATGGGACTGGTCCTTGTCTGAGGTAAAACATTTGGGAACATGCCAGAATGTTCTATTGTTGCTATTGGTAACCCATGGGAACCCACAGCTCCATAGTGCTACATACGGTTTTCCTATTTTTCCTTTTTTCTGTTTTCTCATTGGAAATTGTTAATATATGGTTTTTATGATGTAGGTCCGAGTGGGATTTTTTATATGTAATTCTAATAAAATGTAAACAATTTTATGAACATTATGGTATCCTTTTGTCTTAGTAAAATAATAAGTTGCCTTTATAGTCCCACAAAATAGAGGAATACTCTTTGTAAAGGAAATCTTTAGTCTCCTTACTCCAGCAAGTGATTGCAATCCAGAATGGATCCCTCTTTTTTTCTTTTTAATACCTAATAAAGAATTACCATTTTCCGTATTAGGTTCTTACTATATATCTTACTTAAACAATTTGTGAAAAAACACACTGTTTTATTCCTATTGCTTTTTTTTCTTAACACAGCTGTGTGAGATATCTCACAGAGATTTTAGGAATATAGAATTTTATTATATTAACTTATTCATCCCTCTTTCTGGAAAGGTGAATTACTGAATATCAGAATAAGAATCTGATTTCAAACCTGTTAGAATTTTCTGTCTGAATTTTTATTCAGGACTTCGGGGAGATAATATAAAAGCTCTGTTTCATAATTTAATATTGCTATGGGTTCATATATTTTGTATATACCATGGTGATGTGCTTTATCAACACTGAATGCGTATGGAAAATTCACCCTGAAGAAGTGGAACCAATGCTCCCTAGCAGCGCACATTTTTCACAGTCTTCTCCCATTAAAAGAAACTCTTTGCCACCTCAAACTACATCTAGCTTGTACAGAATATGATAAATTGTCAATAAATGCTGTGACCACTGATTCCCAGGATCCTGTTACAGAATATTCCGCTTATCTGAAAATATTACCATACATTAAAAGAAAAACAGCTTTGAGTCAAAAATAAAGTTTATTGCCTGTTTATTTGACCAACTGTACCTATTTTGCATCTTTTTTTTTTTTTTAGAATAAAATATAAACATCAGTAATCAATTGAAAAATGTCTAATAAACTTGTAACATTATAGTACAACAGCTTTTTAATAAATTAATTGAATAAGTATTTTCAAATCATTCCAACCTTGGTAAAATGAAATGCTTTTTAACCTTGATTTAAAAAAATAAATGAACTTATTAAACAAAAAATGTTAATTAAGCAACATCATTAATAATTTTCTATTGTTTGCACATATACAAACTTTACAACACATTTTAACATCTTCATATTATTTACTTATAGATACATAACAATTGATTTTTTATTATTTCAGCATACGCCAAACAGACTTTGGCATTAATATGCATAAGAGACATAGTCCACTTGCCCAAGGTTGTTTCATCCTAGCCACCCTACTGTGCAAAATGTTATGGCCACTAATAACCTAGTGTAGCAAGGTTTCCAGGCCTGTTTCCAGACCCTGTGGGTCTGCCATTGTGACTGGTTACCTCTCCAGCCCATGTGAGCTGCGACCCTGGGTGTGAGAACTGAGACATTGCATCTTTGTTTTGTTGTTTTATTGGATTTAAGGGGATGGGAGAGGGGAATTAGTGGGATACTACTTTAGGCTCAACTAATTACACTTGGGACTTAATCCTAGAAAAATGCCCATTGACCCGTAGGCCCACTATACCTTTACCTAGCACCTACCTGTAGGGTGCTACACCAGTAATCTGGAAAGACCTCATATGTCTGCAATTCTGCAGGCCTTCCAACCATGTCTCCCAGCAATCTTATTAAACACACCCCATTGTGAACTGATTAACCTTCTTAGCGGTATTCCCGAGCGTGGACCGGGGTTAAAATTTCAGAGCCAAAAGCGGTAAACACACTCGGGGTACCGCCAGAAGCATCGCTGGATCCTGTAAAAGAGGTTTCTTACCTTGTCACCGGGATCCAGCGATGTATCTCAGCGGTATGCGGCGGCGGATCTTCCTCCCGATCCTCTCCGTGCCCCGGAGGGGGGTGGAACCGGCGGCAAATTCAAATGTAAAAACACACCAAACACACTGATACCATTCAAAATAAAATAAATTCACATTACATTGCCTCCCAGTGCCCTTTCCTGCAGTTTTACTGTACTTTTTATGTATATATATATATATATATATATATATGTGTATACATACATACATACTTTAACTTTTTTATAGTTTTTTATTATATTATAATTTATGATTTTGTGTCTCAAACTTTATCATACCCGAGATGTTATAAAGAAGAACGCACAGTAAAAAAAAAAAATATGTAAATAGTTGGTTTGGGCTGCTCATTCTCAAGAATTACACGCAAAATAATGGTACCTCTTTCAGCACCTAAAATCCAAAAGAATCATACCGCCAGGGAGGTTAAAGCACTGATTAAAGAAAGCTTTATTCACTTGCAATTGATGGGGCAGATACTGATGGGGGGGACAATCAAAGTGGTAGTAAAGGCTGAAGGTTTTTTATCTTAATGCAATTGCTGCATTAAGGTAAAAAAAAAAAAACTTTTATTGTCGGCCCCTCCAAATACTTTCCTCAGCCCAATCCAGAACTGTGCCCAAGAGCAGCGCTGCTTTCTCTCCCTCCTCACTGGACTCAATAAGAGCAGTGGAAGCCATTGGCTCCCGCTGCTGTCAATGAAAGGCAGTGACAAGAGAGCGAGGGGGTGGGGGGGGCGGGGTTGAGCCGCACTTTGTGTGTCAATAGAAAACTAAAGTGTAGCTCAGGATTGAGCCTGCACATGTGCCATCATAGAAAGCAAGTTCCTGTGGTGGCACACAGAAAAGAGGAGGAGCCCAGAGTGCCTGGCAGGGGACCCCAAAAGAGGAGGATCAGGGTTGTTCTGTGCAAAACCATTGCACATAACAGGTAAGTATGACATTTGTTATTTAAAAAAAAAAACTTTACAATCACTAACTATCCGAGAAAAAACATTACTAAATAATATGTGTGTATGTACTAAATACAACAAAAATGAGTCTACCACAAACAGCTGTTTCAGTTGGCTAGCAAAGCTTTCTAAATGGTAATAATTCAGCACAAAATGGGTTTAGAAAGAATTACTGCATAAATATGAATTTAAATGTATGTCTTTACATCTTTAACCACTTGCCGCCCGCCCTATAGCAGAATGACGGCGGCAAAGTGATTGCACTATCCTGACTGTCCGTCATATGACGTCCAGCAGGATAGACCTCTCTGCGCGCCCCCGCATCTCCAATCCCGGTAAAGAGCCTAATGACGTAGGCTCTTTACCATGTGACCAGCTGTGTCCAAACACAGCTGGTCACATAGTAAATAGGAAGTTCCGTTGATCGGCTTTCCTCAGTTCGTGATCGGCGGCTCTCCTGACGGGGGGGGGGGGGTTCTGTGCTGGTAATCAGAGCATTGATTACTAGTGCAAATCCTTGGGGGGGGGGTGCCACTAGAGCCACCAGGGATTGCCCACCCATGGCCACCAGGGATGCCCACCCATGGCCACCAAGGATGGCAATCAGGGCTCAAGGACCCTTTCAGTGCCCTTCCCATCAGAGCTGCCCATGATTGCCATCTATCAGTACTGACCACCAGTGCCCATTTTTGCCCACCAGTGCCGCCTATCAGTCACCATAAGTGGCCATCAGTGCCGCCTATCAGTGCTTATCAGTGCCCATCAGTGGCCATCAGTGTCACCTATCAGTGCCCATCAGTGACGCCTATTAGTGCCCATCATTTTTTTTTTTACTTTTCGGTCTTTTTTTATTTGTGTAGCAAAAAAGAAAAAACCTTGTGGTGATCAAATACCACCAAAAGAAAGCTCTATTTGTGGGAAAAAATGACATAAATTTGGCTTAGGTACAGTGTTGCATGACACAATTGTCATTCAAAATGCAACAGTGCTAAAAGCTGAAAATTGGCCTGGGCAGGAAGGTAGTGAAAGTGCCCTGTATTGAAATGGTTAAAAAACGTGTTTGCACACACACACTCAATTATACTTACAGTAGGTGTTTCGAAATACATTAATACTTTCCTAGGTCATTTTGGATCACTACTGAATTGCACAATTACACAAAACACAATAGTGCAAATGTTTTAAATTTTTATAGAAGACTGCCACCTAATGGCCAGTAATTCAGTAAATAACCCTGCAACCCACAGCCAACATATATTGTATGTATACACAGTATTTTCAACATTGACTACAGGCAAGAAAAATAATTTCAAAACATGTTCTTTCATTGTTCTTTTAACATCGCATGATTTTTACATCACTTGTTCCCGGATCATAAAAACATAAGAGTTAATAGGCATCTAGTTTTGCTTCTCAGGATAATTGGTTGTTCTTTAAATGTCATCTTCTGAAACAGATGCACGAAGGTTGTAAATAATATCACATATCCTACCAGCGAAAAGTATACATCAATGATGACTTCACTTATGTGAGCTATATATGACAAACATGAATAATTATAATACCTTTCAGCCACAGTCTCATAGTGAACGCGCTCATTAACACGTACATTGATCATTCCATATGCACATTTTCTATCTCTGTTGTTAATTGGCTGCTACCTACAGACAGATGTAGCAAGATATATTTCCAATCATAGATATTTCACAAAGTTATATTCAGCTAAATGTAGGTGTCACTAGTAAATGGTGGCTTACCACGAACTCCAGGGTTCCTCCAAAGTCAGTAGTACATCTAGTTTTTAGAGGAACTGGAGACATTGGTGGCCAAACCAGGAGCAAACATAAGGCCCGTACACACGTACCGATTGTCGGCCGTAAATAATCGGCCAACGTCCGATCGGCTGATTGTCGGCTTGTTAGTATGATGCTTCCGACAACCGACTGCGACTTTTCGGCCGAACAAAATCTGGTGTGCAGGCTTTAAAATTTTTGTTGGCCAACAAAGAACGGCCGATTGTTCGTCAGTCAGTACAGATTTCGGTCGACAAAAATGTGATGATCAAGACTGGGCATGCTCAGAGAAGAAAAAACACACGGAAAGTAGACCAGAACATGACATCACTACTGCAGTTGGTTGTTGTTGGCCGAGAAAATTCGTGTGCAGTCTTGAGCACTTTTCAACCAACAAAACAGCACCGGACAAAAGACGGCCGATCGTTCGGCCGACAATCGGTACGTGTGTACGGGGCTATACTCTAGTTCTATGTGTACAATAACAGAAGACATAGGTAAAGAATGCTGAGGTAGTCACAATGGTTTCCCAGCCTTGTACTCTTACAAGCCTTTAGACATTTTCATTACCTTAAAAGTAATTTTTGGTGTTTTCCAGAAAAATATGTATGAGAGCAGTTGTCATCAGTGTTCATAGACCTCTATAACACCATTCAGTAAACTCTCTCTACCACCTTATATGCTCTCCCCGGGGAAGGACTAGACTTGGGGTCAGGGGGCATTTACCCCCCCCCCCCCCCGGGCCAGTACTGATATGATATGTTGGACTGGTAGCCCAGAGTGGAAATTCTTCTTTATTCAGACATCATAGCAGGACCCGCAGTCATTAAAACATATCATTGGGCATTATTTACTTGCCCCCTGCTCAGACCTGTGACCACGGCATGTGGCGGAGGCAAGTATTGCAGCTTCAACTTTCTTTATGGCTCTTATATGTCATACAACCTGTGATAAGAGCCACATATGAAGCTGATGCTAGAAGATGTGAAGAGAAATATGTCATAATATGGAGACATCCTGTAAAGAAGTCATTCCAGTGCAAAGCTTGGTGTCATCTGCAAAGACTGAAATGGTCCTTTTAATCCCAGACCCTATATCATTTACAAAGATATTAAAAAGTAAGGGTCTGTCATGGTCTTACCTTCTTGCTGTTCTCCTTCGTTTGACATGTGCTGGCGGCCATCTTGGTTTCTGGGCTTCTTGTAGCCTCCCACCCTGCGGCTCCTCCTTCCCACTGGGAGGAGCTGGATGCCTAGCTCATATATATAGGAAGTCTGTGGCTTCAGTTCCTTGCTTGGTCCTCCTGTGTTCACATGCTTCTAAGACTGCTGCTGCTTCTGGTTCCTGATCCTGGCTTCGTCTGACTACCCTGCTGGTTCCTGATCCTGGCTTCGTCTGACTACCCTGCTGGTTCCTGATCCTGGCTTCGTCTGACTACCCTGCTACCCTGCTGGTTCCTGATCCCGGCTTCGTCTGACTACCCTCCTGGTTCCTGACCTCTGGCTTCGCAAGGACTCTGCCTCGGTTTTGCCATCCGTTTGGACTTTTGCTTTACAGCTTGATTTTCAATAAAGCCTTCTTATTTTCACTTATCTGTTGTTGTACGTCTGGTTCATGGTTCCGCGACATTAGGACCAAGCCATGAATTCTGACGGTACAGGGCCATCCTCGCTACCCACGCTGGTTGCCAGACTTGATCAGCAGGATCACCTGTTGGGTCGGTTCGCCGTGGCGTTGCAAACCCTGCTTGAACGCACGGCTCATTTCGCTCCCGTTGTCGATGGGTCGGTTGTCGCTCCTGGGCCCGCTCCTACTACCGCTCCGGTTGTTGCGCCAGAGTCTACCCCGACACCTGTTGTTGCGCCTGCGGTGTTTCGGGGTATGACCGGTTCTGCCCCCCTTCCACAGCGCTTTGGGGGAGAGCCAACTCAGTGCCGAGGTTTCCTTAACCAGGTGGGCATTTATTTCGAGTTGCTGCCACATGCCTTTCCTACTGAGAGATCAAAGGTGGGCTTCTTAATTTCGCTGCTCTCGGACAAGGCCTTGGTCTGGGCCAGCCCTTTATGGGAGAACAACAATCCGGTGGTTGCCGAGTTTTCCGGTTTTGTTGCTTCTCTTCGGAGGGTATTCGATGTGCCGGCTCGTGCTGCCTCTGCTGCGAAGCTCCTTATGTCCATCAGACAGGGTTCACGATCCGTAGCTGAATACGCCATTGAGTTTCGTACCCTGGCAGCAGAGGTGGGCTGGAATAATGAGGCTCTGGTCGCTGCTTTCTCTCATGGTCTCTCGGATGCCTTGAAGGATGAGGTTGCAGCTAAGGACCTACCAGTGGAGCTCGAGTCTCTTATTTCTTTCTTGATTTTGATTGACACCAGACTCAGGGAGAGACCTTCCTTTAAGGAGAGTCTGCGGAGGCCTCCTAACAGATTGGCGCCTACCTTTGCTGTCCCACCCGTGCCTCCCTCTCCTCCCACGCCTCCTGGGGATGACTTGGCTGGGGGTGAACCCATGCAGCTGGGCTTTGCTCGCCTGTCCGAGGGGGAGAGGGTACTCCGAAGACGCGAGGGTCGATGCATGTACTGTGGTCTCGGTGGGCATTTTCGGTTGGCATGTCCGAACCGTCCGGGAAACGCTCGCACCTGAGATCCTGTCGGGGGCAGATCTTGGGTGGAGTCTCCTCGTCCCCGGTTTCCCGTGTTGACAAACCACTGATCCCTGTTGTCCTCTCCTGGGTCGGGGGCTCAGTGACGACCCAGGCGTTGGTGGACTCTGGTGCTGGTGGTTTGTTCATTGATAGTGTGTTCGCTGCCGCCAATTCCATTCCTCTGCAGGTCCGAGGTTCTCCACTGGCTCTTGAGGCGATAGACGGCAGACCCCTTCTGCCGCCACACGTGACTCATGAGACCCTTCCTGTGGGGATAGCCATTGGTGCCGTTCACAGAGAGTCGGTCTGCTTCCAGGTTATTTCGTCTCCACACTACTCGGTGGTCTTGGGGTACCCCTGGCTCCAGAAGCATAATCCGACTTTCGATTGGAGATCGGCCGAGATCCTCTCGTGGTCACCGCAGTGTGGGGCTAGTTGCATCCATGGGCCTGTCAAGTTGCTGTGTACTTCCTCGGACTCTCTGTTGCCTCCTGAATATGAGGAGTACCGGGATGTATTCGATAAGGTGCGCGCGGTTGCCCTACCTCCGCACCGCCCATACGATTGTGCCATCGAGTTACAACCTGGTGCCGTTCCTCCTCGTGGCAAGGTCTATCCACTGTCGGTAGCGGAGAATGAGGCCATGGAGGAGTACGTGAAGGAGGCGCTTTCACGAGGACACATTCGCAAATCCTCGTCCCCGGCAGGGGCTGGATTTTTCTTTGTGAAAAAGAAGGGCGGTGAGTTGAGGCTTTGCATCGATTACAGGGGTCTCAATCGCATCACGATCAAGAACGCTTACCCGATACCCTTGATTTCCGAGCTGTTCGATCGCCTTAAAGGGGCCACGGTCTTTACCAAACTCGACCTGAGGGCGGCATATAACCTCGTAAGGATCAAGGCGGGCGATGAGTGGAAGACCGCGTTTAACACCAGGACCGGTCATTATGAATCCTTGGTTATGCCCTTTGGGTTGTGCAATGCGCCCGCAGTCTTTCAGGAATTCATTAACGATGTTTTCCGTGACCTGTTGCAGCAGCGTGTGGTGGTCTATTTGGATGACATCTTGGTATATTCTGAATCCATGGAGACCCACATTCTGGATGTCAGACGAGTGTTGCAACGGTTACGAGAGAACAAGCTGTTCGGTAAGCTTGAGAAATGCGAATTTCACCGATCCCAGGTAACCTTCTTAGGTTACATCATTTCCGCTGAGGGGTTCTCCATGGATCCTGAGAAGGTTTCGGCTGTCTTACAGTGGCCCCAGCCCAGTGGTCTTCGCTCCCTGCAGCGCTTTTTGGGCTTCGCCAATTATTATCGGAAGTTCATCAGGGACTTTTCCATGCTAGCCAAGCCTCTCACGGATCTGACCCGGAAGGGCAGTAATTCCCAGGTCTGGCCGCTCAAGGCCATCCGAGCTTTTGAGGCTCTAAAGTCCGCCTTTGTGTCGGCTCCGATTCTGTCGCATCCCAACCCTGGGTTGCCCTTTGTCCTCGAGGTGGACGCGTCTGAGACGGGAGTAGGCGCCCTTCTGTCTCAGCGTAGAACACCAGAGGGTCCTCTGCTTCCTTGTGGGTTTTACTCCCGGAAACTGTCTTCCGCGGAGTGCAACTATCAGATTGGTGACAGGGAGTTATTGGCCATCGTGCAGGCCCTTAAAGAATGGAGGCACTTGCTCGAGGGTTCGGTGGTCCCGGTCCTCATCCTGACGGACCACAAGAATCTGACCTACCTTTCTGAGGCCAAGAGATTGACACCACGTCAGGCCAGATGGGCTCTGTTCTTGTCACGTTTTAATTATGTGGTCTCCTTGCTACCCGGTTCCAAGAACATCAGGGCGGATGCCTTATCATGGCAGTACTCCGACCTGTCCAGGGAGGAGTCGATTCCGACTTCGGTCATACCTCCGAATCAGATCCTGGCCGCCATTCGCACCAGCCTGACCTCTCCCCTGGGTGAGCAGATTTTGGCGGCCCAATCTGGTGCTCCCTCTGGGAGACCCAACGGCAGATGTTTTGTGCCTGAGGAGTTGCGCACTCGGTTGTTGCGAACCTACCATAACTCCAAGACCGCGGGGCATCCTGGAAAGAATCAGCTGTCCTGGGCTGTTTCACGTCTGTTCTGGTGGCCTTCCCTACGTTCCGACATCGCCGCATATGTAGCGGCATGCTCCGTTTGTGCCCAGAGTAAGTCCCCTCGGCACCTTCCGTTGGGCCTTCTGCAACCCATAGCCACCGGGGAGCGCCCATGGTCACACCTGGGGATGGATTTCATTGTGGACCTCCCTGCATCCCGAGGCAATACGGTCATTCTCATGATTGTGGATCGATTTTCCAAAATGTGCCACTGTGTTCCTCTCAAAAAGTTACCCTCTGCACAGGAGTTGGCCACGATTTTTGCCAGGGAGGTCTTCCGGTTGCACGGTTTGCCCAAGGAGATTGTGTCGGATCGGGGGAGTCAGTTTGTGTCCAGGTTCTGGCGCGCCTTTTGCTCCCAGTTGGGGATTCATCTCTCCTTCTCCTCGGCCTACCACCCTCAGTCCAATGGGGCCGCAGAACGATCCAATCAGGCCTTGGAGCAATTCCTTCGTTGCTATGTCTCTGATCACCAAGACAATTGGGTTGACCTCCTGCCTTGGGCTGAGTTTGCCAGGAACACGGCGGTGAACTCTTCCTCTGGGACGTCTCCCTTCATGGCCAATTATGGGTTCCAACCTGCCGTGTTACCGGAGGTATTCTCTCCCCAGGATATTCCGGCTGTGGAGGATCACCTTTCCGTCCTACGTGTTTCTTGGGTACAGATCCAGAAGTCCCTTGAGGTCTCTGCGCAGCGCCAGAGACTCCAGGCTGATCGCAGACGAGCGCCTGCTCCTTCCTACCAGGCCGAAGACCGTGTATGGTTGTCCACCCGCAACCTCAACCTTCGAGTGCCCACTCCCAAGCTGGCGCCTCGCTTTGTTGGTCCCTTCCGAGTGCTTCGCAGGGTAAACCCGGTAGCCTATGCCCTTGCGCTTCCTCCTGGCATGCGGATCTCCAACGTGTTTCATGTCTCCCTGTTGAAGCCACTGGTGTGTAATCGTTTCACTTCCTCGGTTCCTCGGCCTCGTCCGGTCCAAGTGGGCAATCGTGAGGAGTATGAGGTGAGCAATATTCTGGACTCACGCCTGGTCCGTGGTCGGGTGAGGTTTTTGGTTCATTGGCGTGGTTATGGTCCAGAGGAGCGTTCCTGGGTTCCCTCCGCAGATGTCCATGCTCCTGCCTTGCTCCGAGCCTTCCACGCACGCTTCCCTCAGAAACCGTTCTTTACTCCGCGGAGGAGGGGCCCTTGAGGGAGAGGTACTGTCATGGTCTTACCTTCTTGCTGTTCTCCTTCGTTTGACATGTGCTGGCGGCCATCTTGGTTTCTGGGCTTCTTGTAGCCTCCCACCCTGCGGCTCCTCCTTCCCACTGGGAGGAGCTGGATGCCTAGCTCATATATATAGGAGGTCTGTGGCTTCAGTTCCTTGCTTGGTCCTCCTGTGTTCACATGCTTCTAAGACTGCTGCTGCTTCTGGTTCCTGATCCTGGCTTCGTCTGACTACCCTGCTGGTTCCTGATCCTGGCTTCGTCTGACTACCCTGCTGGTTCCTGATCCTGGCTTCGTCTGACTACCCTGCTGGTTCCTGATCCCGGCTTCGTCTGACTACCCTCCTGGTTCCTGACCTCTGGCTTCGCAAGGACTCTGCCTCGGTTTCGCCATCCGTTTGGACTTTTGCTTTACAGCTTGATTTTCAATAAAGCCTTCTTATTTTCACTTATCTGTTGTTGTACGTCTGGTTCATGGTTCCGCGACAGGGTCCCAACACTGAACCTTGGGGTACACCACTGATAACTTTAGACAATTCAGAGTAAGAATCATTAACCACTACTCTCTGAATTCTTTTAGCCAATTTTCTATCCAATTACAAACTGATCTTTCCAAGCCTGTAGACTTTACCTTACACATTAGCCGTGTGTGGGGAACTGTGTCAAACGCTTTTGCAAAATCCAAGTATACTACATCCACAGCCATCCCTCTGTCCACGGTTTTACTTACCTCCTCATAAAAAGAAATCAGGTTTGTTTGACAACTTCTGTCTCTCATGAATCCATGCTGTCTGTTGCTTAAAATAGTTTTGATTTTCTAAAACTGAAGAGTGCAAAATATGGTGCGGCTCTGCCTAGAAACCAATCAACTTCCAGGTTTTTGTGTCAAAGCTTAATTGAATAAGCTGAAGTTAAAAGCTGATTGGCTTTCATGCACAGCTTCAACAGTTTTTGCACTCTTCAGATTTAGTAAATCAACCCCTACAGTGAGGGAGGGAGTGAGTGATTGTTCATATTTTTCCTTATCCAGGCATGCAGCTTGGGTGGCTGGAGAAGAGAGGGCAGTGACCATGCCACCCCCCCCCCCTTATTTTTGTATTGTACCAGATCACAAGCCTCTCAAGGCACCTTGTTGGGGGGACAAGGTCCTCATACACAGACCCTACAGACCCTGCCTGTCATAAGAGATGTGGGGGTATGTACGAAGACTTAAGAGAATCTGAAAGGGGCCTTTATAATAAGATATCCTATATACCCACAATGGTTTCAGCTAATCGGCCGAGACCGAAAGAAAATTGGGGAGCACTTGTTCTACACAGCTGCGCTACTTAGCTGCTGGCTCTAGGGAGTTATAGCCAGGTCGGTGCCATAATCAGAGCGACATCTTCGTAGAGGGACTGCTTTCACTGGAGAGATGCCGTTGTTTGGGGTGACCCTATAGAGCCTTTTCGTTGCCTATAATTTACACAGCAATATGTTCTGGTGACTGTGGTGTGCGCACAGTGGACGATTTGGAAAGCACTTGGGAGATCTGAATGATCTGAAACACTACATTTCCTACTTTTATGAACTGTTGGAATTACGTTTTTTTTTTCTGCACAGTCTCTTAATATGTTACACTTATGAGTCAAGTTTTGTGTTTATCATTAAATATTTCTGCTGAAAATTCATTGTACAATATATACAGTATATATATATATATATATATATATATATATATATAAGGTTTTTTTTTTTTCGCTGCACTTTTATTAATTCATTTACTGTGGGGGATCTGGCACATTGACCTCTAATGCTAGCTGCTATCCTTCTCTCCTGAGCACCAACTATATACATTTGTGTAACCAGTTTAACCACTTGCCGACCGGTCACGTTGACCGTACTGCGGCAAAGTGGCTTCATTCCGTCCAGCGAAGTAGACCTACGTCGCTGGACTCCTCCCCTTGTAGGCGGCGCTCCCGCTGTTTTCAGTCACAGCGGGAGTCGAGCCAGGGGAGGAGCGGCGGCGATCGCCGCTGCTCTTCCCCGATCGTCGGGGAATTGAGTTTGGAGATCCGCCCGCTTGTGTAAACAGAGCGGGCGGATCTCCTAAGTGACAGGCAGGGACAGATTGCAGGGTTCAGCATAGCTGAACATGCGATCTGTCCCTGTGTCACTCAGTCACCTCCCCCCACACACGTTAGTAAGCACCAGGCATACATTAACCCCTCCCTCTCCAATAAATTAACCCCTTCCCTGCCAGTGTCATTTTTACAGTAACAGTGCAAATTTATAGCACTGATTACTGCAGTAATGTCACTGGTACCCCCAAAAGTGTCAAAAATGTCAGTCAAGGGTCCGATCTGTCCGCTGCAATGTCGCAGTCCCTCAAAAAAAATCGCAGATCGCCGCCATTACTCATTAAAAAAAAAAAACACCAAAAATGACAGAAATCTTTCCCTTAGTTAGTAAACGCAATAACTTTTGCGCAAACCAATCAAAATACGCTTATTACCAAACATAGGTAGCAGAAAACAAATTGGCCAAAAATTAAAAAAAAATTTGGGGGGGGGGAATTTCATTTAAAAAGCTCTGTTTGTGGGGGAAAAAAGGACGTATACTTTGTTTGGGTACGGCGTCGCATGACTGCGCAATTGTCAGTTAAAGTCGCACAGGGCCGAATCGCAAAAAGTGGCCTGGACGTAAGACAGCAAAATCCTCCGGTGGTAAAGTGGTTAATACCGGGCACTTTAACCCCTTCCTGCCCAGGTCGATTTTCAGTTTTCAGCGCTGTCGCACTTTGAATGACAATTGCGCGGCCCTGCAACACAGTACCCGAACTAAGTTTTTATTATTTCATTCACACAACTAGAGCTTTCCTTTTTTTGTATTTAATCCCCACTGGGGTTTTTTTTTTTTTGCGAAATAGATGAAAAAAGATTGAACATTTAGAAAAAAATGTCTTTGCTTTGAAATGTTATGTTATGAAATTTTGAAAATAAACAATTGTTCTTCATAAATGTAGGCCAAAATGTATTCTGCTACATTTCTTTGGTGAACATAACCCAATCAGTGTATAATATTTACTAAATTAGTATTAGTATGTAGGAAAGTTATAGAGTCCGCAAACTATGGTATATATCTGAAAATTGATCAATCCTGATGTATTGATCTCATTTCTCGAGGCCTAAAAATGTCAGGACAATACAAATATCACCCAAATTACCCTTTTTGGAAAGTAGACAGTCCAAGGTATTTAGTAAGAGGCATTGTGAGTTTTTTAACTACTTCTGGACCAAGCCTATTTTTGATACTTGTTGTTTACAAGATAAAATCAGTATTAAATGCTCGAAAATTACTTAGAAAACCCCAAACATTATATATTTTTTTTAGCAGAGACACTAGAGAATAAAATGAAGATTGTTGAAATACTTTATGTCACATCGTATTTGCGCAGCGGTCTTACAAACGCAATTTGTTTGGAAAAAATATACTTTTTTTAATTAAAAAATAAAAAAAACAGTAAAGTTAGCTCAAATTGTTTCTATAATGTAAAAGATATTGTTATTCCGAGTAAATTGATACCTAACATGTCATGCTTCAAAATTGCGCACGCTCATGGAATGGCGAAAAACATTGGTACCTAAAAATCTCCATAGGCGATGCTTTAAAAATGTCTACAGGGTACCAGTTTAGCATTACAGAGGAGGTGTAGTGCTAGAATTATTGCTCTTGCTCCTACCATCATGGCAATACCTCACATGTGTGATTTGAACCATACATATGTGGGCATGACTTGCGTATGTGTACGCTGCTGCGCGCAAGCTCGGAGGGACAAGCTTTTTACATTTTTTTTGTTCTGATTTATTTTAGTTTTTATTTATTTTTTTTACACTGTCCCTTTAAAAAAATGTTTTGATCACTTTTATTCCTATTACAAGGAATGTAAACATCCCTTGTAATAGAAATAAGCAGGACAGGTGTCCTTTTTAATGTGAGATCTGTGGTCAAAAAGACCTCAGATCTCACATCTACACTTAAAAACAGTAAAAAGAAAGTCTTTTTTTTTATAAAAAAAAAAATAGGCCCTTTACGGCCATTGGGCGTAAGTGACGTCTAACGTCGCTCCAGTTCTCCAAAGGCATAGAGTCGAGTGGGGGCCATCTTGCCCTCACTTGACTTCTTGCCCAGGACCAGAAAGGACCGGATTGTTTTCCCCACTACCAATGGCTCCAGTAAGTGGGGAAAACGGCCAGGAAGGGGGGGGGGGCACCACAAAGTGATCCCGTGGTGAGTCCATTGCTGGGACCACTTTTATGTGAAAGAGGAGCGCCTGCCCTGTAGGAAAATACAGGGGTTATGCCATAACTCTGAATTCAACATGAAAGTAGCAACGTAAATACATGGTGGGCGGTCCAGAAAGTTGTAATTTTTTGAAAATGTAAGAAATTTAAAAAAAAAAATGTCACATTTTTTCTGTTTACATACTGTCACCAGTGCAGTACAGCATCATCATATAACTGGTGTGGCAGTGATTAGGGACACTGACGGAAAAAAAAAGCAATATAATGTCAATATAGTAACATTGAACTACTACTGGGGAAGTAATGAGGATTATTATTTTTTTTTACACAGTATGATTGCTCATAGCAGTGAATGTCATTGCTATAAGCAAGCATTTTACTGAATTAAATCAATTCATTCAACTTGTTTTGTTGTGATGTACCATGTGATCACATTGACCTATCACAGCTAGCAACACAATTGTATACAGTGGATGGAATGAAAGGAAGTCATTCATTGCTTACAACTGTCCTGTGGCATGTTGTGATTGGTTACAGTGGTCACATGATACCGGAAGCGAGCCAGTACACTGATCAATCATTGGCTGTGTCCGATGGACACAGCCGGTGACCTATCGCACCGCTGTGCAGCCTTCTGGGAGGACGTCATGATGTCCACTCAGAAGGACGAAAGGCCCACCCAGATGTCAATATGCTATAGGCCAGATAAGAAGGTGTTAATAAAAAAATAAAAAAAACATTGTAAATCTGCCTTAAAAAAAGTTAGAATAAAAAGAGCAAGACTTGGCTCCAATAGATTTCAACAGGGTTTGGTGCTAAGTTCGGAGATTGCCAGCTTCCCACTGGGTTCACCAAACCAGTTCACTCATCCCTATCCCCCACTAATCATTAGACCAGCAGTAATTGGGGAACAGCTCTGACATGAGGAAGCAAACCCAATTCCTTTACCAAGTCCCCACACAGAAACACAGTGCAGAATAAGGCATGGTAAGTCAGTAATGGGGAAAGGACGCTTCAGCTGCACAGAAAACACTGAGAAAACTGGTAACTAGTCCTTTGCTCCCTGCTTGCCTTACATAGGTGCGCACAGCCTATGGCATTAGGGTGTGCACCTCAAAGCTCAAACACATACATGTGTATATATATACTGATGGTGTCAGTAGAGCAGTGGTGGGTGGCAATAGGGCAGAGATTGGTGTCAGGACAGTGGACAGTGGATGGTGTCAGTAGTTTTTATTTTTTTTTTTTATATTTTACAATTTTATTATTTTTATAACAATTGTAGGAGCCATTAGGGGGCTTTGCTGAAATATCAGGGATTTAAACAGGGGAATCTGCATCACACAGGGTGATTAGGGTGTGCCCAGGCACACCTGGCCCACCCTGTGTACACGCCTATGTTGCCTTATCTGAGAGCAGCTTCCACAGCTCAGGTCCTCTTAAATTAATAACATAGACAAATCAACTTAAAACTCTAAAGACTTCTACATATCCATGTTTTTTTTTAATATATTAAAATCAATGAAAATCTTCTTTTAAACATATGTTTGACCAGCACATAGATTTTTTTTACCTTTGTTGTCCCTTTAGCAATAACGTCAAGAGAAATGTTGTGGAGGGTCTGGAAGGTCTAAGAATTTTTTTCCCTCCCTAAACAAAAGGGCAAGTCATATATGTGAAAGTTAACGGAAGACTGGGTAAATGTACCTCCAGAATGGAGCCAGACGGTGAATAAGGTACGAGGAATGTTCTTAAAACTCTGTACCAGCCCGTGACAAGGCCTGCACTCTGTCTTGAGCCTCGAGTTTTGGAAAAGCTTCAGGAACTTAAAAAAAATCAACCTGACAACTCTTGCACTGCTGGGATACACTCCTGTTTTAATTCAGCACAGATGTGATATTTAATGAAAGCATTATGGCTTAGCAGCTGCATGGAAGGCAGGAACATTTTAAAGTGTATAAATTATTTAAAACACTTCTTTGCATTGAACAATTATGCCTGACCTTTCCTGGGGTAAAATACTAGGATGGCTTCAGTAGCAGATTAAAATTTCACAGTTTAGTAAACCTCCAGTACTGGATAATCTAGGTGAAGCCTAAATTTAAATTGGGCGGAATAGTGAAGTGTGAGAGCAGCTTAAAGCTTTGATGTACTGTATACGTTCTTTCTTCTTATGGTAATTTCTAGTAAACAGTACATGATTCTAAACTGCTTAAAGCAAACCTATCATAGTGAAATTCAGTGTAAGCCAATATCCCAATGCAATTGCAGACAATATCAATTTATACTACATCCCCCCCCCCCCATGTTTCCCTGCACACTTTCATGGCACCCCAGAAGTCCCCATTTATTAGTTCATAAATACATTTTAGGCCCCATCTAAATCACACGAGCAATGGTTGAGACAGAAGCAATAAACCTCCCACTCCCCCAGTTTTAACAGAGCAACGCTGGCCAATGTACTATTTATAAGTGATTTAGAAAAGAAATGAGAAGTAGATTGTTTCTATTACTTGGAAAAGCATCTGGACAGTGTATTGTATGCTAGACAATAGTATAAGGTTTTGCTTGAATGGGAACCTTTTGGTCTAGAACTATTTGAGCTGCCATTACAGGCTTGTTTTTGCAGGTGCAATTTTGAGATCGACATCCTAAAGGTGGAGGAATTACTGAATTTTATCCTAAAAAAAAATTCCAATAAGGTAAGTAATTTGCAGTTCTTACCATGTTAAAAGGAAATTGTATGGGTAGTTTAAAAAAGGATATACAGTAAAGCACAATGCACTGTTTTTCACATGGGTTTCTTACATAATGTAAGAAAAAAAATACATACACAACAATTTCATAGACACGTTTGAATAAGAATTGTAAAAAATATATTTTTTTGGAATATTTAACACACATATATATATTTAACACATACAACAATTTTATATATATATATATATATATATATATATATATATATATATACATACATATATATATATTTGCTCCTGTATTAAATTGTATTGTAACTTTTGGCACTATATAAATCCTGAATAATATATATATATATATATATATATATATATATATATATACTAGCTTGTTTAACATTCTGACCAAGTACCATTTTAACTATAATTATTTACAATATCGATAAAGCAAAGTTAGGTACCAAGGCCATGTTGCAGGCGTTAGGTCAGTGCTCAGGAAAATAATGGCTCTCAGAGCTTCAATGAGAAAGTTGAGGGAGGTTTTAGGTTTGGGGAGTTATTGGAAATGAACATGCTGAAGTAGACATGTTGTTAGGGAAGTTGATGCTAGTTATATGAGTATCTACACTGTGTGCACATTAGACAAGTTGTATTTTTGAAGATTCATTTCATTATTGAACAACTACAGTGCTCTCAGTCAATCCAAAATGTGAATAAACCTCAAACCTGAATATTTAAGAAAGTGAAAGTGTTAATTTTCATCTGTTAAAGTAAGAATAATAAACAAACAACTCAAAATTTTACAAATAAACATTTCTGACAATTAGGTGACCAATATAGCCACCCTTCTTTTCAATAACAGTCATAAGCCTTTCCATTCATGTAGTCTGTCCATTTCTTAATCTGTTGATGATCCACTTTTTGTGCAGCAGCAACCACAGCCTCACAGACACTGTTCAGAGAGGTGTACTGTTTTCCTTCCCCATAAATCTCCCATTTAGGAAGGGCCCACAAATTCTCAATAGGGTTTAAGTCAGGTGAGGATGGGGGCCATGTCGTTATTCTTTCATCATTAAGGCCTTTAGGGAGCTAGCCACGCAGTGGAGTACATGGATGCATGCCATGGAGCATTGTCCTCCATAAATATCATGGTCATCTTGAAAGATGCAGACTTTTTCACTGCTTGACAAAAGTGTTTTCTAAAAACTGGCAGTAGGTTTCTCATGTTTAATAATACCAGCCCATACCAGTACTCCACCTCCACCTTGCTGGCGTCTGAGCCGAGGTGGAGCTCTGTGCCTGTTACTGATCTAGCCACAGGCCCATCTAGTCTGTCAAAAGTCACTCTCATGTCATCAGTCCATAAAACCTTTGAAAAATCTATCTTCAGATATTTCTTGGCCCAGTCTTGAGGTTTCAACTTATGTCTTGTTCAGTGGTGGTCGGGTTTCAGCCTTTCTTACCTTGGTCATGCCTCTAAGCACTGAACACCTTGTCCTTCTGAGCACTCCAGGTAGGTTTTAGTTCTGGAATATGACAGTACTGGAGGATGATGCATTCCTGGTAGCTTCCCGTTTTAATTTTCTGAAATCTTTGGCAGTTAAATTGCATCTTTTTTTCTCAACACGTTTCTTGCGACCCTGTTGACTATTTGAAACAAAACGTTTGATGATTCTGTGATCCCCCCCCCCCCCCAATAACTTAGCAATTGCAAGAGTGCTGTATCCCTCTGAACGGCTTTTTACAATTTTCGACTTTTCTGAGAAAATTATATCTCTTATTTAGCCCATTTTGCCTGAAGAAAAGAAGCTGCCTAATAAATTTGCACACTGTGATATAGGGTGTTGATCTTGTTAGGCCACACCCTCCATCATTACACAAATACACATCACCCGATATGCCTAAATCCAATAAGCATTCAAGTTTAAACAGCTTGGAGTTGAACATTATGCAAAAAATGAGAATTTGGTCAAAATACTCATTTGCCTAATAATTGTGCACGCCTCCTATTGTAATCAGTCTATCTTGGTAATGTCTAATTTTAAATGAGATCTCAGACATCAATTGTAAGTCAAAAAATATTTTTAAAATATCAGCACAGAACTGCTGTGTACTCCTAGATTCTTGTTTGAGCTGACAACACTACCAGCCCTGCCAGCTGTCCCTGGACTCTGGTGTCTGGAACCCCACCTACTCTCACCCCTCCCTGTCTCTCTCTACATGCTTAAGCTGGCCATAGAAGGTTCACATCTCGGCCAGTTACTGCTAAACCCTGTATGGGCAGGCGGAATGTACCTAAGTTGATCGATCAATCAACTTGGGTACAACCAGCCTGTCGGATATTACATGCGATTATTGCCAGCAGCTATTATAAACCGTGGTTGCAGGAAACAACACGTTTATGGCTGGCTTTACATAGATTTTTTTTTCCCCAAAGTAATGCTGCTTTGGTTACCAAGAATCTGCCCTCAAACTGTATTTAGGGAAAGGGTTTTTAGGAGATGTAGTCTTGGGGGGATACCGGCAATTATAGGAACTGATCTCCTAGCAGCTGTCCTTGCGGAAATGTTAAAAGGCTGGTGACAGTGTCATAGGGAGTAACAAAAGCTGTTTTTCACAAAAACAGGGTAAAGGAAAATGCAATAATGCAATTCTGGGACTTGCTCTACAGCAGGAGAGGGGGTTTGGAGTTAAAGTGTTACTAAACCTAGGACCCTGCATTCATTATATCTGGTCTCCCACAGTACATAGAACATGGAAATGCAATTATTTTAGTAAATATAAACTGATAAATACATTTTCTCATCAGCTGTATATTGCAGTCTTGTGACTTCTATCAGTTTCTGGTAAAGCTTGTAAAGCTTGTAGGAGGAGTTTTCATTCTTCCCTGAGTGTCCTATGAGGTTGCAGGACCCCTGACTCTCTGTCTGGACAGTGCTGATTGGCCCTGTGCTGATCACATGCATCCTCCCAAGAAAAAATACACTCTCTAGCAATACCCACCAAACAGAGCATGTGCAGCAAGGCTCTGTTCTATCAGGAGATGGATTGGGGACAGTGGAAAAAGGGGAGAATCAGAAACAGGATCAAAAAGCCTTTTTACACAATGCAGAGGATTAACCCCTTAGATTTCACAGTGAGTATAACAAGCATGCTTTACTGCATGTGCAGGCTGATTTTACCATTGTGGGTTTAGTAGTAACACTTTAAATTTTGGTAATAGTAATGGCATACTGGCAGCTATAATGTACCCTTGGCTCTCCCAGCAGATAACAAAGTAAGGGTTGGTAATTACTGAATAAATGCTAAAAACAGTGTGTGTGTGTGTGTGTGTGTGTATGTGTGTGTGTTTAATTCCCTATTTTGTGCTAAATTTAATCATGCAAGAAAAAAAAATTCCCATTATCTTCTATTTTTTCACACACAGATAAATCATTTTTACACGTTATCACTTACTCATTCCTCATCTTGCGTCCCCGCAAGAGTTAACCGTGAAATGTTCTGGCAATATGTTTTTATTTAAAACATCTCCTTGTCTGCGTATTGCAGGGTGAACAGTTACGACAGATATTTCAGAGCTCTCAATTGATAGCAATCCTGGGCTATAATTTAGTCTTGACATCTGCCTGCTGAAGTATTGCACATATGTCATTTCAGTTAAAGGCTGTAGACTAGAAATGCAAATAACCTCCCCTCCTCTGCTGTGTTAGAAAAACATGAAATATATGTGCTGGAAACATCTGCACGCTTAGGTGTAGAAAAAAGCAAGGTTAGCTTCTTTGTTATTTAAAATCCATTAGTGGCAGACAGCCTGCACCACGGCTTGCGGTATGTCAGAGCTGTATATTGGTATAATCATTACCGTGCCTGGGAAGAGTTTTTATATAATTTGATATCGATAAGCACCAGCAAGTTACAACTTATGAGACATAAAGAGAGACAAGATGTAGAATAGAAAAATGGTTGGTGGGAACTGTTGGGGCCATTATTAGATCATAAATAGCATGGTATGTATTTTAAAACATAAAGATAATATAATCCTAAAATTAGGAGTGTAACTACTATAGATCATAGTCCCCATAGCAAAACCTTGATGGGGCCCACCACTGGCTTCCCTACTGTCTTTGATCGTAACATAAAGTACAGTAAAACCTTGGATTGCAAGCATAATTTGTTCTGGAAACATGCTTGTAATCCAAAGCACTGGTATATCAAAGCGAATTTCCCCATAAGAAATAATGGAAACTCAGAAGATTCATTCTACAACCATTTATTCATAAATCCTTTAGTTTATAGTTCATACAAAAAGATTATAGCAATGTGATAGGTTGTGTACCCATAAAATGTCCATCCACAAATGGTGCCTCCACGAGGGGATTAGAAGCAAAATCCAGCAGGAGCTAGAGTATAAAAGAAAAGAGAGGAGCCTCTAAGTATAGCAATATGGTTACATTCGATGAAGGTCCAACATTTAGCAACTCACTTGGTTGACTATTAAAATAGGCACATCTACGTATGCAGGCATCCGGGGTAAGACTTTTGACATAGATCATCCTCCGCACCACCGGCTCTCACCGCTATCAGTCTGCAATCACGACCGGGAAGACTACCCTGCAGTAGAGCGATCTGAAAGCAAGGCTTGAAGCGCTTGTGGAGCACATCGTGGGAAGATGACATCGATGGCGGTGCAGAGGCTTTACCCCAGATGCCTGCATACTACTACTACTTGTGCCTGTTTCAATTAACAACCATGTGAGTTGCTAAATGTTGAATCTTCATTAAATGTAACCATATTGCTACACTTAGAGGCACCGTTTTTCTCTTTTATACTAAATTTTGACCCGACGCTACTTGTATATCAAGACATCACTCGTTTATCAAGTCAACATTTATAAAAAAAATTAGCTTGTTTTGCAAAATGCTCCTAATCCAAGGTTTTACTGTTGTCTAAATAAGGGACAGGTAGCAAGAGAGCTGCCAGCATAGTCTGTACATTACCAGGGGCCAGTGTAGTGGACAGAGGTCATCAGGGAAGAGGGGGGGCATCAGTGCAGGAAATTATTTTTTAAAGCCTAAGTTGAGTCAAAACATGTTTTAAAAAAATCAGCACAAGGGAAATTACATTAATTACAGTCAATGTGATGTGTCCCTTGCAATCTTCTGTCCTTTTTATCCTTTTTTTATCCCCTTACCCCTGCTGCCGTATCCTTGTGATACTACAGGGGTTAATAGAGCCGAGGGAGCTGTCATATGAACTCATCAAGAGTGTCCCCCTTTCTGCCCCCTCTTCCTTTTATAGAAGCTGTACTATAGCTTTCCTGACAGACTCCAAGGCAGCATACATATGGGTTAACCCTGCCTCTACTCCTCCCCTATAGGACCCCACTCCCATAAATCTTTGCTCTGAGCCAGAGGAAGTGTTCCTTTTTTGTCCTCCTCCTAAGGACTAGAATGGTTGAAGTCTTACCTTGGATGAAGTGTCCACGATCCTGGTTGTTCAGGATCGTGGACACTTCATCCAAGGTAAGACCTGGTTGTTCAGCTGTGCCCCGGAGGACATATGGAGTCTCCAGCAGTCCCCAGCTATTAGGGAGGTGGAGAAGGGCGATGGATTTGGTGCCATATAAAGCCCCCAGCAGTCCCCAGCTATTAGCAGGGTGGAGAAGGGCGATGGATTCCGTGCCATGTGGAGATCACAGCTATTAGTGGCATGGAGAAGGGCGATGGATTTGAGGCCACGTGGAGTTCCCAGCTATTAGCGGGGTGGAGAAGGGCAATGGATTCGGTGCCATGTGGAGTCCCCAGCTATTAGCGGGGTGGAGAAGGGCGATGGATTCAGTGCTATGTGGAGACCCCAGCTATTAGCGGGGTGGAGAAGTGCGATGGATTCGGTGCCACGTGGAGTTCCCAGCTATTAGCAGGGTGAAGAAGGGCAATGGAATTGGTGCCATGTGGAGTCCCCAGCTATTAGCGGGGTAGAGAAGGACGATGGATTCAGTGCCATGTGGAGACCTCATTCGTTACGGCGTGTTCTCCCACTAGGGATGGCCAGGAATAACTGGAACCATCCTAACCAAGCCATGCATCTATGAAGACTTCAGAAAGTGAGGCAGAGTTAGACGAGTCCCTTTGCCCTTGTGTCGCCTTTCATCAAGGCAATGAAGGGGGCATTTACAGGAGTAAGAACCTGTAGAGTCTCCTGAAAAGCAAGAGGAAGTTCTTTAAGCACCTCTAGAGAGAGTGTTCTAATTTCCCATTCCTAAAGGAAATAAGGGACATAATTTTAAATGAGTGGAGCAAGGACGCAAAATAAACCTCCCTCCCTTCTGAGCAAGATGGCCAAGCTCTATCCATTCAGAGATAAGAATGTTTAAAGTGATGGAAACGTGGAAGGAGAATGTGGATGCAGTATTCAAGAGTGTTTTCAAAAACTCAGTAGTTCAGGGGCCGAACCTGGTGTCGGTTTCCATGGTGAGGCTCCAATTGACATCACCTGCATAGTGGCCAGGGGCGGATCCAGAGTCTAATCTCGGGAGGGGCACTGTCATTTTTTTTTTTTTTTTACTAGTAATGGCGGCAATCTGCGATTTTTAGCGGGACTGCGACATTGCAGCAGACAGATCGGACCCCTAACTGACATTTTTGGGAGGACCAGTGACATTACAACAGTAATCAGTGCTAAAAATATGCACTGTCACTGTAATAATGACACTGGCAGGGAAGGCGTTTACCCAGGGGCGATCAAAGGGTTAAGTGTGAGCCTGGGGGGTGCTTTCTAACTGTGGGGGTGGGCTTGTAATACCAATACAGAGACCTGTGTTCCTAAATAGGAGGAACACAGGAGCTCTGCAGTGATTCCTGAGACAACAACGGTCTGCTGCGTTTCCAACTGCAGACCGTCGTTCTCTCACAGGGAGGGATTGCAGGTGCCCAGCGCCAATCGCGGCTGCTGGCCCTGTGCCTCAGCTTCCCCGCTGGCAAGTGGGCGCGCACCCCCAGGATCACTCCTGCACACCACCGTACAGGTACGATGATTTGCGAGAACCTGCCGCCATATAACTGTGGCGGCTGGTCGGCAGGTGGTTAAAACAGTGACAATGTTTTAAAGTGTTCCATGTATCCCCATGCCTGCATGCCATTTATTTGTATTCTGACACATGGCTGCAGTGTCCTGATATGACATGCTGGTGCAGGTCCATGAAAGCACCCTGCATGCACACACGGAAGCATGACATATTAGCACACAGTGGCTGTGTGTCTCAGTAGAAATAAAATGGGATGCCGGCACAAGGATATATGCAACACTTTATGCATCCTAAAGCCAGTAAATGACAGCCCTGCATGTTATACTCATGTCTGCAGCACACCCTGTGTAAAGGAGGCCGGAAGATTATTTTCACTGTCATTCTATATCATCATGACAATCACACAATACAGGTGCTGTGGCTCAATGCATCTGTACTGTGTGATTATCATGATGATAATGATGATGATAGAATTTAGCTGCTGTATAATTCCTCATGGTGGCTGGGCAGCAGCAAGGACATGGCATAGGAGAAGGGGGATGGGTGTGTTACTGTACCTTTTTGGAGACAAATGAATTAATTGCAGTCTAGACGTTTTCCTTACTGCCCCTGTCTGCTGTGAAGATCTGTCCCTCTCAGTGTGTTCACACACACAGACGCACGCTGCTGTGTCTCAGGCTTCCCCCTCAGCCTGAGCCCTCCCTCTCCTCTCTGCACCCATTGGCTGCAGGAGTCAGTCAGTGATGAGGCTGCTGACTGATATCACTCCGCCTGGCCGGAACTTTCATTTTAATGTCGCAAAATGCGGCTCCTGGTGGTATTAATCCACCTGAGCAGGGAAATAAAAAAAAAAAACTCTCTCTATGAAACAGCATCCTGGGCCCCTCTGAACTGATGGGGCTTAGGGATTATATTTTAGGTCTCCTGGGAGCCGGGGAAGCAGAAATAAAGTACCTGCAGATGCATTTATAGAATGCCTCTGTAAACTTAAACCTGGTACTATTTTCTCGGGGGGGGCAATTGACTCGATGCCCCCCCCCTGGATCCGCCACTGATAGTGGCGTGGGTTTTGCTCCCGTCAGTTACGGCAAAGTGAGTGCTATGACTGAGACCTGGACTTGGTAATCCAACCTCTAACAGGCCTAGTGTAAGATCCCTTTGAGGGAGCTTCATCTCTTGGCAAACTGGACAGCACCGTAACCTGGGCCACAGTTGGCAAGTTGGGTCTTGCCTCAGGAACAGCGCCTTCTAGGCCGGAAGACGACACAGCCTAGAGAACAAAGTTCAAAGCGTGCGAGGGTCGCACGTTTTTTTTTTTTTTTAACAGACCAGGTCTGGATTTTAGGAAGAGCTGGTGAAGAAGCCAGATATCCCCTCAAAAGTATGCAAAAAGCTTGACCTTGGATATCCAAGAAGCTACTAAATTTGAACCTCAGACTATTGGAACGTCAAAGCAGACTTTTCAGGACACGCAGAAGTCTTCCTCATCTCGGATTCGTTTCCACGGATTTTGCCTTACTCTGAGGTAAAATTAAGTATATACACTTGTATTACGTAAAGTTACTGGTGTCGCAAAGTGCTGCTGGGCCAGTCTCAGGATGCAAGAGCTTTCAGGGCATGTACTTTATGGTCTTGAAGAGGAGCGACTTTCAGAGGCTGATTTTAGACCTCACGCACATAAACCAATTTTCATCAAAAGGAGAAGTTCAAGATGGAAACATTGTCCCTGATTCATAGGGGATCCAGATAGGTGACTGGCTCATTTGCAAAAAGACCTAAGGTAAGTGAGACCACATCTATAAGAGATATTAAAAAGCAATAGTATCCGCGCTATGGAGAAAGTAATGGAAAGGCTGCTGCATACCCCTAAAATATAGACTGTAAAGTCAATATTAAAAATGTAAAAAAAATGAGGTAGTTGGCGCTGCCTAAAAACCTATGGAAGGTTAAATAAAACCAGTAGCTAGTATACAGAAGATGTCTCAGATATAAATAGATATAAGGTGTAAAGTGCAAAGTTGCAAGTAAATATAATCATAAATCAATATATATCCACATATGACTTGTCAAACATATATAGTGCAAAAATAGTGCAGAAACAGTGCGCACACCTACAAATTATATATATATATATATATATATATATATATATATATATATATATATATATATTAATCGTGAAATAACAAAAATAAATATAAACCTATCGGTGAGCTGAGTGACTATGAAGATATATCGTAAAAAATATATATGCTAAGAGAAATAGCACAATAAATGTGATGAAAATGAAAATATAAATAGAGTGTATGAGTGTGATATAATATTGCACCAATCACGGGTGATATATAATAGTGGTGAATAGTACTAAAGTGCTAATTAGTGCGAATAATTTAAATATATATAAAAGTGTTAATTAAAGGACCCACATTCAAACATATGTAAAGAATTATAGATTAATCCGTGGCTGTGATCAAAGAACATAAAATTCGATCGATCAAATCACTTAAAAGATAAATGTCCATAAAAGTCCAGTGAAAAGGTGAGCTGTGGCAATATTGTACTCCAAAGGTGGATATTTTTTGTAGTGCTCCAATAGTATGCCGGGTGTGGGGACAGTGCTCCCCTCTTGTTCCCAATTTTTAGCACTGTCCCCACACCTGGCACTTATACTATTGGAGCACTACAATGCCGCAATCAGTGACTTGTAGCGAGATAGCGATATTGTGGTGGGAATTGGACACTAACTGATACTTTTGACATTTTGTGGGAACCAGTGACACTAATACAGTGATTATTATGTATATATAAAAATAAAGCTGCGCTAACTTGAAGTATATGTAATCAAAACATATGCATATAAATAATAAATAAAGCAGTGAACAATTTGATGCAAATAACATTAACACAACATCCGTGTTAAAATATCATAGTGTTCATAAGAAAAAGTTAAGAAAGTCCAAATGAGATGTGCAGGGTGGCGAAATTGAAAATCAACCACCGCAATAATGTGACTTCTCCTCAATCCCGTACAAAGGTAAAGACCACGCTATGCGCTTACCAAAAGGCTGATGCAATAAAGCCCATCAATATGTATAAATGGTGCGGCTCCTGTCTGCTCCAATGGGCAACTCTGTGACCCCTCTGGCTGGTTCAACCTGGCGGAAACCCCGGTCAGGAACAACACCACAGCACAGACCACCAGTGATTATTATGCACTGTCACTCTACTACTGACACTGGCTGGGAAGGAGTTAAACATTTAGGGCAATCAAAGGGTTAACTGTGTGCCTAGCCAGTGTTTGTGTTTACTATGTGTGCTGCTTTTACTAGAGGAAGAGATAGATTTGCAGAAACACATAAGTCATCCCTTCCCCCTGTCAGAAAATAACTCTGCCTTGTTTACATAGGCAGAGCTTTGTTCTGAGTCTCTGCCCGACAATCGGCGGGTGGCAGCGGACATCCAGTGATCGGCACTCACAGATCGGCTTCTGCAGATCGGTTTCTGCCGTGAATATCACAGCAGTAGTGGCCTTTTGGCAGCATGTGAGCACCCCCTACAGGCGGAAGTGCAAGATCATGTATATACAGTATATATACGTGATCCTGTGCACAGCTACCGCCCTGTAGCAGGAAACTGCTATTGGACGGTCAGCAAGTGGTTTTCATACATATCTAAATCCCCCCAAAAAATTTAACATATTATGACTTCCCAGTCTTGGATGCAGAAGCTGCAAAGGTTTTCCACTTTTATTTTCATCCAAACATCCTTAAAATAACACACCTCCTGTCCCTTTATGTCTACACTAATTTCTCCATTGTATCTATAGAAAGAGCCATGGTTGTCACTGAACTGGTTGCTGAACTTCAAACATGCCTGCCTTACTCATCTCCATTATACAGAGGATTGATTGGACTAGTACTTTACACATAAAGATATGGCCCATTGATCTTTCTTTTAAGTTCACAAGAAATAACAAGAATACTGCATTTCTGGTAAGATTAGCATGCATTTTCTTGTGTTGTTGAAAATGTTCTTAGCCTACAAAATTAATATTATGCAGGATTTATATAGCGCCAACAGTTTGCACAGTGCTTTACAATATGAGGGAAGACAATACAGTTACAATACAATTCAAAACAGGAGGAACTAGAGGGCCCTGCTCGTTAAAGCTTACAATCTAGAAGGGAGGGTCAAGTGAAACAAAAGGCAATAACCATGGGGGATGGGCTGATGGAGAAAATGGAGGTATATTTGTTAAGTGTGGGTAGGATAGGCTTCTCTGAAAAGGAGGGGTTTCAGAGATCGCCTAAAAGCTAATAGAGTAGGAGATAATCGGACAGATAAGGGTAAGGAGTTCCATAGGATTGGGGAGGCTCTGGAAATTCCTGGAGGCGAGCATGGGAGGAGGTGACAAGGGAGCTAGAGAGGAGGAGGTTTTGAGAGGAATGAAGAGAGCGATTAGGTTGGTATTTTGAGACTAGGCTAGTGATGTAGCTGGGAGCTAAGCTGTGGATTGCTTTGTAAGATGTTGTTAGTATTTTTAATTCAATTCGTATGGGGAGCGGAAGCCAGTGGAGGGCTTGACAGAGAGGAGCAGCGGACATTGAGTGATTGGTGAGGTGGATGAGTCTGGCGGCAGCATTCATGATGGATTGAAGGGGGGATAGTCTGTGTAGAGGTAAGCCAATGAGAAGGGAATTGCAGTAGTTGAGACGCGAAATGACCAGGGAGTGAACTAAGAGCTTTGTTGTGTCTTTGGTTAGAAAGGGGCGTATTTTGGAGATGTTGCGGAGGCTGAGGCGGCAAGATTTGCACAGCGATTGGATGTGGGGTTTGAAGGAGAGTTCAGAGTCCAGGACAACACCTAAGACCTTGGCATGTGGGGATGGGCTGATAGTAATGCCATTGATATTGACAGAGAAATCAGGGGAAGGGGCACGTGGTGGAGGAAAAATTATAAGCTCGGTTTTGGATGGATTGAGTTTGAGGAAGTGGTGAGACATCCAGACCGATATATCTGATAGTAAATTAGTGATACGTGAGGAGACTGAGGGAGAGAGCTGAGGGGTGGATAAATAGATTTGGGTATCGTCAGCGTAGAGATGGTATTGGAAGCCGTGGGAGGCTATCAACTGACCCAGAAAGGAGGTGTAGATTGAAAATAGGAGGGGTCCAAGAACAGAGCCTTGGGGGACCCCAACAGAGAAGGGAAGAGGAGAGGAGGAAGTAGAATTGTACATAACGCTAAAGTTGTGGTTGGATAAGTAGGAAGATAACCAGTGAAGAGTACAGTCACGGAGACCAAAGGCATGGAGGAGGGGATGGTCAACCGTATCAAAGGCAGCAGAAAGGTCCAGAAGTAGGAGTAGAGAATAGTGTCCATTGGTTAAAAAATAAAAACAAATGCAGCCACCACATTTAAAGACTGCTAAACAGAAATATTTAAAGTGTAGTGTAAGTACCTAGATTTGGTAAGTATCAGTTCATTCATTCTTTGTACAGCAGGGCCAAGACTAGGAGAGGGAGGAGTAACACTGCAGGTTTGCTGAATAAAAAAAAAAAAAACTGTGCATTGACAGGAGAAAGTAGGCAGTTTTAGCAGTGGGATATACTATGCAGTGTGAGGCAGCTCCTTTGTTAATCAGGTGATCAAGCTGATCTGCAGTAAAGAAAATTCATGTCAATAACCTAGCTCTACTGTCTGGCAAAGCTATGTCATTCCTAGACAATGAAGAGAGATAACACCGCTCAGGCTAGTCAATGTCCATGATTCAAGGTGGGTGCTGAACCTCGGCTCGCCACCAGGAGAAGCATGAAAGAAGAAAATGGTTGCACACCACCACGGAATCCACTTTATTCACATAAGTTGTACAAGGTACAGCAGTATACTGTTCTACCCTGCTGTACCTTGTACCACTTATGTAAATAAAGAACTTTTCTTCATTGGATTCCGTGGTGGTGTGCGACCATTTTCTTCTTTCATATGTCAATCCTAGGACTGGATGAACTGGAACACATTGGAAGGTAAAATATAATAGTGTTAATGGGCCCTTATAATTTGCAAAGTTGTAGCATTGCATTAAAAAAATATATTAAAAACATCTTTTTTAGTGCCATTACAAAATGGACAATTCCTAATATAAACTTCATAAATAAAATGTGTACTTTTTTTAAGATAAACTACTTTAGTTCCTAGATGGAAGAAGAAATTATACTTAACATAATGGCATGCTCATTATGACTAAATCACACTAATTTAACCACATCGCAACCCCCCACCCCCCTTCTTCCTTACTCCCCATTCTGTTTGGTTTCCATGGAACAAAAGCTAGTAATTTTAAGACCAGAGGACAGCAGCTGTCATGCACCCTGTATTGTATGTAAGGATATGTAAGCTCCATCCATCTCTGCTCCAGTTTTCTCCTGAACAGGCCCATTATTTTGTACAATATTGCTATGTTTAATTTACTTTTTTTTTTTTTGAGGAATGTCTTGCTTAAACAACCTGCATCAGATTATACAGTATTATTTCATGAGACTGAGGTCAGGTCAAAATTTATGCTTAAGCCACTGTTGTGGCCTTTTTCTCCTATATTTTAAAGCATTACAATAATGCACAGCTGAATGTCTATTGACCTTTGCAGTAGATCACTGCCAACTACCCTGATATTCCTGATAAAACGTTGGAAATTTAAAGATGGCATAGCATGAATATTTTGGTGAATTTGCATAAATATTTTACACAAATTTAAAAACAGATAGAATAGATAGATAGATAGATAGATAGATAGATAGATAGATAGATAGATAGATAGATAGATAGATAGATAGATAGATAGATAGATAGATAGATAGATAGATAGATAGATAGATAGATAGATAGATAGCAGTACTCCCATGGGAGCAGCTGAGTGTGGGTTCCACTGGGTTACCATTAGCAACAGTAGTACATTTAAGCATATTTCCAAGTGTAATAATAAAAAAATATTTCCAAGTTATTTCCAAGTGTGTTTACCTCAGACAAGGACCAGTCCAGTTTCTTTGATTTTTAGGTTTTATTAGGAACTTGGGTAGGAGAAGGGATGAGTGGGATACTCCAACCAAACTGAACTATGCACAATAGGCAGGGACGGTGCAAAAAGTGCTGTCTGACGCCTGTTATGTCATGGTCTTACCTTCTTGCTGCTCTCCTTCGTTTGACATGTGCTGGCGGCCATCTTGGTTTCTGGGTTTCTTGTAGCCTCCCACCCTGCGGCTCCTCCTTCCCACTGGGAGGAGCTGGATGCCTAGCTCATATATCTAGGAGGTCTGTGGCTTCAGTTCCCTGCTTGGTCCTCTTGTGTTCACATGCTTCTAAGACTGCTGCTGCTTCTGGTTCCTGTTCCTGGCTTCGTCTGACTACCCTGCTGGTTCCTGATCCTGGCTTCGTCTGACTACCCTGCTGGTTCCTGATCCTGGCTTCGTCTGACTACCCTCCTGGTTCCTGACCCCTGGCTCCGCAAAGACTCTGCATCGGTTTCGCCATCCGTTTGGACTTTTGCTTTATAGCTTGTTTTTCAATAAAGCTTTCTTATTTTCACTTATCTGTTGTTGTACGTCTGGTTCATGGTTCCGTGTCATTAGGACCAAGCCATGAATTCTGACGGTACAGGGCCATCCTCGCTCCCCACGCTGGTTGCCAGACTTGATCAGCAGGATCACCTGTTGGGTCGGTTCGCCGTGGCGTTGCAAACCCTGCTTGAACGCACGGTACCACAGGCCATGAATTCTGACGGTACAGGGCCATCCTCACTACCCACGCTGGTTGCCAGACTTGATCAGCAGGATCACCTGTTGGGTCAGTTCGCCGTGGCGTTGCAAACCCTGCTTGAACGCACGGCTCATTTCGCTCCCGTTGCCGATGGGTCGGTTGTCGCTCCTGGGCCCGCTCCTACTGCCGCTCCGGTTGTTGCGCCAGAGTCTACCCCGACACCTGTTGTTGCGCTTGCGGTGTTTCGGGGTATGTCCGGTTCTGCCCCCCTTCCACAGCGCTTTGGGGGAGAGCCAACTCAGTGCCGAGGTTTCCTTAACCAGGTGGGCATTTAAATTCGAGTTGCTGCCACATGCCTTTCCTACTGAGAGATCAAAGGTGGGCTTCTTAATCTCGCTGCTCTCGGACAAGGCCTTGGCCTGGGCCAGTCCTTTATGGGAGAACAACAATCCGGTGGTTGCCGAGTTTTCCGGTTTTGTTGCTTCTCTTCGGAAGGTATTCGATGTGCCGGCTCGTGCTGCCTCTGCTGCGAAGCTTCTTATGTCCATCAGACAGGGTTCACGATCCGTAGCTGAATACGCCATTGAGTTTCGTACCCTGGCAGCAGAGGTGGGCTGGAATAATGAGGCTCTGGTCGCTGCTTTCTCTCATGGTCTCTCGGATGCCTTGAAGGATGAGGTTGCAGCTAAGGACCTACCAGTGGAGCTCGAGTCTCTTATTTCTTTCCTGATTTTGATTGACACCAGACTCAGGGAGAGACCTTCCTTTAAGGAGAGTCTGCGGAGGCCTCCTAACAGATTGGCGCCTACCTTTGCTGTCCCACCCGTGCCTCCCTCTCCTCCCACGCCTCCTGGGGATGACTTGTCTGGGGGTGAACCCATGCAGCTGGGGTTTGCTCGCCTGTCCGAGGGGGAGAGGGTACTCCGGAGACGCGAGGGCCGATGCATGTACTGTGGTCTCGGTGGGCATTTTCGCTTGGCATGTCCGAACCGTCCGGGAAACGCTCGCACCTGAGATCCTGTCGGGGGCAGATCTTGGGTGGAGTCTCCTCGTCCCCGGTTTCCCGTGTTGACAAACCACTGATCACTGTTGTCCTCTCCTGGGTCGGGGGCTCGGTGACGACCCAGGCGTTGGTGGACTCTGGTGCTGGTGGTTTGTTCATTGATAGTGTGTTCGCTGCCGCCAATTCCATTCCTCTGCAGGCCCGAGGTTCTCCTCTGGCTCTTGAGGCGATAGACGGCAGACCCCTTCTGCCGCCACACGTGACTCATGAGACCCTTCCAGTGGGGTTAGCCATTGGTGCCGTCCACAGAGAGTCGGTCTGCTTCCAGGTTATTTCGTCTCCACACTACTCGGTGGTCTTGGGGTACCCCTGGCTCCAGAAGCATAATCCGATTTTCGATTGGAGATCGGCCGAGATCCTCTCGTGGTCACCGCAGTGTGGGGCTAGTTGCATCCATGGGCCTGTCAAGTTGCTGTGTACTTCCTCGGACTCTCTGTTGCCCCCTGAATACGAGGAGTACCGGGATGTATTCGATAAGGTGCGCGCGGTTTCCCTACCTCCGCACCGCCCATACGATTGTGCCATCGAGTTACAATCTGGTGCCGTTCCTCCTCGTGGCAAAGTCTATCCACTGTCGGTAGCGGAGAATGAGGCCATGGAGGAGTACGTGAGGGAGGCGCTTTCACGCGGACACATTCGCAAATCCTCGTCCCCGGCAGGGGCTGGATTTTTCTTTGTGAAAAAGAAGGGCGGTGAGTTGAGGCCTTGCATCGATTACAGGGGTCTCAATCGCATCACGATCAAGAACGCTTACCCGATACCCTTGATTTCCGAGCTGTTCGATCGCCTTAAAGGGGCCACGGTCTTTACCAAACTCGACCTGAGGGCGGCATATAACCTCGTAAGGATCAAGGCGGGCGATGAGTGGAAGACCGCGTTTAACACCAGGACCGGTCATTATGAATCCTTGGTTATGCCCTTTGGGCTGTGCAATGCGCCCGCAGTCTTTCAGGAATTCATCAACGATGTTTTCCGTGACCTGTTGCAGCAGTGTGTGGTGGTCTATTTGGATGACATCTTGGTATATTCTGAGTCCATGGAGACCCACATTCTGGATGTCAAACGAGTGTTGCAACGGTTACGAGAGAACAAGCTGTTCGGTAAGCTTGAGAAATGCGAATTTCACCGATCCCAGGTAACCTTCTTAGGTTACATCATTTCCGCTGAGGGGTTCTCCATGGATCCTGAGAAGGTTTCGGCTGTCTTACAGTGGCCCCAGCCCAGTGGTCTTCGCTCCCTGCAGCGCTTTTTGGGCTTCGCCAATTATTATCGGAAGTTCATCAGGGACTTTTCCATGCTAGCCAAGCCTCTCACGGATCTGACCAGGAAGGGCAGTAATTCCCAGGTCTGGCCGCCCGAGGCCATCCGAGCTTTTGAGGCTCTAAAGTCCGCCTTTGTGTCGGCTCCGATTCTGTCGCATCCCAACCCTGGGTTGCCCTTTGTCCTCGAGGTGGACGCGTCTGAGACAGGAGTAGGCGCCCTTCTGTCTCAGCGTAGAACACCAGAGGGTCCTCTGCTTCCTTGTGGGTTTTACTCCCGGAAACTGTCTTCCGTGGAGTGCAACTACCAGATTGGTGACAGGGAGTTATTGGCCATCGTGCAGGCTCTTAAAGAATGGAGGCACTTGCTCGAGGGTTCGGTGGTTCCGGTCCTCATCCTGACGGACCACAAGAATCTGACCTACCTCTCTGAGGCCAAGAGATTGACACCACGTCAGGCCAGATGGGCTCTGTTCTTGTCACGTTTTAATTACGTGGTCTCCTACCTACCCGGTTCCAAGAACATCAGGGCGGATGCCTTATCACGGCAGTACTCCGACCTGTCCAGGGAGGAGTCGATTCCGACTTCGGTCATACCTCCGAATCAGATCCTGGCCGCCATTCGCACCAGCCTGACCTCTCCCCTGGGTGAGCAGATTTTGGCGGCTCAATCTGGTGCTCCCTCTGGGAGACCCAACGGCAGATGTTTTGTGCCTGAGGAGTTGCGCACTTGGTTGTTGCGAACCTACCATAACTCCAAGACCGCGGGGCATCCTGGAAAGAATCAGCTGTCCTGGGCTGTTTCACGTCTGTTCTGGTGGCCTTCCCTACGTTCCGACATCGCTGCATATGTAGCGGCATGCTCCGTTTGTGCCCAGAGTAAGTCCCCTCGGCACCTTCCGTTGGGCCTTTCTGCAACCCTTAGCCACCGGGGAGCGCCCATGGTCACACCTGGGGATGGATTTCATTGTGGACCTCCCTGCATCCCGAGGCCATACGGTCATTCTCATGATTGTGGATCGGTTTTCCAAAATGTGCCACTGTGTTCCTCTCAAGAAGTTACCCTCTGCACACGATTTTTGCCAGGGAGGTCTTCCGGTTGCACGGTTTGCCCAAGGAGATTGTGTCGGATCGGGGGAGTCAGTTTGTGTCCAGGTTCTGGCGCGCCTTTTGCTCCCAGTTGGGGATTCATCTCTCCTTCTCCTCGGCCTACCACCCTCAGTCCAATGGGGCCGCAGAACGATCCAATCAGGCCTTGGAGCAATTCCTTCGTTGCTATGTCTCCGATCACCAAGACAATTGGGTTGACTTCCTGCCTTGGGCTGAGTTTGCCAGGAACACGGCGGTGAACTCTTCCTCTGGGACGTCTCCCTTCATGGCCAACTATGGGTTCCAACCTGCCGTGTTACCGGAGGTATTCTCTCCCCAGGATATTCCGGCTGTGGAGGATCACCTTTCCGTCCTACGTGCTTCTTGGGTACAGATCCAGAAGTCCCTTGAGGTCTCTGCGCAGCGCCAGAGATTCCAGGCTGATCGCAGACGAGCTCCTGCTCCTTCCTACCAGGCCGGAGACCGTGTATGGTTGTCCACCCGCAACCTCAACCTTCGAGTGCCCACTCCCAAGCTGGCGCCTCGCTTTGTTGGTCCCTTCCGAGTGCTTCGCAGGGTAAACCCGGTAGCCTATGCCCTTGCGCTTCCTCCTGGCATGCGGATCTCCAACGTGTTTCATGTCTCCCTGTTGAAGCCACTGGTGTGTAATCGTTTCACTTCCTCGGTTCCTCGGCCTCGTCCGGTCCGAGTAGGCAATCGTGAGGAGTATGAGGTGAGCAATATCCTGGACTCACGCCTGGTCCGCGGTCGGGTGCAGTTTTTGGTTCATTGGCATGGTTATGGTCCAGAGGAGCGTTCCTGGGTTCCCTCCGCAGATGTCCATGCTCCTGCCTTGCTCCGAGCCTTCCACGCACGCTTCCCTCAGAAACCGTTCTTTACTCCCGCGGAGGAGGGGCCCTTGAGGGGGAGGTACTGTCATGGTCTTACCTTCTTGCTGCTCTCCTTCGTTTGACATGTGCTGGCGGCCATCTTGGTTTCTGGGTTTCTTGTAGCCTCCCACCCTGCGGCTCCTCCTTCCCACTGGGAGGAGCTGGATGCCTAGCTCATATATCTAGGAGGTCTGTGGCTTCAGTTCCCTGCTTGGTCCTCTTGTGTTCACATGCTTCTAAGACTGCTGCTGCTTCTGGTTCCTGTTCCTGGCTTCGTCTGACTACCCTGCTGGTTCCTGATCCTGGCTTCGTCTGACTACCCTGCTGGTTCCTGATCCTGGCTTCGTCTGACTACCCTCCTGGTTCCTGACCCCTGGCTCCGCAAAGACTCTGCATCGGTTTCGCCATCCGTTTGGACTTTTGCTTTATAGCTTGTTTTTCAATAAAGCTTTCTTATTTTCACTTATCTGTTGTTGTACGTCTGGTTCATGGTTCCGTGTCATGTTAATGCTGACTACCGCTGGTTAACGCTGCTGACCGGTTAACGTTGATTGAGCTGGTCACAGCTAGGTCACTTACTTTGCCTTTTGACTGTGAAATAGGATGATAAGCTTCCTGAGGTTATCTGTCTCCTGAGGCAAGCTGTATCCTGACATAAACTGTATTGCTGAACACTTCAGGGCCCTTCCTGGTGCCCCCTTTACTCCCTAATCTTCAGGGCTTGAACACTGGCACCCCCTTTACTGTATCACTCTGGGTAAACTGGCTCCTTAATCCCATTGACCTCTTTGGAGTGGCCCCCTCTCTTAGGCAGACCCCTGGGCAGATCTTGAGTACTCACTATACTGTTTTTCCAGAAGAACTCTGCCCAGCAACTCCACTCGGTCAGCACACACACTGGATTCTCTGCAGCTCAGCTCAACCCCTGGTCCCTAGGCTGACTGCCTGGACCACCTTCTTCACTTCAGAAGGAGGAGAGACAGCTGGCACTTCCTCCTGGGACTTTGTTCCCACCAAAAGACACTCTGCCTCAGGTGCTCTCCACTTTTATTTCCAATCCCATCATGCACCTCTCCAGGTGCCAACCCACTGGGACGGTTACAAAAGTCTGTGTATCATTGGCCAGGTATCAGAATAGAGGTACTCACCGAGGCCGAGATGCCGAGAGCGGTTCGCTGTTGCGACTAAGCGCACTCCGCTCCTCTGGAGGTGATACAGAGGGTGGATGGCACAAAGAGGCACAAGCTACCAGCAGGCAGGGTAGAGCTTGCGTGGAGGTCCTGTAGAGCTGGAGCAGAGACTGATCAGGATCCAGCAGTTAAAGTCCGGAGCAGGCTGAGGGTCAAACACAGGTAAGCAGACAATCCAGGTCACAGGCTGAGGGTCAAGGCACTGGAGATAGGAGACAAGACTTGGTCACAAGCAGAGGGTCAAGGCACAGGAGACTGAAGGTAAATCCGGGTCGCAGGCAGAGGGTCAAACACAGGTAAGCAAAAGCAAAGTCCGTAAAACAAGCCAAGGTCGGGTCCAGGAGAAGAGCAGAGCAGGTCAGGGTCAATCCGGGTCACAGCAGGTAAACGATCACACAGGAAACAGGAACTCAGGTACAGGAAGCTGAAAGACAAACCAGCAATTCCTCTGAGCACTTGCTCAGCTTTTATAGGCAGCCAGGAAGTCATGTGGAAGTCATGTGGTGCTTGTCATGTGATGACCAGTCTGCAGCTGAAGGTTTCTCTGACAGTGCCCCCCCCCGAGGGGCGGCCTCTGGACGCCCAAACTGGACATCAACTCCGGGTGATTCACATGAAAAGCTCGGATCAAGCGAGGGGCGTGTATGTTTCTTGAGGGTTCCCAAGAGTTGTTTTCAGGTGGGTACCCCTTCCACTTGATTAGGTATTGGAGAAGTCTACCCCTCTTCCTGCAGTTCAGTATGGCTTCAACCTCAAATTCATTTTCTCCATCCACCTGGACCGGTGGAGGAGGCGGCTCCTCTCTTCCCGGGAAGGGACTAGGAATCACTGGTTTTAGTAAGGATGCATGAAAGACAGAATGAATCCTGTAAGAGCTGGGTAAGGCCAATTCAAAGGCCACAGGGTTAACCATCCTCTTGATTTTGAACGGCCCTATGAACTTTGGGCCCAACTTCCGTGAGGGAAAAGGTAATTTGAGGTTAGCTGAAGATAACCAAACTTCCTCACCGACCTTGAAAACCGGGTTCTCCTTCCTTCCCCTGTTGTAGTACTTCTTATAGTCATCCTGGGCCTTTTGCATGGTTTCCTGAATCCTTTGAAAGTTCTGTTGGATGGAGGCTATGCGATCTTGGACAGCAGGAACAGATAATTCAGGGGTAGCGTTTGGAAGGAAAGAAGGGTGAAACCCAAAGTTAGACCAGAAGGGCGTTTGGTTGGTGGCTGAATGAACTGAATTATTATACGCAAACTCCGCGTAGGGTAGCAGAGAGGACCAGTCATCCTGAGAGCCAGAAGAGAAACAGCGGAGATACTGCTCCAGAGTTTGGTTCGTTCTCTCTGTCTGGCCATTGCTTTGAGGATGATACGCAGAGGAGAGACAGACCTTTATTTGTAGTGCTTTACAAAGTTCTTTCCAAAATTTGGAGGTGAACTGAACCCCTCTGTCAGAAACAACACTGTCGGGTACTCCATGTAGCCTTATTATTTCCTTGATAAAAATGTTAGCTGTCTCCAAAGCAGAGGGGGTGCCCACCATGGGCAAGAAGTGTGCCATTTTGGAAAGGCGGTCGACCACAACCAGAATGGAGGTGAAACCTTCCGAGGGAGGAAGATCAACAATGAAGTCCATAGAAACTTCAGCCCATGGGCGTTCTGGAATGGGTAAAGGTCTAAGTAATCCCCAAGATTTGGTGTTAGCCACTTTACTGCGCTGGCAAGAAATACAAGAGAGGACATACTCTTTACAGTCCTGCCTCCAACCAGGCCACCAAAAAGAACGGGCAACCAATTCCAAAGTCTTTTGAGTCCCAAAGTGACCAGCCAGTTTATGGTCGTGAAGCAACTTTAACGTCATGGGTCTAGCCTCCGGTGGGACAAAAATTCTTCCTTGGGACCAGAACAAGTCATCTCGTTTCTCCAAGGAGGATATTTCTGGGTCAGTACAATGGCTGGATGCCAACTTGATGGTGGTCATAAGATCAGTGTCTGTGAGCAGAAGGAAGTTTTGTGGAGATAAGATGGTGCTAGGTTCCGTTGACTGGGGAGATTCAGGGAACATCCGGGAGAGTGCGTCTGCTTTCCCATTCTTGAGGCCAGGTCTATAAGAGATATGAAAGTTGAACCTAGAAAAGAAGAGGGCCCACCGGGCTTGCCTGGGTCTTAAGCGTTTGGCTGTCCTGAGGTATTCTAGGTTTTTATGATCGGTGAAGATCATGATGGAATGGGAAGCACCCTCCAACAGATATCTCCACTCCTCCAGAGCGAACTTGATGGCCAACAGCTCCCGGTCTCCCACATCATAATTCCTTTCCGGGGAACTTAGTTTCCGAGATGCAAAAGCTACAGGATGGAGGAGAGCCTTGGGGCCCTGTCTCTGGGAGAGGATGGCTCCAGTGGCGGTTTCCGAGGCGTCTACCTCCAACACAAATGGCAGGGCTGGATCCGGATGCCGTAGGATTGGTGCAGAGGTGAACAGGGCTTTGAGCTTGGTAAAAGCTTCCTGGGCCTCTTGGGACCACTGAAAACGACTATGTTGGCGGGTTAGTTGGGTGATGGGTGCAACAATGGATGAGAAGCCAACGATAAACCTCCGGTAAAAATTAGCGAATCCGATAAACCGCTGTACCCCCTTTTTGTCTACTGGAGCCGGCCACTCCTGAATTGCCTTGACCTTCTGTGGATCCATTGCGACCCCGTTGGTAGAAATGATAAAGCCTAGGAATTGCACAACAGATTTTTCGAATTCGCATTTCTCTGCTTTAAGGTACAATTTGTGTCTCCTGAGAATTGCAAGGACTGTCTTTACATGAACCCGGTGTAGCTCAATGGTGGCAGAAAAAATAAGAATGTCGTCCAGGTAAACAACTAGGAAATTGTCCAGATATTCTCGAAAGATGTCGTTTACCAGGTGCTGAAATGTGGCCGGGGCGTTACACAACCCAAAGGGCATTACCAAATATTCATAATGTCCAAACCTGGACCTGAAGGCAGTCTTCCATTCGTCTCCAGGCCTGATTCGGATGAGGTTATAGGCACCTCGCAGATCCAACTTGGAGAAGATTCGGGCAGAACGGAAACGCTGAAACAACTCTGGGATAAGTGGAAGAGGATAGCGATTTTTTATCGTTATTTTGTTCAGTTCTCTATAGTCTATGCATGGTCTTAGGGAACCATCTTTCTTTTCCACAAAGAAGATGCCGGCTCCGGCCGGTGAAGATGATGGACGAATGAAACCCTTATCCAAGTTCTCATCAATATACGTTTTAAGAGCCGCTAGTTCAGTCTCCGATAGTGGAAAGATACGGCCAAAGGGTATTTCAGAACCAGGTAGCAAATCAATGGGGCAGTCGTAAGACCGATGAGGTGGTAGGCAATCAGCTTTTTGTTTATCGAAGACATCTCTAAATTCAAGATATACCGGAGGGACGTGCTGGAGATTGTCAGGGGTAGGTGCTACAGTTAAACAGGCGGCTGGAGCTGGAGGAAGGCAATGCTGGGAACAGTAGGGAGAGGAAAAGGAGACTTTCTTCTTGTTCCAATTGATGTCAGGTTCATGTGCCTGTAGCCAGGGGAGCCCCAAAATGATGGGGAACATGGGGGAGAAGATGATGTCAAAGCTTAGAAGCTCCTGGTGGCCGGAGTCCGTGGTGACAAGGATGGGCCTTGTCTGTTGTGTGACAAATCCAGAGCGAGGGAGAGACCCATCAGCCAGGTAGACTTGGAGGCCTTGTTCTTTGGTTTGCAGGGGAATGTGCAGTTTTTGGGCCAGTGAAGTGTCTAGAAAACAACTACAGGCTCCGGAATCAATAATTGCTGGTAGATGAACTTCCTTTTCCATTAGCTGTAAGGAGACAGAGAGGGTGACATAAGTCTGGGATAAACCAGGGTTCTGAAAGTTCATAAAAAACTGCGAGCGTGACTTACTGGGTCTCACGGGGCAAGTACGCAGAAAATGTCCAGTTCCCCCACAGTACAGACAGAGATTGGCCTGTCGCCGTCGTTGTTTCTCTTCAGGGGTAAGAGGAGCACGGACCAATCCAAGCTGCATGGGCTCAGCCTCTGGAGCAGAGGTGACAGGAGTCACTGGAAAGGATGGGTGAACGGGAGAAGGTTTAGGGAGCATCCAACTAGGTCGGGGACCCTGAGAGCGCTCAGAGCGCCGCTCGCGCATGCGCCTGTCTAGCTTGGTAGCGGATTGGATTAAATCCTCCAAAGTGGCAGGGGTTTCAATCCTGGCCAACTCGTCTTTCAAAGCTTCTGACAGCCCCTGGCGGTACTGGTATTTAAGAGCGGGTTCGTTCCACCCTGTGTCAGCTGACCATTTTCGAAATTCAGCAGTGTAGTCCTCCACTGGTCTCTTTCCTTGGGACAGGGAGTGTAGCACGGCTTCTGCAGTAGCGGTGCGTTGGGGGTCATCATATAGTTGAGACATACTTTCAAAGAAAAGGTCCAAAGAGTTCAGAAGAGAGCTCCTCTGTTCCATCAGGCTGTGGGCCCAGGCCTGCGGCTCTTCGGTCAACAGGGAGATGACAAATCCCACCTTAACTACTTCGGATGAAAAAGTCCTGGGCTGAAGGGCTAAGTACAAGGAGCATGCATTTTTGAAGGCCCGGAACTTTTTGCGATCGCCTGAAAAACGCTCCGGTGTGGGAACCCTGGGCTCAGGGGTAGCCATGATCACTGTGGGGCTTGATGCAACTTGAGAAGAGGAGGCTCCGCTGGTGGGCGCAGGGGCTGCGGCTGTTGATGCAGATGACACTGAAAGTTGCTGGAGACGACCGTCAATCTGGGCATAGCCTTCCTGCAGTTTCTGGACTGCATCAGTGAGGGTTGTGACCTGCTGGCACAGGATCTCAAGAGGAGAACGCGCTCTGTCGGCCTCTGACATGGCTGGTTTGTACTATCAGAATAGAGGTACTCACCGAGGCCGAGATGCCGAGAGCGGTTCGCTGTTGCGACTAAGCGCACTCCGCTCCTCTGGAGGTGATACAGAGGGTGGATGGCACAAAGAGGCACAAGCTACCAGCAGGCAGGGTAGAGCTTGCGTGGAGGTCCTGTAGAGCTGGAGCAGAGACTGATCAGGATCCAGCAGTTAAAGTCCGGAGCAGGCTGAGGGTCAAACACAGGTAAGCAGACAATCCAGGTCACAGGCTGAGGGTCAAGGCACTGGAGATAGGAGACAAGACTTGGTCACAAGCAGAGGGTCAAGGCACAGGAGACTGAAGGTAAATCCGGGTCGCAGGCAGAGGGTCAAACACAGGTAAGCAAAAGCAAAGTCCGTAAAACAAGCCAAGGTCGGGTCCAGGAGAAGAGCAGAGCAGGTCAGGGTCAATCCGGGTCACAGCAGGTAAACGATCACACAGGAAACAGGAACTCAGGTACAGGAAGCTGAAAGACAAACCAGCAATTCCTCTGAGCACTTGCTCAGCTTTTATAGGCAGCCAGGAAGTCATGTGGAAGTCATGTGGTGCTTGTCATGTGATGACCAGTCTGCAGCTGAAGGTTTCTCTGACACCAGGTTTCCCCACTGTCCAACAGGCCTCCCTATTGTACGCTTGGGGACACTCCCTCAAACCAGATGAATACACACTGAGCACACTGAGCAGACCTAACTAAAGATCAAGCTCCTCTGATAAGCAGATGAAGCAATTATTATTTTTTTCCTATCTTTTTTTCTATCTAGCACCTGACTAGGAGGATGAGATAGATAGATAGATAGATAGATAGATAGATAGATAGATAGATAGATAGATAGATAGATAGATAGATAGATAGATAGATAGATAGATAGATAGATAGATAGATAGATAGATAGATAGATAGATAGATAGATAGATAGATAGATAGATAGATAGATAGATAGATAGATAGATAGATAGATAGATAGATAGATAGATAGATAGATAGATAGATAGATAGATAGATAGATAGATAGATAGATAGATAGATAGATAGATAGATAGATAGATATCATTTGGAAGTGTAAGCAAAAGTCCCTTCATTATGTATGAAAACACTAGGGGAGGTCTATTTATCAAAGTTTTCACCCAAGATTCACACATCTTTCACTCAAGATTTAACAATTTTTCTAATCAAATCTTGAGGAAAAAGTAGGTCAATCCTGGGTGAAAACATTAATAAATAGACCCCCAAGACCCTCATTGAAATTAGTAGATATTTCGATGTTCCCCCCTATGCAGTGTCACCGCATACAAACTGCATCTATCCTGGTTTCAACCTTCTCGGAACAAATTATTAACTTTATACACAGTAACACTTGAGTGCACATATCCCAGACACAACTTTTATTGCTGCTCAGCCATTATCCACCTGGGCTAACATGCCCTGGCAACCCTGGAATTCATATTCCTCAATTTATCCACATCTATCTTTTGTAGACTGGAAAAATATTCTGAAAGTATGGACAGTTTATTCCCCGCCTACTATTACTGCAGTTAAAAAAAGATCCCACTATACTCCTCTACAAAGAAAAGCTGGACACCGAAATACAGATCTTTTATCAAAACATACTTTCTCACCATCTGAAATTGTGTCATTATTGGCCTCTTTTCAATATACAGAGTGGTAATCTAGGGCTAACTTAGACAAAACACCTGGGCAAATTGTAAATCTAATTCCTAGAGCATTTATCCCATCATGCATTCACTTACTTAATATACTTACTCTCCCATGTTAGACCTGGGTTCATTCTGAGGGCTAGTCACCTCCTTATTTTTCAAAATTTTTTCCTGTTTTTGAGTATTGTTAAGATACAGTATATTTTGTAGGAATGTAGTCTATCCTTAACAATTACATTACCCATAATACTCATATTGACGTATAATATAATACTAGTCATGCTGAGATTCATCCAACCCTCGAGTCAGCTTTCTCCCCATGTTTAATGCGAGAAAGCTTACCCTTATATTGTAATTTGATAAATGCTCTAGTTTCATTTTGTGCTTTTCATGATTGTTTGTCAGTTTTCACTATGGCATACATAGACTTTCTGATTGTACTTTTATATTTTACAGTTGTCAGGCCATATTGCCATCCTATTTCATCTGTTTTATGTATTTTAAATTTTCAGTAAACATTTATTTAAATGTAACACTGCCCCCTAGAGGACTGCTGAGAATTGCACTTTCTGGATTCCCCTGGGTTACCTGTAGCAACTTATCACTTTAGATGCTCCCCTATTGGATACAGTGGGGACACTCCCTCAGGCCAGGTGAATCACACATGGACACATGCAACAAGCATGTGCAGACTATGATTTGCAACAGGCATGAGCAGACTATGATTTGCCTTCTGCTCCCCAGTTAAGCAGGCAGAGCAAACTATTCTGCTTCCTAGCACCTATCTAGGAGAGTGATTCATAAAAAAACGGAATCGAATATTTTAAAATGAATATCAGTGACAATGTTCACACTACAGGTGTTTTGTGGTATGAAAACAGTGTGTGCTGCAGTTTTAACTTGACGAGAACAATGGAAGAATGATCTAAAAAATATGCCGTTTGGTGTAATGTGCATCACATCCCCAATGTAAATATCCACACAAGCAAAAGTAAAATGAACTGAGATGTTCATGTTCCATAGATTCTAAGGAATAATCTTAAACACCAATGTTGTTAAAAACTAGTGATCGACCAATATTGGTTTTTCGTTGCCGATACCGATATTTTGGCGATCACATATCGGTATCGGCCAATATTGGCCGATATTTTTGTACATTTAAAATTTTGCAAAATAAACACAAATTTCGACACAAATCTTTATTGAACATGTAAAACTTCACTAAACACACTTCACTAAACACACGCTCACTTGGTACTAAGGAAGGAGGAGAAGAAAGGTATCTTCTAGCATGAGCAGCAAGTCCTTTGTAGCGTGCCTCATTTTCTTTCCACCACTGATCACTTCTTCTGTCAATTACTGGTTCCTTCAAATAGAGATGAAGTTCATCATCCAGGCTCAGTATTGCATATTCTGAAGAATCCTCCACATGAGGCCCCAATAAAACGCTGAACATGGCATCTATTTGACCACAATGAATTTTCTCTTCTGTCCATTGTCTTTTTGGGCATATTTCTCCTGCATCCTGCTCTTCCACATCAGAAACCTTCTCTTCTTGACTTTTCTTTTCGTCAGGAACCTCCTGCACCTTTTGTTGAATATCTTCTGTCAGCCATTGTTTTGCCTTGGCCAATACATCATCAGAAGAGAAAGGATGGTTCTTGTATCGAGGATCCAAAAGACATGCAAGCACAACATTTTTATTCTCCTCATGCTTCTCAAAACGTTTGGCGAGGCTGTCCCTCATGGCCTGCCTAAATGCTTTAATGCCACGTGTGTTGGGTCCTTAATTCGGATGAAGAAGCATCTTCAGGACTCTCACACATGGGATGACAGAGGACACAGATGAGTCGTAATTACTCACCTCTAATGTCAATTCCTCAATAGGTTGGAGGGTCTCAATGATGTTCGCTACTATGTCCCACTGATCAGCAGTAGGACAAGAATGTCCTCCAAGTCCATATTGACCAGAACATATGGAGATAATGGTGAGAGCTTGCTTCTGCTCCAGAATCCTTTGCAACATGTGTAGCGTTGAGTTCCATTGTGTTAGAACAGCCTGTATCAAGTTGTTTTTCGGGCAGGTCAAGGTCTTCCTGAATGCACCTCAGTCACTGCTTGGCAAGGATAGAATGGTGGAAATGGCCTGCGCACTTCTTCAGCATGCTAATAATGTCAAGCAAAGCTTTCTGGTTTGACAGACCATCATTTACCACAAGTTGGAGGGTGTGTGCCATGCAACTGAGGTCTGACACTTCAACAAGTCTCATACCTTTAACCATGTTCGGTCCGCTGTCTCGCAGCACAAGTATCACTCAGTCTTTGGTGATTCCCCATTCTTCTAGCATACCTAGAAACATTTCTCTATTGTGCTCCCCAGTGTGGGATCCTTGCATCACTTTTGTATTCAACACCAAATGCCTTCTTGTCCATCCGCTGTCAATGAAGTGGCATGAAAGACTCATTAGTGATTCTGATTGTACTGACCAGCAGTCCGTCGTGAATGAGAGTGAGTTGCCAGCATTCTTTGGTTGCAGCATAGCCTTTACTTTCTCAACAACCTTTTGGTGAATCCTTTCCTGCATTTCAGTTCGATAAAATTTGTCACTCTTCAGTGTGTAACTTGGCTCAAGTATGGACAGCAACCGCTTAAATCCAGAGTCAGACACTATTGTAAATGGCTAGTTATCAGTGACCATCACCTCTGTGATTACTCTGTGCAGCAGTTTGGATCTTCCATCCGATTTTAGCCACCTGTTTTTTTCTGAAACATATCTGTTATTGTTGCCTGGGATAGTGATGTTTCACCTTGTGATTCATTTTGTTTTTTTCTGTGCTGCATTATACAATTCAACATGATGGACTCTTAGATGGGCCCAAAGATTAGACATATTTTTGTTTTTTGGAAACTATTATTATTACTATTTTTGAAATAGTACCAGACCACACTTTTCATTTTTCTATCTCCATCCATCTCCATTGGAACTTGAAAGACACTAATGAATAGATACTAAAGGCTTAAAGAAAATGGTTAGCTGGCACCCTGTGTTGATGAGTGGCTGGCACCCTTTGGTGGGTGGCTGGCTGGCTGACACCCTTTGGTGGGTGAGTGGCTGGCTGGCACCCTTTGGTGGGTGGGTGGCTGGCTGGCACCCTTTGGTGGCTGAATGGCACCCTGTGGTGGCTGGCTTGCTGACTGGCACCCTTTGGTGGCTCGCTGGCTGGCACCCTTTATTGCTGGCTGGCTGGCACCCTCTGATGGGTGGCTTGCTGGCACCCTGTGGTGGGTGGCTGGCTGTCTGGCTGGCACCCTGTGGTGGGTGGGTGGCTGGCTGGCACCCTTTGGTGGGTGGCTGGCACCCTTTGGTGGCTGGATGGCTGGCCCCCTGTGGTGGGTGGGTGGGTGGCTGGCTGGAACCCAGTGGTGGCTGGCTGGCTGGCACCCTTTGGTGGCTGGCTGGCACCCTTTGCTGCTGGCTGGCACCCTTTGTTGCTGGCTGGTACCCTTTACAGGCTGGCTGGCACCCTGTGGTAGGTGGCTGGCTGGCACCCTTTGGTGGCTGGCTGGCACCCTGTGGTGGGTGGGTGGCTGGCTGGCACCCTGTGGTGGGTGGCTGGCTGGCACCCTATGGTGGGTAGGTGGGTGGCTGGCTGGCACCCTGTGCTGGGTGGATGGCTAGCTGGCTGGCTCCCTTTGGTGGGTGGGTGGCTGGCTGGCACCCTTTGGTGGCAGGCTGGCTGGCACCCTGTGTGGTGGGTGGCTGGCAGGTACAGGCCCAGGGCCTGTGGCTGGCTAGCTGGTACAGTCAGGCAGGGCCTGAGGCTGGCTGGCTGATACAGGCCTGTGGGTGTGTGGGACTGGGTGGCTGGCTGGCACCGGGCAGCTGTGGGTGGGTGGCCGTGGCGACTGTGTTACACAACGTGCACTGTGTCTGTGACTGGTCACTGTACTGTGATTTGATAAGAACTTAGAAGAAATCACTCACTGTCCCGACTGTGCACTGCATGCAGACTCCAGAGTGGCCACGGCAGGTGTAAAACACACTGTGTGCGCACATGTAATACTCCAAACGCGGCTGAGGGAGGCGGCCTAAGAAGGCCTCAAAAGCTGTCCCAGACTCCCAGTGCGCGGAGGCGCGTGGCGCAACATACGCAATGACATCATGTCAATATCGGCAATATCTGTAACCGCCGGGGCCGATTCCGATATATCAGAGAAAGTGCATATCGGCCCCCGATATATCGGTGTTGCCGATAATCGGTCGATCCCTATTAAAAACTATTGCAATTAACTGAATACAAAACATTTAAAAGCGATTAAAAAAAGTATCATGTATTTTCCTACATTGGGTCCCTCATTCTCACAGACTGGTTCCCATATACAGCACTACCTTACATGATATATAAAAAAAAAAAAAGTACGATGGTATAATATCAATGGGAAACACTGAAAGATTCATCAAGAGAAGACTCAAGTGAGGAGTGCCAGTTTAGCGGTTAGTTAAAATGCAGAAATAAAATAATTACACATTTTTTCATATACCACTAAAGAAATCTAATTCCTTCATTTACATTAACTAAAACATCAAAACAGATTAAAATATTCTATGAAAGTTTGTGTATTTTAAGTGATTTAAATTCAAAGAAGAAAGATAACATTACTTATAATGTATTTTACTTGTATCACAAAGTACAGCAAGCGGCACAACTTCAGCATGTTAAATGTACATTATTTCATGAATGCTTTATTATGCATCATTGAAATGCATCATGAGAGAATTGCAAAAGTTTGTTTTTATATAATCATGTTCTATAAAGCCTCATTTAGACATGTGCCATGGGAAAAGTCAAGTGTGATTTCACATCTGGTAAAAACATGTTATCAGCTGTGTGCTGGTTTATTAAAAAAAAAAAATAAAATCTGTGTCACGCTGAAACCTGAAATACAAGCAGCGCTATAGTTAATTCTTAGACCAGAGTAGAGTTCCTGCTACAGAAGGCACACATCCAGCCGCCACAGCGCAGAATATTATAGGGATTTTTTTTCAGACATTCAACAGCTTGTTTTGTGTTTAAACTCATCTTGCTTAAATGGATAGTCTATATTTTTACCTTGATTTATGAACACTAACCCCCAGTCTTAATTTTAGGAGAACATTAAATCAAGCTTCTAATAACTGAAAGTGACTTTTTCTTGATAAACCTGTCAAAAATGATCTTTGTTCTTTTCTGTCTTAAAAAAAAATAAATAAAAAAAGACTAAGAGGCACAGCTTTAAAAATGTAGTAGAGACCGGTATTAACATATTGAATATGTCTTTCTCACTCTAAGCAGTGGTCCAAGAGGACACAAGGACCCATCAAGGAAGTTATTTGAGAGGCTGCATTGCTTCCTTATCCACTTCCTCTTTACAGTAATTTTTACATTTTTGCACACATTTTAAAATGTTAAAAAAAAAGTTAGCTTTAAAACTACTTAAAACCCCCAGAACATTATATCATTTCTAAATGAAGGGGCTCTGTTGAATAAATCGATGGATGTCACACAATATTTGCACAACTGTTTACTAAATCTATAATTTCAGGAAAGAAACATGAATGTGATTGCCTGCAATTACAATTTATTCCCCTACTTTTGTAAAAAAAATAAGGCAGTGTCGAGTAAATAGATACCAAATATGTCAAGCTTCAAAACTGTGTGCACCGGAAAATTGGGGAAAAATGACAGTACCCCAAAAATAAATAGGTGGCGCTTTAAATTACTTAACCACTTTAGGACCGCTCACTGTGCTGCTACTGCGGCACTGTGGCTCTCCTGGGTCCAGCGACGTAGACCTACGTTGCTGGACTCCTAATGGTCTCAGCGGGATAGTGGGAGTCGGGCCGGAGGAGGAGAGGCGGCGATCGCCACCTCTCTTCCCCGATTGTCGGGGGAAAGTGTGAGAAGATCCGCCTGCTTGTGTAAACAAAGCAGGCGGATCTTCTCTGTGACAGACAGGGAGAGATCACAGTATTCAGGATAGATGAACCTGTGATCTCTGTCTGTGTCACAGAACCCCTTCCCCCCCACACATGTCATTAAGCATAAGGCATACATTTAACCCCTTGATCACCAACAGTGTTAACCCCTTACCAGCCAGTGTCATTATTACAGTAACAGTGCATATTTATAGCACTGATTACTGTAGTAATGTCACTGGTCCACCCAAAAGTGTCAAAAATGTCAGTTAGGGGTCCGATCTGTCCGCCGCAATGTCACAGTCCCACAAAAAAAAACGCAAATTGCCGCCATTACTAGTAAAAAAAAAAAAAAAACAATAAAAATGACATAAATCTTTCCTGTAGATAGTAAACGTGATAACTTTTGCGCAAACCAATCAAAATACACTTATTGCGATTTTTTTTACCAAAAATATGTAGCGGAAAACAAATTGCTCTAAAATGTTAAAAAATTTAGATTTTTAATTTTTTTTGGGGGGAATGTTATATATCAGAATGTGAAAAAAATGAATTTTTGTAAAATCTTACCGTAAAATTCCTTTCTCTGATTCCTCCGACAGTCGCCGCCCACTCATACAGTCTTCACCAATGGGTATTGACTTCATCTCCACAGGAGTAACTAGGCATAAGACTTGTTAAAAAACAAAGCATTTACATAGACACACCTATGGGGGCTATCCCACTGGTCCAATACCCCCCTGCAACCAGCCATCCCAACTCAGTTTGGTAGCAAGCAGTTAAGTCTATAAGAACCCCAATAGAGGGGTGGGGGCGGCAACTGTCGGAGGACTCAGAGAAAGGAATTTTACGGTAAGATTTTACAAAAATTCAGTTTTCTCTTGCGTCCTCCGACAGTCGCCACCCACTCATACAGTCTTCACCAATGGGATGTTCCAAAGCAGTGTAGAAATGAGGAGTGGGAAACGCAACCATCAGAAAGGCAACGCAGTACCCACATCAGAGAAAGGAACCTTACATGTACAGAAAGGTAATCCTCTGGGTAACAAAAAAGGCTCAACAGGAGTAACAACCCAGGAAAGCAAATAACCAAGGGGATAAACAACCCCAACAGCCTGATCGCTCTAAATTCCAATATGTTTATGGGGAGGGAGGATTCCTCCACCGACCAAGTGCCCTGGGCAGACAGGTTGCCCAGGACTCCACCCCAGCCCGACAGGCTGGCATCCGTGGTAAGTACTGTCCACAGTAACGGCCGGAAGGATTTTCTGACCGCCACAGCCGGGGACTGAAGCCACCACAGAAGATCCATTCTGGTTTGGTGACTCAGAGACACTCTCAGATCCAAAGACTGAGAGAGCCTGTCCCATCTGGCCAGGATCTCCGCTTGGAGAGACCTTGTGTGAAACTGTGCAAATGGTATCGCCTCGAAGGCTGACATCATCAGCCCCAGGGACCGCATACAGGTCCTGAGTGACGAGGATTTGTTTTCCCTGAGGGCCCTGACCTCTTTCTGTAGGGTCCGGAGCTTGTCCTCCGGCAGGAACACCTTCGCTTGAGCAGAGTCCAGAACCATTCCCAAATATGGGAGACGAACCGAAGGAGACAAGGTCGACTTCTGCTTGTTGATGGTCCATCCGAACTCCTGAAGCGTCTGAACTGTAGTGGACAGATCGCGCAGCAGACTCTGGCTGGCACTTGATCTTAACAGGAGATCGTCCAGATACCCCAAGACCGCAATGCCCTGTACCCGTAACAGGCCCAGAACGGGAGCTAGCACTTTGGTAAACACCCTTGGAGCCGAAGCGAGACCGAAAGTTAGCGCCACAAACTGATAATGTTCCTCCGCGATAGCGAATCGGAGGTACCTCTGATGACCCTCGAAAATGGGGATATGTAGATACGCATCCTTCAGGTCGATAGAGGCCAGGAATTCGCCTGGACTCGGGGAGGCTACCACCGAGCGAAGCGATTCCAAGCGGTTCAGAGCTTTTAAGTCCAGAATAGGACGCACCTTGCCCTCCTTTCTGGGCACAGTGAACAGATTCGAGTAAAACCCCCGAAACCTGTCCCGATGAGGCACCGGGACGATCACCCCCTGGGCGAGGAGATCTTGCACCGCCTGATGCAGGTCCTGTAACCGCCCTGGGGTCAAATGAAGATTTGAGGGAAAGAATCTCTCCGCCGGCTGCAAAAGGAATTCGATCTTGTAACCTGATCGAATGATTTCCTGAACCCACCTGTCCGGAATTCGGAGCAGCCAAGGCTGGAGGAAACCGCGCAAACATCCCCCCACCCCTGAAACGGGTGAGGGCACCCCATCAGGCAGAGGCAGGCTGGGTCGCGCACCAGCTTGGCCGGATTTAGGTTTGCCTGCCCAGGGCTTTCTCTGGCCACCCTGGCCCTTGAAGGGTTTCCCCTTGTTCTGTGCCTTGAAGGCACGAAAGGACCCCTGATTTGGTTTAAAGGAGGGGCCCCGCTTACCGCAGAAAAACTTGCCTTTAGGATTCTGGGGCAGCAGAGTGCTCTTGCCCCCAGTGACCCCTTTTACCAATTCATCCAGGGATTCCCCAAACAGGCGAGACCCCGCATAGGGGATGTCAGCCACCGTTTTTCTTGAAGTCTGGTCAGCCGACCAGCTTTTCAACCATATCAGGCGACAGTTAATCACTGCGACACTGGACAGGCGCGCAGCTAACGGGGCCTCATTCAAGGCCACATCGCACAAATACATGACTCCTTGATAGATCTGGTCCACCATCGCTACGGTAGTAGGGGGAGCAGAATCAGCCACGAGGGTGCGTCTTAGCACCTTGGTCCAATCAGCCACAGCCTGAGCCGCCATGACAGAGCGAAAATAGGCTTTAGCAGGGAACCCACCACCATGTAGGCATGGTGGGCAAGGGATTCCATCCTCCTATCCGTAGGATCCCTAAACACCGGAGAATCTTCGGTGGGTACCAGAGTGGCCTTGTTCAATCTGGCCACAGTGTGATCCACCTGAGGGGGCGCGAATCCGTAGGAGATGCAAAGGGATAAAGGAGTTGAAACCTCCTAGGCACCACAAAGGTGCGTTTTAAATGACGCCATTGATCATTCACAGTAGCGTGAAACTCAGAGGGGCAAGGGAACACCTGCACCGCCTTGCGGGTCCTGTGTGTACCAAAAGAGGTCACAATGCCCGGAGCATTGGGCTCATCCTCTAAATGTAGTGTTTCCTTAATGGCAAGAATTAGCGCATCCATAGCTGCGCGGTCCTCGGCCGTCCCAGGGGGGGAATCATCCACCCCCGCAACCTCTGCCTCCCCCTCAGACAGAGAAGAGTGAGATCCTTCAAGGGGCACGCCACCTACGGCAACCATATCCGATTCAGAATCAGAAGACAAGGAAAAACAATGCCTTTTTCTGTCAGCACGTTCAGTCATTAGAATATCCACTTTGGACACCAAAGTCACCACTGCAGCAAAGTAGACAGAGCAGAAGATTCAGAGGAACCTGAATCCCCCACTAAGGCTGTGGGAAATTTGCTGTCCTGAGGTTCCATAGTAAAAAAGTTTTTTTTTTTTTTTGAGGTACTGGCCCTTTAAGTGCACCGCGGACCCCCGCAGCACACCGCTACAAGACTGTGACAAACAGACCCCTGAGCAGGATAAACTGATAGCCAGAAGTATTTGCACACAAAAAATGGACAGCAGACAGACCCCCACAAGTGTTACCACCATAGCCGATCTCTTCTAAACAGAAGGAGGAAGTGATGTCACCGCAGGAGACTGAACTGAGACTGCAGGCCAAGGAAAAATGGTTGCCTATAGAAAGTATGGGAGGCTTCGGGAAAATGGCCACCGACATGTGCTCGGAACGAACGTTTTGCCACACACAAGATGGCGCCGCAAGGCGCCAAAACACACCACATACAATGCTGTATAAGCGCCCACAGTGAAGCCAGACATGCTGCCCACACCTAAAATGGCAGACCGGCGGTGTTTAACACCGCATCGGTCGCCACACATGTTTGTACCTCCAAATAGCACCCTAAAGTGACACAGGAGAGGGACCCCCATAAACCCACACAGCGCACTGGCTGTGAGAAAAACCCCCGCAGGGCCCGAGATCAGGGAGCCCAAAAACGCACAGACATGAGGGGATAACACAGACACACAGAACTGCCAGCCCCAGACAGAGGCCCCACACAGAATTTACTTACCTGTACTCAATGGCGTGGGGTGCCTCTCATCGATGGGAAACCGCCCAACCTTAAGATGGCAGAGGTGCCGTCAGCCAAAAAAAATGCAGGACGCTAGCAGTGCACGGAGAACCGTGGATGAGGCGTCTAGGCGAGGTCGTCACCTCGCAGGCTAGCATCCCTGAGGACAGGGATGGGTCGTTTGCGAGGCCAGGGCGAACACATAGCCCGCTAAAGGCTCGATGGCGGGCTGGGATTACATCAGGCCCTCTGTCCTGGAAAACCAGGACGACCAGTCTGACTCCCAGCTCCGCAAACGCCGTCTTCATCCGAAGATCCGACTTACTAACGCTGACAAAATAAACAGCTAGTAGTGCAAAGAAAAAACACATTTGCAGCAAATAAAATCATAAAATAGAAGAAAGGCTGAGACTGTAGCCCCAGCACAGGGAAGCCTATCTTACTCCTTAACTAGGCAGAAGACAAACTGAGTTGGGATGGCTGATTGCAGGGGGGTATTGGACCAGTGGGACAGCCCCCATAGGTGTGTCTATGTAAATGCTTTGTTTTTTAACCAGTCTTATGCCTAGTTACTCCTGTGGAGATTAAGTCAATACCCATTGGTGAAGACTGTATGAGTGGGTGGCGACTGTCAGAGGACAGAGAAATATAGTTTTTTTTTTTTCAAAATTGTCGCTCTTTTTTTCAAAAATTAAAAATCGCACAGGCGATCAAATACCACCAAAATAAAGCTCTATTTGTGGGGAAAAAAGGATGTAAATTTAATTTGGGTACAGCATCGCATGACCGCGCAATTTTCCGTTAAAGTAACGCAATTCCGAATCGCAAAACATGGCCTGGTCAGGAAGGGGGTAAAATCTTCCGGTCTTAAAGTGGATAAAAATACGCTCATTGAGAATTTTTTTGTTAAAGAAATGTAGCTAAATACATTTTGGCCTAAATATATGACAAAATGTAATATATTGGATATTTTTTAACAGTCAAAAATCAAAACAGTTAAAATCGCGCAGTGCCAAGTTGAAAAAAGTGGCCTGGTCATTGAGCAGCAAAATCTTCCGTGGCTAAAGTGGTTAACAGCTCATCAGGTTTAGAGTTAACCCCCAGAACATTTTTACTTTCTGTTTATTGAAATTTTTTTAAAGAAAATACAAATGTAAATGTTACAACAGATGTGGATGCACAAGGAACATTCCAGCAGTATGGTTGGGGAAGTACACCATAAAACATAGGTAAGATTTAGTACAGTGGTAGGAATATACTCATGCATTATTATCAGAATAATACTTAGGTAAGAAAATTCACAGGAGTATTAATGGTATTACCCTGACAGTATTTTTTCTCATTGGAGAATATGCTTACTAAGAAATAACTTTAACGGTACCACAAAAAGTAAGATAAAATATCACATTTTTATTTTTACAAGTGTTAAAACAATTGTGCTATTTTTAAAGTCTTTTGCAATACATATAATAACCTCATACACATGCATTTGTATCTCATATTACACAGTGCTCTTCACATTATCCATATCAAAGTTAGGTGATATGTTTCTTGCCATTTCTTCAACCCATTTCACGGATCAACAGCCTGCTTTGCTTTCTCAGGAAAGCAAGCATGTTATAAAACCCCGAAATAGTAAAGATATATCAGGCCACACTAATGAACAGAAATTCATAATTCAAACACATTTTCTCATTGTGAAACAAGTGCATATCATATCTGTTATGGATACATAGGTCATTAAAAAAAACAACAAAATTATATGACCAACAGTTGTATCATTATGAGAGGGATGGATCCAAGAAGGCTATCATTTGTCCAATCAAGCCAAAGAATGGAATATGGACTTTGGTGGAAAAAATGCTCCCGTATATATATATTTATTGAAAACAAGGAGGGGATAAATGTAATGATATGTATACAAGAAGATATCAATTATAACACAATCTTGATTAATAGATTTATTAAGGATCAAGAGTGTCTATTAGATAAAAAAAATCTACTATTCAGACCCAGGGACCTCTTAGTTCCCAACTACTACCCTACACTCCAAATTGAGAATAATTATTAGGTGGTCCCTGCCCTGGTTGATTTAGCAATCTTAGTTTGGAGTCTGCACAAAAGTATATACAGTAAATTGAGATAACAAAATATGTCAAAATCTGTATATAAATCCCCATAGAAGACATCCACCCAGATATAATATACAAGTCTCATAGAAAACATAAGAAGGAAAGGGGGGGGGGGTGAACTCTCCCAGAAAGAGTTAGTTCATTTACCTGGTTGGTATCCCAAAGATTGTGTGGGCCAAAGCTGTCCACATCAGAGCCCCCATGCTGCGGTCTGGTGCCATTGCATCCCTATATATATCCAACAGAATATTCTCTCTGGGCAACCAATTTCTCCCAATACCATCATTGCAGGGGCACTTTGGAAGTAATAGGGACTCTGATGTAGACAGAATTGGCCCACACAATCTTTGTGATACCAACCAGGTAAATGACAGCAAGGTTGCTTTTGCATTTTTTTTTTTTTTTTTATTAAAGGTATTACTTTAAGGTTTTTTTTTTGTTTACAATTTTATTGCTATCACAAGGGGGCTAGTAATCTTCATATGTGATAGCATGTCCGCCGGCTGGTTGGAGTCTTGATCAAAGCCGGGTCTCTGATGACGTAACCCAAAGGCGGCGTCCATGACGTCATGTCCGGATTGCTCGACTGCTAAAGGCGCCGAATTTCAAAAGCGACTGTATTCAAAAATGCAGTTTTCGGCAGTGCAGTGGAGGGGTCTAGGGTCTTTAAGACCCCGATCCCTCCATAAAGAGTACCTGTCACTGCCTATTGCTGTCACAAGGGATGTATACATTGCAATAAAATTGATCAGATAATTAAAAAAAAAAAAAAAAAACCTGTGCTAAAATTAAATAAATAAATAAAATAAATAGGAAAAAAAAGGTAACTGCCCCATCGCCGTGAGCTCGCGCACAAAAGAAAACATATACAGAAGTTGTGCCCGCAAATAAAATTGCTGTTCAAACCACACATATGAGGTATCGCCACGATCGCCAGAGTAAAAGCAATAATCCTAAAAAAAGAGCTACTCTGTAACTCTAAACTGGTAACCGTTAATTTTTTTAAAGCGTCGCCTATGGAGATTTTTATTGACCGTAGTTTGTCGCCATGGGGCAGGTGTTTAAAAATTTTTAAACTGTAACATGTTGGGTATCTATTTACTCGGTGTGACTCGTGTGTGTGGTATCTATTTACTCGGTATGGAAAATAATTGGCTAACTTTACTGTTTAGTTTTTTTTAAATGCAGTAAAAAGTAATTTTTCAACAAAAAAATGAAGTTTGAAAGACCGCTGCGCAAATACCGCGTGACAAAAAATATTGCAATGACCGCCATTTTATGTTTTATGTTTGGGGGTTCTAAGTAGTTTTCTAGCAAAAAATACTGATTTTAACTTGTAAACAACACGTGTCAGAAATGGGCTCGGTCCTTAAGTGGTTAAAGGGGTACTAAAAGAAAAATAATAAATAACATATATATAATGCAGTCTGTCACTACCATTACCAAAGCAGTCTTTGTTTTTCTGTGCCCCCCATAACTTAAGCAAACCAAGCTGGGCAATAAAAATGGCAGTTAGAGAGCTGAAATAAACCATTTAACACTGGTGGGGTACTTTTCTATAATCAGCTTTTATCTACAGTATCTGCAAAACCTTTATCCAAAAAGAAAAAGAAAAAACTATTGCTTGAACTGCTTTAAAAATGTTAGATGGGGGGCGTTTATACAGGAAACTCACTTTAGGGATGACTGTCTTTCCATTCTTAAAAAAAGCTATTACCCATTGACATACCATTTCCCCAATGTGACAGCAAAGTCCCTGGGCGTGTCCATACTGGTGTCGGCCAAGGTGCCATGGACTCACATTCACACTCTTAGGGGCGATCACGGTCGGTTTTTGTTTGTGAAAGGTAAAGTTGTGGTTGCTACACTGTATGCTCCAGATGACAAGCAGGATCATTTTATCACACGGACTCTATCCAAACTGACATCCTTCTCGGAGGGACTACTGATCGTTGGTGGGGATTTTAATGTACCCTTGGTCCCTGCAGTTGATCCGTCTGCAGGTTGCTCATTGTTTTCCCCCGGCTCTCGCAAGCAGATTTTGCAGGCGCTACATGACTCCTAACTAGTAGATGTGTGGCGATTGCTACATTCTAGTGAAAGGGACTATACGTTTTACTTGGTTCCGCACAACTCTTACTCGAGAATTTACTTCTTTTTGATCCCACAAAGACATTTACATGCTGTTGAGTTTACCAGCATTGATTCAATTACGTACTCAGGTCACGCTGCATGAACTGGGCGTGGAGAAGGAGCTATTTCTGCTCCACAAGCAGGTCCCTGACCTCCTGTACTTCAAAGCCAAAGCGGACCTACAGAAATGTCGTCAATTTTCCTATGTCTCGGGGAATACAGTGGGTACGGAAAGTATTCAGACCCCCTTAAATTTTTCGCTTTTTGTTATATTGCAGCCATTTGCTAAAATCATTTAAGTTCATTCTTCTTCCTCATGAATGTACACATAGCACCCCATACTGACAGAAAAACACAGAATTGTTGACATTGTTGCAGATTTATTAAAAAAGAAAAACTGAAATATCACATGGTCCTAAGTATTCAGACCCTTTGCTCAGTATTTAGTAGAAGCCCCCTTTTTATCTAATACAGCCAGGAGTCTTTTTGGGAAAGATGCAACAAGTCTTTCACACCTGGATTTGGGGATCCTCTGCCATTCCTCCTTGCAGATCCTCTCCAGTTCTGTCAGGTTGGATGGTAAACGTTGGTGGACAGCCATTTTTAGGTCTCTCCAGAGATGCTCAATTGGGTTTAAGTCAGGGCTCTGGCTGGGCCATTCAAGAAGAGTCACGGAGTTGTTGTGAAGCCACTCCTTTGTTATTTTAGCTGTGTGCTTAGGGTCATTGTCTTGTTGGAAGGTAAACCTTCGGCCCAGTCTGAGGTCCAGAGCACTCTGGAGAAGGTTTTTGTCCAGGATATCCCTGTACTTGGCCGAATTCATCTTTCCCTTGATTGCAACCAGTCGTCCTGTCCCTGCAGCTAAAAAACACCCCCATAGCATGATGCTGCCACCACCATGCTTCACTGTTGGGACTGTATTGGACAGGTGATGAGCAGTGCCTGGTTTTCTCCACACATACCGCTTAGAATTAAGGCCAAAAAGTTCTATTTTGGTCTAATCAGACCAGAGAATCTTATTTCTCACCATCTTGGAGTCCTTCAGGTGTTTTTTTAGCAAACTCCATGCGGGCTTTCATGTGTCTTACACTGAGGAGAGGCTTCCATCGGGCCACTCTGCCAAAAAGCCCCGACTGGTGGAGGGCTGCAGTGATGGTTGACTTTCTACAACTTTCTCCCATCTCCTGACTGCATCTCTGGAGCTTAGCCACAGTGATCTTTGGGTTCTTCTTTACCTCTCTCACCAAGGCTCTTCTCCCCCGATAGCTCAGTTTGGCCGGACGGCCAGCTCTAGGAAGGGTTCTGGTCGTCCCAAACATCTTCCATTTGAGGATTATGGAGGCCACTGTGCTCTTAGGAACCTTAAGTGCAGCAGAAATCTTTTTGTAACCTTGGCCAGATCTGTGCCTTGCCACAATTCTGTCTCTGAGCTCTTCAGGCAGTTCCTTTGACCTCATGATTCTCATTTGCTCTGACATGCATTGTGATCTGGAAGGTCTTATATAGACAGGTGTGTGGCTTTCCTAATCAAGTCCAATCAGTATAATCAAACACAGCTGGACTCAAATAAAGGTGTAGAACCATCTCAAGGATGATCAGAAGAAATGGAAAGCACCTGAGTTTAATATATGAGTGTCACAGCAAAGGGTCTGAATACTTAGGACCATGTGATATTTCAGTTTTTCTTTTTTAATAAATCTGCAACAATGTCAACAATTCTGTGTTTTTCTGTCAGTATGGGGTGCTATGTGTACATTCATGAGGAAGAAGAATGAACTTAAATGATTTTAGCAAATGACTGCAATATAACAAAGAGTGAAAAATTTAAGGGGGTCTGAATACTTTCCGTACCCACTGTAAGTGTGGGAAGCTTCTGGCACGGACAGTTCAGGATCAGAAGAGGACAGCATTTATTCCTCATATCATTTCAGCCTCGGGTCAGAAAGTTACCCTCCCACAACATATTGTGCGGAAGTTTAATGTCTTCTATGCCTCCTTGTACGACTTGCCGCACCGTCAGGTACCATTGCCGCAAATGGAAGAATACGGTGCGTCCTCCCAACTTCGCAAAATCCCGATCGAGATCCGAAAGGAACGGGAGGCTCCCAACTCTTTGGAGGAGCTGCGCATTGCGATCAATTCCTTTAAACTATGGGATATTTTAAAACAGTGCTAACAGGCGTATAAAAATAAATATAAAGTGCACTGAAAAATGTAAACTATATATTATGGTAATAATGATATTAGTAAAGTGCATCAGTGATAAAAAATATATAGTCATACAATCACATAAATTATTTAAAGTGCAGAGAAATGTACCATATGATTATTTAAAGTGCAGAAAAATGTATTATATATAAAGTGCCAAATGTGCAAAAAGTGCAAAAAATATAGTGCAGTCCAAAAATTGAATACAGTCCACTTGAATCAAATAAGGTGCTGAATATCGTGCTCTACACAAAAGTGCCAAGTGCTTCCAAAGAACACTTTTGGGGATCCACTCACCAGACTTAGGAGAATTCTGAGCCTTATATAGATATATCCAGCTACACCTCCAAATCAACCTCCAGCCTCAGATGCAGGATATTAAACAGCCTTGGTGTCCCCCAGGATATCAATAAGGATGGGCCTCCAATGTACCTTCAATCACCTCTAAAACTCCTCCATGCTTAGAATCTCAAACAAAAGGGGGAAGGAGCCGAAAATAGTGAAGCCCGTTGGGTGATTTTATTATAAAAAATATTAAAAAGCTACTCACAAACATACGAAAAGTAACAGCGTTGTATACAGGTCAGTGGTCACAATGAGCCGATACACTTCCGGGTACGCTGCCGGCGTGCGTTCCATGGTGGTTTGCGGAAGTAACGTAGTGTGACGAGTATCTGCCAGGAAGTTACGTCGATATGTTTCGCCCGCCTATCTTGGACGTCATAAAAGACATGACTTTGATGACGCCCAATACTGCATGTATTCTGGTCCTGCCCAGAGCTGTCCCATTTCTGGGGAGCAGTTTGGGACCTGGCCCAAGAGTTCACCAACTATGTGATTCCAAAGAATCCTGCTTTTTTCTTGATGTATGTATCCACTATCCCCTTGAAAAAAATATAAAACATCAATCTTGTTCCATATCCACCGGCATGATCCTGTGTTCCTTTGCTTTGTCCTGTGATGACTAGTGTTATTGCTGACACATGACTGTAGGGGTTTGTGTTTCTAGTAAACACAATATGCTCACACACGCACCTTCGTTTCCCCCCCCCCCCTTTTTTTTTTTTTTTTCTTTCTCTCCTCCCCCCCCCCTTCTCTCTTTTCCTTTTTCCTCTCCCTTCTACTTTTCTTGCCCACCTTGGCTCTCCAGCCTTTCCGTCTCCTCTGTTTTTGCTCACACTCTTTCTTAAACAGGAAAAACAAGAAGGGGATGAAGCGGATGCTGCTGTTCCAGAAGCAACTGCACCTTATTGCTTCTTCTTATTCCTATTGTTATCTCTTTATGCTTTAGAGGTCCATGCCTTTGCTCTAACTGTTACTTTACAGCTACCTGTTCCCCATGCTGTGATTTATGGTGTACTGAATCATTACAGGCATACTTCTGTTGCTATTTGTTGTTACCGCATGTTGTTTCCTAATATGTGTTGTAATTATTTGCTTCGGGTCATCCGTCTTTGAATAAATAAAATATTTGGAAAAAAAATGTTAGCTGGAGCTGGTCTTTACATCACTAAAATCTATTGAAATATACAGTAATAGTCAATCTAAAACTCTCCTCCTAAGACACAGCTGCTGTCCAAGGATGTCTCTATTGCTCCTTCATAGATAGAGGAGACACCATAAGACAGGAAGTATGTTACTGGCCTGGTCACCATGGCAAAGTAAAGGAAACAAAAATGTTTGTTTTGAGGTTTAGATACACTTCAACCACTTGCCGACCGCCTCTCATAGAAGTAGGGTAGCAGAGTGGCTTTCCTGCGCTGGATCCCGTATCTAATACGTGATCCATTATTTCCGGGTAGGGGGTGCGGACCAATGATTGATAGCCAGCACCCGCTGATCGGTAAACAGGATGACAGGACAGAGCTCTGTGAATGTAAACAATACAGATCTCTGTCCTGTCAGTGGAGATATGCCAGTTTTTGTTTCCCTGCAAAGCAGGGAATAAAAACTGGCACATCCCTTAGTAAAAACAGAACACAGTGAATGCACCAAGCACTGTTAGGTACACATTTGTTTGATTACCCCTAATGTTAACCCCTTCCAAGCCAGTGTCATTAGTACAGTTACAGTGGATATTTTTAGCACTGATCACTGTATTAGTGTGTCAATGATTCCTCAAGTGTCAATTATTTAGTGTCAGGTTGTCCCACAATAAGTCGCTGATCACCGCTATTACTAGTATAAAAAAATAGAAAATAAATAAAAATTCCTGTATATATATATCCCCTAGTTTTTAGATACTATAATGTTCGCGCAAACCAATCAATATACGCTTATTTGGATTTTTTACCAAAAATATTTACAGTGCCTTGCAAAAGTATTCGGTCCCCTTGAACTTTGTGACCTTTTCCCACATTTCAGGCTTCAAACATAAAGATATAAAACTGTAATTTTTTGTGAAGAATCAACAACAAGCGGGACACAATCATGAAGTGGAACGAAATTTATTGGCTATTTCAAACTTTTTTAACAAATAAAAAACTGAAAAATTGGGCGCGCAAAATTATTCAGCCCCCTTAAGTTAATACTTTGTAGCGCCACCTTTTGCTGCGATTACAGCTGTAAGTCGCTTGGGGTATGTCTCTATCAGTTTTTCACATCGAGAGACTGAAATTTTTGTCCATTCCTCCTTGCAAAACAGCTCGAGCTCAGTGAGGTTGGATGGAGAGCGTTTGTGAACAGCAGTTTTCAGTTCTTTCCACAGATTCTCGATTGGATTCAGGTCTGGACTTTGACTTGGCCATTCTAACACCTGGATATGTTTATTTGTGAACCATTCCATTGTAGATTTTGCTTTATGTTTTGGATCATTGTCTTGTTGGAAGACAAATCTCCGTCCCAGTCTCAGGTCTTTTGCAGACTCCTGTATTTGGCTCCATCCATCTTCCCATCAATTTTAACCATCTTCCCTACCCCTGCTGAAGAAAAGCAGGTCCAAACCATGATGCTGCCACCACCATGTTTTACAGTGGGGATGGTGTGTTCAGGGTGATGAGGTGTGTTGCTTTTACGCCAAACATAACGTTTTGCATTGTTGCCAAAAAGTTAGATTTTGGTTTCATCTGACCAGAGCACCTTCTTCCACATGTTTGGTGTGTCTCCCAAGTGGCTTGTGGCAAACTTTAAAGGACACTTTTATGGATATCTTTAAGAAATGGCTTTCTTCTTGCCACTCTTCCATAAAGGCCAGATTTGTGCAGTATACGACTGATTGTTGTCCTATGGACAGAGTCTCCCACCTCAGCTGTAGATCTCTGCAGTTCATCCAGAGTGATCATGGGCCTCTTGGCTGCATCTCTGATCAGTCTTCCCCTTGTATAGGCTGAAAGTTTAGAGGGACGGCCAGGGCTTCGTAGATTTGCAGTGGTCTGATACTCCTTCCATTTCAATATTATCGCTTGCACAGTGCTCCTTGGGATGTTTAAAGCTTGGGAAATCTTTATGTATCCAAATACGGCTTTAAACTTCTCCACAACAGTATTTCGGACCTGCCTGGTGTGTTCCTTGTTCTTCATGATGCTCTCTGTGACTATCACAGTGCAGGTGCATTTATACGGAGACTTGATTACACACAGGTGGATTCTATTTATCATCATTAGTCATTTAGGTCAACATTGGATCATTCAGAGATCCTCACTGAACTTCTGGAGAGAGTTTGCTGCACTGAAAGTAAAGGGACTGAATAATTTTGCAGGCCCAATTTTTCAGTTTTTTATTTGTTAAAAAAGTTTGAAATATCCAATAAATTAAGTCCCACTTCATGATAGTGTCCCACTTGTTGTTGATTCTTCACAAAAAATGACAGTTTTATATTTTTATGTTTGAAGGTCGCAAAGTTCAAGGGGGCCGAATACTTTCCCAAAGCACTGTATATATCAGGCGCTTGCGTAGATATCAGGCCATTCAGTATCTATCGGTCAGTTCAGTATAGACCGTATATTGATCTCTCTCTATATATATAGGGCACTTGCATAGATATTAGGCCATTCAGAATCTATCGGTCAGTTCAGTATAGACCATACATTGATCTCTCTCTCTCTCTATATATATATATATATATATATATATATACACACACACACACACAAGGCACTTGCATAGATATTAGGCCATTCAGTATCTATCCACATACTCTGTTGACCAGCTGACTTTTATCAAAATGAATCAGGCCTGGATCAACAGCAGCTATCAAGCTGTCATGTACCTGGGTGTCCTTGAACCGGTGGGTTCCCAGTTTCACAGCTTGCAGCCCTACCTGTTGTGCCACAGGGAAGCTCTGGAGTTTTTGCAGTATTTTTCCAGCCTGAACCATTGCTTAGGACTCACTAGCCCCACCTGCTGCCAGCTGCAAACAATGTACAATTTCATTAGCCCATAAATAGCAGCGCTTCCTGTTACTCAGTGCCCTTTTGTTTGGATTATCTCCCTTGGTGTGCTGTATGCTCTGAGACTGATTATTGTGTATGAACCTTTGCCTGAATTCTTGACTTCTCTCCAGCCTGCCGATTCTGTACTTCACTGCGAGCTTGTGTATGACCTCTGCCTGTCTGATCATTCTTTGGATTTAGTTCATATACCGCTTTGCCTGATCTGTTGCCGGCCCGACCTCCCTGACTATGTTTTTGCCTGAATCCTCAGCACTCAAGCTCCACTTCGGACTTTACCTCACAGGTACCTTACACAAGCCCCTGATGCTGCTGTAACTGACTGAATTTGATAGGGGTCTGCCATCCCTTGAAGACTGCATATGCTGCCTATGCTATTCCTCAATCTTGATTCTGCTAGCTTCCAACAATGTTTTTGGTTTTCGTCACCAAGGCCTAATTTTTCTGCACTTGTATGACCGATACATACAATTTAAATTCCGTATGTAATTTTTAACAGCAGGCCCTGTCCCTGTGCCCTGCAACCAGCAAGAATAACTGTGAGGGGTTGCGATGTTCAGGCACCACCAACACCAAAGGCCCAATTTTTCTGCACCTGTATGACAAGTAAATGCGATTTCAAATTTGTATGGAATTTTTACCAGCAGAGCCCATTCCTGCGCCCAGCAAGAGTAACTGTGAGGGGTTGTGGTGTTCAGGAACCACCAACAACCAACGCCCAATTTTTCTGCACCTGTATGACAAGTTCATGCGATTTCAGTTTCGTATCTAATTTCTAACGGTAGGGCCTGTCTCTGTGCCCAGCAAGAGTAACTGTGAGGGGTTATGGTGTTCAGGCACCACCAACAACCAAGGCCCAATTTTTCTGCACCTCTATGACAAGTACATGCGATTTAAAATCTGTATAGAATTCTTAACAGCACGTCCCGTTCCTGCACCCAGCAAGAGTAACTGCGAGGGGTTGTGGTGTTCAGGCACCACCAACAACGAAGGCCCAATTTTTCTGCACCTGTATGACAAGTTCATGCAATTTCAATTTTGTATCTAATTTTTTAACGGCAGGGCCTGTCCCTTATGCCCAGGAAGAGTATCTACTAGAGCACTGATAAGAACAGATACTACATTTGATTTTATAGTGAGGGTTTGGGGTACAGCGCTTCTGGGGGGTGATGAAGCTAAAATAAAGTGGTGCAGTGGGTCTCAAGTAAAAGTGTAATAAATGTGCCAAATTAAATTAAATCATGTATCTCATTTATGTGTCACTATGTTTTGTGTAAAGTGCATGAGTGTGTCTAATCATTGGAGTAAATCATACAATAAATAGCATTAGATACAACGTGCAACCAATTACAAATAAATAAGTAAAAAAATACTATATGCAATCTTATACAATCAATGTATTCAGGTGATAAATAAAAGTGCTCAGTGCAATCTATAATCCATTAATTCCAATAACGATTAAAAAACCAATAAGGTGACCGGTGAAGTATAAAGTGCATTAGACAGTGATGTGCATGTTCTCACAGTCCTTTACAATAATGCAGGTGACTCAAAAAGTAAAATTAAAAGGTGGGGAGAGGGAGATGTATTCCAATGATGTGTCCAGATAGGGTTAATATCATCTAGGGATTCTGCCCTCCACTTCACACAGTGTAGAAAATGGTGGGGTGCTTCTTCTCACTTCTGTGCCCCTATAGGTGTACTACTGTCTCACCTCCAAATATCTCTTTACACGCCTTATAGACTCTGGCCCAGGAACCCTCACTACAAGTTCCTTTACTGTATGGTTTTCAGTAATGGTACATGCAGCATCTGGGTAATAATTATTGTATCTAGATATTTCCTTTGACAGCGCGTGACTCATTACATAATATACATTTGATCTTAGCCAAAAGGCAGAGAAGCAATTTCAAATTTGTATGGAATTTTCACGAGCAGGGCACTGATTGGCATTGATAGGTGGCACTGGTGAGCACTGATAGCTGGCACTGGTAGGTGGCACTGGTGGGCACTGGTAGCTGGCGCTGGTGGGCATTGGTAGGTGGCACTGGTGGGCACTTGTGGGCACTGGTATGTGGCACTGGTGGGCACAATTTGCCCTTTCCTTTTCGGGACCAATGTCCCTCTGACAGTAGCGGTGATCATTTTTTCTCTCCTCACACTGATAGTGTGAGGATAAAAAAAACAGCTGATCGCCGGCTGCTGTTCACTTCAAATGATCAGCTGTCATTGGCTGACAGCTGATCACGTGGTAAGGGGGCGGGTAATGGCGCCCCTTACTCCGCTGATGACAGAGTGAGCCGGGCGCGCTTCGCAGGGAGCGCGCAGGCCGCTCGTGCATGGGAGGACATCAATGTACGCCCTCCCAGCAATTAAGGTCTACGCTGTAGCCATCTTTCGGCTATAGCACAGGCAGAAAGTAGTTAAAGACACAGCATGTGCATACCACAAATTACACCCCAAAATACATTCTGCTGCTCTTCCTGAGTATAAAAATACCACATGTGTGAGACTTTTACACAGCCTGGCCACATACAGAGGCCCAACTCACAAGTAGCACCTCCAGACGATCTAGGGGCACAAATTACACATATAATTTCCTGACAACCTATCACACATTTGAAGGCCGTGGAGCACCAGGACAATGGAAACACCCATAAAATGACCCCATTTTGGAAAGCTAACACCCCAACGTATATTCTTTGGGGCATTATGAGTCTTTTGAACATGTCACTTTTTTCCACATGTTTTTGGAAAATGTGGAAAGAAAATAAAAATTCATTTTTATTTTACACAAAGTTGTCCATTTATCAGATTTTTTAAAGACACAGCATGTGCATACTACAAATTACACCCCAAAATACATTCTGCTTCTCCTCCTGAGTATAATGATACCACATGTGTGAGATTTTTACACAGCCTGGCCACATACAGAGGCCCAACACGCAAGTAGCACCTCCAGGCATTCTAGGAGCATAAATTACACATATAATTTCCTGACAACCTATCACACTTTTGAGGGCCCTTCATATTTCTAACACATAGCATGTACATACAAAGAATTACACTCCAAAATACATTCTGCTGAACAAAGGGTAAACAAAAGATTACCTGTGGTTTTAGTAGTGCAGTTGTCCACTGAAGAGCTTTGTTCCAGTCAGCAGACAGGGACATAGTCAGCCACAGCGAACGGGATTGTCCAGGCAGCAATATTGTCCATAGTCAGTACAGGCAGGGATACTGCACATAAACGGTCTAGGATCAGTGCAGGTAGAGATATTGCCAGCAGTGCCAAAATATTGGTCCTAGTAGTAGGCAGGAGCATGGTCCATAGTACAGGTAGCCGGCCAGGAAAGAATGGGGACAGGGGTAGAGGCTTCTCCCACCCAAATCTCTTTGAAGCCTCTGGTCTCCAGACTCTAATCCGGAATGAGAAAACCAAAAAAATTAGTTTTCTTCATGCAGAAAAACAATTCTGAAGCCCCTCACACGTGAGACCCCTGTGTTATGAATTCCACTACTCTAGTAGCAGGGTAAAAGATCAGTCCAAGAGGCAGGCAAAAAGCGTGGTCAATAAACAGGCCGGGGTCAGTTCCAGAATGGGCAACGGTATTCACAGTTTAGCGTTAGGCAGAAACGTGAACAAATAACAAGCCAGGGTAAGTCCTGGAGAAGACAGAGGTATGTACAATTTAGTGCAGTTGCATAAGGGGTGTGGAGGAAAATGACAGGATTTTAGAATTACGTTTACTATACATCACTAATAATGTAGAAAAGGATGGTAATGGCGAAAACAGTTACCTATACAGAGGCCTGGTTGTGAAGGACACTGGGGGCAATAATACGCTGTGTCTCTTCTAACTCCTTCTCTGGAGCACACCCGGCATTTCTTTTGACATCTTTGGCTGGTTTCGCAGCGGGGAAGTTTCTCAGGAAAATGGTGTTCATAGAATTATTATTATTATTATACAGGATTTATATAGCGCCAACAGTTTGCGCAGCGCTTAACAAAATGAGGGCAGACATTACAGTTACACTACAATTTGGAACAAAAGGAATCAGAGGGCCCTGCTCGTTAGAGCTTACAATCTAAAAATCTGAACTAATCCTTTCTGGTGGATCTTCGGGGTACAAAAGGGCGATTATAATTTCTTCTTGGTAATGAAGATAGGATACGGGGGTCTTGGTAGATTTATGATAAATAATATAGGTATTATAAATGGCCAAACTGAAAAAATAAATAGAGACTTTTTATACCAATGGCGGGTTTTTCTTGTGGGAAGGTAGGGTTTGATCATTTGGTCATTAAAGTCGACTCCCCCCCATGAAAAAAATTATAGTCATAGACACATGATGGTTTCTTGATTGGGCCATTCCTTCAGGGGATTTCCACATAGGTGTCATTATGAATTGATGAGGGCATTTAGATGTTCCGTCTGTCCCTCCATCTGATAGCAGATGGTAATTTCTGGCAGACCAACAGATATTTCTCTGCACTTGCAGGTCTTTAAAGGGATAAAACATAAGAAAATGCACATGTATTGCAGAGATGTACTGATGATAAAAAATATTGCAGCACTGGTGATGTGAAAATAAATAAATAACAATAAATACGTGAAATAAGTTTCAAAAAAACAAAAAATGAACGACAATTCTTGAAAGGTATTTATTGCAGCAATACCAGTAGAACCCCAGATGATGTCTTGTGAGACGAAACGCGTTGGACAGCTACAGGTGTTGTGTCTACTTTGTCTACTACTTACAAGCGCTTTTTTTCTCATTGATACTGTAAGTGTTCCTACTTATAAAATAATTGGTTCCTTTATTGGTTCACACTATGTGAGCTTTCTATTTCATTGAGCTCTTGTGGAGGATATCTTGGCTGTGGTATCAAGCAGTTGCCCATTGATCTTTCCATATGGATGTTGTGATGCATTTGGAGGTGGTCCCTGAGTACTGAAGGCATTCCAGCGTCATCAATACAGTGACAACTATTTCTCCTCAGATGCGTGAGTGACCTAAAGAGTATATACTCTATTGGGTCCTATCCATCTGGTAAGCCCCCTACTTACCTCATTTACCATTGGTGGTCACATATACCAGATATCACTATATTTTATTCAAAGGAGATTCTGCACTTTGCACTTTTGGTGGACTTTCCTACAGACAACATTGTATATATTCACCTCTTTAAACTGGATGGACTATATGCATTTAATCATTATTTATTACTTATATGCACTTTTATGACCATTATTATGGTTTATGTCACAATGAACTTCAATACATGTTTGCACAATTTTTGCTTCATTTGCACATTTTGATCTGTATGTTTTGAAACTTATTTCACGTATTTATTGTTATTTATTTATTTTCACATCACCAGCACTGCAATACTTTTTATCATTGGTTATCATTGGTTATTACAAATTGTCATTTGTTTTTTGCTGGCTGCAGGTTATTATTATTAGCGCGGTATACTTTTTAACACATTGCAGAGATGTACTGCATTGTTAACAATTTTGTTGTGACGTGAATTTAACGGTTAATAACCACGCATTCTTTATATTTGAGCCGGAAACAAATCAGAAGGTACAACACAGATACAGCTGACATTAGGATTGGGAGGGAAATATGGTGCCATTGTTGACTTCTACAGAAGTAAGAAGCACATGGAAAGCCCCTCCATGTTCAAGATACTTTAAAAAGCTAGTTATAAATTGACTGGAATGGTTGCTATTTTTGTTTCAGTTTGCTGGATTCGGCTTAGGGACACACTGGAGGCTTTCAGCATCCACAATTTATTCATTCCTATATACTGTGTGCTCCAAGATGGGAGCTCTCATAGACTGGAGTTAGGGACCATACTATACCAAGGAACCTTGACAGTGCAGGCGGCGTGGTTGCTAAAACCTCTGTTTTTTAATGCACATTGTTGGATGTATTTATTTGTTTTGCAGTGTGCTAAGAATTGTTTGTTTTGCAAAAAAAGCCCTTTTCAAATGAATCATACTTTAAAAATCTAGTTATAAATTGACTGAAGTGGTTGCCATAACCATTTTTATCTAAGTAGAGCACCATGGACTTCTATGGGGACAGAAGAAAGGTCAGTCTCCTGGCTCCATAAAGGTCTATACTAAGACTGTCAAACATAGGAAAGTAGAAGATGCACCAACCTCAGATAAACAGTGAAGCAGAACGTCAGTGGATTTCATGGCAGAACTGTGTGTCTCTAGTTATTATTTGAACACACCCACACTGATAATACATGAAACCAGCTAATATGATTGGCAAGCAAACTCATGTAATGGAGCTCAGGGACAAATGGTATGATGAAACTCCTATGTTTAGCTGTTTTTTTTTTTTATTATATTGTTATACAAAAGTGTAAATAGCTAATTGTTTCTTAGATGAAAAGTAACATTTGAATTACTGAATAAATTATTGGCACAATAAAATGTTGTATTTAGGTACAATCCAGTCATTCAAAATACAATTTGGCAGTAATATATTGTTTGAAGCCTTGCCAGGGTGTGTTTCAGAAATTATGTATGATTACTTCTGCTAAATTTGTTCTCTGTAATAATTAAAAGACTATTTTGCATACTGAAAGAATTGAGTTAATTGATCTCAAACAGTTATTAAGTGATTTACATGCTTATCTTGGACCACCCACTATCTCCATACTCGATGCAATCATACATTATAGAGGATGTTTACATAATGCTTGTATGACATAGGGAAAAAATGTAAGCTTTAGCAATTTTAATTTAAAATTTTGACAAAAAATATTTTCTGTAAATTTTCAAGATGAAGTAATAGTAGAGGTTATTATATTGTCCATGTACTTCATACATAATGGGATATTTTGCAAGATATCATTTTTTTTTTTTTTTAAATGACTCTTTCATTTGCACCATTATAAAGCCATCTTAGGTTGTTTGGTGATGAATCAGAATACCAGTGATTCGTCATGACTGTCAAATCCCACCAACAAAGCATTGACTTAACAATGAGGCACAACAGAAACTTGGCACACACCTTAAAACGATTGGCCCAGGAGATCCCCCTGTGTTTTCGCTCTACAAAATGCAGCATGGATCTCAGTGCTAACTTGCTCCAATCCTTGTCTTCTGGCAGAAATTTCCAGAGCTTGAGGTGGGTGTTTCAAATAACTGAATATTCTTCATAAAAATGAGAAGGTTGAACACCCTATTATTTTCAGTTTGAATATTTATCATGCTCCAGGTCATGGACTGTGCAGCTATTCTAGAGGCCTCAGTGATGTCAGGGCTGAGGGCCTGAATGGATCTGCTTAGAAGCTGATTACAGGACCTCACTACAAGGGATCTTGTGTTGAAGGACTGTCTCACTCACCCTCTGGACTGTGTACAGAGGAAGCTGGAAGGTAGCAGCTATCCTAGGGATTTGTAAGTAAATACCCTAAATTGATACCTGTGACTATGCAGTGTTATGGAAATCACATTGCCTACTAGTAGTTGTGCAGAGGCACAGGGTAACAAGATACCAAAGAGGCTTACCTCATGATCTTCAACTGTGGGGGATAAACTGTCCAACATTCAGGTCTACTTAAGAACTTGCCTACTGGACACTTGCACCCCCTTCCTGCCCAGGGCCAATTTTTAGCTTTCAGCGTTGTCGCTGTTTGAATGACAACTACGTGGTCATGCAAGACTGTACCCAAACTAATCTTTTATCATTTTTGTTGAGACACAAAAAGCTTTCTTTTGATGAAAAAACTTTTCAAAAAACTTTTTCTTAGTTTCTGTTATAAAAGTTTGGAAATTAGTAACTTTTCTCTTTCACTGATGTGCACTGATTAGACTGCACCGATAGGCTGCACTGATGCGCACTGATGAGGCTGCACTGATATGAGGCAGCAATGACAGGAGGCACTAATGGCCTTCACTGATAGGTACTGACAGGCAGCACTGGTGGGTGCTGATTGGCAGTACTGATGGCAGTACTGATGGGCACTGCTGGGGCTGCACTGGTTATCAGTGTAGATGTCCCCTGTGTGGATTTGCCAGTTATCGACTTGTTTCCTCGCGTCCTGTCAGCTGATTATGTGATAAAGAGCCGCTGTGATCAGCTCTTTACCTAAATCTGGCAGGATGTCCATAGATGCTCTCCTGGCAATGTGCGACCATGCTGTAGTTGTCTTTCGTCTATAACATAGTCGTTAAGAGGTTAAAGAGGAACTCCAGACTCCTTCACAAAAATTAAAAGTCAGCAACTACAAACATTGAAGCTGCTGACTTTTAATATTGGACACTTACCTGTCGGGGGATCCCACAATGTTCTTCAATCGGCTTCGGGTGCAGGCATCGCCATCTGTAGTAAGGGAAACAGGAAGCGAAGCCTCATGGCTTCACAGCCTGTTTCCTACTGCGCTGCGCCTTTGAATAGTCCCATATTCTTCTGGAACGTGTGATGTGTCCCAGAAGACTGCGGGGGAAAAAAAGGGGGGGGGAGTGGCGAACTTCTGGCTCAGTTCGCCATGGCATAAAAATATGTGACAAATCTATAACTATAGAGAAAAGGAAACTACTAACATTCTTAATATATGATTAGCATATAAATGAACCATCACAATAAATAAATAAATATATATATATATATATATATATATATATACATCAAAACAATTAAGATGAGTGAAATTACATGTAAGTTACTATTAAACAAAAGAAAAAAGGTCCAATAATTCAGTCCCATAAACATGTGAACAACTTGATGCTGTGCTTTATGCAGTCTTCAAATATCCTTTATAATGAATAAAGTGCAGAGGGTCCCACCACCATTCACACTCCACTCTCACTGTTTGGACCTATTTGGTTGAAAATAGGTCAGATGTGCACTCCCCTTTAAGGGATTCACTCCAAGGCACTACTGCTCTCTCACAGTCCTCCTCTATGTTTCTTAAATAATAACTTTTAAAGAGCATGAAACTCATGAATACTTCAACTTTCCCTCTAGCTCAATATAATTCGCTGCACTTGCACAGTCCCCAAAACATTAATAGCATATCACTGGACTGTGCATGTTGGGGACTATATGTCCCATGATCCTATGGTAATACGCATGCATTCTTACAGTCCTTCTGCTGGTCTATTCCTTCTTCCCTCAATGGAGAACCAGAAAACAGAGTTAGGTACCTGGTAACTCCTTTTCTAGGAAGTCTTCCAGTGCAGCATCTGAGAGATGTGTTTCCTGTTTTAGGTGGGAGGAGACCTATCATCCACCATTTTAAAAGGACATCACATACCTTAGTGCCTTAGTAATATACAAGTACCAGAGGAACAACAGGCAAATTTACACTATGCTTCCATAAAACGTCCGCCTAACAAAATAGGGGTGGGTATGAGTGCTGCCCTGGAAGACTTCCTAGAAAAAGTTACCAGTTACCTAACTCTGTTTTTCTCAAGTCGCCTTCCAGGGAACTGGAATCATGTCCTAAAGGCTACCAGCGTCAGGCCCAGGGAATGGGTCTGGTAATGCCTGAATGTGTGGCATATGATTGTCCATGTATATGGATTGCCCAGGAGACCTAGCTCCTGAGGCCTCATCCAGCAGACAGATACATATACAACTGGAGTATAATCAAAGAGATACATGTATAAAGAACTGACTAGTGCTTAATCATGTAGAATCTGCTGCAACATTTCCTAGAGAAGGTGTGTAGAAAGACCACCAATATATAGAGTCAATGGTTGTGAACTCATAAATAAATTTAAAAAAAAAAAAAAAAAAAGTACCCTAGTCAGGCTCCTGCCCAGAGGTCTGATCCCCAAACCAGGCACATATACAAGTTGTCTATGTATAAAGACAACTATATTGCCAACTGCATATAGTCGTAGTTAAAGCAGTATGCTTATAATAAAAGCTTCTCAAATCATGGCCCATATACAGCTGAGGCCCATGCATGAAGTAGAATATCAGTAGTATCAAATAAAAACAGAGTCACAGATAATTGGCAAAAGCCTTGATCTTTGACACAGAGAACTTAGTTGAAAATTCGCAACTAGATGTCCAAAACCTAATAGTCTACTTCATGGTATTGTTAATGTCCAAACAATATCCTAAATGTAGACAAAATATCATAATGAGACATAGTATACTGCAGAACCATCAGAGAAGTTTTAGCAGCCAAGACTCTTGGGCCTTCCATGTGTAATTACCATCTGAATATATTCAAAGGGATGCAGTAGAAACAACTGAACCCCCATGTCATTATATAAAACACGTAAGGATAACATATAGCGCACCATCATATGGAAACTTATGGAAAAAAACCTGGTTCTAAAAGAAGGCTTATTAGAAACACAGCAAAGATGGATCAATAGTTTATGAAATGCACAGTCACAAATAGCGAATTTCACATGAAACGTTAATTTGCAAACAAAGGAAGTCTAGTTGAACTACAGCCACCAGAGATCCTGCCCCCAATATATCCACTTCATGTGTATGTTTAAGATAGACATAAAGTGCTAGCATACTGCAGAACCCTGAGGACAGTCGTGGTGCATTCAACTAAAAGATACCGCTTGGTCTGCAATGCATACACAATTAAGGTTTATGCCATCAAGCAGATAGCAGAATCCAGGACCTAGGTTAAAAACTTGCTCTGTGGCTACCAATGCATTATATATCTAAAGAAAAGTACACTGAAGTAAACCTGAATGTCTCACTCAGGTGAGAAGCACCCAAAGTCTCTCAATTTCTGAGGTCTTAGGCTGGCCATACATTATACAATCTTCTTACAACTTTCTGCACAACTCTCCCTAGATTTACCTTCAACCATGTAGCGCAAGGCCAGCCTAATTGGATACAATTGAAAGTGTTGTTTATTTTTGATCTCATATCACATGGTCTTTGGTAAATCCAAAGGAAAATTGCACAAGATAATTGAACCTGCATGGCCAGCCTTAACCTGGTCAGGCCTGGTAGTAAATTAAAGCTACTGACATCCTGAGCCTGAAAATGTGGCCAGAGCAGTCAGAAGTACACCACCTGGCTGTGAATAATGAGCAGTCATTAGGCACAGGTTTGTCTATGCAGCCCTTGCATAGAGGACTAGTACAAGATACAGTCAATTATATGTTGCAGGATCCACACCAAAATCAAGCACAAAGACTTGACCGTACCCAGACTGAAGGGAGAGGAAGGTGTCTGACTTCTTTTACAGAGGAGACCAATCCTTTTAGAACTCCCAGGGATTCTTTTGCCACAGGTTTGCTTATGCACTTTTGGCAAAGATGTTTGGCCTAACTGGCTGCCATTTGCCCTCAAAGGAAGCACATGCTTGGGGAGGGAATATACGCTGCTGCTCTTAGCCAAAATCGCAGCTACCACTAATTAGCATTAGGTGCATTGTGGTTTGGTAAGTACAGAATGCTCTGGCTTACCTTGGAGCGGTCCTGGCTCACAGGATAGGATGGTGCAGCATCCAACATTGTCAGCTTCAAGCAAACATCCAACACATGTTCCTTGAAAGCTTTCCTGCCCCTGCTCTGGCCCCACCCCCAACTTCCCCATCAGTAGTATGGGTGGACCCATACCTGCTGATAGTGTGCCTTGTCCTCCCTGCTGCAGAAGGTATCTGGCTCTGTAGGATTAAGGTTGCATGTTCCAGGTTCCAAAAAATACCACCTTGGCAAAATCGGAAGGGATGTCAGTCGCTGCACCCAATCAGGATGTACCTGCAAGTGACGCAACCATAAGTGTGGTGTACCACACATCTGGTCATACCTCTACCAGGATGGTGCCGGTCAGAAGTAATGAAGTCACCAGGTCCCACGAGCAAGGCACGGCAAGTGGGACCTGAGCAAAAAAGAGCAAGTGCCCCTCTGCCTCCTGGCTCTGCAGCAATGAGTGAGACACGCTATCGATTTGATGCTTGCAGATGGGAGGACGGTTGCTTACCCCCTAGTGGGAGCGAAACCTCAGGCAAAAGAGGAGGGAGTAACCCCAAGGGGGGTCCTCTAGTTGCCCCTGTCCTGAAGCTTTCTAACCTCCCTAGAAGCTTGTGCAGGCAGTTGGACAGAAAGGCCCTTGAAACTAGCACAGAGCCTAGAAGAAAATAACAAACTGCTTTTAGCTCCTGTTGATCTGGACTCTGGAGGAAACACAAGAACTGAGGCACCGAGGTATGTGACGGCCTTTAAAAATGGTGGATGATGCGTTTCTTGTTTTAAGTGGAAGGAGACCTATCTCTCAGATGCTGCCCTGGAAGACGAATATCATTCATATCATATCATTCCTTTTCTTTTATTTAATAAATGTATTACCCAACTTTTTTCCAATAGACTTTAATAGCCAGCTTTTTGCCTACAATGCTGTATACATCTGGTCTTTATATATACAGTTGGTATGCTGTATAGCAGGCATGTCCAGCCCGCAGCCCGGAACCACAGGCAATGCCGCCCAGGGCTGGACCGGCAGGGGGGGGGGGTTGAAACGGGGCAATCTCTCCCCCCGAGAAAATATTAGAGACTCTCCCTCCTGCTCTGGTATGGGTCGGTAAACCCAGATTACAGGTTCACGACCCGCCTTCCCCGAGCATCACTGTAAATACCAGAGTCGGCACTATAGGAAACAGAGCCAATGCTTCCTGTATAGGGCCAGCTCCTGCCACAGGCGGAGTGATACCAAATGCACTCCGCCTATGACAGGAGCCAGCACTATACAGGAAGCATTCGCTCTGCTTCCTCCAGCATGGCTCCTGTTTCATGCTGATCATGCTCAGGAATGGTGGGTCGGGAACCCACCAACAGTACCCGGCAGCAGTAACAGCCAGCAATACCCGCCAGCAGTAACAGCCAGCAATAACCACCAGCAGTATCCACCAGCATTACCCACCAGCAGTAACCACCAGCAGTACCCACCATTACCCACCAGCAGTAACCGCCAGCAGTAATCGCAGAAGTAACTGCCAGCATTACCCGCCAGCAGTACCAGCCAGCGCTATCCACCAGCATTACCTACCAGCATTACCTACCAGCAGTACCCGCCAGCAGTAACCCCACCAGCTGTACCCGCCAGCAGTCTGCAAAATAAGTAGAAAAGGTATGTGCATTAGCATGTGTAAATTGTTGCAATATGTTTTTTAATCACTAATTGTGTTTTGTCATAATATGTCATGTCCTTGTTCATACATGTATGGATAAGGACATGACATTTTCTGGTTGCCTAAGTCATATGTGCTAGGGGTGCAACTAGCCCCCAGCACATAACTGTAAATATCCCAGCATGTGCAGTGTTTCCGACTCCTACCACCATGACCACTTCAAATCACTGAATTGGTCATGGTGGTTAGAGTGTTCCTTTAATATCTCTCAGAAGAAGTAAACCTCTGTATACTGATTCCACTTCATTTGACCATCCTCTAGTTGTGTTAAATTAGTGTGGGGGGGGGGGGGGGGCGCAGCAGTGTTTTATTACTTATATACCCTAACTATAGTATATATATTTTATATGCAGCCCGAGAAAATTTCTCTACACTCAATGTGGCCCAGAGAAGCCAAAAGGTTGGACACCACTGCTATATAGAATCCATATATAACATTGTTTTAAACAAAGTGAGTGCTTAAAAGTCTTAGGTCTGTTAGGGTAGGGCTGATGGACTGTTCAGCACTCCCTATGTGTTTCAAATAGAAGGGAATGAGCTGTTAATCTATTTGCTTTTGGGCATAGCTGGGGTGTGGCTTGCTGTGTAGGGCTTGTGTGCTGTAAGTATACAGAACGTCTTTACTTACAGCTGCAGAACCAGCTAAGGGTGTGCACATAGGGGTTGCTACGCTGGAACTCCAGGGAGTCCCTGCAAGGCAGTACAGCCACCCCATAGGTGGAAAAATACTAGGTTGGTTCTTCAAAGTGCTCTGTTTTCACCATAAGGACTAGAAAGGGGCCAGCAATCCAAGCAAGCATGTGACTTATACCGATAAGTTTAGTTTGAATATTCATTGGTATTTCAATAGAATATGTTGGGGTTACATAGAGGAGAATCTTTGCATATTACTCTAATCATAGCAAGTATAATTGGACTTTTTTAAGAGTTCTAATGAAAGTTTGAAATTGTTTATTTATTTACACAGCGTCTTATTCAAGACTGTACGTGATGGATGCCAAATTGTTAAACTTAGAAGAAGTAGGTGACTCCTCATAAGAACTTCATTGTTGTCCAATATAAAGTTAGATATAAAACCTAGCTGTTTCAGCTGTACTGTCTTTACAAAAGGAGGGTGGCAGGAGGGTGAGCTCAGTGCTTTCTTTTATTGTTTTGCATGCTGACATTCTGAATGTGTAATGCTCAAATGCACCTGAATAACATAATAACACAATTCTGTAGAAAACGATAACCCGGAAGTTTTTAAAAAGGGTCACCAAACACCTGTTAGACACCTGCCAGTGTTCCAGCAATTCTAATTAATTCATTTTTTACTACTCTTCGTCAAATCAAATGTACTGCAGAGGGCAAAGACAATGTACCACACAACTGTACATGGAGAGGAAAAATCTTGAAGCATAATGAGGTCTAATTAAAACAGCAAGTTTGGCATTCGGCTGAGAATTTTCTGCAAGTACTGTGGCACCATCACTTCTTGTTTGTTCAGAAGTTGTTCCTTATTTCTCTTCATGGAAACAAAGTCAAGTTATCCTGACAGAAAGGTTATAACAATCGTAATTTTGCAACTTAGAGAAGATAGAAGAGTTTGGCAGAATGAATGATTTTCGTTTAATGTTTACCGGTTTCATGCGATTTTCGCACAAGAAAAATCAGAAAACAGAGAATGCGCATCCAGATGTTGCCAACAAGTGTCCCGCAGAGTTATTTTAAAAAAACTAAAAACCTTAATAGTTAATTATATCTGGCAAAAAAAGAAACCACTGATTAAATATTAATTTTTATGTAGAGATAAAGCACAGGGAGGAGTAGCAGCACCAGATTTTAAAAAAAATATTATAATGCAGTAATATTGTCACAGTTAGTAGAATGGGGGGAAAAAATGAGTATAAAAGCATGGGTCATAATAGAGAACACAATGAGTGAAACACATTTGGGTAATAACAGTTTAGTACCACGCAGGCCCGGACTGGGACAAAAAATAGGCCCGGGCATTTTAGACTGAGCAGCCGGGGGGGGGGGGGTGGCGTGGGGCGTGGCCTTCGTCGAGACGGTTGATGATAGGTTTAATGTTCCAGGATGTGTGGATTCGATTACGGTACCTTTTGTAGTTTATTCTGACAGACTGGGTCAAATTTAGATCAGAGCTGCCATATGATGCTTTTTTTTGTCTTAATTTAAATCCTGTTTTGAGTGTTGAGTCCTAAAAATAGTATGAAGCAGCACAAGATGAGGGTTACTCTAATCAAGGGGTAGACAACCTTTTTGGGCACAGTGTGCCGAAAAATGTTTTCAAAGAAATTGGGAGTGCCAGATACATAAAAAACAACTGTCAACTTCATATAAAGTAACTGCTGTAAACCACTTGAATAATAGTAAGAAATCAAGTGAGCGTTGCACCTTCACACATCAAATCAGCCCCAATTCCTGCACCTTCACAAATCAGATCACCTCAATTCCTGCACCTTCACACATCAGATCACCCAATTCCTGCACCTTCACACATCAGATCACCCCAATTCCTGCACCTTCACATCTCAGATCAGCCCAATTCCTGCACCTTCACACCTCAGATCAGCCCCAATTCCTGCACCTTCACACCTCAGATCAGCCCCAATTCCTGCACCTTCACACCTCAGATCAGCCCCAATTCCTGCACCTTCACACCTCAGATCAGCCCCAATTCCTGAACCTTCACACCTCAGATCAGCCCCAACTCCTGCACTATCACACCTCAGATCAGCCCAATTCCTGCACCTTCACCCCTCTGATCAGCCTGATTCCTGCACCTTCACACCTCAGATCAGCCCCAATTACTGCACCTTCACACCTCTGATCAGCCCCAATTCCTGCACCTTCATACCTCAAATCAGCCCCAATTCCTGCACCTTCACACCTCAGATCAGCCTCAGTTCCTGCACCTTCACAACTCAGATCAGCCCCAATACAGGAGATGGTTAGAGACTGCAGATATCGTACAAGAGACGGTCAGACTATGGACATGGTACAAGAGACGGTCAGACTGCGGGCATGATACAAGGGACTGTCAGACTGCGGGCATGATACAAGAGACTGTCAGCATGATACAAGCGACTGTCAGACTGCAGGCATGATACAAGAGACTGTCAGAGGCTGTGGGCATGATACAAGAGACTGTCAGACTGTGGGCATGATACAAGAGACTGTCAGAGGCTGTGGGCATGATACAAGAGACTGTCAGACTGTGGGCATGATACAACAGACTGTCAGGTTGGCCAAGAGGGAATATAATTCCCCTTTATTAGCACTAGCGGGGACAAATTATTTTATTCCAGGGAACAAACAACAGTTTGGTGAGTGGATATTAGATGAAGGGGCACAAATAAAAGATATATTAAATAAGAGGAAAATATATACATATCAGGATTTGAAACAAAAGGAGAATCTGATGGATTTGGAACGAATGGCGGTACCTCCAGTTAAGACATTTTATTATGGAATTACCTCAACCACTTAGATCGGGAGTGGATTTACACCCTTTTGAATGTCTGTTTGTGAAACAGACAGAAGCAAAACATAACATCTCTAAGATATATAAAATACTTATATGAATGGGGGGGGACCTGATGTGCCGCCATTCATTAGAAAATGGGGAGAGGAATTAGGCAGACATCTGGAGACCCAACAAATACAGAAAGTAGTGAAAGCAGTTCATAAGATAACAACAGATATAAGCTCACTAGAGCTGAATTATAAAAGCTGGGTGAGGTGGTATATAACCCCTGAGAAAGTAAATAAAATACAACCAGAAAAATCCCCTATGTGTTGGCGGGGTTGCCCCCAGATTGGTACAATGACCAATATATGGTGGGAATGCTCAAAGATAGTGGAATACTGGCAAAAAATCAGGCAGTTAATAAAAGATATAGTAGGAACTGAGGTTAAGGACGATCCATGGGTGTGTTTATTCCATAATGTTAAAGAACCGATTAATCAATACAGAAATACATTGATCCCTAGTCTGCTGGTGGCGGCCAAGGGAGCAATACCTAAGAAATGGCAGGAAGCAGAGGCTCCAACAATTGAAGAATGGTTTAGGAGAGTGGAATTTATACAAGAAATTGAATATTTAAGTCATAAAGATAAAGGGGGATTAGATAGACATGAAAAGATCTGGGTGATTTGAAGAGAGTTTTAAAAAAATAGAAGTTTTATTGAGGAAACAATAGAAGGCTATGGTGAAGTAATAAGGCATAGGTGGTGAAGACCATTGGCAACATGGGTGGGATGTGGGGTCGGGGGAGGGGGCGGGTGTGAGGGGAGTTGATTGAAAGGGTGTTTGCATCGTCTATGCTGTTTTTTTTATTTATTTATTTTTTTCTCTTCTTGAGTATATAAGGAGAGATGATGTAAATGTATGAAGATGTAACTGTCTGAAATTAAATTAAAATGAGAAAAAAGTAAGACTGCGCATATTTAGAAACAATAAAAAAAAAAAAAAGAGCCTTTGTCTTACGAGAATTTTCGTACAAATATTCGTTCAAAGGTTTTGATTTGCTGTGAAACAACAAGGAAAATCGGATGATTGTTTGCCCGATTTTTCATAGAGTGTGTACCCACCTTAAGAGAGCTCCCTCAGTGATCTTGTAATTTATCTTGCACATCTGCTCTGGAGGATACCTAGAGCAATGAGACCATGCTTTAACCCCCTTATGCTCCTTTTCTGCACCCTCAGACGACACTTTGTGGACAGCAGTGTCCAAGAAACACATGCCATGGTTTGGAAGTTGACACTGGGCAGCAAGATGGTGGTAAGAGATCACACAGTGTGAAAATACAGAGGAAAAGGGCAAAGGAGGTCATGGTGCACTTGGGGCACTTTTCACCAACCATCCTCTATACAGAGCTCTGTCTCTAAATCTATTTTAAAAAATGTTTTGTGTTTTTCTGTGGTACAGCTCTGCTATGCCTCTCTCTGACACCACAGGTGACATTTAACTCCTGAGAGATGACAATATAGTATGAAAAGAGAGGGAATTCAATAATATGAGTCTGAATTGATCTAAAATAATTCCCTTTCTGACTTCCCTAACAGGTGCAAAAACAGCACCCCAAGTTTTAAGGTGTCAAAAATGTACTATGAACGCTGCACCATCAACATTCCATGTTTTACCCTGCCCAACTACGTGATTGTATAGAGAGAACAGCTTTTTTTTTTTTTTTACTCTCCTCGGGTGGCCTCTAAATGAGTAGACAGATTCCATAAACAAGAGCAAGATCCCCTATTATTATTTCTGTTGCCTGATGGGCCATATCTGCCTTTGTCACCTTTGAATGTTGCACCGTACACGTCTTTCTTCACCTGATAACCCAGCTCTATGGTGATACATCGTAGCATGTTTTGGCTACCTCATTCATTGAGCACCATGAGCTTTTGGTTCAGTGTGGACACAATGTACAGTACATAATTGAAAACTTTGGACAACACTCTGGCTTACAAATAAACTGGAATAAGTCCACTTTTCTACCCATTGACCAGTTGCCACAACCCTTGGCAGACTCACCATCTCATATCCAAGTTGTTCCTGTTTTTAAATACAGGTTTTTTATTGCTATACTCAGATCGGCGCTTGGGATTCTCTCTCCCCTTGTTCCTGTTTTTAAATACCTGGGAATACACATCTTCAGATACATTACAGAATACCGCTTTCTCAGTCTCACTCCACTGATGAAAAAAATTCATAAGTAAGTGTTCGGTCTAGAATATGCTTGTCTGTGGAGTCAAACTCCTAAATATGGCTTGTGACCTGACTCAATTTTCTGTCTGCTGATTCAGTACTGGTTTTGCTTGTCTGATACTGATCTTGGCTTCTGATCCTGCCTCTGCTTCCCAAATCTCTATGTTTGCTGCCCAATTATTTCCGACTTCTGCTTGATCAACTACACTTCAGGATCCTGCTTTTGCAGGTTCCTTTGACAGCATTCTGCACAAACTCCAGTCCAGCATCAGTATTCCTATGCTACCCAGAGCATCTTCTGGCCAGGATCTGCTACAGGCACCTATGACACTCCTTGCTCTGCTATACCCTGTTACCAACTCCAGGGCAAACGGGGCAGAAGGTGTATGGGAGGCCCTCTCATCATTTGAGCCTCTACCATGTATGTGACAGTACCACTAAGCCCTTTCTTAGGCAAAAAGAGATGCTTCCATAGTGGACACTCTATACCAACAGATTGATGCTTTTCCCAAGCTGTCAAGAATTTACAAAATGGGTATTGCCAATTGAAAGGTCAAATCCAATCCGTTACTATGGAACTGAGTGCACCTACTGCTTTAGGTTACAGAGTTTCATCTACATCTGAACCCACTATGGCTAAACATGCCTCTCCAGCATCTACAGTAGTAACGCTGCCCCCAGTGACTAGGGTACTTACACCTGAGCACTCTTTATTAGGGATGATCGAATGGTTCGGGTTGTAATGTTCTGGTACCTTTGGTACCCTAATTCCACTTTCCTTAGTGTATGCGCCCCACCATTCTCTTTTGGTAAGGTGCGCATACACCTTTAAGACCGATGCTGTCATCATTGAGCGCCGCAGGAGCGGCTATTTCAACCGCCGGCGGTCTCACTAGCATTGTTTGTTCAACGCCGCATAACCTGCCTTGAAGCTCACATGCTTGCAAGCATACCTCGCTGTCAGAACCTCGCTGCTGATCCCTGTATCCCGCTACCAGATCACCCGCTCATACCGAACCTCTCTACTACTGCTTGCTACTAGTGATAAGTACCCCGCAGGGGAATCCTCCATAAACCTTCATACTAAAGCTTACACTATCTAGCTCTGCATACTAAGGACTGTTACTATCATCTGCACTATCTAGATTGCTAGCTCTTGAGCCTACTAACATCTATCCTTGCACTGGGTTAGTCTCTCCTGTATGTCATCTGCTATCCTATCATCTACTACCATACATGATTGCTAACCTATCTGCATCCTACCTGTTACCATCTCATTCTCAAGAACATTCCTCTCAAGTGTCTGTCAACTATTGTCTCTACTTAAACCTGTCTCTTCAGCCTATCACCACTCTACTACTATATACATAGATCACTCCAGGAACATCTTATTGAGTGTGTATATTTGTATGCTGAATCAGAGACTATCCACAGTGATGAGTCTTGGGAGTTGGGATTGGTATCTCAGCGTTTCTCTACATGACTACTGAGTGGAGTATTTCTGAAGCTGCAAATCCACATTGTTCAGAAAACGCAGGAGCGTTACAGATTGAATGAACCTTAAAATGGATTCAGCAGAATTAACCACTCAGGTGACACAATTAAAACAACAAGTAACTGCGTTAATACACGCACTTACTGAATTAAAAGAAGACAATCAGGCTCTGACGCAGCAGGTAACCTGGCTGTCACAACTTGCCGCTGCTCAGCACCCTGAACCCAAAATAAATCCTCCTTTAGTATTTACAGGCGATCGCAAAAAATTTAGTGAATTCAAAAACGCATGTGAGTTACTTTTCTTGCTAAAACCTCGTACCTACCTTACCGATCATATCAAGGTTTGCACTATTATTTATTACCTAACAGGCGATCCACGGGCCTGGGCAGACTCTCTCCTTGAGAAAAACGATCAGCTTCTCAACTCCTACGCTTTATTTCTAGCGGAACTTGCTAGTCTATATGATGACCCCAATAGGCAGAGTACTGCCGATCTTCAATTGAGGTCCTTAAAACAAGGTAGGAGACCTGTGGAAGACTTTGTGGCGGAGTTCAAGAGATGGACCCTTGATTCAGGGTGGAATGATGCATCTCTGAGAACTCAATTTAGACTTGGCCTATCAGAGGCCGTTAAAGACGAGCTCGCCCGAGCGGATTTGCCGAATACCCTGGATGCTTTGATACAACTCAGTATCACCATAGATAGAAGGCTACGAGAAAGAAAGGCTGAAAAAATGGGAATGCCATTATCCAGTTCTTCTCGGATTTCGGCAGTTGACCCTACTCCTATGGAGGTAGGAACCATACGCCCACCTCTATCAACTACTGAAAGAGCCAGGAGACGATCTAGTAATCTCTGCTTGTACTGTGCATCCCCGGATCACATGATAAACGTCTGTCCCTTTGTCTACAAAAAAAAGGGTGAGTGTTCATATGTCCTCCTAGGGGGATTGACAACTTCAATTACTAACCCTTACCTTTTTGTCTTGACATTGCAGTGGGACCAGACCAGGATTACTACTAAGGCCATGATCGACACAGGATCTTGTGGAAATTATATCGACATACGTTTTGCTGTTTTTAAATAAAGTCCCTATTATTTCTAAACCTTAACCTGTTTTAGCGAGTCTTATTAACGGTATTCCTTTATCTTCTGGCCCGATCACTGATCAGACACAAGCACTCCTAGTCACCACTAACGAGTCTCATATGGAGACCACCACCTTCGACCTAATACCTTCACCCCACTTTCCCATTGTTTTGGGACTTCCCTGGTTACACACACATCAACCAACCATAGATTGGAAGAAACGGACCCTGGCCTTCCTCTCTTGCTATTGCGAGGGTACGTGTAACCTCCCGTCTTATGGAAAGATCCTGTCTGTGGTGTCAGATGAGATTGCACCACTATGCTATCAGGATCTGTCCGAGGTTTTTCTTGAGAAAAATGCTCAAGTACTGCCTCCCCATAGGGATTATGATTGTACTATTGATCTACTCCCAAATAGCAAATTGCCGTTTGGTCATGTTTATCCTCTTTCGCAGGATGAACTTTCCCATCTCAAGGAATACTTGGATGAGAATTTGACAAAAGGTTTTATTAGACCTTCCACTTCTTCCACAGCAGCAGGACTCTTTTTTGTCCGCAATAAGGACTCAAGTCTCAGGCCTATTATCGACTATAGGCAATTGAACGCCATTACAATAAAAGATCGCTATCCTCTACCGCTTATCCCTAAGCTCATTGAGCAAGTGCGTGGAGCTACCTATTTTTCAAAATTGGACCTGAAAGGGGCATACAATCTAATCCGAATCCGTGATGGAGATGAGTGGAAGACAGCATTCAGAACCAGATACGGTTTGTTCGAATATCTTGTAATGCCATTCGGGCTATGTAACGCTCCCGCAGCCTTCCAACGATTTATAAACGATATCTTTAGAGACTTACTTGATGTCTGTGTTGTGGTATATCTGGACGATATACTTATTTATTCACGATCCTTGTCTGAACATATAAAACATGTAAGACTTGTGTTATCCAGATTGCTTGCACACAACCTATACGTGAAACTAAAAAAATGCTTATTTCATAAAGAAGAAGTACTATTCCTAGGATACATCATATCCAAAACAGGAATCAAGATGGATATGAGTAAGATATCCTGTATTCAGGATTGGCCTATACCAACCACCCGCAAAGCACTACAGCGATTCCTTGGATTTTCAAACTTCTATAGGAAGTTCATCAAGAACTTCTCTGCCATTGTGAGACCCCTCACACAACTCACGAGTATTAGGAGACCATTCAAATGGTCAGATGAAGCAAATGAAGCTTTTCACTTGTTAAAGGCAAGTTTTACCTCTGCTCCCATACTACGCCATCCAGACCCATCCCTCCAATACATTCTGGAAGTAGATGCGTCAAACATGGCAGTAGGAGCAATACTCTCCCAACGACCAACTAATACTTCACCACTCCATCCAGTCGCCTTCTTCTCTAAATCTTTAAGCAGTCCAGAGGTAAATTACCCAGTGGGTGAAAAGGAACTGCTTGCTATAAAACTGGCTCTGGAGAATTGGCGACATCTACTTGAAGGCACCCGATTACCAATACTCATATATACAGATCATAAAAATCTTCAATATCTTCAGACTAACAAAACCCTCTCCCACCGGCAGGTACGATGGTCACTATTCTTCCTAAGGTTTAACTTTCTAGTGACCTATACACCTGCAGACAAGAATAAAAAAGCGGATGCGCTATCACGACTAACTGAAGATAATTACTTCGAAATCCCTTCCGTTCCTATAATACCCTACAAGCGTATTATTGGGGTTGTCCGTTCCTTGAAGGAAGAGGTTCTGCACAGTATAAGTTTGGATTCACCCCCACCACAACTAAGTACTGATGCAGAAGGCTTCCTCTACTACAACGACAAACTTTACATACCCCCTACCATGCGCACCAAGATCTTGGAATTGTCGCATGATGTGCCTATGGCAGGACATATGGGTATGACAAAGACTCTTAATTTGCTTACCAGGCAGTTCTGGTGGCCTGATATGAAGACATCTATACAGAAATTCGTCTCTTCATGCAACGTCTGTGCCAGGTCCAAAATAGACACTACAAAACCATCCGGTCTACTATGCAGTCTACCAATACCCCAGACTCCATGGGAAGTTGTATCCTTGGACTTTATAGTAGAACTACCTCCTTCCAAAGGATTTAATACCATCTTGGTGTCAGTGGACCATCTGACAAAAATGGCACATTTCGTTGCTATTCGCAGACTACCTTCGTCCAAACAAACAGCGGAACTACTGATGAAACATGTCTTTAAGTTACATGGTATTCCGAAAACTCTTTTGTCTGACCGTGGATCGCAATTCATCTCCAAGTTCTGGCAAGAACTATGTCACATACTACGAATTGAGCGGAAGCTCACTTCTCCCTACCATCCTCAGACCAATGGACAGACTGAAAGAGTCAACCAGTGCATCGAGCAATATTTACGTTGTTACACATCATACCAACAGGATGATTGGGTGGATCTCCTCCCTCTGGCAGAATTTGCCTACAACAACGCAACCCACAGTACGACCAAACAGAGTCCGTTCTACTTGATTTATGGGTTTCATCCCACTATTCTTCCACCACGCATCCTTCCTTCAAATAACCCAGTAGCCTCAGACTATCTTACCCAAATAAAGGACTCTCTGGGTTTACTTAATACTACCATCTCACACGCTCATAGTCAACAAAAGAAGTACTATGATCTTCGTAGAAGACCTTCTCCTCAGTATGCTATTGGGGACCTCGTTTGGCTCTCAACAAAAAACGTAAGATTAAAGATCCCTAGCAAAAAGCTTGGGCCTCTGTTCTTGGGACCTTTCCCAATCAGGAAACTTATTGGAAAAGCTGCAGTACAGCTCACATTACCAACAGACCTCAAAATACATCCCATCTTCCATGTGTCGCTACTGAAGCCCCATGTTCCTGACCAAGGAATAAGGCCTACTATCCCACCTCCACCTCCTGTACAAGTTGAAGGTGGAGAAGAATATGAGATAAAAGAGATTCTGGATTCTCGTATCCACAGAAGAAGACTCCAATATCTAGTCCGATGGAAGAACTATGGGCCCCAAGACGACACCTGGCTAAATACCTCTGACATACATGCCCCTAGACTAATTCGCAATTTTCACGCGAAATACCCGGAAAAACCAGCTCCAGAGGCCTTCAGGAGCCGGCCTTAAGGGGGGGTACTGTAATGTTCTGGTACCTTTGGTACCCTAATTCCACTTTCCTTAGTGTATGCGCCCCACCATTCTCTTTTGGTAAGGTGCGCATACACCTTTAAGACCGATGCTGTCATCATTGAGCGCCGCAGGAGCGGCTATTTCAACCGCCGGCGGTCTCACTAGCATTGTTTGTTCAACGCCGCATAACCTGCCTTGAAGCTCACATGCTTGCAAGCATACCTCGCTGTCGGAACCTCGCTGCTGATCCCTGTATCCCGCTACCGGATCACCCGCTCATACCGAACCTCTCTACTACTGCTTGCTACTAGTGATAAGTACCCCGCAGGGGAATCCTCCATAAACCTTCATACTAAAGCTTACACTATCTAGCTCTGCATACTAAGGACTGTTACTATCATCTGCACTATCTAGATTGCTAGCTCTTGAGCCTACTAACATCTATCCTTGCACTGGGTTAGTCTCTCCTGTATGTCATCTGCTATCCTATCATCTACTACCATACATGATTGCTAACCTATCTGCATCCTACCTGTTACCATCTCATTCTCAAGAACATTCCTCTCAAGTGTCTGTCAACTATTGTCTCTACTTAAACCTGTCTCTTCAGCCTATCACCACTATACTACTATATACATAGATCACTCCAGGAACATCTTATTGAGTGTGTATATTTGTATGCTGAATCAGAGACTATCCACAGTGATGAGTCTTGGGAGTTGGGATTGGTATCTCAGCGTTTCTCTACATGACTACTGAGTGGAGTATTTCTGCAGCTGCAAAGCCACATTGTTCAGAAAACGCAGGAGCGTTACACGGGTCGACCATCGGTTCGACCCGAACATTGACTGTTCGAAATTTGGCCGAATTCCGAACTTCTTGCGGTAAAAGTTCGGAATTCGGCACCAGAACCGCCCAAAATGCAATGGGACAGGAACTGGGCTTTAAAAGCCCGTGATTGGACCAGAAACGTGAGTAAAAGCCAACTGAGGGGGCAGGAGGATGCTAGGAATGTGATTGGAGTGACTAGGGGGTCCAGAGGCCAATCAGTAGTGAATAGGCCCCCCAGTATATAACATAGCCCCGCCAAATCTCTAGCACTGTAATACAGGGGCTGTGGAAGAGAGTGGAAGCAGTTCTGTTACTCCTGCTGCAAAAGTGTCATTTAGCAATTATTAGTGTGAGGAAAGGGATATGCAGTGTAGTTAGGGTATTATATATCACTATAGTTAGATTCAATAATCTAGTTTCTGTAGGGAAAGTGTTAGGTGTCAGGGTGACCGTAGTGTAGTTTAGGGTGAACTGACTCTGACTGTCATGTCAGGGTGACCGCCAGAGAAAAAAGATAATTTTTCTTAGAATTTTTAGTAGAGCAGGGATGGGGCTCCGCTCCTTTCACACCTGGGCGTTTTTGTTTCAGGCGTTTATTGGGCTTTTTTGTGGACGTCTTTGGAGGCAGGCATGACATCTGAACTTCTGTGTAGGGGTATATATACACACAGACATATATGTATATATACACATACACACATATAGGTGTGAAAGGAGCGGAACCCCATCCCTGCGCTAATTAAATTATTTGTAGGGATGGGGTTCCGCTCCTTTCACACCTATATGTGTGTATGTTTATATGTGTATATATATGTGTGTGTATATATACCCCTATACAGAAGTTCAGATGTCATGCCTGCCTCCAAAGACGCCCAAAAAATGCCCAATAAACGCCTGAAACAACACACCTGGGCGTTTTTGTTGCAGGCGCTTATTGGGCATTTTTTGGGCGTCTTTGGAGGCAGGCATGACATCTGAACTTCTGTATAGGGGTATATATACACACACACACATATATATATATATATATATATATATACACACATACACACATATAGGTGTGAGAGGAGCTGAACCCCATCCCTGCAAATAATTTAATTAGCGCAGGGATGGGGTTCCGCTCCTTTCACACCTATATGTGTGTATATATATATATATATATATATATATATATATATATATATATATGTGTGTGTATATATACCCCTATACAGAAGTTCAGATGTCATGCCTGCCTCCAAAGACGCCCAAAAATTGCCCAATAAACGCCTGAAACAAAAACACCCAGGTGTGAAAGGAGCGGAACCCCATCCCTGCGCTAATACAATGTCTAAGAAAAATTATCTTTTTTTTTTTGGTTCTGGACATGCTACAGAGCTGAAACTTCACAGGTACACTTTGTAGACCCCCCAGACACCAAATCCAAAGAAATCTCTTCTTTCAATAATTTTTTCAATAATTGGCTCTCTATCAAAAATGACAATTTTTAAGAACTTTTTTGTGTGATTAATAGTCCCTGGGGTATGACCCAGAACCCTAGGCACTTTTTAGGGGCATTTATTGGGTGTTAGGGCTTCAAAATGGTGTTTTTTGATTCCATTATATATATATATATATATATATATATATATACACACATATATTTTTTATATATATATATATACACACACACACACACATATATATATATATATATATATATATATATATATATATATACCCCTATACAGAAGTTCAGATGTCATGCCTGCCTCCAAAGATGCCCACAAAATCCCCAATAAACGCCTGAAACAAAAACGCCCAGGTGTGAAAGGAGCGTAGCCCCATCCCTGCGCTATTGAAATTCTTAGAAAAATTATCTTTTTTTCTGGTTCTGGACATGCTACAGAGCTGAAACTTCACAGGTACACTTTTTAGACCCCCAGACACTAAATCCAAAGATTTTTTTTTTCAATAATTTTTTCAATAATTGGCTCTCTATCAAAAACGACAATTTTTAAGAACTTTTTTTGTGTGATTAATAGTCCCTGGGGCATGACCCAGAACCCTAGGCACTTTTTAGGGGCATTTATTGGGTTTTAGGGCTTCAAAATGGTGTTTTTTGATTACCGAAGTTCGGGTCCCATTGATTTCAATGGGGTTCTGGAATCCGGACCCGAGCTTTAGGGAAGTTCGGGTGTTCTGGCCAAACAAACTTTTCAAAAGTTCGATCATCCCTACTCTTTATGAGATTGGAGTAAGTCCTGGGCATTCAGGAGTGCTTGCCCCTTGTACTTCTCTCTCCCACCATGAACGTTTTCCTTAAAAGCAACCAAGGTGGGGTTTGTCATTTCTCTGCTGCTGGGCGTGGGGGGGCTTGGCCCAGTCCTGGGCTTATCGTCTACTCGAGCAAGATATTCCTGTATTGCACATAATATCTTTCTTTGAAGCCATGGCCCAAATATATGAGGACCCCCACCAAGCTGCCATTGCTCAGGCTACACTCCATGCACTACAACAAGACTGTAGGCCCATGGAGTGCAGACTGGAACAAGGCCCTTGCTATGAATTTCATCTAGGTTTGTCAGAACCTCTTAAAGATGAACCAAACAGGGTGGCACCGCCTGACTTTCTTGAATGCTAAATTAAATTATCCATCACCTGAGACTATATGACCAATGTTCTAATAGATCTGGCAATCTTCAACTGTCTTCACTGTTACTGAGAGTCTCTGCACCAACCTCAGCACCATCTGCACCAGACACATCCAGTCTCACTGAAGTTGAGGCAATGCAGATGGGACTTTTCCGTTCTCCACTCCCCACAGAGAAGAAGCCAATCCACCAGAAATCTAACCTATGTTTCTATTGTGGAGAGACTAGTCATTACAAGCAGGCTTGCCCTGTAAGACCCAGCAAGTCAGTCATTCTCCTCTTCATTGGTGGCTTGTGTACACTTTAGGGAATAACCCTGCTAATATCACTTTGTTTATCCCATTACAAGTGTCCAGAAGGACTATCCCAATATTGACTCCAATGTATTGCAGCTTGTTCCTTTTACATTACCAAGAGTTTTTAGACATTTTTAATAAAAAGAATATCCTTACTCTACCCCTTTACTGTCCCTATACCTGTCCAAACGAGTTTTTACTAAAACGCGAAATACCACTTGGGCGTATCCTTTCACTTTCTGAGCCTGAATTAGAAGCACTTTGCCAGTATATTTTAGAAAACTTGGAGAAGGGTTTAATCCACCTATCCACCTCTCCTGCCAGAGTTGGCATCTTCTTTGTTGAAAAGATAGACCATGCTCTTCCCCTTTGTGTGGACTATGGAGAGCTAAACAAGATTGCCATCAAGAACAGATACCCTCTTCAACCGGTCCCTGAACTTTTTCAAAGTTTCAGAACTGCCAAAGTATTTACCAAGCTCCATCTACAAGGGACCTATAAACAGCGACCTATAATCTTGTACATATTAGAGAAGGGGATAAATGAAAGACAGCATTCAGTCATTTTGAATATTTCACAATAGCAAAATCCCACAGCGCACAAGGAGAAACATTACAAATGTATGCAGCTGTGAACCCAAAAGCGCAGATCTTATACAAGGCAGAATCGTGTTGAACAGAAAAAACAATATTAGGTCACACTTGCATTGATTCCAAGGCACATGCCAATAAATAAATCTAGCGATAGTCTCAAAATAGTGTATTATATTATAGTGTAACAACTGTCCAACTGCCAAAACACTCTCAAATAATAGGGACTGATATGGGGTTAAATGTAGGCAAACTTTTTCAGGGCAAAGACAACCATACCTACTTCAAATAGGAAAGTGGCTCTATGTAAATAACCAGAAATTATAGGGAATTACCACCACTGCAAGTGTGATATGAACAAGCACTGCCAGTGTATTTGAACCTGAGAGGGGAGACTGTGCAGTATTAGCCGGAATCCTTGGAAAAGGATAAACTGGCCAATAGTGTCACTGTAACAGGACTACAATTGGGAGCTCCCCTACCCAGGTTATGGTGCCTCCAGCCACTGCTCTGACATCCTTCAATAAGGACTGCCAATCTTTTTCAAGAAAAGCCATAGGTATGGTGAAAATTCCTTATACATGCTCCTGTCTCCTCCCACCCTGACCCTTGCTTTCCCATGTACAAAAAAAGGAAATACTATATAGGTTAATAAAAACAATTATTCACTGGGCTCAAAAGTAAGATGTTTTTCATAATTTTCTCAAGATGACTGGGTGCACCTCTTACCTATTATGGAATTTGCCTATAATAGTTCTGTGAACAATGATAGGAACCGAGCATAATTTTTTTGCCAATTATGGATTACAACTTTGACAAGAGAAGGAAGGGGGCCTATTCCTAAACCCAGGAGGCAATGTATGGTTATCAACGATAAATCAGAAAATGCCATACCCAACAAAAAAGTTTGGAGTTTAGATTTGAGATATGTGGCATTTCTAATTGCACTAAAATTGTTCAAAGATGAATTATTAGATTGACCCTTCTCAAACAGGAATGGCTATAGATGGATCAAAATTAGCCACCAGCAATAACCGCCAACAGTAACTGCCAGCAGTACCCGCGAGCTGTACCCACCAGCAGTAATCGCACCAGCAGTACCCACCAGCAGTCTGAAAAATAAGTAGAAAAGGCATATGCATTAGCGTGTGTAACTTGTTGCAATATGTTTTTTAATAACTAGTTGTGTTTTGTCATAAAATGTCATGTCCTTGTTCATACATGTATGAATAAGGACATAACCTTTTCTGTCTGCCTAAGTCATATGTGCTAGGGGTGCAACAAGCCCACAGCACATAACTGTAAATATCCCAGCATGTGCAGTGTTTCCGACTCCTACCACCTTCAAATCACTGAAGTGGTCATGGTGGTTAGAGTGTTCCTTTAATATCTCTCAGAAGAAGTAAACCTCTGTATACTGATTTCATTTCATTTGAACATCCTCTAGTTTTGTTAAATTAGTGTGGGGGGGGGCGTCAGCGTGGGAAGGGCACGGCGGCGTTTTATTACTTATATACCTTAACTATAGTATATATATTTTATATGCGGCCCGAGAAATTTCTCGACGCTCAATGTGGCCCAGAGAAGCCAAAAGGTTGGAAACCCATGCTATATAGAATCCATATATAACATTGTTTTAAACAAAGTGATTGCTTAAAAGTCTTAGGTCTGTTAGGGTAGGGCTGATTGACTGTTCAGCACTCCCTATGTAATTCCCATAGAAGGGAATGAGCTGCCAATCTATTTGCTTTTGGGCATAGCTGGGGTGTGGCTTGCTGTGTAGGGCGTGTGTGCTTACAGCTGCAGAACCAGCTAAGGGTTTGCACATGAGGCAGTACAGCCACCCCATAGGTGGAAAAATACCAGGTTGGTTCTTCAAGGTGCTCAGTTTTCTGAAAAGCAAGGACTAGAAAGGGGCCAGCAATCCAGCAAGCATGTGACTTATACTGATACGTTTAGTTTGAATATTCATTGGTATTTCAATAGAATGTGTTGGGGTTACATAGAGGAAAATCTTTGCATATTACTCTAATCATAGCAAGTATGACTGGACCTTTTTAAGAGTTCTAATGAAAGTTTGAAATTGTTTATTTATTTACACAGCGTCTTATTCAAGACTGTACGTGATGGATGCCAAATTGTTAAACTTAGAAGACGTAGGTGACTCCTCATAAGAACTTTATTGTTGTCCAATATAAAGTTAGAAATAAAACCTAGCAGTTTTTGCTTTCAGCTTTAATGTCTTTACAGAAAGGAGGGTGGCAGGAGGGTGAGCTCAGTGCTCTCTTTTATTGTTTTGCATGCTGACATTCTGAATGTGTAATGCTCAAATGCACCTGAATAACATAATAACACAATTCTGTAGAAAACGATAACCCGGAAGTTTAAAAAAAAAGGCTTAGGCCACTAAACACCTGTTAGACACCTGGCAGTGTGCCAGCAATGCTAATTAATTCATTTTTTACTACTTTTCGTCAAATCAAATGTACTGCAGAGGGCAAAGACAATGTAGCACACAACTGTACATGGAGAGGAAAAATCTTGAAGCATAATGAGGTCTAATTAAAACAGCAAGTTTGGCATTCGGCTGAGAATTTTCTGCCAGTACTGTGGCACCATCACTTCTTGTTTGTTCAGAAGTTGTTCCTTATTTCTCTTCATGGAAACAAAGTCAAGTTATCCTGACAGAAAGGTTATAACAATTGCAATTCTGCAACTTAGAGAAGGTAGAAGTGTTTGGCAGAAAGGAAATTAAAAGGAATTTTTCGTGCCTCAATTAATTAAGGGAATGCTGCTCTTTTGCTATTTGCTAACTTTTGGCCTGCTAATATACTATTAAAAGTATTTTTGGGAGGGCATGGCCTGCAGCACATGTAAGAGGACACTATAAGAAAATCGGGCGATATTTATTAGTACGATTTTCGTATGCTGTGCACACAACTTTCGACAGCCGTGTCCGAATATTCATATGAAAATTCACAAAGGGACAAACTCCAAAATATCTATTGTACGGGAACAGAATGAACGATTTTCGTTTAATGTGTACCAGTTTCATACGATTTTCATACAAGAAAAATCAGAAAAGAGAGAATACGCATCCAGATGTTGCCAATAAGTGTCCGGCAGAGTTATTTTAATAAAACTTAAAACCTTAATAGTAAGGGTCCTTTCACACGGGCGGTCCGTATGTCCGTTTTTCATCCCATTTTTTTGCAGATGAAAAACGGACATAATGCATGTCAATGGGATTGCGGATGTCAGCGGATGACCATCCACTGACATCCGATTTGAGTCCTTTCTGATCAGTTCAGTTTTTTGGAACAGAAGAGAACCCTATTTTTCTTCCGTTTAAAAAAATGGAACGGACGCAAAAACAGATGTCAGCAGTGTCATCCGCTGACATCCGCAATCCCATTGACATGCATTATCCGATTATGCATTTATCACCCGCAAACAGATGGGATGACATACGGACCGGATAACACAAGTGTCATCCGTGTCCATGAAAAAAAAAAAAGTGCAGGAGCGGATCAAAAAACGGTCCGCTCCGTGTTAAAGGACCCTTAATCATATCTGGCAAAAAATAAACCACAGATTAAATATGCATTTTTATGTAGAGATAAAGCACAGGGAGGAGCACCAGATTTAAATAAATATTATAATGTAGTAATATTGTCACAGTTAGTAGAATGGGGGAAAAAAATTGTAAAAAAGCATTGGTCACAATAGAGAACACAATGAGAGAAACAAATTTGGGTAATAACAGTTGAGTACCACGTAAATATAAAAAAATGGGAGGGAAGACACTTGATTTGTCTAGGAATGTTTTTAGGGAATGGGATTACATATATAGGTTGGCCAAGTGGAAATACAATTCACCTTTAATAGCACTAGTGGGGACAAATTATTTTATTCCAGGGAACAAACAACAGTTTGGTGAGTGGATATTAGATGAAGGGGCACAAATAAAAGATATATTAAATAAGGGGAAAATATATACACATCAGGATTTGAAACAAAAGGAGAATCTGATGGATTTGGAATGAATGGTGGTACCTCCAGTTAAGACATTTTATTATGAAATTACCTCAACCAATTAGATCGGGAGCAGATTAACCCTTTTGAACGTCTGTTTGAAACAGACAGAAGCAAAACATAACTTCTCTAAGATATATAAAATACTTAAAGGAATGGGGGGACCTGAGGTGCCACCATTCATTAGAAAATGGGGAGAGGAATTAGGCAGACATCTGGAGACCCAACAAATAAAGAAAGTAGTGAAAGCAGTTCATAAGGTAACAACAGATATAAGCTCACTAGAGCTGAATTATAAAAGCCTGGTGAGGTGGTATATAACCCCTGAGAAAGTAAATAAAATACAACCAGAAAAATCCCCTATATGTTGTCAGGGTTGCCCCCAGATACAATGGCCCATATATGTTGAGAATGCCCCAAGATAGTGGAATACTGGCAAAAGATCAGGCAGTTAATTAAAGATATAGTAGGAACTGAGGTTGACGATCCATGGGTGTAATTGTTCCATAATGTTAAAGAACCGATTAAACAATATAGAAATACATTGATCTCTAGTCTGCTGTTGTGAGGGGAGGGTTCGAAAGGGTGTTTGCATTGTCTATGCTGTTTTTTTTTTCATGTATTTTTTTCTCTTCTTGAGTATATAAGGAGAGATGATGTAAATGTATGAAGATGTAACTGTCTGAAATTAAATTAAAATTAAAATAAGAAAAAAATAAGACTGTGCATATTTAGAAACAATAAAAAACAAAAAAAAATTATTTGTCTTACGAGAATTTCCGTACAAATTTTTGTTCAACAGTTTTGATTTGCTGTGAAACAACGAGGGAAATTGGATGATTGTTTACCCGATTTTCTTAGAGTGTGTACCCCCCTTAAGAGAGCTCCCTCAGTGATCTTGTAGTTCATCTTGCACATCTGCTCTTGAGGATACCTAGAGCCATGAGACAATGCTTTAACCCCCCTATGCTCCTTTTCTGCACCCACAGGTGACACCTTGTGGACATCAGTGCCCAAGAAACACATACCATGGTTGGGAAGCTGACACTGGGCAGCAAGATGGTGGTAAGAAATCACACAGTGGGAAACAACAGAGGGAAAGGGCAAAGGAGGTGGTGGTGTACTTGAGGCACTTTTTTTTAACCAACCATCCTCTATACAGAGCCTCCAAATCTACTTAAAAAAAAAAAATTCTGTGGTACAGCTCTGCTATGCCTCTCTCTGACACGACAGATGACATTTAACTCCTGACAGATGACAATATACTATGCAAAGAGAGGGAATTCAATCATTTAAGTCTGAATTGATCTAAAATAATTCCCTTTCCGACTTTCCCCAAGAGGTGCAAAAACAGCACCCCATGTTTTAAGGTGTCAAAAATCGACTACAAACGCTGCACCATCAACATTCCATATTTTACCCTGCCCAACTACGTGAGTGTCAAGGGAGAATCTCATTTTTTTTTTTTTACTCTGCTCTGTTGGCCTCTGAATGAGTAGACAGATTCCATAAACAAGAGCAAGATCCACTATTATTATTTGTGTTGCCTAATGGGCCATATCTGCTTTTGCCGCCTTTGAATGTTGCACGTCTTTCTTCACCTGATAACCCAGCTCTATGGTGATACATGGTAGCACGTTTTGGCTACCTCATTCATTGAGCACCATGAGCTTTTGGTGTGGACACAATGTACAGTACATAATTGAAAACTTTGGATAACACTCTGGCTTACTGATAAATTGTAATAAGTCCACTTTTCTATCCATAGACCAGTTTCCACAACCCTTGGCAGACTCTCTGTCTCATATCCAGGTTGTTCCTGTTTTTAAATACCTGGGAATACACATCTTCAGATACATTACAAAATACCGCTTTCTCAGTCTCACTCCACTGATGAAATAATCCAGAAGTGTTCGGTCTAGAATATGCTTGTCTGTGGAGTCAAACTCTTAAATATAAAAAATCAAAAATGTGTTGCGCCAGATCATATAAAAATAAACAAATGAAAACATAATTAAGATGATCCCATACATTTAAATCATATGAGAAAAAAGTCCATGTGGTAAGTGATGCTAAAATGGTGATACAAATACTCAGATAAGCATATAACATATGAAAAAAAGTCAGCGTGAAACAATGATGCTGCAAGTCTCAAAAAAACAAAACACCTCAGTGAATGTGCTACAATCCACCACCACAAATTCAAGCCTCTCACCTTTCTATCTGACCCAGGAGTCACCTAGGGTGAATGTTTTCATGCAAAAATGGGAAAATGAAGCCATTTTTAATAACAAACCAGCAGAGTTGATCACATACAAAAGATATATCGATGATGTTTTTATGGTGTGGAGGGGTACGCGAGATTCTCTAATGGAATTTTTAACATATATAGGTGCAAACCAATATGATATCTCGTTCTCACACACCATAAACATGGAGGGTTTGAATTTTTTAGACTTATTTATTTTTAAGAATGGAAACAGACTTTATACTAAAACACATTTTAAAGAAGTAGATGCTAACGGCTATATACCTCTAGGAAGTTGCCACCACCCCAGATGGCTTAGCATGATTCTGAAAATTAAGATGATGAGAATCAGGAGAAATTGCAATAGGGACCAAGATTATGATGATCAAGCTGATTTATTGATAAACAAATTTAAGTAAACGGGCTATAAAAACAAAGATCTAGTTAACACCAAAAACAAAATATTGAAAGGAAAGGTTTGTTCACCAAAAAAACAAGAAATAAAGAGGATTTTAGCACAGCGTTTTTAACTAGTTTCTCCAGACAACATTCAGAATTAGAAAAAATTTTTAAAAAACACTGGGCCCCTGCTTATGAGAGATGATGTTTTATAGACCTTTTTACCTTAATTTATTTACACTAAACCTAAAAATTTTGAGACTACAATTAGCTCACAACGTAGTCAACCCACCTAAAAAAACTTGTACATTTCTCGACCAAGTTGGTTTTTATAGTTGTGGGCGATGTATGATTTGCAGAACATCCAAACATAGGAAAAGGAAAACCATTGATTTTAAATCCTATGCCAATGGAAAAACGTACCAAATACAGAAATTTATCACATGTGCCTCAACGCATGTAACTTATCTCCTTTCATGCCCCTGTGGCCTCCAATACATTGGAAGGACCACTAGGGAGTTGAGAGTGAGATTAAGGGAGCATGTCTTGAATATTAAAAAAGGACTAAAAAATCATAGTCTCTCTCATCATTTTAAAATAGCACACCAAAAAGACCTTAGCCTCCTAACTTTCTGTGTGATTGATCGAGTGGAACCACACTGGAGAGGGGGTGATCTCAAAAAAGCCATATCTCAAAATGAGACACAGTGGATTCACCGTATGGAAACTTTGAAGCCCAGGGGTTTAAACATAGATTTAGATCTAAATTGCTTCCTTTCTAATTGGTAATGACCAGATTCACCCCTGCCATCGAGGGATAAATTGTTACCATTCAGTGACTTAATTATATTCATACACCCAGATGTATTTTTCATTTTTAGTCTCCCTACATCTGAAACTTTCCCAAACTAATATATTTTAGATCATTAATATTAAATGCTTACACAGTGGTCCTAATAACCAAAATAATTCATATTTTACTGAGGGACAAATTGTCGCCATTCAGGGACTCAGCACCTTATCTACATTTATACATTTAGATGGGGTTTTATTTACTGTTTTTCTATATACTTTTTAAACTAATATATTTTAAATGTATATACAGTGGTTTTAATAACCAAAATAAAAATGTATACACAGTGGTTTTAAGTAACCAAAATAAAAAACATATTTTAATATAATTTTAAGTATAAATATTAATAAAAATAATTTTTAAAGATATAATAAAATTTATATAAATATGTTTTGTTCATCCTCTAAATAATAATATTAACTATTTATCAAAACGACCTCTAATAAAAAATTACACATTTTTTAACAATTTTTTCAAATATTAATTAAAATATATAAATTATCACACTTTTTTCCACATATTTTTAATATATATTGTATATCACTATCTAAGTTCACAATTTAATAATATATTATTTAAATTATATAAACTCACATCCACTAATTATTATATCACAATATACTTATTTATTATAAATTACCAAGCACTATATTATTGGCCTAACAGATATATATATATACATAGGAAGAATAGGTCTCGTAATATGTTAATTATACATCTACTTAATATATTTGGTTTGTTTAACAGCAGAGACTAGCGTTTGTATTTGTTGAAGAGATGAATAAAGTTTTTTGTGTAAACAGGAAGTAACACCGTCTAACCATGCGAGCCTATATATTTATTAAAAATTTTCTAACATTAGAGCAATTATATCTATATTTTGAATGCCCAGAGAGGATTCATTCTTATTACGAAATAATATAAGACATTTATCAATTAGAGCACCGGACATTACGATCGTTTGTGCTAGATATAAATAGAGCGATGCTGACCGGATATGATGTCTTTGAAAACGCCCAATAATCGGGTGAAACACGTCGACGTAACTTCCGGTACGGATGGAACGCATCGTCACTTCCTGTCTGCTTCCTGGATCTCAGTGGAACGCATGCCAGCAGCGGTGTCCACCACCATTGTCAGATCTGTCTAACATGCGGTTTCTTTTCATTTAAGTTTTGTAAGTATGTTTTTTTGCTTTGGGGGAATAAATTAGTCCAAACCTACTACACTATTGGTCCCCTTTTTTTCTTGCATCTGGGAAAAGCGGAGCCTACAGTCGGAGCGATCCCATATAAGGCATCTTCAATCCTGGAATACCTATACCAAGAGCTGGGTTGCAAAAGCCATCTTTGATCTAACCAAGCGTTTGAAATTCACACTTGTGGTGAGGAGGGAACCAAGAGGGTCTGGCCACTCACTTGAGCACCGTTTGAACGATCGGTTTACTGCACCTGAGCACTTTTACTTGGACTCATAATATCTAAGAACTGTTTTATTAATTTGTTGCAATACATATTGGTTTCCTATTTTTACTATTTTAATTATTTATATTAATCACTTTGCACTTTATTGGATACATCACGATTAAGAATTGTATTATTGTTTGTAACACATGGTTGTTTTTACATATTTTTATATTTATATACACCATTAATATTGGTTTACACATTTTTATGAAATGCTAGCGCTGTAATAATTGTTACTTCACATGTGACAGTACCACCAAGCCATTTTTGAGGCCAAAAGAGATGCTTCCCCATTGGACACTCTATACCAACAGATTACATAGTTACATAGTTTGTGAGGTTGAAAAAAGACATCAGTCTATCCAGTTCAACCTAAGATGTGCTTGTGTTTGCTGTTAACCGTACATTGTATACCCCTGTATGTTATGGTCTTTAAGGTGCCCATCTAATAGTTTTTTGAAACTATCAATGCTCCCTGCTGATACGACTGCTTGTGGAAGAGAATTCCACATCCTTACTGCTCTGACAGTGAAGAACCCCTTACGTATTTTAAGGTTAAACCGTTTTTCCTCTAGTTTTAGTGAGTGGCCACGTGTCTTATTGTATTCCCTTTCTTTGAAAAGTTTGTTCCTTATGCTAGGGTCACCAGTACAGTATTTGTACATTGATATCATATCCCCCCTCAATCGTCTCTTCTCCAGAGAGAATAAGTTCAGTGCTTGTAGTCTTTCCTCATAGCCGATGTTCTCCATTCCCCTAATTATTTTTGTTGCCCTTCTCTGGACTCTCTCCAGTTCCAGCACGTCCTTCCTGAGGACCGGTGCCCAGAACTGGACAGCATACTCCAGATGTGGCCGGGCCAGAGTCTTGTAGAGTGGGAGAATATTCTCTTTATTTCTGGAGTGAATCCCCTTTTTTATACATGCTAGTATTCTGTTGGCTTTGCTTGCAGTGGCTTGGCATTGCATGCCACTGCCAAGCCTGTTGTCTACCAGTACCCCCAGGTTTCCCCCCCCCCCCCCCCCAGTGAGTAGCTTGCTTTCATGCGTTCATGTGTGCATTACTTTACATTTTTCAACATTAAACCTCATCTGCCATGTAGTTGCCCACCCCATTATTATGTTCAGATCCACTTGTAAGGTTTCCACATCCTGCATAGAAGATATTGGCATGCTTAGTTTAGTATCATCCGCAAATACTGAGATTGTACTCAATATCCCCTCCTCTAGATCATTTATGAATAAATTAAACAGGATTGGCCCCAGGACAGATCCTTGGGGGACCCCACTTTCGACACCCACCTAATCCGAGTACTCCCCATTAATCACCACCCTCTGGCCTCTCCCCTGGAGCCAGTTCTCTATCCAGGTACTTACCCTATGGTCCATATATACCTTCCTTAGTTTGTACAGTAAGCGTTTGTGGGGAACGGTGTCAAAGGCCTTTACAAAGTCCAGATACACCACATCCACAGGCTTACCTTTATCTAGGTGGCAGCTCACTTTATCGTAGAAGGTTAATAGATTGGTTTGGCAAGAACGATTTTTCATGAATCCATTCTGAATACTACCAATAATACCGTTTTCATTACTAAAGTCTTGTATGTGGTCCCTTAATATCCCCTCCAAAATCTTGCAGACTACTGATGTTAGGCTGACCGGCCTATAGTTACCCGGGATATATCTCGGCCCCTTTTTAAATATTGGTATCACATTGGCTTTTTTCCAATTAGCTGGCACCATACCTGTCAGTAGACTATCCTTAAAGATCAAGAATAATGGTCTGGCAATCACCTGGCTGAGCTCTTTAAGAACCCTCGGGTGCAAGCCATCCAGTCCCGGAGATTTATTTATGTTAAGTTTCTCTAGTTTAGTTCTAAGTCTATCTTCTGTTAGCCATGGGGGTACTTCCTGAGGTGTATTATTTAATTTATCATTACAAGCTGGGTTAGTGTAGCCCCCCGATTCTTTTGTGAAGACTGAAGAGAAGAAATTATTTAACACTTTCACCTTTTCTCTGTCCTCTGTGGTCATATTTCCTTGGTCGTCTTTTATGAGGCCAATGTGTTCTGGCCTCGCTTTCTTACTGTTTATATACTTTAATTTCTTGGTTTTTTTTTTTTACTCTAGTCCGCTATAAGTCTCTCGTGTTCTATTTTAGCCACCTTGATTTCGTCTTTACATTTCCTATTACACTCTTTGTAATGCTTGAATGCTGCCAATGACCCCTCAGTCTTGTATTTTTTGAAGGCCTTTTCTTTCGTTTTAATATGCATTTTTATGGTGGAGTTTAGCCACCCAGGGTTCAGTTTTGCTCTTTTAAATGTATTTCCCTTTGGAATGCACTGGCCAATCCCTTTGTTTAGAATGCTCTTGAAGCACTCCCATTTTTCCTCCGTGTTCTTTGTTCCCAGGGTTCTATCCCATTTGATATTTTCTAGCAGAGAGTGCAGTTTTGGGAAATTGGCTCTTTTGAAATTCAGTGTCTTTGCGCTCTGAGCAGCGATTCTTGGCTCTGAGGAAGGGGGCTCGCCCCCGAAACGCGTCAGCCTAGCCAGAACAGTTTCATGCGGTACCCTGCATGCCATCCAGCATCACATCACACAGTACCTGGGAGATTATATGTATATCATGTTGATGTGTGTACATTCACACCTGTTTTGTGAGTATAATATATACTTGTTAATATTTTAATAAATGTTTTTAGTGGTAATGCACTAGGTCGGTGCGCCCCTTTTCTTTTTGTTGTTGTTTGCCAAAAGGAATAGAGCCAGCAGCATTCTACGGCTGCTCTTCATACACCTCAGTGCAAGGCAGTATAAAGTCAATCGAGTGGGTGGGCAGCAACGTGTTTCAGGGTTCCGACTCCTTTGTCAAGCTTGCTCGAAGAAGGATAAGCTAACTGTTTAAGCATTGCGGGAGTAGACACCTGTAGAGGCGGGCACAGCATTAGGGCTCAGTGATACAGAGAACAGACGACTACAGGTGTCAGCAATATATACAAAACAACATGTATGGAAAACACTGATAGAAAATAAAGTCAATATTTATATTACTTAACATATTTGAGTCTGTCTAGGTAAAGTGCATATAAGAGTCAATTCATAAATAATGCAATTAGCAAGAATTATTCCTAATAAATATTAAAAGTAAAATAAAATAAAATAAAATAAAATAATAAAAATAATAAAGAAGAGGCATGCAGAATACATTCATGTCCATGCATCTAATGGCTACAAATCCCTTATTGTATGAAAGATATTGATGTATACATTGTCCCTTAGTACAATAAACAATATTAAAAACCAAAGCATGTGATTAAAACATGATAACATTAGAAAACCTATAAAAATATATATATTATATATATAGCTTCTATGAAGAAAACACAAAACCAAATATTTATATAAGTCTAAAGGATAAAATCAATACATTACATTTTTTTAAACCATAGGGTTATGTATTTAAATGTAAAAGATTTGTACAGCTGCAAGAAAAAGTATACGGATTTCTGCACAAATTGGTCATCAAATGTGATCTGATCATCATCATCTAAGTCACAACAATAGACAATCACAGTCTGCTTAAACTAATAACACACAAAGAATGAAATGTTGCCATGTTTTTATTGAACACACCATGTAAACATTCACAGTGCAGGTGGAAAAAGTATGTGAACCCTTGGATTTAATAACTGGTTGAACCTCCTTTGGCAGCAATAACTTGGGGTGTCTGGTGTGAATTGCTTTCTTGAGGTCATGCCACAGCATCTCAATCGTGTTGAGGTCAGGACTCTGACTGGGCCACTTCAGAAGGCGTATTTTCTTCTGTTTAAGCCATTCTGTTGTTGATTTACTTCTATGCTTTAGGTCATTATCCTGTTGCAACACCCATCTTCTGTTGAGTTTCAGCTGGTAGACAGATGGCCTTAAGTTCTCCTGCAAAATGTCTTGATAAACTTGGGAATTCATTTTTCCTTCGATGATAGCAATCCGTCCATGCCCTGATGCAGCAAAGCAGCCCCAAACCATGATGCCCCCACCACCATACTTCACAGTTGGGATGAGGTTTTGATGTCGGTGTGCTGTGCCTCTTTTTCGCCACACATAGTGTTTGTGTGTTTCTTCCAAACAACTCAACTTTGGTTTCATCTGTCCACAGAATATTTTGCCAGTACTGCTGTGGAACATCCAGGTGCTCGTGTGCAAACTGTAAGCGTGCAGCAATGTTTTGTTTGGGCAGCAGTGGCTTCCTCTGTGGTATCCTCCCATGAAATCCATTCTTGTTTAGTGTTTTACGTATTGTAGATTCGCTAACAGGGATGCTAGCATTTGCCAGTGACTTTTGTAAGTCTTTAGCTGACACTCTAGGATTCTTCTTCACCTCATTGAGCAGTCTGCGCTGTGCTCTTGCAGTCATCTTTACAGGACGGCCACTCCTAGGGAGAGTAGCAGCAGTACTGAACTTTCTCCATTTATAGACAATTTGTCTTACCGCGGACTTATGAACAGCAAGGCTTTTGGAGATACATTTATAACCCTTTCCAGCTTTATGCAAGTCAACAATTCTTAATCGTAGGTCTTCTGAGAGCTCTTTTGTGCGAGTCATCATTCACATCAGGCAATGCTTCTTGTGAAAAGCAAACCCAGAACTGGTGTGTGTTTTTTTATAAGGCAGGGCAACCAACACCTCCAATCTCATCTCATTGATTGGACTCCAGTTGGCTGATATCTCACTCCAATTAGCTCTTGGAGATGTCATTAGTCTAGGGGTTCACATACTTTTTCCACCTGCGCTGTGAATGTTTACATGGTGTGTTCAATAAAAACATGGCAACATTTCATTCTTTGTGTGTTTTTAGTTTAAGTAGACTGTGATTGTCTATTGTTGTGACTTAGATGATGATCAGATCACATTTTATGACCAATTTGTGCAGAAATCCATATCATTCCAAAGGGTTCACATACTTTTTCTTGCAGCTGTATAACTGAATAAGTTGAATGTCCAGTTGGATCATAAAATGGTAAGGACCTCAAATTTTAATCCCTTTCGGGTTTGAGTATTGAGTATAAAGATCGAAAAGGCTTCACTTCTACATAACCTTTGAAATCTATCAGCAAACGATGAACCCTCAGGGATAGATTCCCCCAGACCTACAGACCCTTGGTTGATTTGTTGTAGTACACCAAATCCCCATCTCCGATATGCCTGCTATATTCACTGATTCTTGCACAAACAGTGCAGATCCCACATATTGGAGGCCACAAGGGCAGGAAAGACAATATACCAGAAAACTGGTGGCACAAGAAGGATCTAATGGTGTAGGTTTTCCCACTTTCATCACAAACATTTATTTTCGGTGATCGACAAAACAGCTCATTTTGCCCTTTCTTTTTTTTTTTTGCACTGGTACATCCCTTCTAATTTGCAAAACTTGGCTAGGGAAAAGGGAGAAGGCTTGTATATTTCCTGCATCTTGCCAGAGATAATGATGTTTTTAATATCTGGGGCCCTCTTGTAAACAGATATTGGTCTGGTGGGAATAACTGAGCTGAGTTTGAGGTCTTGGAGTAGGATCCCTCAGTGATATTGGTAATAAACTTGAGATCAGAATTAGAATATGGTTCTTTGTCATTTACTTTAGGGGAGGTGTTGAAACACTCCTGGTGGGGCTTTCCAATAAGCTTAGAGTTAAATCCTTTATCCAGGAATCTTTCTTTGAGCATTGATCCTTGAGCGGCATTGTCCGAATCTAGGGAACAGTTCTTTCTTAGTCTGCAGAATTGTTCCCTTGAGATGTTATTTATCCATAGATACCATGTATGTATCCACCTAGGGTGGTGACAGCTGTTAAAATGTAGGTAAGTGTGTTTCAAGTGCGATCAAGAAAGATTAACCACTTTACCACCGGAGGATTTTGCTGTCTTACGTCTGGGCCACTTTTTGCGATTCGGCACTGTGCGACTTTAACTGACAATTGCGCGGTCATGCGACGCTGTACCCAAACGAAATTTACGTCCTTTTTTTCCCACAAACAGAGCTTTCTTTTGGTGGTATTTGATGTGCGATGTTTCACCTGTGCGATTTTTACTTTTTGCGCTATAAACAAAAAGAGAGCGACAATTTTGAAAAAATAACATATTTTTCACATTTTTTTATATGAAGTCCCCCCCCTAAAAAAATGTAAAAATCAAGATTTTTTATCATTTTAGGCCAATTTGTTTTCTGCTACATATTTTTGGTAAAAAAAATTGCAATAAGCATATTTTGATTGTTTTGCGCAAAAGTTATTGCGTTTACTAACTAAGGGAAAGATTTCTGATGTTTTTGGTGTTTTTTTTTTAACGAGTAATGGCGGCGATCTTCGATTTTTTTTGCGGGAATGCGACATTGCGACGGACAGATCGGACCCTTGACTGACATTTTTGACACTTTTGGGGTTACCAGTGACATTTCTACAGTAATCAGTGCTATAAATATGCACTGTTACTGTTAAAATGACACTGGCATGGAAGGGGTTAATTTTATTTGGAGAGGGAGGGGTTAATGTATGCCTGGTGCTTACTAACGTGTGTGGGGGAAGGTGACTGAGTGACACAGGGACAAATCTCAGGTTCAGCTATGCTGAACCCTGCAATCTGTCACTGTCTGTCACCTCGGAGATCCGCCTGCTCTGTTTACACAAGCGGGCGGATCTCCAGACTCGATTCCCCGACGATCGGGGAAGAGCAGCGGCGATCGCCGCTGCTCCTCCCCTGGCCCGACTCACGCTGTGACTGAAAACAGCGTGAGCGAGACTCCGGCGGTGCGCGCGCGCCGCCGAGAAGGGGGAGTGTCTGCCGACGTAGGTCTAGGTCTAGATTGTCATTATGAGGATCACAAGACAATTTACGGTACATGTTCCTAAAAGAGAGAAGTCTGTTGACTTCAGCGGTATAGTCAAACCTATCCAAAACAATGATGCCTCCTCCCTCATTCACCTGTTTTATAATTAATTCAGTATTATTGGTTAAAGCATCTAAAAGCTCTCCTTTCAGGTGAGCTAAAATGATATTGTTTATTATGAAAGGAATTTTTGGCAGAACAGAATTTGAGGATATTAGAATACGTGACCTAGTGAAATGTGTCAATGAAGGAGCCCCTGGCATGGATAGGTTAGAAGGTGGATCTGCACCTTAAAGCCAGTGTGGACCATCTTGATATCATCACCCAAAAAATCACCCTTAAATGTATCCCCACCAGGCCAGAGGCCCTCCAATATCCCTAAAGCCACCAAGTCTTCTCATTCCCTATTGGTGAGACTATTATCCGGATGATCCATGGGATCTGGATTGACAAGAATAGGTTTAGTTTTCATGTTAAAATAAAGTATTAATGTCAGTTTACAAACAAATGTATTGAGGTCACTAAATAACGTAAAAGGGATGGGATTAGAGAAAAGGCAGTGAGTAATTTTAAGGCCTTTCTTCAGCAAACAGACTTAATATGGGAAAAGTGTATAAGAGGAACAGCTGTATATTTCTATTTATTGTGTCTGTGGTGCTACTAGAAAGGATGGCCATAGACGTCTTTGGCTCCTTTCCTTTGGCTGGTTCGGCTTCACTGAATCAAGGCTTATCGATCTAATAGCCGTGTTGTCATCTACAGTGGTTACAATTTTCCCCTTCTGCTCTAGAGGCTGTTCACAGGCAATCTACAGTAGATTTAAGTGTGGTATGCTTTGTTTCCAACAAATTATGCTATTTCACTGATCCTGTGCCCTTGCTACTCTGCTTTTTGCACATTGATGGATCTGTTCAAGATCTACTAGAGGAGTTGCAGGATTCCAGTGTTTCTAGCTGGCCAAAATATAAAAGAACCTTTGTACTCTTTTCCTCAGAACTTTTACATTGAGCGCTGAACTTTATTTATGTACATCCTGTACATATATGTGTTGTGATATATGATAGGAGGATAGTACCGTACATCCTGTACATATGTGTTGTGATATATGATAGGAGGATAGTACCATACATCCTGTACATATGTGTTGTGATATATGATAGGAGGATAGTACCATACATCCTGTACATATATGTGTTGTGATATATGATAGGAGGATAGTACCATACATCCTGTACATATATGTGTTGTGATATATGATAGGAGGATAGTACCATACATCCTGTACATATATGTGTTGTGATATATGATAGGAGGATAGTTATCAAACTAACAGATAGACAATAGCCATTGTAATGGCGTGTCTATAAAGATATTTGTTGACAGGATTTTATTTCAAAATCATTGACAGAAAAATAAGGCATTTAGACAAACAATCAAATTCTTTGTACATTCTTTACTTTACACTTGAAAATGACATCCAGAATTGGGTTTTTCACCTTGTGAGTATCCGCTGTCATTTTCCATCTTTTTCATTGTATATTGTCAGCAGGATGAGTTGAATACAAAGTCTCTCTAAACAATTTTTTTACCCGTAATGTATATATTTAAGCATTCACTCGTTGTAAACAACCTTGGCAAAGAACAAAAAAAAACTCTATGTATGGTATGAGATTATATATATATATATATATATATATATATATATGTATATATATATATATATATATATATATATATATATATATATATATATATATATATATATATATATATACATATACACACACACACATACAGTATATACCGTACATTCATAAAGCATTCACGTTTTCAATGTTGTTATTTTGCAGCCTGATGCTACAGAGGTTTAAATTCATTTTTTCCATTAATCTGCTCTCAGTAGAGAGAAAAGGATCCACGCTTGTGGACGGTTGGCAAAGGCTGCAGCCTACCTCAAAATATGGCCGAAAGGCTATATCGGGATGTGTGGGTAAGGTGAGGTAAAGTGGCGCTGCCTGGTAACAGATAATTACAGTAAATGTGGTTGAATTATGTGCAAAGGTGCAAATGAATAAAATATCATACTAGTATCAAAATTAATATATAAATTAGTGGGGGTGTCTCTAAAGTGGTATGGTGCAATGTGCATAAATATGGTGTCTGTTAATCTCAGAAAGATCAAATATAAATATAAATATAAAAACACACTTCATATAACATAGGCTAAAAATATAAATACAGTGCATTCACATTTATAAATAAAAACAATCTTTAAATAGTGCTCGTGCGGTGAATAAACTGAAAACAGTCCAACAATCTATTAGCTTGCTGAGTGAGTCCGTGAATTAAAAAACAATATAGAAATAGTTGATCACCAATGATTATTCGGGTGAAATCCCGGAAGCGGCCGCCAACGAGGGATTCGCGGCCCCTACTGCTTGGATGCCCGTTGTTTTTACTATTTATGTGAGTACCTGACCTATTTATCTTACAATAAAGCTATTTTATATAACGGTACATCACTATATTGCCAATTCTTTCTTGTATATCATCATCGCATACATTCAAGAGAAGATCCTATTATCCGGTAAAAAAGGGGGTATCCCCTCCCCCCTTCCATAGGAGTCGCATAAAGACCACGCTGCAATAAGGCCCGTTACCCCTGTAGGGGTACATACCTCCGGTGAGTGCGGGAGCAATAGGAGGGGTGCACCTGTGTGTTTTTGCCCATCACTCACCCCACCCCAAAAAAGGCACTGCAAGCACTTTACTTTCACCCGAATAATCATTGGCGATCAACTATTTCTATATTGTTTTTTTATTCACGGACTCACTCAGCAAGTTAATAGATTGTTGGACTGTTTTCAGTTTATTCACCGCACGAGCACTATTTAAAGATTGTTTTTATTTATAAATGTGAATGCACTGTATTTATATTTTTAGCCTATGTTATATGAAGTGTGTTTTTATATTTATATTTATATTTGATCTTTCTGAGATTAACAGACACCATATTTATGCACATTGCACCATACCACTTTAGAGACACCCCCACTAATTTATATATTAATTTTGATACTAGTATGATATTTTATTAATTTGCACCTTTGCACATAATTCAACCGCATTTACTGTAATTATCTGTTACCAATCTGCTCTCAGTACCCCGTAATGAAAAGTGAAAACAATTTTAGAAATGTTTGCAAATGTATGGAAAAGGAAAAACTGAAACATCATATTGACATAAGTATTCAGACTGCAACAACAATTTTTGAAAATTTAGGTTCAGTTGTCTCCCATTTCTCATGATCTTGGCAAAGATGTTTCTGCACCTTGATTGAAGTCCACCTGTGGTAAATTAAATTGATTGGACGTGATTTGGAAAGGCACACACCTCTGTAAAATGCCTCACAGCTGACAATGCATACTGTTTAAACACAAAAGCCAAGTGGAACTGCAGAGCTCAGAGACAGGATCATTGCAAAGCACCGATCTGAGGAAGGTTACAAAACAATTCTGCTGCACTGAAGGTTCCCATGTGCACAGTGGCCTCCATAATTCTCAAATGGAAAACATTTGGCACAACCAGGAATCTTGCTGGTCACCATGCCAAACTGAGCTATTAGGGGAGAAGGGCCTTAGTAAGAGAGGTGACCAAGAACTTGATGGTCACTCTGACTGAGCTCCAGAGATCCTGTGTGGAGATGGGACAAAGTTACAGAAGGACAACCATCACTGCAACTCTTCACCGATCTGGGCTTTATATCAGATTGAAACCTCTCCTCAGTGCAAAACACATGAAAGCCCAGTTAGAGTTTGCAAAAGAGCATCTGAAGGACTCTCAGGCTGCGAGGAACAAGATTATCTGGTCTGATGAAACCAGGATTGAACTGTTTGCCCTCATTTCTAAACGTTATGCCTGGAGGAAACCACGCACCACTCATCACCTGCCCAATACCATCCCAACAGTGAAGCAGGGTGGTGGCAGCATCATGCTGAGAGGGATGTTTTCTAGCAGCAGAGACTTGGCCAGGCTTGAGGGAAAGCTGAATGATGCAAAGTACAAAGATATTCTCAATGAGAACATGTTTTCACAGCACTCATGACCTTAACCTAGGCCAAAGATTCAGACAACACAGGAGTGACTTCTGGACAACTCTGTGAATATCCTAGACCTAGAGTGTCCCAGCCTTGAATTGTAGATCTTTGGAGAAACCTGAACATGGCTGTCCATCGACAGTCCCCATCCAACTTCACTGAGCTTGAGTGGATTTACCATGTGATAGCGGTTGGCCAGTCACAGCAGCACAATAGTAAGCAAGCTGTCTTGAATGGAAGCCATTCATGACTGTTTTGATTGCATGTAGTCATGTGATCAGGACACCCTGGCCGGGTACTGAGTACCGGTTGACATTTTGGTCATGGGATTGGGCCATTGTGCGCCCAGGGAGCACGCAAGTGTGCAAATGCTGGGCAAGGTACCAGTACGTTGCTTAGCCTGCAGCTGCTGCCCGCCCACAGTCAATGTAGCAAGTGGTTAAATGAACCCTTTCACCGGCAAAAACATAAAGACTTACCTCGGCAACAGCGGAGGATTAACACACACTCCCGGCTAGATGTGTGTAAATTTTACAAGTGGAATGTTGGCTTTTCAGATGAAGTAATCCAGCAGCTTACATGGACCCCCAAAATGGGAGACTTTCCTTCCCCATAGTCATGGCTAGGTGTTTCTGGGCAGAGGGGAGGGAGTCCAGCAGCTCTTCCCTAGCTAGTAAGATCGTGGAAGCAACGCATATTAAGCCACTTCTAGTTTAAGCTGTCCCTTTTCCTGGCCGCTGTGGTTGAGGAAGAAGCAAATGGAGTTTGATTTGTGCTCTATTAGCTTTAGTAGAGAGCACGGGAGACATCAGGTATTTTTTTTTTTAGACCCCAGATGTCTCATTAAAGATAATCTATCACCTAATGTAAGAAGCTTCTCAGCACCCTATGTGATGGCAATAAAGTTAAGTGAAAAAAATCTAAAAAATGCAAGTTACACTTGAGCCCCCCCCCCCCCTCACTGCACACGTGAGAGCAATAATTCTAGGGCCATTGGCAACAATGGTTCGCTCTAAACTCATGGCTACATTCCTACATACATGGGACCATGGAGAATGCATGTAGCCACTCTCTGCCATAGATGAAAAACTATTTGGAGATCTAGGATGAGGCTGAGAGAAGGTACTTTTTTGAGTGAAAAATACATACTTGATTTGTTTTTTTCTTTTTGAAGAAATGCGTTTAGGGTTGCTTTAAGTTTGCACACAACATACCTAGTTGTGTAGCTTCTTAGAACCTGGATTCTATACTTCTGCAGCCATTTGTCTCAGCAATAATGGTTTTCATACAGCACTGACCTTGTGCACAGCCACTGCCTTGTAGTCATTCTATTGCTGAGGATAATACGTCTGTGTTCGGAATGTACTGTATGCTATAGAGGGTGTCACAGGCTGTAGTGCGGTGAGAGACATTTTAGTACCTAGATAGAATGTATTGTTTCTTGTAATTGCTTGCCATGACTTTTGACCTTATGTACAATATGTACCACAGTCTAACTGCAATGATTGGACTTGTCAGTATATGGATTACCCTTGACCCCCAGATATGGTTTCATACTGTAAATAATGCCTTATGAGAAATTATTACAGTCGTACACTTTAGGGCTCCTGTTGGGGTGGTGATGTGTTACAACGCATCGCACTGTTTACTTTTTCCTTTTTTTTTTTACTTTACCGATTTGTCATAAAACAACATTTAACTTAATTCTATGCACTGCATCATGTTGCAGCACTCTGCCTTGCCTTCACTGCATAACAATCCAGGCATGCTGTAAAACATACACCACCGTACATTATGTATAGTGTGCACAGGGCACATAGAAAACAACTGTTTTTAATGTGCCTTGCATTGAGCCTGCACTGATCATTACCGATTACCTCAGTTAAAAGCACCTGGGGGTGAACAAACCCTCATGGATTAACAGGGGTAAATTTGCAACATAAATGCCAGCTAAAGAAAGAGAGGTAAGTAGAGCTCATGTCCACCTGTGAATAAATATATATGAACCTGCTGCGTCTCCCTATGTGTTGCCATTTATACCAAAATATATATTACTACAAATAAAATGCATTCATTGAAGATAACTCATATTATCAACTTAAAGTGCCAATATAGCACTTTTTGACCCTTTCAGCTATACAGCCTAGGGGTCATTTAAGTCCGGTAAGTTGAACATCCAAAGGGGGAGGATTGGCACATTCCACAGCACTGGATTGATGGCATGATTCAGCACTTCTCTTCTGGCACTTAAGCACTTTTGGATCTATTTGGACACTTGCTGACACTACCTTTTTATATATATCTATATCACCGTTTTTATATAATACGTCTGTGTTTGGTGTGAATATTTATTCATATTTATTATTATTTATTGTGGGATTATAAACCTTTCTGCGCTGTATATTGGCACTTTATATTGAGAAATTTGGTTTTACCGGATTTTTGAACAGCAGCATTTAGGTTAATGCATAATTTTATTTATCCATAGCGCGGTACACTTTTACCTTTCATATTATCAACTAATTGCATGGCAAAATAAAATAAACAAAACAGTATAAATATTCCATTATGGTGTATAAAAGTCACATTTTGTGACCAAAAATGTGTATTCCTACAGTGATAAAAACACTTTCCAATGTGATCTTCTATAAATATAAACACTGTGCAATAGTGATGAGTGATTCCCACCACTGTCTCTCCTATGTTCTCACCTCCCGATTTGGACCTGCTGAAAGCAAGGCCTAAAATTGCTTTTCCCTTAGGCAAGGGGTGCCTTAAATCAGTGGTCCTCAGGGCCCACTAACAGGCCAGGTTTGCAAGATAACTGAAATACATCCCAGGTGATATAATTTGCTGCTCAGTGATTACATTACTCTAGTCTGCATCTCCCCAAGGTAATACTTAAAATCTGGCCTGTTAGTGGGCCCTGAGGACCGGAGTTGAGGACCACTGCCTTAAATCACCAAATCAAATTCAAATCATTCAAATCAAATTTGAATGCTCCTTATGAATCTCCTTTTTCTCCCTGGGGTGTTCGCATATAGGAGGATTGTGGCCCTTTAAAATTCCATGTGTCTATCCTGCAATGGGCTTAAATAACAGAGGGGGGTCCCCATAGTGTAGTATGTTGTAACTGGTTCCCGCATTCAGCGGTCACCTGGCTCCACCCAACGTGTGTCGTCAAAGGTCACGTGACTTTCCCAGGGGCACGGTCAAGAAAATTAAAGTGATGTGGGAGCCACGGCCCTGCAGTCTTTTCAGCACAGCTTGATTATGTACTTTGTTTGTAAGGGATTTTTTTTTTTAATAAATGATTTATTGAAACATACTAGGCTACGGGGATCCCCTCTGCTATTTAAGCCCATTGCAGGACGGACACACGATAATTTAAAGGGCTATACACAAACAATATGCGAGCACCCCAGGGAGAAAAAAAGGAGATTTATAAGGAGCATCCAAATTTGGAGAGACGATTTACAGTACCCCCTGCCCAAGTGGAAAGCGATTTTAGACCTTGCTTTCAGCAGGGCCAACCTGGCAGGTGAGCGCATAGGAGAGACGATGGTGGGAATCACTTATCACTGTGGTACAGTGTTTATATCTATAGAAGATCACATTGGAAAATCTTTTTGTCACTGGATGAATACACATTTTTGGTCACAATAATGTTGATTAACTGCACAATAGAAGACAATTTTATATACCATAATAAAATATTTATACTGTTTTGCTTATTTTATTTTGCCATGCAAGTTATTGATAAAATGAGTTTTCTATACTGAATGCATTTTATTTGTGGTTATATATATTTTGTTATAACATTTTTCTTTCACTAATATCAGCAACACATAGGGAGGTGCAACAGATTCATACATATTTATTCACTTATAGATGTGGAAACACATAACACATTGTTGTTTGCAGCCCCCCCCCCCCCCCATACATAATTTGTGTAGGTATGGACTGAAAGCCATCTAGCAGGAAATTCTAGAGCACTTCATGCTTCCTTCAGCTGACCAGCTTCATGAAGATACTGATTTCATTTTTCAGCAGGACTTGGCTCCTTCGCACACTGCCAAAAGTACCAATACCTGGTTTAATGATCATGGTATTACTGTGCTTAATTGTCCAGATAACCCGCCTGACCTAAACCCCATAGAGAATCTGTGGGGTATTGTCAAGAGGAAGATGAGAGACACCAGACCCAACAATGCAGAAGAGCTGAAAGCCACTATCAAAGCAACCTGGGCTTCCATAACACCTCAGCAATGCCACAGGCTGATCACCTCCATGCTATGCCGCATCGATGCAGTAATTCATGGAAAAGGAGCCCCGACCAAGTATTGATTGCATACTATACTGTACATGGATATACTTTTCAGTAAGCCAACATTTCTGTAATAAAAACTTTTTTTTTTTTTTTTTTTTTTTTTATTGGTCTTATAACTTAATTTTCTGAGATACCGAATTTCCAGTTTTCACTAGCTGTAAGCCATAATCATCAAAATTAAAAGTCAGAAATGTTTGAAATATATCAGTCTGTGTGTAACGCAATTATACAAAATATGTGTTTCACTTTTTGAATTGAATTCCAAAAAAAAAATTAACTTTTTGATGATATTTACATTTTATGGGATGCACCTGTATACACAACATGACAAAAGTCAATGAGGTTGATTTACTAAAAGCAAATTGACTGTTCACTTTGCTAGGGAATTTTCCCTTTGCAAAGTGAATTTTCACCGCATTCATTAAGCTAAGACCATCCAATCATGTTCAAGGAGAATAAAAAAAAAAACAGTAATTTTGGTTACACAAGATTGTCAATATAGTTTCATTTCATTCGCTAAGCTATTAAAAAAAGAAATGACCTTTCAAAGTGAATTTTCTCTTGAAAATTGAACTACCTTTTGCTTTTAGTAAATCAACCACAATGGGTACACAAAGTTAATATATTCCACACAAGAGAACTGTCTTACGCCATTTTCTGAAGGATTAAATACAACTGCACACATTAGTGGTGTACATTAGCAATCTGTATCATTCCATAAAATAGGCTCAACACACCATACCGCACACCACAATACACCAATCACATGCTAATCTCAGAGCCCATCAATGGATCAGAAGGTTGTCACTTGTCACTCACACCTGCATTGCAATTGCATTTATGTTCAACCTGGTCTCTCTTTGGGAACATAATAGATATATCCATTGTCTAGATACTAAAAAGTGTGCCTTTTCCTCTACTCAGAAATCTGGAAGATATGGTTTAGTGTAAAAGCACTGCTTGATATAATCTCTGCATATTAACAGTGTGTACATACACATTCTGTACCACAGCAGGCAGTTAAGCCATTGTACTAATCTGCCGCCACCTGCTCGACCCACACCACTGTACTGGGCCCCAGGCCGATAGTCAACACATCAGTTTGGTTTGGAATTGGGTATACAATAAATGATAATCTTCTAGTTTCTTGCTGGATATGCTACTGCACTTGCTGCAGGTTGAGAAATCGTTCACTGTTCATGGAGTCAGAGGGCAGAAACCTGCATATCTCTAGTAAAAATACGTGTTCATCAAGGCCTGTTAAGGCTCTGACAGTTTCGTCTATCTTGCCACGGGGCTCGGGAAGAGAAATGGCAGCTTTTCAAGCAGTTTATGGTGTGATGGATAGGTGCTGTCAGGATCTACTTGTTAGACTGGAGAACTGACAAGAATTACCTCCCTGCTTGAGGAACAGGCAAGCATAACACAGTCAATGTCTCCTATATTTTTGGAGAATGCGTGATGGTTGTGAATTTTAAATGAGAAGAGTCATGCTGAATGTTTAAGGAACAGTTTGGGCTTCCTGGCTATGGAAACGCTGATTTCTGCGCAGTGTAAAATGCAGGCAGCTTGTGATTCTTTATAGTGAGATTAAAAGCACAGACACATGTTATAGCATGCCGATGCCTGCTGAAATTTGTAGTTCACTGATAGATATCACAAATTGGTGAATATTTGTATAATAAAAATGGTGAGCAATATACTGGTACTGTAAAGGGGTACTGTGTTACACTGTCACTGCCAATTATATGGCTTGTTCTAACACCTTCTAATAAGTAGGTTTCTCAAGTTTGTGAAATATTGCTGGCATTTCTACCCTGCTGAAGTCTGATATTATTCAAATGTGGCTGCAATGCATGATAGGAAGTCCGTTTCTTTCATAGAGGTACCTGCAAGCATTATACTAAAATTGGGTCTTTAATGTGGATCTAAACCCTAACTGGACAATTTTTATTTTGCTAAAACACTGAGAATCAGACAGTTCTTTTTTTTCCATAAAATTTAGTTTTTTACTCTTTTATCATCAATTGTTTTGCATCTCAGAGCTGTTGATCTTTTCAATTCTCTTTCATCCACTTGCACATGCCCTCTCCCCAGCACTGGTTGCACATCAATGTAATATGCATGCAATGAAAAACAAGATTGCTTACCTTACCATCATTAAACATCCTGCCTACTACTGTAACTACTTGCAAGATGTATGCCTGTAAACCTGGTGGCATTTCAAATGTGCAATGTACAGTACAGCAATGCTGGATATCCAACACTCAGCTTTTAACATTACTCAGTATCATGTGTTCGTGTCCCTGAGTCAATAGAAAAGACATGATCATTTGACTGTGTTGCATCATGGTAGGTTCCAAAATGCTTCTATTGAATTTTGCAATTTAAACTCCAAATTTAACTGAGTATGGGGGTTGAAGTATCTACAGAAAACCTCTATCTGAAATCACAAAGTGCAGCTTTAGGACAAATAGGTTTATGCATTTCACAGCAGAAGAAAGATGCTCTGTGATCTCCTAATTGCATTCCTTTGTTCAGCCATAACCCCAGATCCCTTGTTAACATGATTAATTAATGAGCGTCATGCTAATTAACCCTTTCAGTATGTTCATTTACTATTAATTAACCCTTTTCCCTGGAAATGAGGACTAATTAACCTACCTGCAACGTGTGCAGCTATCAATGCTTACTAGATACCCAGGCATGCTAGAGGACCTCACCCTATTTCCCAAGTGCTCCTGAAGATTCGAGGGAAGATATACACAAATATGATAAGGCTAATTTAATTAACTGGGCAAGTGAACATGCCATATCATCTGAGTGTAACAGGACACCATTAACTACTCAGGTTAGGGCTAAATCTGACTGTAAACCATTTAGATCAAGGCTTGCTATATTCAGGCTATGCAGGTGTTACCCCAAGGGTCAGTGCAAGGATTTTTGTCTACTCAGGCGAAGGTGCATTTTGCCTTCCTCCCACCACCGCCTCCCACCACCCCTCCCCTCTAAAATGCTAGTGTGAAATTGGTGGGGTGTGGGAGTATGCATTCCCTGCTTCCCGCTCCAAAGTTTTTTTTTTTCTGTTTTTATTTGTCTCTTTAAATGTTTAAAACTTGGATTTTTTTTTTACACGACTTAATTGCTGTCATATAAGGAGCTATAGGTCCCCTATGTGATAGCATATAGGTAACAGGTTCTCTTTATGAGACATTCAGGGTCTATTCGACCCTGTATGTCTGTCTCTTCTTCTTTACTGCAGCTGATGGAACACAGATCAGCTGCTTCTCAGGGCACTGGTTGACAGCCCATAACCAGACCTTCCTCTCGTTAGAAAAGGAGGACCCTTGCATGGAAGAGATCAGGGCATATTTTCAGTTACTAAATATAAGTATCTCACAAAAATGAGTACATCCCTCACATTTTTGTAAATATTTTATTATAACTTTTCATGTGACAACACTGTAAAAATTATACTTTGCTACAATGTAAAGTAGTGAGTGCACAGCTTGTATAACAGTGTAAATTTTCTGTCCCCTCAAAATAACTCAACACACAGCCATTAATGTCTAAACCCCTGGCAACAAAAGTGAGTACACCCCTATGGGAAAATATCAAAATTGGGCCCAATTAGCCATTTTCCCTCCCTGGTGTCATGTGACTCGTTCGTGTTACAAGGTCTCAGGTGTGAATGGGGAGCAGGTGTGTTAAGTTTGATGTTATCGCTCTCACTTTTTCATACTGGTCACTGGAAGTTCAACATAGCACCTCATGACAAAGAACTCTCTGAGGATCTGAAAAAAAGAATTCTTGAGGTACTTAAATATGGCCTAGGCAATAAGAAGATTGCCAAGACCCTGAAACTGAGCTGCAGCACAGTGGCCAAGACCATATAGCAGTTTAACAGGACAGGTTACACTCAGAATAGGCCCTGCCATGGTCGACCAAAGAAGTTGAGTGCACAGGCTCACCGCCACATCCAGAGGTTGTCTTTTGGAAAAAGATGTAGAAGTGCTGCCAGCATTGCTGGCAGAGGATGAAGGGGTGGGGGGTCAGCCTTTCAGTGCTCAGACCATACGCCGCACAGTGCATCAATTTGGTCTGCATGGCTGTCATCCCAGATGGAAGGTTCTTCTAAAGATGATGCACATGAAAGCTTGCAAACAGTTAGTTGAAGACAAGCAGACTAAGGACATGTATTACTGGAACCATGTCTTGTGGTCTGATGAGACCAAGATAAACTTTTTTGGTTCAGTTGGTGTCAAGCGTGTGTGGTGGCAACCAGGTGAGGAGTACAAAGACAAGTGTGTCTTGCCAACAGTCAAGCATGGTGGGGGGAGTGTCATGGTCTGGGGCTGCATGAGTGCTGCCGGCACTGGGGTGCTACAGTTCATTGAGGGAACCATAAATGCCAACATGTATTGTGACATACTGAAGCAGAGCATGATCCCCTCCCTTTGGAGACTGGGCTACAGGGCAGTATTCCAACATGATGTTGGCCCCAAACATACCTTCAAGACGATCACTGCCTTGCTAAAGAAGCCGAGGGTAAAGGTGCTGTACTGGTCAAGCATGTTTCAGACCTAAACCCCTATTGAGCATCTGTGGGGCATCCTCAAAACAGAAGGTGGAGGAGTGCAAGGTCTCTAACATCCACCAGCTCCGTGATGTCGTCCTGGAGGAGTGGAAGAGGACTCCAGTGGCAACCTGTGAAGCTCTGGTGAACTCCATGCCCAAGAGGGCTAAGGCAGTGCTGGAAAATAATGGTGGCCATGCATAATATTGACACTTTGGGCCTAATTTTGACATTTTTACTTAGGGGTGTACTCACTTTTGTTGCCAGCGGTTTATACATTAATGGCTGTGTGTTGAGTCTTTTTTGAGGGGACAGAAAACTTACACTGTTATACAAGCTGTATACTCAATAGTTTACATTGTAGCAAAGTATAATTTTTACAGTGTTGTCACATGAAAAGATATAAAATATTTACAAAAATGTGAGGGGTGTACTCACTTTTGTGTTGGATGTTGGTGTTAGATAGCGGATTAGATGGGTCTCTGTTGCCCAACCGATGTATTTTTGTAAAGCACTGCGGCCCTCTACTCTTACAAAGTATTTTCCCCTATGTGCACACAATGCATGATGTTTGGATCTCTTCTTGTTAAATCTCACTATACATTTATTGAGCCAGAAAGTACTTCTATCCCATCCCATCATGAGCACCACACTCTGCTTCCTGTACCTGATGTTTACAGCCGCCAGTAGCATTGCATTTATCACTGATTTAGACTTGCATCTTAAAGCCCAGTTAGCCTAAGCTTTTACAGATTAGGTAAAATCAGGAAAGAGAATTAGTTAACTCTTCAGTAGTCTATATTTTATTTTTATTGTCACAGTGCTCCTGCGCATCACTCTGTGCAAGAAAAACGGTCTATCTCCAGCTGTCCAGTCAATCGTTGATGCTTCCTCGATGGCTGAAACATTGCAGAATGGCACTGGCTAGCAAGAACGCAGCAAGAGCAATGTATTGCTGGTTGGTGTATGGCTAGGGCCATATTTATCCAATTTTTTAAAATTTCTATACAGGAAAAAATAATTTTCTCCAATGTAAAAGCTAAGGGGTGAAGCAAGTTTTAGGCTAGGCTTCCTTGATTTAGAAGCCAATGTAGTTGCCTAGCCAGTATGAAATGGCTGGTTAAACAGGAAGAGGGAGGAGGTATTAGTGATCGAATAGGAAGGTAATTTGGGTGCGGTAGGCGTTCACATAGGCTGTGTGGTGAAAGATAAACCAAAATGTTGTGCACTCTGATCAGATGAGGACTCCATCTTGCCCATCAAGAAAAGCATAGATCAGCCATTAGAACATTTATTAACTGAAGTTAAAGGTGAAATTAAATTTTAAGAAAAAATAAATAAATGCACAAGTTTGTTGAGGAAAACATTTTTTTTCAGAGCATCACACTCATGATCAGTAGATTGTGGGTGCAATGAACTATGAAGACTCTCATTAGCTCCTTCGCAGTTCATTGAGAATTACAAGTTTTCCTCCGCGGTGGAAAACAGGTAGTTTATTCATTCACAGATTCCTTTGAATGAATGATGTGGCTGTGTGGGTGGAGCCCTGCACAGCCGCACTGTTTTTGAAAAGTGACAGCAGGTAAAGAACCCCAGCCCGGTTTAATGAGGGGGTGTGGGGGAGGGAGGCATAACTGGAGCATGTTACACCCTATACATGAGTGTAACATGCATCAAAAGGTGAACATATTCTTTAAGTACATACTTTTGTTGGCAGGGTGTAGACAGTTTTGGTTGGCTGCTTGAGTTAGATTGGCCATTTCCTCTGTATTTATTGCCCTATTTAACACTCTGTATACTTTTTTACATTTTTAATATTGTAAAGATATCCGTTTAATGCTAAATTAGTGTAAATGCCTATACGTCTTTGAAATTCAGTGTAGGACCATAAAATATTTCACAATTCAAACAGCTGGTCAGACAGGGAGTAATACCATAGAAGGCAAGTGGTCTCTTATTGATCCTAGCAATAGGGTGCTATCAATAGGAGTAATCAGTACTGAAGGACACAGTGCTAGGGTTCAGGTGGAATTGCGGGGGAGGGGGGGGGGCTGTTAGAGTAGTTTTAAAGGCAGAAGAGTTTTTTTTTTTATCTTAATGCATTTAATGTATTAAGATGAAGAAAATCCTTCAGTGTGCAGAAGCCTCCCTCAGCCCCCCTAATACTTACCTGAGCCCATCTTTATCCAGCGATGTTGCAGGAGTGTCTCAGCTGCCCAGGAGACTCCCCTCCTCATTGGCTGAGACAGCAGCGCGGCACGATTGTCTCCTGCTGCTGTCAATCAAAGTCAGTCATCCAATCAGGAGAGAAAGGGGGCAAGCCAGGTCACGGCTCTGTTTCTAAATGGACACTGGGAGCTGTGACTCGGCTCGGGTGCCCCCATAGCAAGCTGCCTGCTGTGGTGGCACTTAAGAGGAGGGAGGGGCACATAAGAGGGACCCGAGAAGGGGGGGGGGAGGATTGAAAAACCAACTGCACAGAGCAGGTAAGTAGAACATGTTTGTTATTTTTTCTTAAAGAAAAAAAAAAACTAGACTTTACAATCACTTTAACTGCTACCTCAGCCTGCGGTAGATAGAGCCAGCCCTCTAGATTACAGTGGTATAACATTTTAGACAAGCCTAAACATTCACCTAAATGTGTATTCTTTAACCACTGTATTCATACATTTTTAATGCATAATTTATTAAAACCGAGGGCACATTATACCAGACATTTCTGAGACAATTTATAATATTTTGTTTTACAGTGTTTATTGGTTGAAATAATTTAAAATTCACTGTTATAACTGCCAAATCTGTAAACCACACATTACCTCAATTAGGGTAGCAACAGATTGTCCCTTATTTTTTATGATAAAAAAAGTAAAATGTAATACTTCACAGTTTTGCATATTTATTCATCTAAACAAGCTACAAAATAATGTGGTGACATCTGTTGCAGTAATATAGACAACCACACACTATGCTGGCTTTCTCCTCAAGCGTACAAAATCTTGGTCAATATATTATTAAAAAAATCACTAAAAGCACAGTCACAAAAACAGACATTTTAATGTAAAAATACCATATGGCTTTATTTCAGATATGATGCACTTAAAATAATAAAATGTTCAGTAAGTCCACTCAAAACTGATAGCTCAGTATTAGGTTAATGCAAGGGCTGTATTTTGTATGCCCCCTGCCCTTATCAGGGCTATTTCATAATAGGCTCTACCCGCTTTTTTCAAAGCTTCCCGACTACTGTACTACAACCTGCATAGAAAGAGAACATGGTTACTTGCCATGCCAAGTGTCAAGATGTAACTAGAAAGGAAAAAAAAAGGCAAACATTGTTTTTGCATTGATGCTTTTACAAGCAGCCCTATGCCTACTACCTCTTATGGCAAAAAGTCAGATGACATGGTTAAAAAAAAAAGAATACAGAGATGACTCAAAACCCCCCCCCCCCCCCCCCCCGCAAACTGTTTTATAAATTCTCGTTCAGAAGGTTACAATTCCGACACACTCTTAGGTGGGGCCCAGGACCTGTCAGAGTGTTTTTAGTCCCCATAGAGCAGGGATCTTCAAACTATGGCCCGCCAGCTGTTGCAGAACTACACATCCCAAAAGGCATTGTAAAAAGCTGACATTCACAGACATGACAAGGCATTATAGGAATTGAAGACCTGAACAACTCGGGGGCCATAGTTTGAAGACCATTTCCATAGAGGAATAAGTCAAATAGCTAGGGCAGCTTAAAAACCTTTGGAGATGCAGGAGCTCTAAAAAACAGAAGATCAAAGAAAGATTAAAAATGCATTTGCCCCATTGCCAAAACCACCAATACAGGTGAGGTGCATTTCCCCAATTTCAACCCATAATAAAGAAAGAAAGAAAATGTGGGAAACTAAACTGCATCAACATTTTCTTATTCTATCCTCTTTAATCCCAGACAGACTCCAAGGTGTTGAGATCAGGGCTCTGTGGGAGCCAAACCATCACTTCCAGAACTCCTTGTTCCTATTTACACTAAAGATAGTTCTTAAAGACAAGTATGGTGGAGGTTCCTTGCAAGTAAGGGGCTTCATTTCTGCAAATGGGGGTGGGGATTTGGTCAGGATCAATGGTGTCCACAATGCTGAGGAATACAGGCAGATATTTATTCATCATGCCATGGCGGTTGGCGGTTTATCCCCATCTGGGGAAGGTGGAGAGACATTTGTTGGCCATATATCTGGATTTCTTCGACAGGCAGCAAGCTCTGCTGTGGTTGCCTATTGATCTTCCTTCTGGGTAGCCCTGCCCCATATAATTTCCTATGGAACAATTGTACTGTTTGGACTTATCTGACCCTGATAAACAACCACAGGCGGTTAGTATGTAAGGACATGATTTATGCCTTCATCAATTGTTTTCAAGTCGCTCCTGGCCGCTGACTCCTCCTTCCCCGCCAAAATACTGAGGCTTTGCACCCTATACCATGTTGACGTTTTGACTATATAGAGAGCACTGAACTGCTAGCTCCAGAAGAAGCGTCTTAAGCGAAACACGTCGAGTAACCTGGCTCTATGAATATTCTCGATGGACAGCAGTAGACGCACCTCTCATCTTTTGTGAGTTCTTTTGGATGTGAAGTATCTAAAAATACCGCAGTTATTATTGTTTGTGTTTGTACCTTATTATTGTGTTATGGAGATTTTGCATACTGATGCCTTTTTTGAGGCAAGTTACTTATGTTTTTGATGTATTTTTAGTTGTGTATCAATAAAATTGTTATATTTTAATATACTCAGTGCCTTTAAAGTCCATGTTTCTCCAACAACCTATTTCTATTCATCATGAGGGTGCAAGGTTTCACATGCTGTTTTCCTTAGTCAAAAGAAAAAAAAAGAGTTATTATGTACATTGGTGTGCGTAGACTTTATTAAACATACTGCACTTAGGGGCGCTCCGTCCGTTTTTTCTTTTGCCTCATTCACAGACAGACTTCCTGTGTGACAGAGCCGGCCCTTCGTGCAGTGTTTCATTCATTCCCCTGCTCACCATTCTCATGATTCACCCACCTTATGGACTCCATCTAATTCCTGCAAATTGTCATTAGGTAATTTGATATTATCGTTTTAATGTATTATTGATTATTCGCTACATGCTCACATTGACCGTATCACAGCTAATCTTTTATTTTGTTTTCCTTAGTCGAGATGCCAGCGTCTGCACCTGGAGCTGATTGACAACAACATCACTGGATCCCTGGACAGGGAAGTGTCTTTATATTAAAAGTCAGTAGCTACAGTATTTGTAGCTGCTGACTTTTCATTTTTTTGGGGAGAGGCCGGAACTCCTTATTAAGAGCTATCTTCAGTTTAAAAAAGAACAAGGAATCCTGGAAGTGATGGTTTGGTCCCCACAGAGTCCTGATCCCAACATCATCGAGTATGTCTGGGATTACATAAAGAGACAGAACGATTGGCTGCAGCCTACACCCACAGAGGGTCTGTGGATAGTTCTCTAAGATGTTTGCAACAACCTACCTGCCAGGTTCCTTCAAAAACTGTATGCAAGTGTACCTAGAAAAATTGAAGGTGTTTTGAAGGCAAAAGGTGGTGATTTGGCTTTCTCATGTGTTCATTTACTTTCCGTTTTTTTTATTTATAAAAATAAACTATTATCACTTCTATTTTTGAAAGCAATTGTAATTTAAAGCATTTTTTTACACCTGCTTAAGACTTTTGAGCAGTACTGTATATATAATTTCTTTCTTATCCATGACATAAAAATGAAAACCAACAGTTGTCATAAATCTCCCAGGATACAATATTCAGTTAAATTGCAGACCACACAATACGTGGTTATGGTGCCTAGAAGGCTGTATGGACTTATGGCCAATGCAAATGTACATGGTTCGATTCAATTTCCTGGACATAACTCCAACCCATCATATACAATTACCATATGAATTAGCACTTGCATGTGAACTAGTGCAAGACAATATGGTATATAGTTATAAAATTGTATTCCAGACTCATCCTCCTTGGCCCTTCTCAAATTCTACATAAGATGCCAATGTCTTGTTGGTTGCAAATTTAGTCATATAAATAGTTAAATCAAGGAGTAGCTGATATCTTGTGTAGTTTGTTCTCTTATAACTGTAATGTTACATAAATTCACTGAACAAAGTGTTTCTCAAATGCATGAAAAGGACAATCTAAATGTACTTTTGCAGTATCCATTTCTGGTAAATTATTAAGTATCCATTTCTGAGAGAAAACAATGTAACGTTGGAAAACAATCCTTTTTCACCCACAAGTGATTCAGTCTAACATGCAACAAGAGCTCTTAATAGAGGAATTAACTTCCACCTGCTCCCTCTCTGGAGTGGGACAGCGCATCTTGAACCCACTCAAAGGACCCAGATTACTCATCCATTTCGAGCAACTCCTCCACATAGATTTGCCGATGACTAAATCTTACAATCATGTGTACTATCCCTTCTCCATATATAGTGCATTTCTTTCACATTTTGTTATGTTACAGCCTTATTCTAAGATGGATTAACTTCATTATTTTCCTCTAAATTCTACAAACGAAACCCCATAATGACAATGTGAAAGAAGTTTATTTGAAATCTTTGGAAATGTATTTAAAATAAAAAACAAACATTTACATGTACAGTACATAGTGTGAGTATTCACAGCCTTTGCTCAATACTTTGTTAAAGCACCTTTGGCACCAATTACAGCCTCGAGACTTTTTGAGTATGATGCTACAAAGTTGGCACACCTATTTTTGGTCAGTTTCTCCCATTCTTCTTTGCAGGACCTCTCAAGCTCCATCAGGTTGGATGGGGAGCCTCGGTGCAGAGCCATTTTCAGATCTCTCCAGAGTTGTTCAATCAGGTTCAAGTCTGGGCTCTGGCTGGGCCACTCAAGGACATTTACAGAGCTGCCCCGTAGCCACTCCTTTGTTGTGTGCTTCTGGTTGTCCTGTTGGAAGATAAATCTTTGCCCCAGTTTGAGGTCCACAGCGCTCTAGAGCAGGTTTTGATCAAGGATGTCTCTGTACATTGCTGCATTCATCTTTCCCTCGATCCTGAGAAGTCTCCCAGTTCCTGAAAAACATCCCCACAGCATGATGTTGCCATCGCCATGCTTCACTGTAGGGATGGTATTGGCCAGGTGATGAGCAGTGCCTGGTTTCCTCCATATATGACGCTTGCCATTCAGGCCAAAGAGTTCAATCATTGTTTCATCAGACCAGAGAATTTTTTTTTACTCATGGCATGAGAGTCCTTCAGGTGTCTTTGGCAAACGCCATGTGACTTTTTACTGAGGAGTGGCTTCTGTCTGGCCACTCTACCATACAGGCCTAATTGATGGAGTGCTACAGAGATGGTTATTCTTCTTGAAGGTTTTCCTCTCTCCATAGAGAAACGCTGGAGCTGTCAGAGTAAATATTGGGTTCTTGGTGACTTCCCTGGATAAGGCCCCCCCCCCCGATCGCTCAGTTTGGCCGGGCGGCCCACTCTAGGAAGAGTCCTGGTGGTTCCACACTTCTTCCATTTACGGATGATGGAGACCACTGTGCTAATTGGGATCTTCAATGCTGCAGAAAATTTTCTGTACCATTCCCCAGATCTTTGCCTCGATACAATCTTGTCTCGGAGGTCTACAGACAATTCCTTGGACTTCATGGCTTGGTTTGTGCTTTGACATGCACTGTTAACTGTAGGACCTTATAAAGACAGCTGTGTGCCTTTTCAAATCATGTCCAATTAACTGAATTTACCACAGGTAGACTCCAATCAAGTTGTAGAAACATCTGAGCCCACGTTCACATTGGGCAGATTTGACATGTCAAATCGGAGCCTATTGCCAGCAATGGTACCTGTCCGGATTGGTGCAATACCGACTTTGCGGCGCCGCACTGATTCCCAAAATGTGTTCCTACACTACTTTTGGTAACTTTGGGGAGCAATTTCAATAGCCATCTGTGCAGGAACCCACACAGATGTCTGTGAAATCGCCCCCTAAGTTGGAATGAAAATGCCAGTTTGAAATCGTGCACGGTCAGCTGAACTAATGTGAATCTAGGCTTAAGGATGTTCAGTGGAAACAAGATGCACCTGAGCTAAGCTTTGAGTGTCATCGCAAAGTCTATGACTACTTATGTACTTCTTAACATTGTCATTCTTATCTTTGCCACATAACCATCCACAGCGCCGTGGTAGTTCATTGAAAACTACAAGCCTACAGACGCAAAAGCTGCCAGACCTTGTAGTTTTCAATTCACAGGACACTGTAAATAAGTGACGGGGCCAGGTGGGCTGAGTCTAAAAAGGAAACCCATACAGCCACCAGATCTAAGAATTGGTAAGCCTCAATATAATGAATGCTTTTGGGTTTAATGATACTTTAATACTATTTTGACTGGTTTGACTGTGTTTGTATGTACAGTCAGGTCCATAAATTTTGGGACATTGAAACAATTCTAATCTTTTTGGCTCTATAATGGATTTGAAATCAAACAAACAAGATGTGCTTTAACTGCAGACTTTCAGCTTAAATTTGAGGGTATTTACATCCAAATCAGGTGAAAGGTGTAGGAATTACAACAGTTTGTATACGTGCCTCTCACTTTTAAGGGACCAAAAGTAATGGGACAATTGGCTGCTCAGCTGTTCCATGGCCAGGTGTGTGTTATTCCCTCACTATCCCATTTAAAGAGGAAGTAAACCCTCCTCTGCAAGTTGTACCTATAGGTAAGTCTATGATAAGGCTTACCTATAGGTACTGTACATATTTCCTAAACATGTACCGTTTAGGAGATATTTACCTTACATGCAGCCAGTGACGTCACTGGCACATGCGCTCTGAAGGAACGGCCGCTGGTGCCGTTCCTTCAGAGCCCCGTGCCCTGACCGTCGGCTCCCGCGCGCGTGCGCGGGAGTGACGTCACCGCGGCTCCTGGCCAATCAGATGGCCGGAGGCCGCGATCCCGGAACACGGGCGACTAAACATGTCGCCCATCATAGAGGTAAGCGGGCTGCACAGCGGGGGCTCGTTCTAAGGTAAGTATTTCATAATGAGCTAGCATGCGATGCATACTAGCTCATTATGTGTTTCTCTTTCAGGGTGAAAAAAAAAAATCGGGTTTACAACCTCTTTAAAAGGAGCAGATAAAAGGTCCAGAGTTAATTTCAAGTGTGCTATTTGCATCTGGAATCTGTTGCTGTCAACTCTCAATATGAGATCCAAAGAGCTGTCACTATCAGTGAAGCAAGCCATCATTAGGCTGAAAAAACAAAACAAACCCATCAGAGAGATAGCAAAAACATTAGACGTGGCCAAATCAACTGTTTGGAACATCCTTAAAAAGAAAGAATGCACCGGTGAACTCAGCAACACCAAAAGACCCGGAAGACCACGGAAAACAACTGTGGTGGATGACCGAAGAATTCTTTCCCTGGTGAAGAAAACACCCTTCACAACAGTTGGCCAGATCAAGAACACTCTCCAGGAGGTAGGTGAATGTGTGTCAAAGTCAACAATCAAGAGAAGACTTCACCAGAGTGAATACAGAGGGTTCACCACAAGATGTAAACCATTGGTGAGCCTCAAAAACAGGAAGGCCAGATTAGAGTTTGCCAAACAACTTCTAAAAAAGCCTTCACAGTTCTGGAACAACATCCTATGGACAGATGAAACCAATATCAACTTGGTAATGGTAGGAGAAGAGTATGGAGAAGGAAAGGAACTGCTCATGATCCAAAGCATACCACCTCATCAGTGAAGCATGGTGGTGGTAGTGTCATGGCGTGGGCATGTATGGCTGCCAATGGAACTGGTTCTCTTGTATTTATTGATGATGTGACTGCTGACAAAAGCAGCAGGATGAATTCTGAAGTGTTTCGGGCAATATTATCTGCTCATATTCAGCCAAATGCTTCAGAACTCATTGGATGGCACTTCACAGCACAGATGGACAATGACCTGAAGCATACTGCGAAAGCAACCAAAGAGTTTTTTAAGGGAAAGAAGTGGAATGTTATGCAATGGCCTTGTCAATCACCTGACCTGAATCCGATTGAGCATGCATTTCACTTGCTGAAGACAAAACTGAAGGGAAAATGCCCCCAGAACAAGCAGGAACTGAAGACAGTTGCAGTAGAGGCCTGCAGAGCATCACCAGGGTTGAAACCCAGCATCTGCAGTCAATTACAGCCTGAAGACATCACCAAAGGATTTACAACCAAGTATTAAAAAGTGGAAGTTTGATTTATGATTGTTAATCTGTCCCATTACTTTTGGTCCCTTAAAAAGTGGCAGGCACATATACAAACTGTTGTAATTCCTACACTGTTCACCTGATTTGGATGTAAATACCCTCAAATTAAAGCTGAAAGTCTGCAGCTAAAGCACTTCTTGTTTGTTTCATTTCAAATCCATTGTGGTGGTGTATAGAGCCAAAAAGATTAGAATTGTGTCGATCGCCCAATATTTATGGACCTGACTGTAAGTACATCATGTCTGGTTATACAATGGAATCCAACTTATTAGTTAAACAATCTTAAGAATAGCACATATTAACTTTTATTTCAGACCCACTCCAACTTAAAATTCCCTGAAGAAGAGGATATGGAAATTACTTCAAAACACATTGGGTGTATGTTGGATTGGGGATAAGTGTAAGCACTTTATTAAGATATGATATCCCCTAATAGGGACTTTAGGTTATTCCTTTGAAATACTGTATTGTACAGATATGCCAGCTGATATGATGTTATGCTTTTTTAACAATTTTGTAAATAAAGCTTTGTTACACTTTACTCCATATACATTTCTGTTGTTGCCTATAGTCCCATGGGAAAATGTAGATTTGTTTGATTTTGTAACAGGGATGTTGGCAGTGTTAGGACCAGGGCCGGCGTTAGGCCGGTGTTAGGCAAGGTAGGCGCCGGCCTAGAGCGCAAACCAGTCAGGGGCGCTGCGAGGGCTGAAACTAGGGGGGCAGACAGTCGCCCACCCGTTCTGCCACTGTGGGGGGATCGCCTGCTGTCTGTTCGGCCACTGTGGGATGTAGGGGCGGTCGCCACCTGCTCGTTCGCCGCTGGGGAGGCTGAGCACTGTCACTGCCCATTCTCTCCAAAGAGAAGCCATGTAGCCTGTAGGGAGGAGGAAACTAAAGGACAAATTCAGCTGACTAGCTGACATCCAATAGAGGTAAGGGGGAGGAGCTCTGTGAGGAGTCCAAAGCCATCGGAGCCAGCACTGGAGGCACGTGTAGAGACTTAGAAGAAATCCATCGACTGGCAAAGAAAAGAAATCCATCAACTGGCAAAGTTAGTAATTGCCATTCGCCCTCCTCCTCCCCACCACATGTGTTATCCCTATCCCCCCTGCCGTAGAGGTGATGGGGGAATAGAGATGAGACCTGTGGTGGGGAGGGGGACTGCCACCGATCTCATCAGTATCCTCCCTATCATCTCTGTCATTCATCCTATCCCATCACCACTGATCACATTATCCCCCTCCCAACCCTGCTGCCACTCCTCCCATCCCATCCCATCCCTGCTGCCACTCATGCCATCCCATCCCTGCTGCCACTCATTCCATCCCATCCCTGCTGCCACTCATCCTACCCCATCCCTGCTGCCACTCATCCCATCCCACCACAGCTGCCACTCATTTCCCCCCCCCCACAACTTCTGCCACTCATTCCACCCCCCCCCCCCAAAGCTGCCACTCATCCCATTCCACCCCACCACAGCTGCCACTGATTCCATCCCCCCTACCACTGATCCCATCACCGCTGCCACTGATCCCATCCCACCACAGCTATCACTGATCCCATTCCATCACCGTTTCCACTTATCCCATCCCATTTTCCCACCACCACTGCTGCCAATATGCCGGGAGGGTGGGGGGGGGGGTTAAAAATTAGGTTTCGCCTAGGGTGTAAAAAATCCTTGCACCAGCCCTGGTTAAGACTGGCTACTTTATCATTACTCATAGAATATTGATTATTAACATATGTTACTTATTTTTCCACCTGGTGAACTTTTGCATCCCATGCTGCATTGAATCAAGTAAAGGGGTCCAAGTGAGTAAGTGGGCCGACACCTATTGTGTGGTCTGCAATTCGACTGAATAGTGTCTCCTGGGAAATTTATGACAGTTGTCTATTTTAATATATATATATAATATATTTACAGTTGGGCAAAAAAGTATTTAGTCAGCCACCAATTGTGCAAGTTCTCCCACTTAAAAAGATGAGAGAGGCCTGTAATTTTCATCATAGGTATACTTCAACTATGAGAGACAAAATGAGAAAAAAAAATCCAGAAAATCACATTGTCTGATTTTTAAAGAATTTATTTGCATATTATGGTGGAAAAATAAGTATTTGGTCAATAACAAAAGTTCATCTCAATACTTTGTTATATAGCCTTTGTTGGCAATGACAGAGGTCAAACATTTTCTGTAATGCCCCATACACACATGCAGATTATCTGCAGACTTTTGTCTGCAGACTTACCTTTTCTATGTAGTGCAAGGGCCTGCCGGATTGCATACAAATTGAAAGTGTTTAGGTTTGACCTCATATTATATGGTTTTGGTAAGTCTGCAGACAAAAGTCTGCAGATAATCTGCACGTGTGTATGGGGCATTAGTCTTCACAAGGTTTTCACACACTGTTGCTGGTATTTTGGCCCATTCCTCCATGCAGATATCCTATAGAGCAGTGATGTTTTTGGTCTATCGCTGGGCAACACAGACTTTCAACTCCCTCCAAAGGTTTTCTATGGGGTTGAGATCTGGAGACTGGCTAGGCCACTCCAGGACCTTGAAATGCTTCTTACGAAGCCCCTCCTTTGTTGCCTGGGCAGTGTGTTTGGGATCATTGTCATGCTGAAAGACCCAGCCAAGTTTCATCTTCAATGCCCTTGCCGATGGAAGGAGGTTTTCACTCAAAATCTCACGATACATGGCCCCATTCACTCTTTCCTATGCAGAAAAACATCCCCAAAGCATGATGTTTCCCCCCCCCATGCTTCACAGTAGGCATGGTGTTCTTTGGATGCAACTCAGCATTCTTTCTCCTCCAAACACGACAAGTTGAGTTTTTACCAAAAAGTTCTACTTTGGTTTCATCTGACCATATGACATGTCTCCCAATCCTCTTCTTGATCATCCAAATGCTCTCTAGCAAACTTCAGACAGGCCCAGACATGTACTGGCTTAAGCAGGGGGACACATCTGGCACTGCAGGATTTGAGTCCTGGGCGGCGTAGTGTGTTACTGATGGAAGCCTTTCTTACTTTGGTCCCAGCTCTCTGCAGGTCATTCACTAGACCCCCCCATGTGGTTCTGGGATTTTTGCTCACTGTTCTTGTGATCATTTTAACCCCGCAGGGTGAGATCTTGCGTGGAGCCCCAGATCGAGGGAGATTATCAGTGGTCTTGTATGTCTTCCATTTTCTAATAATTGCTCCCACAGTTGATTTATTCACACCAAGCTGCTTGCCTATTGCAGATTCAGTCTTCCCAGCCTGGTGCAGGTCTACAATTTTGTTTCTGGTGTCCTTCGACGGCTCTTTGGCCTTGGCCATAGTGGAGTTTGGAGTGTGACTGTTTGAGGTTGTGGACAAGTGTCTTTTATACTGATAAGTTCAAACAGGTGCCATTAATACAGATAACGAGTGGAGGACAGAGGAGCCTCTTAAAGACGACGTTACAGGTCTGTGAGAGCCAGAAATCGTACTTGTTTGTAGGTGACCAAATACTTATTTTACAGAGGAATTTACCAATTAATTAATTAGAAATCCTACAATGGGATTTCCTGGATTCTTTACCCCCATTCTGTCTCTCATAGTTGAAGTGTACCTATGATGAAAATAACTGGCCTCTCTCTCATCTTTTTAAGTGGGAGAACTTGCACAATTGGTGGCTGACTAAATACTTTTTTTGCCCAACTGTATATATACACTCACTGGCCACTTTATTAAGTTCACCTTGCTAGTTCTGGGTTGGACCCTTTTGCCTTCAGAACTGCTTTAATTTGTCATGGCACAGATTTAACAAGATGTTGGAAACATTCCCCAGTGATTTTGGTCCATATTGACATGATAGCATCACGCTGTTGCTGTAGATTTGTCGGCTGCACATCCATGATATGAATCTCCTGTTCCACGACATCCCAAAGGTGCTCTATTAGATTGAGATCTGGTGACTGTGGAGGCCATTGGAGTACAGAGAAATCATTGTAATGGTCAAGAAACCAGTTTAAGATGATTTGAGCTTTGTGACGGTGCATCATCCTGCTGGTAGTAGCCATCAGAAGATGGGTACACTGTAGTCAAAAAGGGGATGGACATTGTCAGCAACAATACCCAGGTAGGCCATGGCATTTAAACAATGCTTAATTGGTACTAAGGGGCCCAAAGTGTGCCAAGAAAATATCCCCCACATCATTACACCACCACTACCAGCCTGAACCCTTGATACAAGGCAGGATGGATCCATGTTTTCATGCGATTTACGCCAAATTCTAACCCTACCATCTGAATATCGTAGAGGAAATCGAGACTCTTCAGACCAGGCAACGTTTTTTCAATAAACAAGCAAAAAATTGGGGGAGCAAACCCTGAACATGTATATCTAAAGCCGGTGCAGCTATGGACCAAGCGACATGAATATTAAAAAAGAATAGCGCACACATGCAAAAGAAATGACTATCAAATATGGAGACAATCCATAAATAAAAATGGGGATTTAGTCCCACATATGGCCATATCGTGCTCAAGCCCACCACTGCGTCAAAGTACCCCATTATCAGTGGGTCATACACTATCGATAAAAAAGGGGTGAATCCAGCCTCTCTAACCCTTGGAGACAACACTCCTTGCTGGGAAACGTTTTTCCAATCATTTATTGTCCAATTTTAGTGAGCCTGTGCAAATTGTAGCCTCAGTTTCCTGTTCTTAGCCGACAGGAGTGGCATCTATAGTGGTCTGCTGCTGCTTCAAAGTTTGATGTGTTGTGTGTTCAGAGATTATATTCTGCATACCTTGGCTGTAATGAGTGTTTTTTTAGTTACTGTTGCCCCAGTCTGATGTTTGAACTTCAGCAAGTCATCTTCACCATGTCTAGATACCCAAATGCAGAGTTGCTGCCATATGATTGGCTTATTAGCAATTTGCGTTACCAAGCAATTGAAAAGGTGTACCTAATAAAGTGGCCTGTGAGTGTATATACACTGTATAAGGGTTTTAAATAACAATCAAAAGGAGAAGAATGGCCAAAGCTATTTTGGCTATACTTCTCCTATGGATCACAAAAGTGCACTTTGTTCTGCACTCTTGTGTCCCTTTTTCAGTGGGCTAAAGGTCCCAGCTTTAAAGTCAGGATTCACCCTGGACTGGCAGCTGGCAGCAGTCTGAGCCAGACCCTCCCATCCCCTGCACAGCCCAGTACTCCAGTGAACACTGGAGGGGCAGGGCAGAGATCTAAGAAGAAACAGCTGTACACTACAGCAAGTACTACACAATTTATTGTATGATATCCAAAATAGAGTGACACAATCAGGACACAAACAGGTTGCTGCTGCTAGTGAGCTACTAGCAGCAGCCTGTTTGTGTCCTGATTGCGTCACTCTATTTTGGAGATCATACAATGATGTAGGACTTGCCTTGATGTGAAACTGTTTCTTCTTGGATTGTAGACATTAGGGAGGTGACCCGGGGCAGGCACACGTGAGGAGTCTATCAGGCTAGTTATTCTTAGTTGGAGCATCGTGTCTCTGGTTATCTAGAGGCAGAGCAGAGCTGGTGATAGTCACTGGCACTCTGCAGGCTGAAGACCGAGAACTGAGCGATTAGCAGTCTTTGAGCACTCAGTTCTTACTCTTAGAGGTGACGAAGGACAGATGCAGCATGGATCGATGCTGCATCCACCTAGGTGAATATGAATGTTTTTTTTAAATTCTCGACCTCCTCTTTTAATATGGTTTCTAAAAAGATTTGAGTGTGATTCCCCACATTATCTTTCTTTATTATCTAATAGCCCCAAGGCCTAGAACATCAGGCTGATCCTCCAGGGTAATACGCAGTGCATTAATAAGGATATTTGTACTCTGAATCTGAGTCAGAGATGGTGACAGAGTCTGCAGACTCAGTTTGATTATTAAGGACTTAGAATGAACAGATACAGGTTCTGTAAGGATGGCATGCCTAGAACCTCTGCGGGATGAATGCTTCAGTAGCTAAACTCAAACAGTTAAAAAGTTCAGCTTGGACATGAAGGTCTCCTGGCCGAGGAAGACTCTTATGAAGAAGAACCTATAAAAGGGGACCCAGGTTCAAGATTACATGTGTCTGGTCCTTCTGGTGATGTGGAGTAAACTCCCCTGGAACCACTCGGTAGTATAGGCTAAGGTCACTCATAGCAGCAGGACTGTGCTTCCACGTAGCAGTAATGCAACTATGCCCAAAATAAGGCAAGACCTTTGGAATTTAGAAACCTAGCCAGCTGGTGCTGTTTAGGGTTTCTTCCAGCTGGAGGTTACCAGGTCACTGTAGGTGGGCTGTGGAAACAGACCAAAGACTAGAGAGCCTTAATCCTTGCTGCACCAGCAGTGACAGGAGATTTAAAAAAGCAACCTATGGTGCAGTAATTGAGGTTGCTTCCTGTGCTTTATTCTGAATATCCCTACTCAAAGTGAGCCTGAGCCAGAGACAGGGTCACCCCCACCCCCCGGACTATACCCCCACCCCCCCAGCCTTGTACCTGTCAGTGCTCTATGGTTAACCAACACAGTACACTCTAGTCTGGAATATGCTACAATGCAGAACCCAGTGCCCAAAGGTCACATTCCAGGCTAGCCTTGAACATTCAGTTAGGAAGGGACTGAGTATGGCTTTTAAAGCTACTCTGAAAAAAAACACTCATCCGGATAGCTGCTAAACAGAGACTAGATGTCAATTAAGAACCTTGACTGAAATAGCTTCAGAGAAAAAAAAAGCAAGGAAGGCCAGCAAAAATACAGTAAGGCCTCATTCACACTGGCACTTTTGCGCTTGGCTTTTCTACATGCAGAAGTAGTGATCTGGGAAGTATAACTAGGTAACTTTTTCCTGTGTTTAGATATTCCTTTTTTTCAGCAGGTTTAGTTGCATTTAGGCACATTTAGTCACTTTTAGAGTTTCTCATGAGAACCTGGATGCACATAATTCTATTTTCTCTAAAGGCAGCTAAACTGACTGTACTAAAACACAGGTAAAGGCAGTGTAAATGGCACCATTGAATCACTACATGAATTTATATGTGTTTAGAAATGTCCTCCAAACACAAATACAGGTTTTACAGTGCCAATGTGAATGCAGCCTTACACTTCTGTCTGCCGAGGTGAGGAAAAGACGTCCAGCCTTTTAAAACACTAGCAAAAAACAGAGGCATGCTGGTTATAGCAAGAGCTAAATGGGGGCTGACTTACAATTTTTTTTGGCAGTGACCTAAACCTCCTGTAGGTGGTAGCCAGGAAAACAATACATGTATCAAAACTATAAAAGGCAAAAAAAAAAGCAGAATATGAATTCCTGGTGCTTTATTGTAGTTTTTAGCAATATTTAACTGAGTACAACCGTACAAAGTTCTAACAGTGTACGATTATTTGTTGCTGCATGTAGCTTGCACCATAGGGGGCCCGTTGATCCACCTCTGGATCTTCCCGATGAATCATATACAATAGAGTAAACAAAAGAGTCTACTCGAGTCTTAGTTACTTTGTGATTTGGCTGGCATATTTTACTGTTTTTACTGGTATACATTTTTTTTTTTTAGCTCAGTTACCAACAGTTTCTCGTCACATTGAAAATCCATTATGCACTACTCTAAGTAGTTCTGATCTCATAATTTCCACATTGCAGTAAAGTGCATTATAATTATCGCCTCAATCAAAAGAACATATTTAGAAAGTAAATTTAAGCTCAAGTAGATTTTCCTATTTTTATACGCACAGTGTAGAAGGTTTACTCCAGCCATCTTCAGTGTGCCAAGGAATAATGTCACTATAGAAAAGTTCCATTTGAATGAGAGAAGTAATTTTATCAAACCTTTGTCTTACTGATGCACTGAAAAACAAGTTACAAAGCCTTAAAAAACCTGTTATTCCTAAAGCTTAAGAAAGGAAGAAAAGCATTTGTCATTTTAATGGTTAAAGGAGTTGTAAAGTCAGAAGGTTTTTTTATCTTAATGCATTCTTTGCATTAAGATAAAAAACCTTTGGGGTGTAGCAGCCTCCCCAGCACCCCCTAATACTTACCTGAGGTCCTTCTTTGTTCAGCGATGTCCACTAGTCTCTCGGCCGTTGGGGACTGGCTGGGACACAGCCGCGGCGCCACTGGCTATCACGGCTGTCAATCAAAGTCAGTTAGCCAATCAGGAAAGAGTGGGGAGGGGCCAAACAGCGCTCTGTGGCTGAATGGACATACGGAGCTGCAGCTCGGGACACATGGAGCTGCAGCCAGCGTATGTCCAGGTCCGTCTGAAGTATGCCAATGACTGGATGATCCAGAGGAGGAATGGGAGAAGGTCATGTGGTCGGATGAGACAAAAATAGAGCTTTTTGGTCTAAACTTCACTCAATGTGTTTGGAGGAAGAAGAAGGATGAGTACAACCCCAAGAACTCCATCCCAACCATGAAGCATGGAGGTGGAAACATCATTCTTTGGGGATGCTTTTCTGCAAAAGGGACAGGATGACTGCATTGTATTGAGGGGAGGATGGATGGAGCCATGCATCGCGAGATCTTGGCCAACAACCACCTTCTCTCAGTAAGAGCATTGAAGATGGGTTGTGGCTGGGTCTTCCAGCATGACAATGATCTGAAACACACAGCCAGGGCAACTAAGGAGTGGCTCCGCAAGAAGCATCTCAAGGTCCTGGAGTGGTCTAGCCAGACCCCAGACCTGAACTCAATAGAAAATCTTTGGAGGGAGCTGAAAGGCTCTATTGCCCAGCGACAGCCCCGAAACCTGAAGGATCTGGAGAAGCTCTGTTTGGAGGAGTGGGCCAAAATCCCTGCTGCAGTGTGTGCAAACCTGGTCAAGAACTACAGGAAATGTATGATCTCTGTAATTGCAAACAAAGGTTTCTGTACCAAATATTAAGTTCTGCTTTTCTGATGTATCAAATACTTATGTCATGAAATAAAATGCAAATTAATTACTTAAAAATCTGGAAAATCAAATTGTATAATTTTTGTTTTAAATTCCGTCTCTCACAGTTGAAGAGTACCTATGATTAAAAAATTACAGACCTCTACATGCTTTGTAATTAGGCAAACCTGCAAAATCGGCACTGTATCAAATACTTGTTCGCTCCACTGTAAATATCTCCTAAATGGTGCAAGTTTAGCAGATATTTACAGTACCTATAGGTAAGCCTTAGGCTTACCTATAGATTCAAACATTACAGGGGGGTTTACAACAACTGTAAATGAGCAAACTCTTGGTAGCAGGGTCAGCTCCATCTACACCCCAGCCGGAGCATTTTTCAAGATGTTTTGGACCCTTGACTGCATAGGGACTGTTTTTTCTTTCCAAAACATGAAGGAAAAACATAAAAAATTGTGGTATTTTGTTTTAAAAAAGTTGAGGATTTAAAGAATCTTGTATTTTCAGGTCCTGTTTTTTTTTTTTTTTTTTTTTTTTTACACCAGTTCTTGTGCAACTCACCAAGTGTTGCTGACCATTGATTTGGATGGATGTTCCCTTTTGCTGCATTTATCTTTATGGCTAAAGCATCTGTCAGCTGGGGTGATTGTGGTCACTAGCTTCTTGTTTTAGTGTACATTTATTAAACGCTCCTACATTTTGATGCTTTAATCCAAAATGATCAACGTGACATCTTTTAGTGACCCCCAGTTATTTTTATGAAAAGCTTATGATGTTACTGCTGGAGTTCAAAGTATCAGCGCTCTTGTATTTTCAGAGAAAAATCCAAACATTTACAGTGGAGTTCCACTTCTTTTTAATACAGGTTACTTCTCCCCATATTTTGATGCTCCAGTGAGCTCTGTTAATAGGTTTGTTTAATTACTTAAGGGCCAAAGTAATTTCTTAATTGTTCACATACATTCTAAATTCAGCATTTTTTGCTAGAATATTATTAAGAACCCCCCAAACATTATATATCTTCTGAAAGCAGAGGCGTTGTACAATACAATGTACGCAGTTGTAATTTTTTGTGTTGCACAATATTTGTGCAGCTCTTTATCACATGCAAATCCAAAAATACAATAACATATACCGTGTGACATAAAAAAAAAATCAAAACCTGCCTCTGCTTTAAAAAATATATAATGTTTGGGGGCTGTAACTAATTTTCTAGCAAAAAATACAGATTTTTACATGTAAACAAGTGTCAGAAAAAGGCCTCAGATGTATGGAAGGGTATAATGTCTTGCAATTGCACACTCACCCTCAAGGACCCACTCCAATATTTTTTGTGATATACATGTGATAGGCAAGAAAGGTAGAAAGGTTGTTGTAAAGGAGGTACAGTATAACAGCTACTGAAACATTTGGCATTGCTGGTAAAGAACCTGATCCCTATGTAATGAGGCAAGCACATACACATCTTAATAAAATAAAAAAAACTTGCGCTATGTAATAAATACATGTATCTCTCCCCTGTTCAACAAGTTTTCAAAACACCTATAGAAATAAATAGTGACAATAGTGATAACAGGGAGAGGCAAAGCACAACGACGGAATTTCCGGTTCCCGAGCCCCAGCGAACCCGGAAAAGGCCTGTATTGTTTACTCTGCAAAGGGATCCTTTATCTTGATTCTTGTAAGGGTCATTTTAAATCATTTTACTGAATACATTAAAATACTACACTATGAGAGTCTCTCTCCCGCTATTGACCCTGGTGGGAAACGAGCATTAGATACAGTAGTGGCTGCATTTGCCACCAGCCCGCAGGAGGCACTGAAGGAGAGAGAAGATTGTTGAACACCCCCTCACCAGACATAAGCACATTTGACCCTTATGCTGAAAAGCTGGGTTCCTCTGGTGAGTAGGGGCACAAGAGGGGTGTGTGCTACACTGCACGGCATGTCTTTTTGGAGCATTTTAGCACTTTATAAAGTATTGAGCATGGACCACTTTATAAGGAGGATTATTTATGAACGGTTTTATGATTTTGGGACACTTTAATAGTGATTTATCATCATTTTGTATCAATTTTAATCTTATTTTATTTTTTGTATGTAACACTGTATGCACTGTGGTATAAGTTTGTCACAAGCACACATCTTCCCCACATTGCACACTTGCCATAAGCAAATTCCAGAAAAGTTTAGTGACACATACGCAGAATACTTGTCTAGGAACTCTGAAAAGGTTAAACCACAAGTTTCTAAGAATGACGCACAGTAGTGCAATATTTTGATAAGCAAGTAAATAATAGAAACTTATTAGAAATGCAACCTTTAGATTAGTGATGATTTTATTGATTGTTATGCTTCCTCTCTAACCTTTTGCCGCTTTCAGGATCTTAATGCATGTTCCTGGTGTCTGTTAGTAGAGATATAATTATTATTGATTGTGACGGCAACGGACAATAAGTCTGTGTGAAAAGTATTAAAAAGTAAGTTCTTTCTGAGAGTGCACTGTATGATTTCAATGGTAGAATGCATGGAGTGTACTGTATGTCATATACACTGAGGAAACTTTGAGTCTTGCTTAGAGTTTTGCAGTATAGTCTACAAGCTAGTTTTTCTCTAGGAGTAACCAACCAATCTTGTGCTGAGGTCATTAGATTGAAATGTAATAGTGCCAACCAAACTGATGCAGCGGAGTATCAATCTGAGTAATTCATGTCTACATACTCACCATACAAATACATAATAGGGTTAAGCTAGTGATAGGAACTACCAGTGTTATAAGAAAACTGAAATTTAAAGGACATTTCAGTTAAAGCACGTAAATATTGAAGTCACAACTACCCTGAAGTCTCAGTCTGCATGTGAAATTGCTTTAATAATTTACAAGATTTTGCAAGGTTACAATTCTGATTTAAAGATAAGCTTTTTTCTAACTTTCAAAAAGTTTCTTTGGGTGTTTGTGCGGTGTATGTATAAATATAGGTGAGGAGATCAACTAGAAAAATGTCCAGTAGAGGGTATCATGCCTATAGTAAATATATTGCAACAAAATGTAGGTAGTGGGATTTTAAATACCCCTCCAGGGATCACGCAAGTACACTCTATAAGAAAAAATACATACATCTTTTTTTAAACAAAAAATATTTAAAAACATGTATCAAATTATGATGGCTTGCATATCGATAATAGCAAAACATTATCAACTACAAACATGTATGGCTGTTTGTTGAGATGAAGAACTAGGGCCAACACATTTTGCAGAAATTACCGCTTCTTCAGGACCTCTTAAATGTACATGATCACAAAAATCGGATTTTTGACTTACCGTAAAATCCATGTCTTTGATGTTCATTGAAGAACACAGCTCCTTATCTTCCTGACCATTGGTTTATACTGCCCCCTACAGGAGTAGGACACTAGGCAGGAAAAAGCTTGACTACGCCTATGGAGCAGTCCCAGGGGGTATACTCCCACTCTCAGCTATAGGCACTCAGTTTTGTTACAAGCAGTGTCAGAAGAAAGCCAACTCCACAGAGGAGTGGGTGCTATGTCCGTCATTGAACATCAGAGAAATGTTTTTTATGGTAAGTCAAAAATCCCATTTTCTCTTTCATTCATTGACAGACACAGCTCCTGTCAATCTTGACCATTGGGATGTCCCAAAGCAGTGTCAAACATGAGGGGTAAGAACAGCAAGAAAAAAAATTCCCAAGTCTAAACAGTAGCGAACCAGGGGACAGGGACTCAACCAAAACAACTGGAGCTCACCTGAAAAATACACCCTAAATGAGGACCAAGCCCTCTTAATAGCAGCCTGCAAAACCTTGCGGCAAAGGAAGCATCCACAGATGCCAACACAACCACTTTATAAAACTTTGTTAAAGTGTGCACCGACGACCAGGTGGTCGCCTTGCAAACCTGCGTCATGGATGCCTGATGACGGAAAGCCCAGGAGGCTCTAAGCGCCCTAGTAGAGTGCGCCTTGACAGGGAAAGGAGAAACCTGACCCCTGATGGAATAGGCCTGAACCACTGCCTGTCTGATCCATCTGGAAATGGTCCATCCGTGAACACAAATAGCATGTGGTCCGGGCAATACGGGTGTACCTGGCAGCTACAGAGTCTTTCAGGAAGCCCATTTCCTTCTGATGTTTAGGCCTGGGACACAGAGAAGGCAACACAATTTCTTCATTCAAATGAAAGTCAGAGACAACCTTAGGAAGGAATGACAGACAGGGGCAAAGCACCACCTTATCCTTGTGAATCACTAAATAAGGTGAGCGACAGGATAACGCTGCCAGTTCCAACACCCTGTGCGCAGAAGTGATAGCCACCAAAAAGGCCACTTTTTGGGACAGCGTAAGCAGGGGAATCTCCCAAATATTTTTAAAGGGAGGCTTCTGTAGAGCTGAAAGCACCAAATTAAGATCCCAAGGTGGCAACGGAGCCCACACTGGAGGAACCAAATGTCGGACACCCTGAAGAAAAGTATGCACCAGGGAGTGTGTGGCCAAAGGTCGTTGGAAAAAGACCACCGAGGCCGAGACCTGGCCCTTGATGGTACTCAAGGCCAAATTCTGTTCAACCTGCCGTTGAAGGAAGCTTAAGATAAGAGCCACCGAGAAGCAGCAAGGATGAACCCCAAGAGACTCACTTCATGCAATGTACGTCTTCAAAGTACGATGGTAGATTTTCCTAGAGGTGAATTTTCTAGCTTTTAACAACATAGGAACGTAGGAATCACCGACAAACCTCTATGCTTTAGCACTTGCCGTTCAACAGCCAAGCCACCAACGCCAGAAACGATAGAGCAGGATGGAAGATCAGTCCTTGGGAAACTTCTAAGGAACGACAGCGACCAGCCCCACTAGATTGGTGTACCAGACCCGGCGAAGCCAGCCTCACTATGCCACTAGGATGACAGGTTTTCACTCTGCCTCGATCCTGCATAGGAGTCTGGGCAGGAGCTTGAGTGGAGGGAAGGTATAGATCAGACGATACTGACCCCACAGGGCCACCAGCATGTCTGTGGCGTCTACCAGAGGATCCCTTGACCGAGCCACAAACCTCTGCACCTTTCTGTTGAGCTGAGACGCCAAAAGATCCACCTCCGGGTTGCCCCACTGGAGACACAGCTGATGAAACACCTCCGGATGAAGGGACCACTCTCCTTGGTCCAATGCCTGCCGACTGAGGTAATCCACCTGCCAATTTTCAACCCGGGGAATGTGTACGGCAAAGAGGGCTGGAACAAACCATTCTGCCCACCTTAGAATGCCAGCTACCTCCAGAGCCACCAGGGCACTTCTTGTGCCCCCTTGGTGATTGACATAAGCCACAGCCGCGCACTGGGCATCCCTGGAGAGGATCTGTCCAATGATCCAGACAGTCTGATTGCTTGAAGTTCCAGGACATTGATCAGTAGTCTGGACTCTTTCAGTGTCCAGACCCCTGAGCAGAATGCTTGCTGGGGACGTGTCCCCAGCCAGACAGGCTGGCATCCATGGTGACCACTATCCAATACAAGGGGAGAAAAGATTTTCCCAGCTGAAGTGCCAGAGAGCAAAGCCACCATATCAGGGACTCCTTTGCACCGCGACACAGCCGGATCTGATTGTTCAGAGACTGCAGAGTCTTGTCCCATTTGGTCAGAATCTCCCTGTGCAGGGACCTCATATAGAGCTGTGCAAACTGAACTGCCTCGAAGGTAGATAACATCAGGCCCAGCACCTGCATGCAAGTTTGGAGGGATGACCATTTTTTGGACAGTAGGAGACGAATTGCAGCATGCAATTTCTGAAGTTTGTCCAGAGGAAGGAGCACTCAGGCTATGGCCTAGTCCAGAGGCAGGCCCAAATAGTCCAGCTTTGTAGACGGAACCAGGGCAGAATTCTGAAAAATCTGAATCCAGCTGAACTCCCGCAGAGTTCGTATTGTGATCTCCAGGTTCTCCACCAGACTCTACTCGCAGAAGGAGATCATCCAAGTAGCCCAGTACTGCGATCCTCCTTTGGTGTAGCAAAGCTAGCACCGGAGCCAACACTTTTGTGAAGTCCCGAAGAGCGGAGGTGGAACCAAAGGGTAACACCACAAACTGATAATGCTCCTCTCACACAGCAAAGCAGAGAAAATGCTGGTGACTGGCACATATTTGAATGTGAAGATAAGCATCCTTGATATCTATAGAGGCGAAGAAATCCCACTGATGCAGGGTTGCCAGCACCATTCGAATGGACTCCATTCTGAACTTCTGTATCCGCACAAAGCAGTTTAGCGCCTTAAGGTCCAGGATTGGACGAACATTGCCTTCCTTCCTGGTGACTGTGAATTGAGTAGAAACCCTGAAAACGTTCCGAAAGTTAGAACTGGGACAATCACACCTTAAAGGAACACGTCTTGTACTGCACCATACAAACCCTATAGCCGATCTGGGGACAGGCGAAGGTTGGAAGGAAAAAGCCTTGCCGGGGGGAAAAGAGCAAAACTCGATCTTGTAACCAGACCGAATGACTTAGTGGATCCACTTGTCTTTCACCAGGGAAGACGTCCTCCCACCCCCGATACAGGTGAGGGCGCACCTTCATGCAGAAGGAGCCTTGTCCGCGGGTCTGGAGAAGCCTGCTCTTGGCTTGCCAGACCAGGTTCATTTGGATCCGCCAGAGGCGGCCCTGAAAGGCTTTGAGCCCTTGTTAGTGAACCCTGAGGGAAGAAAAAACTTCTTATGAGCCGAGAAGGAAGGTCCACGTCTACAACAAGGTTCCTTGACCTTAGTGGCCTGTGGAAGAAAGGTACTATGCCCCCCTGTGAGACCTTTAATGATGTCATTCAGTGTAGCGCCAAATAGGCAATCTCCCTGAAAAGGAAGATCAGTCAAGACCTTTTTAGAAGTCTGGATTAGCAGACCAGCATTTGAGCCAAAAGACATGACAAAAGGACCACCGCCAAAACAGGGAGGGGAGCCGCTTCCAAAGAGGCATCACAGATAAACTGCAGCCCCTGAACCAGCTGGTCCACCAGCTCAGCAAAGGCAGGAGGGAGCTGTTCTCCTTACAGGTCACAGTATAGGAGCTTAGCCCACTCGGTCAGATGGCAATGGTAAATAAATACCAGACTCACCACCCGCTGACACAGGCACTTGCAATCACCAGGAGAATCTGCACTACACGTGCGGTGATCAAGAAGCTAAATGATCCAAGAATTAGCACCAGGGGCTCCACTGTCATGGCCGCCACTATTTGCGATGCAAACCGCAAGAAAATGGCCACCGGACTACACAAACATGGCCACAGTGTATGAGGAATAAACAGGGCTACAACATAAAAACTGCTCTGTGGGGCGCCACGAGGCCTACAGGGACCCAGAAATCGGGAGACCAGGCCTCAGGACAGATCCAGGCAGGACAGGGGGCCGCAGGAGCCCCTGATTTGGATTTGGACCAGAACAGTCCTCAGATATATCTACTGCCTTCCCAATTGGAGAGATTAATGTGCACACACTGAAATGACCAAACTCTGACAGTCGTCAAAATAGTTCATTCTGATTTTATTACTTCCTCTTTATCTTTATAAAGACTGAGGACAGTTATTTCCAGGAAATAGTCATATATAATACGTATAAGATGGTGATTGGATGATTGGAGTATCTATGTGTCTAGGCTTTTCTTCCAGGACATGACGAGTTCTTATTTTGGGTGTTGTCTCCATGTTCAATCGCCATCTTGCTTCTCCGAAAGGAGGGGTGATCTAATTGCTTTTTGAGTAAGGTAGTGTATCTCAGCAGTAACATATATACATATATACATGAGGTATGCACCATAAGGTGAAATAGGCATTTCACTAATATAACCAGTATTACATCCATTACAGTTTCCCCCCTTGAAATGTCTATTTCAATCTGTCCCTATTACTACTAGAGCGCCTATTCACCTGGCCCATACTCCACCGGAACTTTTTTGGACGCCGTATATAGAGAAGAGCAGTAACTAGCTCACTACCCCCTCGATACAGCTTGGAGAGGGCAGTCAGGTGCTATCTATCCCTATAACCCTATAAAACTGTGAAATAATGAATAGGGGTGAGTGACTATAGAGGGATGGAGGGTTTGTCCTCTTCCATCATAAAGTGGTATTCTTCTTCTATTAGTACTGTTACACCTACCTGGGCGAGCACCTTCTGCCACCCACTCATCCAGCTACAATACTGAGATCAAGGTTCTGTAATACCTGAGTTCTTCATCAACTTGAGACTCAAAACCACCTGATCCCTAGCTTCGAATTCATCGGGGACCCCCCTTGGGACCCCTATTCATGTACACATGAGGGTCAAAGCTTTCGGAGGGAGCCGTTTGCTTCCTCCTGCGGTTGGGTGCCGGGTCAGTGTATTTATCAGGAGTATTATACTACAAAAAATCAAAAAGTAAATGCAACTACTTGTGTGCTGAATGAATTGTACCAAAATGTAGTGATACTATTTGTCCTAGTGGTGGCCGCCTGTTGCGTACCTGGTTTGGTGATAATCCCCTGCTGAGCTTTTTATCAGACTTTTAAAGAAAAGGATATATAGCACAATCATTGTGCTGCCGGCAGAATCTTGTCTTCTGTGGGTTCCCGGGTCTGTTTCTGGGTCTGGAATGGAGGAAAATACTCGAACGGATATTAGTTATTGCTTTAGACAAACGTGGACCATAACCAGTTAACACATCACATTGTAACTGCAACTGCTGTGGGAAGTAACAGCTGAGTCTGGGGGCTGAACCAAACAAAATTTCATAAGGAGACAGGGCATGTTTCCCCTGGGGGATGTGTCTGACACTGAACAGGGCAATGGGCAAACTGTCTGGTCAACTCATCCCTGTTTCCTGGGACATTTTTAACATCCTAGACTTTATTGTACCATTCATCCTTTCTATCTTCCCACTACTTTGAGGGTGGTATGGGGTGTGTAGAGCAAACTCAACTCCCAATGCTGCCCAAATCTCTTTTGTAAGGGTTGCTGTGAAAGCTGGGCCATAATCGCTCTCTACCACCTCTGGGACCCTAAGTCTACATAATATCCCACTGAATAATTTCTTGGCTGTGGCCTTGGCTGTCATGTTTGTAACGTTGTAGGCTTTTGGCCAACCGGAGGACATGTCTACCACCACTAGGGCTTTTTGGCATCTGTATATGATCAATTTGTATCCTCTGGAATGGATACAGGGGTTTCGCCAAATGTTTCTGCGGTGTCTCTTCTGTCCTCACCGGATTGCCTTTTTCACATACTGCACATGAGGCGCAGTAATTTCTGGTTAAGGTGGTTATTCCTGATCCTGGGGCCCAGTAATATTTGCTGATCAGTGAATTCATTAAATTCTTAGAGAGATGTGCAGATCCATCCTCCCATTGGATGACTGCTGAATACATACAGTATATTCTGGTAAACTGGTTTACCCTTTCATCTTTCAGATGGCATCTGCACTGGGAATTCACTCTTCTTCAGCCACTTCGGCCATTTTTCGTTGGTTTGTTGCTGCTTGCTTAGCCGCTATTTCCGCCAAGTGGTTCCCTCTGGCTTTTTGAGAATTCAGTCTGCCATGTGCTTTAACCTTCAAGACAGCCACTTGTTCAGGCAGGAATAGTGCATCCATTAAATCCTTGATGGCTGGGCCATGTTTCAACGGTGTTCCCGGCCGCTGTCAGGAACCCACCAGTGTGGCACTTGCCTCCTTCGTCTGCATATCTGGAGTATTATAGGGGTCTTCTTCACCTTCTTGTCCTTCTCGTCCTTCTTCTCCTTTTCCTTCTCCTTATTCTCCTTCTTGTCCCCCCCTCGAAAAAACGGCAGAAGTGTGGCCGTGGCACTCCTAGCCACGGGGTCCAAGCGGCAAGAATAGTACCCAATCGGTCTGAGCCTGTTGCCATGGGCCTGAACCAGTACTCTTGTGGCATGTCCCTCTCTCTCTGAGACAAATAGCTTGAAAGGCTTCTCATAGTTCCAAAGGTGGTGGGCGGGGACCACGGACAGAAGTTCTTTCAGAAACTTTCAGAAGTTCAAAGTTGGTGAGGGCTTTTGTTGATTGTAGGGAAGGATCAGTCTTCAGGGCATCATACAGGGGTCGCATCAGTAGGGATGCATCGGGAATGCAGGAACGGCAGTAGGAGATCAGTCCCAGCAAGGATGGAGGGATGGGATGGAGGGATCTCTGACCCATTGGCACTGGAATGGCCTTGATTGCGGTGACTTGTTCTTGGGTAAGATGTCGTGTGCCTTCTGAGATGCAGTGACCAAGAGAGACCACTGTGCCTTTGCACCTTTGGATCTTGCGTTTTGTGGCTTTGCAGTCTTGCTTGGCCAAGTAGCAAAGGGGCTCTCAGAGCGAGTTGATGATGCCTCTCCTTGGGTGTCCGCACAAAGCAAGAGATCATCCACATACTGAAGGAGCACAACCTCTGGGTGGTGTTGGATCCATGTGTCTCAAATGGATGTCATTGCCTTGGCAAATCGGGATGGAGAATTTTAGGCTCCTTGAGGCATTACATTTATAAGTACAGGGTATCAGAGCTTCATTAGACAAAGGGTCTCGACCTATGCTGAAATAGCTACGAATTGAGTTGGCTTCAAAGGGTGTTGTGGTTTACTGGGTAGGAGTGCCTCAGGTTTCAGTTGCACCTTGACAGGTGGTACTCTTAAGTGACTGATGTCTTCGGGTCCTGTGGTATTGAACCTGGAGTTGTCCCTTCATGAAGTGTCATCACGATTGGCAGAGAACACAAAGCAGAGGAGTCTTCTAAGGATAGAGGAGTATGTAGCTGCAGTCCTCGTTCAGGCGTGAAAATGATCAAGGCCTGTAGTCTGGACAGCACATCAGCTCCTAGCAGATTCAATGTGCATGTAGAAGACACCACAAATCTGGCAAGCAAGTTAGGGTATGTTCCCAGTTAGAGTGGCTAAGTAAGGGGACACAGGAAACATCTTCAGTGGAAAGGAAAGTACTAGACCATTTCTCTGGTTTGGGGCTTGACGGGCCGTCTGATCATTGCCCTCTGCTGCGAATTCCTCATGACACAGAAAGAACTTCACCTCTCCTCTGCAAGTGATCACACATCAGGTGATCAAAGGGCAGGTGTCGTTCATTGCCGATCCAAATTTCTGCCAGATCTCTGCATGTTGTCTCCGGGGTTATTGGGACTTCGGTTAATATTTGTTCATTGTTGCTTAGAAACACTGTTAATATTAGTACCATTTGAGCACACTGTCATAAGGGGTGGCACGGATTTGCCCATTTCCTAGTGGGAGTTGGGGCAAGAGCAAATTAAGTCCTCAGAACTGTGAGTCTTGGATTAGGGGTTAAATCAGTGGGTGCCCTTGTCATCTACAGTTAGTCTTCCCAGTTGGATGCTTCTCCATCACTAATATATATTGGACCTGTAATCCGGGGAGGATGGGAGTGTGGTAGGAACCATCCATCCTGGTTTAGAACAAGAACTGAATATAGGCAGAGGAGGGTATAGGCCTTTGTTAGGCCTTCCTGGTGTACCAAGATGGCCGTCAACAGGAAGTGTACTAGGTTGGGCAAAAAGTGGAGACATGGGTGTACTAAGATGGCCCCCAACAGAAAGTTGTCATAGTGGGTCCCCCCCCCCAACAATCCCAGCATCCACGCACATATACAATTATTTCTGTAAAGTTCAATTGTTTTGCCATTTATTGATATTGAGTGTAGTAATAGTGGATAAGAACACTGTTTCATCATCAAAAACATTTGCCCGTAGTTCCCTATGCGCAAGGGAGACTCGGTGCAAAAGTTCTGAGAATTGGCTACTTTTCAAGGGGGGGTTCAAGTGTAAATATCTTTTTCAAGTGTAAATATTTTTGTTCCTATGACAGTTATAGAATTAATTTTTGGACATTAAGGGTACAAACCTCTCCGCCAGTTGATCACTTGGTCACCAGCGGCGCACCCCCCCACCCCCAGTTAGCGCCCTGCCCCAACCCCAGAAAAGTGGTCAGACCACCCCAAAAAATACATCCCCAGCATATGTGGAGGGGGGGTAGGATAAGGAACTTGGCAAGAGGGGGGGGGGTGCCTGAAGGAGGGAGGGGAACCCGGGGGTCCGAACGTCCCAAGGAAGAGCAAACGTCCACCCCAGAACCCTCCAGGGGTAGAGGAGGGACAGCTACTCACCATACCAGGAACCAGGTGAGCACTGCTCCAGACAGATCCTCTTCTCCATTGAATTAGGGGGCTGTTGGAGGACGCTTCGACTCAGGCCAAGGCGAGGTCGTATGCGACCTCGTGAGACATTTAACTCGCAGGGCCTGCCCCCATCCAGTGGGGTTTTTTTTTTGCGGCCGACCTAGCGCAGCGCTGAGGACTGTGAGCGTTCACTGGCTAGACTGGGTGACCACTGGATCTCGATTATCCAGCCTGTCGCCCAGTCCAGCAGTTGATTTGTAGATCTCACAGGAAAAATCCAGGAAGAAAAACATTTCTATCTTAAAAATTTTGCCAGGACCAAAGATCCCAACAAGGATCTAGGTCCTTACTCCTGACTGGGCAGAAAAAACTGTGTGCCTATAGCAGAGAAAGGGAGTATACCCCCTGGGGACTGACCATGGGTGTAGCCAGAATTTTTTCTGCCTAGTGTCCTACTCCTGTAGGGGGCAGCATAACCCAATGGTCAACATTGATAGGAGCTGTGTCCATCGATGAACGAAAGAGAAATTATAAAATGTTGTCATTCAAAGTGTGAGAGCACTGAAAGCGAAAAATTGGTCAGGGCAGGTAGGGGGAGAAAGTGCCCTGTAATGAAGTGGTAAAAAGGTCTTGAAGAATCGGTCATTTCCGTGAAATGCGTTGACCCTAGTTCTTTTTCTCGACAAACAGCCATAAATGTCTGTAGTGGATAATGTTTTGCTGGTATCAGTATGCAAACCATGATAATTTGATACATGTTTTTTTTAATATTTTATTGTTCAAAAAATAAAGATTTTGTACATGTTTTTTCTTACATAATGTGTACTTGTGTGGTCACTGGAGGTGTATTTAAAATCCCACTTCCTACCTTTTGTTACAATATATTTTCTAACTATGTAACATTTTCAAAATCTTACCATATTTGTCGTATATACACTGTTCAAAAAAATAAAGGAAAACTTTGAACACACATCAGATCTCAATGGGGAAAAAGATCATGCTGGATATCTATACTGATATGGACTGGGTAATGTGTTAGGAATGAAAGGATGCCACATCGTTTACTGGAAATGAAAATTATCAACCTATAGAGGGCTGAATTCAAAGACACCTTGAAAATCAAAGTGGAACCTAGGACCCACTGCACCAGCGTAGGGTCCAACAATGGGTTCAAAGATTTCATCCCAATACCTAATGACAGTCGAGATGGTCTGTGTGTCCCTCTATCGATATGCCTCCCCAGACCATCACTGACCCACCACCAAACCGTTCATGCTGAACAATGTTACAGGCAGCATAACGGTCTTCGCGGCTTCTCCAGACCCTTTCACATCTGTCACATGTACTCAGGGTGAACCTCCTCTCATCTGTGAAAAGCACAGGGTGCCAGTGGCGGACCTGCCAATTCTGGTGTTTAATGGCAATTGCCAATCGAGCTCCATGGTGCCGGGCAGTAAACACAGGACCCAATAGAGGATGTTGGGCCCTCAGGCCACCCTCATGAAGTCGGTTTCTGTTTGGTCAGACATTCACATCAGTAGCCTGCTGGAGTTCATTTTGTAGGGCTCTGCCAGCGCTCATTCTGTTCCTCCTTGCACAAAGGAGCAGATACCGGTCCTGCTGATGGGTTAAGGACCTTCTAGGGCCCTGTCCAGCTCTCCTAGTGTAACTGCCTGTCTCCTGGAATCTCCTCCATGCTCTTGAGACTGTGGTGGGAGACACAGCAAACCTTCTGGCAAAAGGCACGTATTGATGTGCCATTCTGGACAAGTTGGAATGCTTGTACAACCTCTATAGGGTCCAGGTATTGCCTCATGCTATCAGTAGTGACACTGACCCTAGCCAAATGCAAAACTAGTGAAAAACAGTCCGGAAAGAGGAGTAGGGAAAAACATTTCAGTGGCATCCACCTGTAAAACCATTCTGTTTTGGAGGTTGCCTCATTGTTGCCCATCTAGTGCACCTGGTAATTTCATTTACCCCAAAGCAGCTGAAACTGATTAACAACCCCCTCTGCTACTTAACTGACCAGATCAGTATCCAAGGAGTTTAATTGACTTGATGCTATGCTCCAATTAAAAAATGTTCATTTAATTTTTTTGAGCAGTGTATATTTTGTCAGTACATATGCTATTAAGCAGTGGTTCTGGATCCACAACAGAGGATTAAAGCAATTACATGCATGCACCGGTTAGACGTGAAGACATGAAAATAGCTTCGCTTAACTGCATCTAAACAGAACTGCAACTGAATCTTTATCAGAAAACAGTGAATAGGGGACTTAAGTTCGTCTGGGACTTTGTTATTGCCGTGACAGATATCTGACTCATATAGATCTTCATGGCAAACCATCACCGACTTGAAGCCCCATTCATAAAGTCACATCCAATAAAATACACAAACTGTTTACTAGCAGGTTAGAGGGATTCTGGATTACAGAGACACCGCCTCCCAGGAGCTTAAATTATCTAACATCTTTGTTAGAAGGGGATACTTCTTGTTGACACCCATGTGTATTACTTACCTCACGGGACTCAAGACTTTCACTCCCCCAATCCCCCCTCCCCTCCTTTTTTTTCTTTTCTCCTTTCTGATTTTTAATTCTTCAATTTTCTCCCTCTGCTTATTCCTCCCTGCACTCACTCCTGTTGGACTTCCCTCTGGTAAGAGATTCAGGTAAAAGATTACCAATTCCTTTACTTTGAGAATAAATTCCCTAATGGCAAAAGGCCTAAACTCCCCTCACTTAATCAAGAAACACATTTCAACACTCACAGAAAGTTTAACATGAAAAAACGACATTCTTTGATGTGGATAGACATTTGGCACATCCTAACGCTGAAAATAAGAGGCAACTCATTTTTCTCATGTGCATGCTAACATATGCATGCATATATGCGGCCTCAATGAAGTGGGTCTTCTTCCCTGAGGTCACATATATTGCTTACATGTGTTTGTGCTGGAAGTGTGCTGCGCAGTGCACTCTCAGCACAGAGAACAGACTCTGACTGAGAGAGTAGGGGACCAGGATGGAGGTTCTCTACACTTTAAGGACAAGAAAGGGTCCTCCAAATGACATTCTCAGAAGAGGGATGAAAGAACATATGTATCCCAACCCTCACATGCTCACAGAGCAATTGTATGCAGGAAACAAATTATACAATCTTATCAAAGATAAGTACACATGAAATCTTACATAAAATTAAGAAACTCATTTCACAGAGTTGCAGGCGTTGCTTAAATGAGAGAGGTTTCCTGGTTTACATTTTGGTGCTGCCCAAAAATCCAACCATTTTGGTCAGCTAATCCCTTGACTCTCTCCAGACAGGCTCTGTATCTTGCTTTATAGAAAACCCTTAGAAACCACCGTGGCTTGAAATAATCCCTCGATAACTGACCACCTTGCAACCAAACCTTCAAAGAATTTGTTTAGGGGATGGAAGAAATTGTGTGCACTAAACAGGACTTCAACAGGATTACAACACTTAGTATAGCTAGAGATAAGTTTGAATGATGCATCTAATCTGTAAATTGGAGAATTATAAGAGATCACCTCATATTTAAGACTTCTGTCATACAGGCTACAACAACACATTAGGCTAACACCAGACCTCAAATATTAAGGCTAAGTGTATGGCAAACAGGGAGGTGGTTGGTCTTCCATCAACTGGGGCATGCCTGGCCAAGGAAGGGTGGTGGTGGGTAAATGTGGGAGGGAACAGTTTAAACCCTAAATTAATACCTACCTAGCACTCTTTCCTTGCCCCTCTCCTTCATCCCCTCCTTTTCAGTCCACTGATTTAGAAACCCAGGGGAAGGAGCAGGTATGAATAAACTTTTTTATGTGCAAAATTGTGTAAGAAGTGCTAACTCACTTGGGAGCAGCAACTAGAAAGTCCCTGGACTAGGAAATGCAAATAAACAGTGTGTAGGCTAGTGCGCTAACCTAAATCTATAAATGTGATATGGTGTCACAGTTACTCCCTCCCTTTAAACGGGGTAAAGTGACAGGTGCTTAAAAATATCAACAAATAATAAAGTAAAGAGATGAATCTCTTATAAATGTATAGACATGTATGTATAAATTAATATAAAGTGCATATGATAGACAAAACATATCACTAAATACATACATAAAGTGCACAATGCTTTGGTGCAAAATACTGTTCGAACTTATAGAAATGATAAAAATGCATAAAATGAACAAACCATCAAAAATTATGAAACGTGCACAGTGCTTAGTGCAAACAATAAATCATATAGTGAGCACAGTGAACAACAGTGATAAGAATCACAAGTGTCCCAACCAGACTGCAAAGTTGGGACGTTAACCATAAATTTATGCCCGGCAACATAAAGTGCATATATAAAAAACCGGAAGCTCCTCCCGTATGCCTTTAAGTAATGGTCAGTGACTATGCGAGCTATCCTCCTATCCCAGTCGATGGCTACTGAGAAGAAACGTACGTCGGGTGGAGGGGGAAGAAGCCGCATCGTCACTTCAGCGCGGACCGCACTGCAGGTGGCTGCGCAGGTTACATGCTGGAATCATTCATTTTAAATGTAAGTGCAATCTTTTTTCTTTTAATAAACCTGTGAAGATAATGCACTATCCAGCCTCTTTTTATTTATATGGCGACCGGGGTAATGTACAGGAGGAGTGGAAAGCCTTATAAGAGTCTGATTATGGTCTGTGGCTGCACAACCCTGACACATATCTATGAGCCGCCGCTTTGATTAAGATAGTGAGTGCCCCAGAGGAGGAAAAGAGGAGTCCTACAGTATACCCCAGGCTGATCTTAAGCCGTTGTCTGGTAAGCTGCCATCTAAAACACGTGTGAAAACACTTGGAGATCGCATGCAACACTGGTGTATATTTTGGAATACCACCTCTATCCTCCTAAACGTCCAAGGATTGTTCATAAAAGCTTTTTCATACAACAGATTTTAAGAAAAAAAAATGCATGGAGTTCTGCTGTAACTTTTAATGTTCATTTCTTCCTTTCTTTGTGCATCAATAAATACAGTGCCTTGAAAAAGTATTCATACCCCTTGACATTTTCCACATTTTGTCATGTTACAACCAAAAATGAAAAATGTATGTTATTGGGATTTTATGTGATAGACCAACACAAAATGGCACATCATTGTGAAGTGGAAGGAAAATGATAAATGGTTTTCAAATTTTTTTACAAATAAATATGTGAAAAATATAGCCTGTATTTGTATTCAGCCCCATTTACTCTGGTAACCCTAACAAAAATCTAGTGGAACCAATTGCCTTCAGAAGTTACCTAATTGGTAAATAGAGTCCACCTGTGTGTAATTTAATCTCAATATAAATACAGCTGTTCTGTGAAGTCCTCAGAAGTTTGTTATAGAACCTTAGTGAACAAACCGCATCATGAAGACCAAGGAACACACCAGAAAGGTCAGGGATAATGTCGTAGAGAAGTTTAAAGCAGGATTAGGTTATAAAAAAATATCACAAGCTCTGAACATCTCACGGAGCACTGTTCAATCCGTCATCCGAAAATGGAAAGACTATAGCACAGGAGAGCATTAATCAGAGAAGCAGCCAAGAGGCCCATGGTAAACTTCGAGGAGCTGCAGAGTTCCACAGCTCAGGTGGGAGAACCTGTCAACAGGGCAACTATTAGTCATGAACGCCACAAACCTAGTCTTTATGGAAGAGTGGCGAGAAGAAAGCCATTGTTGAAAGAAAGCCATAAGAAGTCCAGTTCGCAACTTGTGAAACGCAATGTAGTGGACACCGCAAACGTGAAAGAAAGTGCTGTGGTCAGATGAGACCAAAATTGAACTTTTTGGCCTAAAAGCAAAACACTATGTGTGGCAGGATATCCCGTGAAACATGGTGGTGGCAGCATCATGTTGTGGGGATGCTTTTCTTTGGCAGGGACAGGGAACCTGGTCAGAGTTGATGGCAAGATGGATGGAGCCAAATACAGGGCAATCTTAGAAGACCTATTAGAGTCTGCAAAAGACTTGAGACTGGGGCGGAAGTTCAGCTCCCAGCAGGACAACGACCCTAAACATACAGCCCAAACTACAATGGAATAATTTAGGTCAAAGCATATTCATGTATTAGAATGACCCAATCAAAGGCCAGACCTAAAACCAATTGAGAATCTGTGGCAAGACTTGAAAATTGCTGTTCACAGATGCTCTCCATCCAATCTGACAGAGCTTAAGCTATTTTGAAAAGAAGACTGGGCAAAAAATTCACTCTAGATGTGCAAAGCTGGTAGAGACATACCCAATAAGCCTCACAGCTCTAATTTCAGCAAGATGTGGTTCTACAAAGTATTGACTCAGGGGGGCTGAATACAAATACATGCCACACTTTTCAGATATTTGTTAAAAACTTTGAAAACCATTTATAATTTTCCTTCCACTTCATAATTATGTGTCACTTTGTGTTGGTCTGTCACATAAAATCCCAATAAAATACATTTACGTTGGTCACGTTGCAACCAAACAACTGTGGAAAATTTCAAGGGGTATGAATAATTTTTCAAGGCACTGTATATTAATCTGACAAATGTTATAAAGTTTGAAATAAAAAAAGAGCAGTGACATTGTTACATATGATAACTCAAAACGAGTGCTCATTAATATACATGATCATTTTCCTTTAACCTTCTTATTTTTACCCATTCCTATTTTCAGAATACATAATCCACTTACCACATTCCCACTTTACATTCTAGGAGGTGAGAGTGAGATCACATCAGCCTGCATGTGTTGTCCCCAGGGTGACATGCTACCATGTACAACACAAACTCCGCATACCAATGAAGAATGCAAAATTTTTAATATGTACTGAATAGAAAACAACACAGCATCATTTAAAAAGATCATGTCTATAGAATCTGTCATATTGAAAATGCTTTTAATTAAAAACATGGCATCACTAATTATAATAAAGTTTCCAAATCAACATATTAGGCACACATCCAGAAAAATCAAAATTTGAAAAATAATCTCTCCCAAACGACATCTGCTTTGTACTTTATAATTAACAAGTTCATGTAGGAAAACATGAAAATCAGACCAGGAAAGCTTAAAGTAGAGCTCCAGACAAATCAAAATTCACCAGTAAACGAGCACAGGAGGTTATTGCCAATTGGTATATTTATCTCTTTTATTAATCTTTATAGAATTTGCTGTAGCACAGGTGTCCAATCGAAGAATGTTGATATACTGAACAGCCCAGTGGGGAGTGTGGGCGTGTGTGTAAAGGGGGGTTGGAATGGGGCAACGCTGCATCTCTGATCTCTGTGGGGCAAATTCTAGGTAGAAGGGCGTGGGGGAACAAATACAGATTTTTCAGTAGAAAACTGAATGTTTAAATATGAACTCCACAGATACACATAAATAGTTTTGCTATGAAGATCCCAATGAAGGTCACAGCACAAAAGTTGTGACCTAGCAATTTCTATTCAGGCGCTTTAACAACATGGGAAAGTAGTAGTGCAAAGCTCAGGGTTAAGCTGAGAATTACAAAAAAATTGAATTTTCTAAGATTTCCAAAGACTTTTTTTTATTTCAAAAAGTTTGCATTAACTGGAATTCCCTCTATAGAAAATGTCAATCTTAAAAGGAAAGTGAGCAAAATCACCAAATATGGTCTACTTAGATTATGCAAGATTTGATTGTCCCTTCTGCAAACTGGATGACAGTTCCTCAACTTAAGCAGAAATATGCAGCAGACAAGGCGGCCAAAGGATGGTGATTTTCAGTAGACTGCTTTTGGATATGCAGGCATGATACAACTGTATTTATGATCTTTCTATAATGAAGTGATAGGGAGATATGTGCTGCACACACCTTCAATGCTGGAGTATCAAAGGGAAAACAATAGTGATTGGACACATTTTTCCTAAACTTTAATAAAATCTTCAAATGTATTGCACTTCACTGGTATCTATTTAATCCTTGCAAGATATATATATATATATATATATATATATATATATATATATATATATATATATATATATATATATATACACACACACACACAAAGGCAAAATAACTGAACAAAGAACAAAACAAAACAGAATGTCAGATAGCACCATTTAATTAATGATGTAATAAAATTGCACCTACAAACAATGGCTTGACCAAAGCATATAATCTGGAAAAGTCTCTTTCAAAGAAACCAGGGCACATTTGAAGATGCTTGACACTCTCAAAAGGCCACTAGCAAAAAGAGCATGAAGCAAGGATGGAAGCCTCTGGAGTAGACCCTGAGTTCAACCATGGAAGAACACACTAAAGCCTGTGAAAAAAACAAAAGCCGTAAACCGGGATTAAAGCTTTATCCTGGGTGTGACATACCCCCATGTGTTTCAGGGCCATGTCCCTTCATTTACAGCTCCTGTTTTGGGACAAGTTGAAATGTTATCTTTTATGATTTAATTAAGTGTCTGCTCCTGAGGTTTTCATCCTTGCTCCCATCTCTCCTTGCTGGCTGTCTAACCAAAGTGTGTCCTGCATCTTCAGATGCAACCTGGTTACCTCGGGAGAGGCTTCTCCACATTATATGCACTGACCCATAGTTTATAAGTGCGATTTTATTACGCCATTTGTCATAAGATTTTTTACCTTAGCTGTCCAGTGCACAGTTTTTTTTTTTTTTTAATGTTTTCAAGGATTACTAACCTGTCCAATTGATCTTTAGACACTCGTGTCCTGACCCTGCTGTGAAAAATGGCATTTTGATAGGTTTACAGTCAAGATTTTACTATGCTTTCATTGTATTTGAATGTTTCCTTGTATTGAGGCATTTATACTGGGCCAAAGGGGCACCCTAAACAGAAGCTTTGTTAGAGAATACATTACAATTTAGAAACAGGTAGTTTACAGGCTGCCATTTACTGTAATGTTACAGTGATATTGATATTCTTAAATTTAAATGAGAATCATAGGCATCCCAAGGCAGAGATGGGGGGGGGTTCATCACATCAGTAGTACAGTAGAATTCTATACTAATCTTTTTCACACTGCCTCACCACACTTACAAAGCTAAAACTAGGTTTGTGCAAAAATGACAGTTTTGCTGAAGTGTTAGCATTTCACCAAAATGTATTGTCAATAGAAGGTGAAATTAAAGTGTGTTAAAGTTTTTTTTTAATCTGTATTAGACTTTAAATGGTCCCAGAGTAGTTTTTTTTTTTGCAAATGTTTTTGCAATTTTCTTGTGTATTTTTTTGTAGTTTGAAAATAATAACTGACAATTTTAAAGAACTAGTACACAAGAATGTATTTATGTTTTCTTTCCTTTTCCTGTTAAAAAAAAAAAAAAAAAAAATCAAACAACATTAAAATACACAAAAAAAGAATGAAAGACATAGACATGGTGTTCATGGTGACTTGATGTTGACAAAAAAAGGTCATAGAGCAACAGGGTGTGAAATGGTTATGATGACCAAAAAAGCAATGTCACACAGCTTTAAAAAGGGGGCTTTTGCTGCATGGTGGACTTGTGGGCAATTTTTCAAATACATTTCAACAAATGCATAACTGTTGATTTTGCCAAAAAAACTTGCTCACTGCTATGCATTTTTATTCCCGACTGTGACAATATTTGAGCCTGTTGACTGGCCTCCGTACACCTAACCTTGGAAACCAACAGGGTGTCATGTGTGCCCCATACCCAGTAAAAGGTTTTAAATAAGACTAATTGGTGGCAAGGTCTAAGTTATTTGAGGTACCTGTTAACTATAGGTTCACTTTAAAGTGGTCAGATCAATAAGAAAAGTCGAATTGCTTGTTATGAGTTTCTGAAATTTGTATATAGCTATTACTCTGTTACTGATGTGTGGCAAACAGACCAGTTGGGTTATTGGACCAAAGCTTATGTAGATCGTTAAGGGATTGTAAAGGCAGGTTTTTTTTATTTTTTATTTAGCCTCCCTCAGCCCCGCTAATACTTACCTGAGCCCATCTTTATCCAGCGATGTTGTAGGAGTGTCTCAGCTGCCCGGGACTCCACTACTCATTGGCTGAGACAGCATTGTGGCACCATTGGCTCCCGCTGCTGTCAATCAAAGTCAGTCAGCCAATCAGGAGAGAGAGGGGGTGGGGCAGAGTCGCAGCTCCATGTCTGAATGAACACAGGGACCGGTGGCTCGGCTCAGGTGCCCCCATAACAAGCTGCTTGCTGTGGGGGCACTCAACAGGAGGAAAGGGCCAGGAGAGCCGAAGCAGGACCCGAAAAGAGGAGAATCTGGGCTCTGTGCAAAACCAACTGCACAGAGCAGGTAAGTAGAACATGTTTGTTATTTTTTTTTTCAAAACGAGACTTTACAATCACTTTAGCTTTTGGGCAACAGAATGCATCCAAAAAAAAAAAATATTTGTTTTCAAATGAATTCGGTGTGTTGTCTGTAGCTCTCTTTTAATAAAGGCTGAATTAAGTAGTGTGCATTTTGTTCTTTATGATTTTACCCATAACAAGGAATGTTTTCAGCATTTAATAGTACTGGAATGTGTAGCTACAGTAAATCTTTACTGTGCAGTGTATGAATTCACATTGTCTGAGTCCTCTATGACAAAATCAATATTTTCTTCTTATCTCTGGCACTCGTTAGTCTTCAGAATCTTCTCTGGGTTCCATAGGCTGAGTTAATTTAAGGTAGAAAAAGGCATAAAAGGCCAGCAGAAAGACCAGAATGGCTACAACCACAAGGAACACCTCCTAAAAAAGAAAAAGAACAAAAGTTACAATCATTTGTTGAGTTACGTGCTTGAGTAAAGAAATGTTTTAGTACATACAAAACAAGAGCTGCAAGTGTAAGATGTCAGCTCATACCATTTCCCAGCAGCAATGCACAACCCAGGGCCTGAGCCATTTAACAGAAGGAATGGGAATCAACTAGGGAAGGTGATTGAGATGTAAGAGCTAAGCGCTTTAACTTTCAGCTAAGACCTGCAACCTATAGATAGTAAATCTAAACCCTAAGGCTCCGTTCACATGTTGGCATCTCAGATTGCGGGCAGAATCACAGCGTTTCTGCCCGCAATCCAGAATCATTGCAAATCACGGGACTCCCATGCGATTCTCGTGACTTGCAATGGCACCCCAAACACGGCGTAATTTTGCCGCGATTGTTGCCCGACAAATTGCAGTAAAATTGCGCAAACAGAATTGCAGGATACCCATTGCCCAAAAAAAGTACAAGTACTTCTTTTGGGCAACAGGCGTCCCAAGATTTTGTTTATGTGATTTTACCGCGATTCGCCGGGCGACAATCGTGGCGCATTTGGCATGCCACTGCAAGTCACAGGAATCGCACAGGCGACACATGTTTTGCAATTATTCAGAATCGCGGCGATTCTGCCTGCGATTCCAATATGTGAACAGAGTCTAACTGGATGACAATAATTTACTAAAGCACTATGTATCAAATTATTGCCATTTTTTTCTTTTCATGGCAAAATCTCAGTGCATTAGGCATGCCATTGCAAGTCACAGGAATCGCACAGGGGTCCCGTGTTTTACAATTCAGAATCGCGGCGATTCTGCCTGCGATTCCAATATGTGAACAGAGCACTATGTATCAAATTATTGCCACATTTTCTTTTCTTGAAATACAGGGGAGATTTACTAAAACTGGAACACTCAGAAGCTGAGTGGCTACCATGCACAGCTGCACCAGATTCTAACTTCAGCTTGTTCAATTAAGCTTTTACAATAAAACCTGGAAGCTGATTGGTTTCTATGCAGAGCTGCACCAGATTTTACACGCTCCAATTTTAGTTAATCTCCTCCACAGTTTTCATCTTTTTTCATCCTTTTTTGTTTCTCAGTGCTGCGGATTCATCCAACCTCTTTCAGCAACTTCCTTTCTACATAAATGGGCTTAGTAATAGTGAAAACACTGGGCCATGGCTACACAATGCCTACTTGTAGACCCCACTAGGGGGTACATATGACTGGGTGATAACACAGGAGCACATTTAAGAGACATTTTTCAGTCCAGTAAGTGCTTTATGACAGGTATTGTTCTAGAAAAGTGTAATTGAACCCACGCTTAGGAAAAAATTATGTTTCCACTATATGTGATCTGTTTATGGTGAAAATAATCAATGTAAATATTAATAAAATTGTGGGCTGCTGCTGATAAAAAAAAAGGGGGGTGGTCCCTTAAAAATGAAATAATATATGTATATCAGCGCTGCTACCTTAAACTATTCAAAAAAGTGCTGTGTGCTTGCAAATAATAAATAATCTCTAAACCCTATGTTTACAAATTATTATATGTGCCACACTTATATATTGTGTATATATATATATATACACATACATACATACACACACACACATGTCAATCCTCCAGGTTATTACAGTAACCGTGTTATTTCTTAATGTGCAAAAAAGCAATATAGAGGTAGATTATATATATATATATATAATGCAGCAAGATATTAAATAAATTAATATACAAAAAGTGCCAAGTAAAAAAAATAGTCCTTATAGTCTGTGCTGAGGCCTGCTGCAGTTAATACTTACAGGTCCCCCCGTCTGTGAGTAGACAGTAAAAGAAGAAGACTGAAAGGGGTTGTAAAGTCAGGAAGGTTTTTTTTTTTTATCTTAATGTTCTCTAGGCATTAAGATAAAAAGCCTTCTGTGTGCAGCAGCCCCCCTCATACTTACCTGAGGTCCATCTCTGTCCAACCATGTCCATGAGTGTCTCATCTGTCCAGAGATTCTCCCTCCTGACTGGCTGAGATAAAGCAGCTGTGCCACTGGCTGCTGCTGTTGTCAATCAAAGTCAGCTACTCAATCAGGAGAGAAAGGGGGCGGGGCTGGGTCAGGGCTCCATGTCTGAATGGACACAGGGAGCTGTGACTCCGCTCGGGTGCCCCCAGAGCAAGCTGCTTGCTGTGTGGGTGGGGGGGGGGGGGGACTGAACAGGAGGGAGTGGCCAGGATCACAGAAGAGGAAGCGAGAAGAGGAGGATCTGGGCTGCTCTGTGAAGATCCACTGCACAGAAGAGGTAAGCATAACATGTTTGTTATTTTTATAGGAAAAAAATGAGACTTTACAATCACTTGAAGAGCTTATCCCTTTGTCAGTCCACTTTTCTCCTAATATCAGCATGCTTTCTGTCAGCATATTTGCAAGAAGCAAACCTGATTGACTCCCAGCCGGTCACTATCTCTCCCATTCTAATTGCTGCTGTACATAGACTACACAAAGCGGATACCAAGTCAGATTCAGGTACTTGCATTAAAAAATACATTTATGTATGGATTAATGAATATGGAGATGCATAAATGTGTGTCTTTTATATCTGTCTGGAGTCTAGCTTTAATAGCTGAAATGTCCTTTCCACGACCTAAAACTTTCTATGTAGGAAATACAGTACATATCCAACAAATATACAATTTTTCATTCACAATTAAACACGCACATAAATAAATGCGGTTTAAAAACATTGCTGTAAAAGTGCTTTAAAAATTGTTATGTAAAGCACACTGCACAGAAGCACTCTTTGTAAATTTACAAGAGAGAAAATTAAATTGAGTATTTCTAATACATGTTTACAGTTCCATCCATCCATTTCTGGCATTATTTCATAGAAGTCCATTTCATTAACAAACATCTTATGACGGCTTACAAAGAAAAAAATAAATAAATAAAAAATGAGCAACCTTCAAAACACCATTTGCAGTTTAACAAAAAAAGATCCATCATGAATAATTCATTACATTTGCTTATGTTCTGCTGGGATTTTCTACCTGGCTGTTCATGTTTTAGCGCTAATGGCATAAATTTGTTCAAAACATTCCAACTGTAACATACGTTTCTCTGAGGCATCGTCTTGATTTTTGCATTGTGACAAGTTTTTCGATAATTTTGCTATTTATTCGGCCCTTGTGTAAAATAAATGCACAGTCGCATTAAAAGGAGCAAATTATGAATATTTACTTAAATTTAAAAAAACACAAACAAACCACAAATGATTAGCAAACATTTTAGCGAGACCGAAGAGAAAGAAGCACTGGGAATTTTTTTCTTTACTGCAACTAGGACACATTTTTTTTTTCCCTCCTGAAAAAAATCATCATGCAGGTTTCATTTATTTTCTTTTTTTATACACAGCTGTTCTTTCGGGCCCATCTGGACACACAGCTACTAATCTTAAGAGGATGTAATAAGCAAGTGACACACAACTGTAGCAGCCATCTGCTTGGGAGAATGGACAGCAGACCCGTACAGTTTACTTTGCAATTCTCAACCCACATAATGAATGTCAGAAGAGTGCCATGATACAGTATGTACAGATGTGCTTTCTTAATATTAAAGAAAACACACACAATGTGGATAATCATATTGTAGTGTGCGCACACAATCGGTTCTAGCATTAGAGGCCACTGTTTGCTGCAGCTGTATCATGAAATCGGAGGAACCATGAGCTCTACAGACAGGCCTGTATTATGTGAGGTGGCCCTCAAGTGTGTGATAATTATCTGTCAAAAAGGTGAACAGATATGCATTTTATATTATCTGTAAGAAAATATACCAAAGTATATTCCCCGCGCCAAGGATAATTATTACAATGTTGTACAGTGGGGATCGAAAGTTTGGGCACCCCAGGTAAAAATGTGTATTAATGTGCATAAAGAAGCAAAGGAAAGATGGAAACATCTCCAAAATGCATCAAATTACAGATTAGACATTCATATGTCAACAAAAGTTAGATTTTATTTCCATCATTGACACTTTCAAAATTACAGAAAACAAAAAAATGGTGTCTGCAAAAGTTTGGGCACCCTGCAGAATTTATAGCATGCACTGCCCCCTTTGCAAGGCTGAGACCTGCCAGTGTCATGGATTGTTCTCAATCATCGTCTGGGAAGATCAGGTGATGTCAATCTCAAGGGTTTTAAATGCCCAGACTCATCTGACCTTGCCCCAACAATCAGCACCATGGGATCTTCTAAGCAGTTGTCTAGAAAATTGAAACTGAAAATAGTTGACGCTCACAAAGCTGGAGAAGGCTATAAGAAGATAGCAAAGCATTTTCAGATGTCAATATCCTCTGTTCAGAATGTAATTAAGAAATGGCAGCCATCAGGAACAGTGGAAGTTAAAGCAAGATCTGGAAGACCAAGAAAAATATCAGGCAGAACAGCTCGCAGGATTGTGAGAAAAACAATTCAAAACCCACGTTTGTGAAACCAGTGTTGCAGCGCTGCTTAAAATGAATATCAAAAATATGTGCAAATATAACAATATATACGAACCAGGGACATGCAAATTTCTCAAGTTGCTAAAACCACTGATCAAATAAAATGAATTAATACATAAATAAATAATCATCACACATGATCATCAAAGTGCTAGTGACTTGTGCATAGTGTGCAAAAAAGCAATTCATAAATGTCCATTCAAGTGCTGGTGAATCCTCTGTGTTAATCACTTAGGGTGTGCTCCCCCTTGTGGTAATGTACTCACCACAACACGCTAGGTCATCAGCTGTTTAATAGTCCATGGCAGCTTTCCTTGCCAGTGCTGTAGGAACCCACGTTTGACTGCACGATCCCTCCAGAAAGATCTGGCAGACACTGGAGTTGTGGTACACTATTTCACTATAAAGAGATACTTGTACAAATATGGTCTTCATGGAACAGTCATCAGAAGAAAACCTCTTCTACATCCTCACCACAAAAATCAGCGCTTGAACTTTGCAAATGAACATATAGACAAGCCTGATGCATTTTGGAAAAAATGTTCTGTGGACCGATGAGGTTAAAATTTAACTTTTTGGCCGGAATGAGCAAAGGTACATTTGGAGAAGAAGGGGCACAGAATTTAATGAAAAGAACCTCTGTCCAACTGTTAAGCATGGGGGTGGATCAATCATGCTTTGGGGTTGTATTGCAGCCAGTGGCACAGGGAACATCTCACGAGTAGAAGGAAAAATTGATTCATTAAAATGTCAGTAAATTTTGGATGGTAACTTGATGCCATCTGTGAAAAAGCTGAAGTTAGAGAGGATGGCTTCTACAAATGGATAATGATCCTAAACACACCTCGACATCCACGGGGGATTACATCCAGAGGCGTAAACCGAAGGTTTTGCCATGGCCTTCACAATCTCCTGACCTCAACATAGTTAAAAATCTATGGATAGACCTTAAAAGAGCAGTGCGTGACAGACAGCCCAGAAATCTCAAAGAACCGGAAGACTTTTGTAAGGAAGAATGGGCAAAGATACCTCAAACAAGAATTGAAAGACTCTTGGCTGGCTACAAAAAGCGTTTACAAGCTGTGATAATTGCCAAAGGGGGCAGTACAAGATATTAACTCTGCAGGGTGCCCAAAATTTTGCAGACGCCATTTTTTGGTTTTCTGTTATTTTGAACCTGTAAATGATGGAAATAAAATCTGGAAATAAAATCTAACTTTTCTTGACATTTTATAAGAATGTCTAATCTGTAATTTGATGCCTTTTGGAGATTTTTCCATCTTTCCTTGGCTTCTTTATGCACATTAATACAAATTTTTTCCAGGGGTGCCCAAAGTTTCGATCCCCACTGTAGTTGGTGAAGGTAGGAGTTCAGCAACAAGCGCGTGGAAAAGAGTTCTCCTTTAAGGATCGGGCTGGGAAGCCGGCCGCTGCTTTCTTAACAATGGTGTGATTCAGATGGGAATTCCAGGCTACTGCCTTCTATGGGAACACATCTGAATCGCACATCGGATCAGTTCTGAAAACACGAATTTGTGCGGGGAAAAAAAAACTGTGTGGGTTCCCCCTAAATCCATACCAGATCCTTTCGGGTCTGGTACGAATTTCAAGGAGAACCCCATGCCCCCTACCCAAAAGCGCCTTGTCCCCATGTTGATGGGGACAAGGGCCTCTTACCCACAACCCTGGGCTGTGGGGGTCTGCGGGCACAGGGCTTATCAGAATCTGGGAGCCCCCTTTAATAAGGGGGCCACCACATCCCACCCCCCATGTGAATGAATATGAGGTACATTGAACACCTACTCATTCACCCAAAAAAGTATATAAAAAAAAAAGAAAACAGACAGTTTTTGACGACTTCTTGATTAAAAAAAAAAAACAATGTACTCCAATGCAGATCCATCCTCAATCATGACACCCGCCACCACCGCCGGACTCGAAAAAAGAAGAAAAAAAAGCTCAGCTCACAACTATAGCTACTGCCGAAAGAAAGAAAAAGAAAGAAATTGCGCTAAATAATTAACAAATTTTCAAAAGCAGCAACTCAACTGTGAGATAGTCACAATAATCATTTATAATAGAAATTAGAGCCTCGCTAGCTTACATTGAATACATCCATAAACCATGCATTAAATGAAGAAAAAGGATGTTCTAAAAATAACGTCCATCCAAATAAAAACATCAAGCCAAAATGGGGAAAATAGACAGAAAATTGAAGTCCAAAAGTGATAAATCAGGCTCCATCCCGTAATAACAACTGAAGTGTAGTATATCTTCCACCAAAAGAATTGCCTGCTCACCAACTTGCAGAGACCTCACAGGGTCAAACACACCTGTGTCTTAAACCCAGCCAGGGCCTAATCCATCCACAGAAGAAAGATTGGCAAATCCCACCAAGCACAGGTCGCAGAATCGGCAATTAGTATGCGATCACTAATGTAGACCTCCTCAGACCTCAAATCGCAAATTCAGGATGTCACACTCATTGCCGTTCCCCCAAAAATACAAAAGCTCGCCATAGTGTAATATCGTACAGAACTTTATTAGTAATATAAAAGATTGCACTTACAGTGAAAAATAGCATAAAGCACATGTAGAAAACAATAAGCTGGCAGGCTGTGCATAAACACTCGTCCTTCCGAGATCACAGATGCGCGGTGACGTCAGCACATCGCTCAGCGTTTCGTCACGGTCTGCTATCCTGACCGCTGTCTGCCTGCTGCACCCTGCGACAGTTGTTAAATAGGAAAGGGGGCAAGGCGGAGGTGGTGGAGGGCGTGGTGATTGACGATGGATCTATATCTGGTGTCTGTTTTTATTTCTTTTTGACACTTTTTTAAGTGAATGAGTAGGGGGTACAATGGCAAGGACCCCCCTGCCCCAAAGCACCCCTCCCAATCCATGTTACATAGTAGTTAAGGTTGAATAAAGACAACAGTTCATCCAGTTTACCTGTGCAGGTGTGTGTGTGTGTCAGTGACGATAATCATTTCCCATATCCCTGTATATTGTGTTCTTTAAAATGCACATCCAAGAGTCTTTTAAATGTATCAATACTCCCCGCTGATACCACCAATAGTAGAAGAGAGTTGCACATTCTTACCGCCCTGACAGTGAAAAACCCCCTACACAGCTTAAGGTTACACGGCTTCTCCTCCAATCTCATTGTGTGGCCCCGTGTTCTCTTACACTCCCTGAGAGTGAATAGTTTTTTCCTATGCTGGGATCACCATTGAGGTATTTGTAAATCGCTATCATGTCCCCTCACAAGCGTTTCTTCTCCAGCAAAAATACATTTAGTGCTTGTAGCTGCTCCTCATAATTAAGGTCCTCCAATCCCCTAACTAGTTTTGTTGCCCTTCTTTGGACTCTCTTCAGCACATCCCTTTAGAGGATTGGTGACCAGAACTGGACAGAATATCCCAGATGTGGCCAGAGCAGAGTATTATAAAGTGGTAGGATTATAGGTTTATCTCTGGTGTATATCCCCTTTTTTATGCATGCCAATATTCTGCCGGCCATGGCAGCCGCAGTTTGACATTGCATGATATTGCTCTGTCTATCTTCTACTAGGACCTCGAGATCTTTTTCCATTCTGGATTCCCCCAGAGGTTCAAACCCCCCCCAGTGTGTAGTTTGCGTTTATGTTTTTACCCCCGAAGTGCATTACTTTACATTTCTCCACAATAAACCTAATTTGCCATGTAATTGCCCACTCCATTATTTTGTTCAGGTCTTTCTGTAAGATTTCTATATCCTGTTGTGACGTTATTGCCCTGCTTATTTTTGGGTCTTCCGCAAAAACTGAGATTGAGCTATTTATCTCAGCCTCCATATCTTTTATAAATATATGTTTTTGAAAATGTCTTTATATTGAAAAATTGAGATGTATAGGTACAAAACATAGCCTTTGGGCATTCCCGGGCTAATACATAAAACATAGAACTACTAATAACACCTATTGTAGAACACAAAAAAAAGAAGAGGGGGGGGGGGGAAGAAACAACACACCTTCCATACACCTCGCTCTGTCATTCTCTTATAAAATCGCTTTAAGGGTTGATGGATTGTAAGGGAGATTCTTGTTCCCTCTCAACCATCAGGATAATATATCGGAAGAATATTACCTCGTGTTTAGAATCCTACCTGAACAAATGCAATGTGTGTCCCTGCAGAGGAATACAGTACATTTGTTCAAATCATAAACTAAACCTTATCAGGGGGGAATTCATTCAGTCTGTGGACTACTGATCATCTGTTGTAGACTCTGAATCTGTCCACAAGTGCCAGACCTACTCAAAATTTCCTAGGTCAACCCCGGGACAAATAAGTAGCTTTGTATAGGGGTACAACCTTATTGATTAAACACTTCCAGAAGGTTAGATTAGGGGCTGTGTGATTTCCACTTGAGCACTATTGCCTTCCTGGCATGAAATAATAAGAGACCCAAGAGAGTATGCATCGCCCTACTAACAGCCAGAGAGTCAACTAACCTCAGGAGGCAAACACCATCTTTTACAGGGACCTGTATAGTACCGTATTTTTCCGTGTATAAGACGCCCCCCATTTTTCCAACCCAAACTTCAGAAATCAATATTTTAAACATAAGGAGCTGTTCTTCCTGTTTTCTCCACTGTCTGATCATGCACTCGGTGGGCGGAGGTCCAAACTGTCTCTCTGCAGCCCTATTGCCATGCTCTTTTGCATAGCGAATTACAATTACCGTAGTTGGAATTTAGCAGGGTAAGACAATCACTTACCAGTACTCATTTTTTTATTCTCTGACATCTGGGCTCCGTTCTCGCATCTCTCTCTCGCATCTGCGCACTCCAACCTCCAATGGTATTGCATCTGCAGTCTCCGCCTTTACAGCATTATCTGACGTCCACAGCTTGCAATTGGAGGAAGCCTCTTTGACAATATGGCCAGCTACGCACCTGCGCACTGCTTACTGACCGTGTATAAGACGCCCCTCAATTTTCTGCATAAAAATTTGAGCAAAAAATAGCGTCTTATACACGGAAAAATACGGTAGTTAGGGTAGATATAAACTGGGTCACATCCCACCAGTAGTTACTACTCTGAGAGCACTCCCAAAAGATATGGGCAAATCCAGCAGAAGAGGAATTAGGGTATATACAGTGGGTACGGAAAGTATTCAGACCCCCTTAAATTTTTCACTCTTTGTTATATTGCAGCCATTTGCTAAAATCATTTAAGTTCATTCTTCTTCCTCATGAATGTACACATAGCACCCCATACTGACAGAAAAACACAGAATTGTTGACATTGTTGCAGATTTATTAAAAAAGAAAAACTGAAATATCACATGGTCCTAAGTATTCAGACCCTTTGCTCAGTATTTAGTAGAAGCCCCCTTTTGATCTAATACAGCCAGGAGTCTTTTTGGGAAAGATGCAACAAGTCTTTCACACCTGGATTTGGGGATCCTCTGCCATTCCTCCTTGCAGATCCTCTCCAGTTCTGTCAGGTTGGATGGTAAACGTTGGTGGACAGCCATTTTTAGGTCTCTCCAGAGATGCTCAATTGGGTTTAAGTCAGGGCTCTGGCTGGGCCATTCAAGAACAGTCACGGAGTTGTTGTGAAGCCACTCCTTCGTTATTTTAGCTGTGTGCTTAGGGTCATTGTCTTGTTGGAAGGTAAACCTTCGGCCCAGTCTGAGGTCCAGAGCACTCTGGAGAAGGTTTTTGTCCAGGATATCCCTGTACTTGGCCGCATTCATCTTTCCCTCGATTACAACCAGTCGTCCTGTCCCTGCAGCTGAAAAACACCCCCACAGCATGATGCTGCCACCACCATGCTTCACTGTTGGGACTGTATTGGACAGGTGATGAGCAGTGCCTGTTTTTCTCCACACATACCGCTTAGAATTAAGGCCAAAAAGTTCTATTTTGGTCTCATCAGACCAGAGAATCTTATTTCTCACCATCTTGGAGTCCTTCAGGTGTTTTTTAGCAAACTCCATGCGGGCTTTCATGTGTCTTACACTGAGGAGAGGCTTCCGTCGGGCCACTCTGCCATAAAGCCCCGACTGGTGGAGGGCTGCAGTGATGGTTGACTTTCTACAACTTTCTCCCATCTCCTGACTGCATCTCTGGAGCTCAGCCACAGTGATCTTTGGGTTCTTCTTTACCTCTCTCACCAAGGCTCTTCTCCCCCGATAGCTCAGTTTGGCCGGACGGCCAGCTCTAGGAAGGGTTCTGGTCATCCCAAACGTCTTCCATTTGAGGATTATGGAGGCCACTGTGCTCTTAGGAACCTTAAGTGCAGCAGAAATCTTTTTGTAACCTTGGCCAGATCTGTGCCTTGCCACAATTCTGTCTCTGAGCTCTTCAGGCAGTTCCTTTGACCTCATGATTCTCATTTGCTCTGACATGCATTGTGATCTGGAAGGTCTTATATAGACAGGTGTGTGGCTTTCCTAATCAAGTCCAATCAGTATAATCAAACACAGCTGGACTCAAATGAAGGTGTAGAACCATCTCAAGGATGATCAGAAGAAATGGAAAGCACCTGAGTTAAATATATGAGTGTCACAGCAAAGGGTCTGAATACTTAGGACCATGTGATATTTCAGTTTTTCTTTTTTAATAAATCTGCAACAATGTCAACAATTCTGTGTTTTTCTGTCAGTATGGGGTGCTATGTGTACATTCATGAGGAAGAAGAATGAACTTAAATTATTTTAGCAAATGGCTGCAATATAACAAAGAGTGAAAAATTTAAGGGGGTCTGAATACTTTCCGTACCCACTGTACGATGTAGTCGTTGTGGTGTAAAATAAATTCTGTGCACTATTTTAAACTGGATCAGCCAGTCTTTACTCAATATTAGTGCTTGAAATGGGCTGTCCCAGAGATCTTCCCGGTCTTAATTGTCCAAGTCCTGCTCCTCTGAACACCACGCAGTTAGCAGGGCATCTAGTAGTCCCACATGAACGGAGGAAAGTAGTGACTTGTAGATCACAGAAAGTGGGTTTTTGAGGGCGTCATACCAGAGGAGAACCTCCAAATCGTCCTGCTCCAATCTTAACAAGGAGGACCCAAATTGCGCTGCATAGGCATGTCGGATTTGCAGGAACCGGAAGGAGAACGCATTAGGCAGTGTAAATTTATCTTTCAACCTATCAAACGTAAATTAAGCACTCCCATCACAAATGTCTGAAAGGTATCGGATTCCTTTAGCAGCCCAAAGATCTGGTAAGGAATTAAATTCTGGTAGCATGGGATTGAACCAAAGCAGAGTTGATGGGGAATGACAGCATGCCAGGCCTTAATAACTGCCCTCATAGGGGAATGACAGCATGCCAGGCCTTAATAACTGCCCTCATAGCGGCTGTAAGAGGTGGGTGAGAGACTCTCAGATCCCTGTAGAGGAGATTACGGAGGGTCTCATAGGATCCTGAATGACCAGCTTCTAATACTACTGAGGGATTTGTGTCATCACAGATAAGCCAGTTATGAGCGTGGGTAAGCATGGCCTCCAAATAGTAGGTATGAAAGTCTGGGCAAGCCAAGCCCCCTTGCATTCAAAGTCTGCATAAAACTTTCCTGCTAAATCTAGCTGGTTGGAATTGCCATAAGAGGGAGCCTATAAGTGAATCTAATTGCTTAAAAAAGGACTTCAGTAGCCACTCTTGGCCGTGCCTAAGGCTGTATAATAAAAGAGAAACGAGAAGTTGGAACTTTAAATGGAGCACAGAAAAATGTGCCCCCATCCCTAATTACTTGAACAGAAGAAAGGATTGGGACTTTAAATGAGGTGGAAACCAGAACACTGGGAAGTATAAGCAATGGAAACATTTTATTGCTATACACCAACAATTAACAAAGTACAACATATGAAATGTCAATTCATGTATAGTCAACACAATCAAAACATTTGGGTCAGTCTTATATATGTGCAGGTACACAAATTATATGTATATATCAAGAGTATAGGGACTGATAGCACTCTGTATATGCCACACAGTCCATAATTGTTCCATTGTTGTCAATGTTCCATTGTTTTTTTGTATTTCAGACACTCAGTACAGTTTTTTGCTTTTTCACAGCAACAGTCCCCATTTACTTTCTTCCATCATTGCACTTCGTTTTTATATGGGGATATGTGTGGTGCGTTTTGCAAGACTGCGGGAATTACCACCACAGATCCCAGGGGAGGCACATGCGATGCCCTGCGTCCACAGGACTGCACATTGTCATGTCATTTTGTAAGTAACAATAGGGTTGGACAACAATTTTCTCCCTTAATTTAAATGTATGCGATTTTAGTGGACCAATGGATTATTGGAACATTTATACTTTTTTACTTTTCTACAGAGTTTTTGGCATCTTCTCCTGAAGAGTGGTATTAAATCACGAAACGCGTAGAGCTACAAGGATTTCATCAATTTTTCAACCATACAGTACTCCATCGTTACCCAATAATTCTTTACACTTACTTACCTTTTGTACGTTTATTGTATTTTTATATACACCATATAAACTAGGTCCATGACTGCTGCAGCAAGTTTATGATTCAGCATTCATTGCCATGGTGTACCCTGCAGACTATCTATAATATGGCAACAATGGAACAATTGTGGACTGTGTGGCATATACGGAGTGCCATCAGTCCCTATACCCTTGATATATACATATAACTGGTGTACCTGCACATATATCAGACCGACCCAAGTGTTTTGATTGTGTTGACTAAACATGAATTGACATTTCAGATGTTAATTGTTGGTGTATAGCAATAAAATGTTTCCATTGCTTATACTTCCCAGCATTCTGGTTTCCACCTCATTTAAAGATCCAATCCTTTCTTCTATTCAAGGCTGTATAATAGAACTGGAAGGATTTTAATCAAATGAATTCTCCTGACAAGGGATGTAGGGAGATGTGACCAGGCTTTCAATCTCTGTTTACACCACTGAAGAGCTGCGGACAAATTAAGATGTCTAAAATCCTTAGTGTTGGGAGAAATATTGATCCCTAAATATTTAATGGTTGTTGCTCAAAGCAAAGGTTAGCCAACCTTTTAGCCCCTTGATCAATTGGTAACACAAGGGATTTACCCCAATTCATATGTAGAACCAAAAGGGCTGCAAAGCGGTCCAGGATCCGTAGTGCTTCTGAAAGTGAAGGGCCAGGGTCCCGTAGAAAGGGAATTAAATCATCTGCATAGAGAGCTACCTTGTCTACAATGGAGCCCACACGAATCCCAGCTACCTTTTCGGATGCCCTCAATGCCTCCGCCAACGGTTCCAGGACCAGCGCAAACATGGCAGGGGAAAGAGGGCACCCCTGCCTCGTCCCCTTCTGGATCCCCTTCTAGATCAGAAAGGGAGACAACAACTTGTCATTCAGCTTAATGCTAGCTACAGGGACTTTGTATACTATCTCAATCCACTTACGAAAGACCGGGCCAAAACCAAAAGAGCTCTAACACCTGTATCAAGTAACCCCATCGGACTGTGTCAAAAGCCTTTTCAATATCAAAGGCTACCAAGACTCTCAAGGCAGTCTCTTCAGGCTGAAGCTGGAGATGTGAGAAAACCCTGCGGATATTAACATTAGTGTATTTGCCAGGCATAAAGCCAGTTTGGTCAATGTTGATAATTGATAGTAACACGTACATTATACTGTTAGCTAGGGCTTTAGTGGGGATCTTTAGGTAGTAATTTAGAAGTGATATAGGTCTATAGGAAGAGCATTACATCAAATCTTTGCCAGACTTGGGAAATAGACAATATGTGCCTGATACATACCATCTGGTAACTGTCCAACCTCCAAACAATGAGCAAAAAGTTTTTGTAACCTAGGGCCCAATAGGGCCATATGGACTTTGTACCACTCTCCCAGCAGACCATCTGGCCCTGGGGATTTATGATTGGGGAAGGACTGGATAGCAGCCTCAATCTCCAAGAATGATAGGAGTTTGTCAACTACCTCCCTATCCTCAGAAGACAAAAGCGGCAAATCGTACATCTCCCAGAAAATCCAGCAGGGACCTATTCGGGTCCAGAGGGGAAACCTGATACAGAATAATGTAGAATTGATGGCATTCCCTTAGGATGCCCTCTCGGGCCGAATCACAGTTCCATAGGAAAGTTCTGCTACTAAATTGGCTAGCATTTTTTCATTTTTATTGCCTAAATCAAATACTTTGGCAGCAAGGCATTGTGCATCAGACTGGATCAATGAGGTGTAATGGAGCCTGAGCTCCCTTCTAATCTGTGACAAGCTTGAGAATGATTCAGGAGTCGGAACCTCTGCAAAAGCTACTGAGGCCTCAGACTTATGCTGTTCCAGTTGAGTGGTCTGCGAGGCAAAAATCGGTGCGCAGGGCCTTAATAGAGGAAATTTATTCACTTCTTGCATTAGCCTTGCACGCCTCCCACACCACATCAAGCGAGGTGGAATCCTTATTGTTCTGCCAAAATTCAGACATTTTAGGGAATACCATTTCCTGCACTTCGGGGTCACCAATTCAATGTAGCGCCAGTTTCCAACATCCCGGGTCCCGGCTCTTACCCGAAGAGAACAATATTTCGAGAGGGGAGTGGTTTCAAAGACCTGCCGGGAGGTAGGAGGCCGCACGAACACAGCAGAAGGCCAAGGCAGATCTTAACATTAACTTCATATGAGAACCTGATTTATGGGTATTCGAAACATGAGAATAAAACTTGACCCCCGAATGCTTCCCCCGCCGAATTTCCTACAAATTGAGAATATCTGCCCAAACAGCTAGATCCGGAGGGACAGCTCTGAGTGTGTTTGATGTGTCTAGCGTATTATCCAGAGTAGCATTGAAGTCCCTGCCCAGGATTAGATGCTGTACCTAGAGAGGAGCTAAGTAGCTCATTTGGTATATATCGTGTAAAGGATGGTGGAATTAAAGGGGGGGGGGGGACAAACATTAACCAATGCCCTACTTTGTGCATACAATTGAAGAATCAATATAAGTTATACACCCCTCCCCCCCCGGATCAGTAATGACTTGCTCCACCAAGTAAGGGAGTGACTTATTTATGAGGATAGCAACTCTTCTGGCGTAAGTGGAGTAAGTGGCATGGAACCCCTGCTTGACGCACGCTCTTCACTTTGTCATTCAGACCACGTATTTTCCAGGAAAGTAACAATGTTCATGGTTGTAACAGACAAGAAGCTCCAGGAGGGAGCCACAAAGGATGAACTCCAGTAATTTGCAAGCAGAGAAGGACAGGAGACCAACTTGCGCCCATCTGAGGACGTACCAGTAATTGGAAGGGAGGCAGCAGATCAGGAGAAGCAGATTGTAGAGCCGGTGCGGGTGTTAGGTTAACAAGAACTGAAAATAGAACTCCCTACTGCTTAGCATTCCCCAACAAACTAGCCAAGGCAGTTTAATTCCCGAACCATTAAAAAAAAAAAAAAAAAGGAAACAAAATCGTCTACTGAGTTACAGAGTTCTGGGATCTACAGCCCAGGTTATGTCTGAGCTAGGACAGCAGACAAATAGGGGCACGACTCCACAAAGTTCTGAACAAAAGGGGGGTAGCAAACTCGAACTGTAAATGTCCCCTTCCACAGCAGAGGACAACTCCGATTGAAGGAAGAATGCGCTGGAGCAGAATGGACAACCTTACACATGCTCAGCTCATAGAAGGCAACCTACATGTCATAGGGAGATGCAAAGGAGACATCCAGGCAGTCTTGCAAGGTGGCCGTGTGGGTGAAGGAGGATGACGGGCATCAGGTCAAAGAAGTCCCCCTGCGTATCACCATTTTAGGAGATCAGCACTACTCCGTACCTTGTAACAGGGATATCTTCAGCAACCTTGGAACTTGATAATGAGGGACCATAGAACAGCAACAACTGCTATGGGCACAACTTGGAAATTGGGTGCAAGGATTACCGTAGGGTAAGGAGCCAGGTGTCAGCCTTGTTAGGGGAATCAAAAAAAATTCACCGATCCGTCATGTTGGACCAACATGCGCCTTTGGTAGAAAGCATGGAGTATTTAATATCCCATTCACAAAGTCGTCTTCTGACATCGGAGAAGGTCTTGCAACGCTTTTGCAATTCTGCTGAAAAATCAGGATAAAAATGCACAGTGTGCTCATTTGAGAGGGTGGGATGCTTGCGGGCCTCACTAAGGATGCAGTCACAGTCTCTGTAATTGAGGAATCTCACTAGGAAAGGCCACGGTGGAGCCCCAAGTGTGGTCCGGCTGGTTGGGACTCTGTGGGCACTTTCCACCACACGGTGCCTTGTAATGTGTGAAGGACAGCATCATGTTAGGCAAGAAGATCCTCTGTGGTGGAAATCCGAGACTCTGTCTCAGAGAGCCTGCTCCTAATTTTATCCAAATCTGCCCTGATGAGATTGCATTCTGCAGCCAGATGGTCAATGCAGATCAGTAAGGAGGATTTGCTCTGCTCTATTGCCGAGAGAAAGACCACGGTATCACTTGCCTGCGGTGCCATCTGTTGCGGCCAAGAAGTCGCCGGGTCCGCCATCTCCATGTCCGCTAGCAGTACTCTGAGCTGATCCAAAATGGCGTCTGGACTCAAGGTGGATTGAGCGGGCGCCTTCTCCCCCACCATTCTTAGAGCGCATGAAGGGTTGTCCAGAAGTATTGCAGACTGAGCTAGATGGTGCTGTTGCTTGACCTTTAAGGACTTCTGTAATTGAGTTAGGAAGGAAGAAAGGAAGGAGTCTTCTGCAATTAGAGAGCAGCTACAGGTGGATGGATGGATGGTCCCCCAAGCAACCCTAGGAGGTTGAAATGACTACAGCCGCGTGAGTCAAACCAACAGCCTCCCAATGCAGTACAGCAGGCCTGCCCTCTCCAGGGGGCATCACAGGCAGGGATAGAGGAGTGGATCCCATCTCTGGATCTGGCAAGGTGCTGAGAATAAAGTAGGCCTCAAGATGGTGGCCGGATTACTGCAGCTGAACCGGTTGGTCCAGGACAGAATAACTGACAGTGGGCTGAAGCAAGTTATGCCAGGGAACTGGTATGGTAGGTATGCAGGCACCCAGGCTGTTTCCAGCAAGGATGGCAGAGGATTGGGACCGACAGCCCGCGGGAGTCTAGAGCCAGCTGTGGCTGGATTACTGCTGCTGAACTGGCTGGCCGGGCGCAGAAATATTGACAGTGGGCTGAAGCAGGGGTCATGAGGGAACAGGTAGGGTAGGTATGCAGGCTCAGCAGGCAGATTCCACAACGGGAGCAGGAAGCCAGCTGTTGCCAAATTACTGTGGCTGAATCTGCCGTCCAGGCGCAGAAATATTGATGGGGGGCTGAAGAGACGTGAGGGAACTGGTGGGGTGGATATGCAGGCTCACCAGGCTAATTCTAGCAAGGATGGCAGAGGATTGAGTCAGGATAATCATTGCTCCTCGCAAATATGTCCCCCTCGGCTCACATCCGGATATGCCCCATTCTGTTAAGTTAAACAGAATTGGCCCCAGGACAGAACCTTGGGGTACCCCACTTACCTCTCCAGACCAGTTTGAGTACACGTTGGCGTTTTGCCCTTCCCCAAAAGATACAACAGCTCACCATAGTGTAATATCGTACGGAACTTTACTAGTAAGGTAAAAGATTGCACTTACAGTGAAAAATATCATAAACCACATGTAGGAAACACATAGCCGGCCAGCTGTACATAAATGCCTGTCTTTCAGGGATCACAGATGTGCGGTGACGTCAACACATCGCTCTACCAAACGTGCTTCGTCACATTCTGACATCGTCCTGACTGCCATCTGCCTGCTCCACCTTGTGACAGTTCTTAAATAGGTAAGGGGCGGGGCCGCCCAGCGACATCACCTAATGGCACTGCCCCCTCGTGATGTCACGGGCAGATTTATTTTCAGGCCAGTAAGTGTTTGAGGGCTTCATGATTGACGATGGATATACATCAGAGGACATTGTTTTTTTGTTTTTAATAAAGGAATTTTCAAAAATGGTGTTTGTTTTTTATTTTTTTCTACACATTTTTAGGTGAATGAGTAGGGGTACATTGGCAGCCCCCCTGCCCGCCCCAAAGCACCCCCCAGTTACATAGTAAATAAGGTTGAATAAAGACAACAGTCCATCCAGTTTAACCTGTGTTGGTTTGTGTGTCAGTGACGATAATAATTTCCCATATTCCTGTATATTGTGTTCTTTAAAATGCACATCCAAGAGTCTTTTAAATGTATCAATACTCTCCACTGATACCACCAATTATGGAAGAGAGTTCCACATTCTTACCGTGCTGACAGTGAAAAACCCCCTACATTCTTACCGCCCTGACAGTGAAAAACCCCCTACATTCTTACCGCCCTGACAGTGAAAAACCCCCTACGCAGTTTAAGGTTAAACTGCTTCTCCTCCAATCTCATTGTGTTGCCCCGTGTCCTCTTACACTCCCTGAGACTGAATAGATTTTTTTTCCTATGCTGGGATCACCATTGAGATATTTGTAAATCTCTATTATGTCCCCTCTCAAGTGTCTTCTCCAGCGAAAACAAATTTAGTGCTTGTAGTCACTTCTTGTAATCGAGGCCCTCCAATCCCCCTAATCTGTTTTGTTGCCCTTTCTTTGGACTATTTCCAGCACATCTCTTCAGAGGATTGGTGACCAGAGCCGGAAAGAATACTCCAGATGTGGCTGGAGTTGAGTTTTATAAAATTGCAGGATTATAGTTTTATCTCTGGGGTATATCCCTTTTTTTCTGCATGCCAATATTCTGCCAGCTTTGCCAGCTGCAGCTTGACATTGCATGATATTGCTCAGTCTATCTTCTACTAGGACCCCAAGATCTTTTTCCATCCTTGATTCCCCCAGAGGTTCTGTCCCCCCATCCCCCCCCCCCCAGTGAGTAGTTTGCGTTTATGTTTTTAGCCCCCAAATGCATTACTTTACCTTTCTCCACATTAAACCTCATTTGGCATATAATTGCCCACTCCAATATTTTATTCAGGTCTTTCTGTAAGATTTCTATATCCTGTTGTGAAATAAGTTGTAAATAAGTAGTTTGTGAATAAGTTAAACAGATTTGGCCCCAGTACAGAACCTTGGGGTACCCCACTTACCACTCCAGACCAGTTTGAGTTCAATTTATTTATTACCACCCTTTGGACGTGCCCCTGTAACCAGTTTTCTATCCAAGAACAAACCTTATGGTCGATGCCTGCAGACCTGAGCTTGTAGATTAAGCTTTTATGGGGAACTGTATCGAATGCCTTTGCAAAATCCAGATACACCACATCCACAGGTCTCCCCCTATCTAGATCGCAGCTCACCTCCTCGTAAAATGATAACAGATTGATCTGGCAAGAGTGCCCCTTTGTAAACCCATGCTTTTTATTACCAATAAGGATACTGTTTTTATCAGCAAATTCTTGGAAATAGTCCCTTATCACCCCCCCAATAATTTACCTACTATTGATGTCAGGCTGACTGGCCTGTAGTTCCCCAGAACATGTCTCTGCCCTTTTTTGAATATTGGCACCACTTTTGCTTTTCTCCAATCAGCTGGTACAGATCCTGTCCGTATGCTGTCCGCAAAGATTAGGAACAATGATCTAGCTATAACCCGACTGAGTTCTTTGAGGACTCTCGGGTGTAAGCCATCTGACCCTGGTGATTTGTTTGTGTTAAGCTTTTCAAGTCTTCCCTTGATTCCTGCTTCTGTTAGCCACAGTGGTACGTCCTGTGATGTGCTACTAAAAATACTGTTGTGGTCAGTATACTCCTCCTTTTCCTATGTTAAAAACTGAGGAGAAGAAAGCATTAAGTACAGTTGCCTTCTTTGTGTCATCTGTAACCATTCTCCCTTCGTTTTTTATGTGGGCAATGTGCTCTAACCTTGCTTTGTTACTGTTAATAGATCTAAAGAATTCCTTGGGATTTTTTTATGCTCCTCTGCATGGAGGAATGCTGAAAATGCCCCCTCCGGCTTATATTTTTCTCAAAGGCCATTTTTTTCTCTCTAATAATTTTTACTTTAAGGTTTAGCCACCCAGGTTTGACCTTCACTCTTCTATATTTATTGCCCATTGGGATGCATTGTGTGATACCTTTGTTTAATATGTTCCTAAAGCATTACCACTTTTCTTCCGTGTTCAATGTTTCTAGGGCTAGGGTTAGGTCCCAATTGATGCCCTGTAATATCGAGCACAGTTCAGAAATGTTTGCTCTTTTGAAATTTAGAGTTCTTGTGCTTCCCTCGTGCCTCCCTTTCCTATGATTTACACTAAATGTGATCATGCTGTGATCGCTAGATCCCAAGTTGTCCTGTATTGCATCATATGATATCAGACGTGGATCAATTTTAATTAATTAATCTATCCATGCATTCTTTCTAGTAGAAGTTACCAATTGAGACATGAAGGTGTTCTGTAAGATATTCATGAAATGACTGGCCTTTAATGAGCGAGCTGTCCCCTCTGCCCAGTCAATATCAGGATAATTGAAGCCCCACATTATGACGACACTTCCCTCCCTCGCCGCCATTCCTAACTGTGATAAGAGGTCCATCCCCCTCCTCCTCCTTCAGATTGGGGGCCTATAACATACCCACATTGTATATTTCCCACTTACTTCTTCCCTGTGAAGTTCTACCCACACGGATTCCACCTCCCCCCTCCTCCCATTCACAAAGTCACTCCTCTCCTCCACCCTCACATCATTTTTAAATAGGGACATACCCCTCCCCCTTTTCTACCCTCCCTGTCCTTCCTATACAAAGAGCACCCTTGTATGATTGCCAACCATTCGTGTGAGCTGTCAAACCAAGTTTCTGTTATACTCACAAAGTCTAAGTCCTCCTCGTGTAAAAGCAGTTCCAGCTCCTGGCATTTGTGTATACTCCTCTCAGTGTTGTAGGAGTGCCTACTGATTTCTCTTTAGGTTTCCTCATTGCTTTGTTTGGGCATGTGGCCTGGTATGGTACAGGAGGGGGTGCATCTGGGGTGCATCCAGGCTGCATGCTCAGATAGGGTTTGGTATGGATTTTGGGGGGGGACCCCACACCATTTTTTTCCCCTCTAAATCCATATCAGTGAATGGGGGGGGAGGGGCAGCAGCGCTATCCCACGGTACATAGTCTACAATGTAACTCAGGCAGGCTTGATGGAAAACCTTGAAAAGTTTATTTATAAAAATTATATATAGTGATGATGATTAAAACATAATAAAATGTATTCCAAACCAGATCTGTGGCGTTACTGGGGGTCACAGGATGACCGAGCCGCTGGGTGAGCCGGAACTGTGTAGATGATCACAGCAGGGAACCAGGCATAAGGGAGAAGGATCTTATGTGCCAAAAGCAGACCGGACCAGCCGGTAAGGTGGTGTGGCTTCCTCCACGATCATCTACACAGTTCCGGCTCACCCAGCGGCTCGGTCATCCTGTGACCCCCAGCAACGCCACAGATCTGGTTTGGAATACATTTTATTATGTTTTAATCATCATCACTATATATAATTTTTATAAATAAACTTTTCAAGGTTTTCCATCAAGCCTGCCTGAGTTACATTGTAGACTATGTACCGTGGGATAGCGCTGCTGCCCCTCCCCCCCATTCACTGACTTATGCTGAATCAGCATTAATTAGCAGCAGCACCACACGGTAATTTGACTTTATTCATTCCTGAGAGTGAGAGATATCACAGTTAGCGCTGGAAGTCCCTTTGTTGTTTGATCTAAATCCATATCAGGCCTAACCCCCAAACTGTTTTTTTGTTTGGATCGAAATCTTGTTCAAAACTGATACTATGTGCGATTTAGACGCGTTCTTATAGAAGGCAAAAGCTCAGGACTCTTTTCAAATTTGCAGTGAATTCACACTGCCACTGCACTGCCCATATGTGAACGGCCCCATAGAAAGCCGGTTTAATTCACGTCATGCGAATCTGATGCAGATTCAAAATGCATCCAATTCGCATATATGTGAACCAAGCCTAAGGCTCGGGAGCGAGCATGCCACTTGCTATAGGAAAACTCAGAGAAGAGGAGGAGCCAGGGGCACCGGCGAGGGACCCAAAAAGAGGAGGATCGGGGCAAAGAAAAGATACACAGCAAAGACCACAGATTCTGATCCCTTCTCAAAGGAACCAGTGACACAGTGTAGAAGCAAACTGTTACGAGATCTGCGATCCCAGCTTTCTCTGAATGTTAAGGTGAGATTTAAAGATGTCACTGATGCCTAGGTGAGGGGGCAAGAAGCTGGAGTCTAAAGCAGGCCATACACCATTTGTTTTTTTTTTTTTGCTGTCCCGCCTTCGGGCTGAATTAAACAAAACTCCTTCACTCACCCTATGCGGCGCAGATGAATGAATCTCTTGCTACAGCTACTGTATTTTGACAGCCAGCACCTGCACCTTTAAGAAAACCCAAACAGCAGCTGCATCTGCTTGGATGCAGCCCGTTTGGTCAACAATTTTCCATCCATGTCAGGCAGGAGGGTTGCATCAGGGCCACCTGGGGCTCAAATTTCGACTGGTTTATCAGGAGCCAGACAATATGTGTTTAGTGTATGGCCAGCTTAGATAGCTTACTTTTTTCTGCAATATTTTTCATTTGAAGTTTTTTTTTAAAACTTAGCATTTTTACATGGAGGGGTTAGGAAATAGTAGGACCTTTTCATTTATGGCAAAAAAAAAAATGCAGCATGTTGTATTTTTAAATTGCTCTAAGCTGCGCTGTAGAGATGGAAACTAGCTACAAGGAAACTACAGGTATTCTACTTAAAATATTAAGTAGTAGTTTTATTGTTGGTAGTTTGTAGAATATGAATTCACTGTTAGTTCACCATGATCATGCTTTATCACTAAACATACTAATGTCTACAACCAAAAAGCTGATACAGGCAGAAGAGGCGATAATAGCAGAAGATAAGCAGCCTTTCTTTCCATCTCTACATGGCAGGCATGCAGATGCTCCAGACGTGATTCTGCCACATGCGATGCCAAGCAACCTGCTGCTCTGATATCCATGCCGCCTATGCCAATGTATCCACAGGGGAAATGGTATAATGGCACACGCTGGTTGATGATGGCAATCAATCTCAATTCTCTTTCTCTCTCCAAAACACACAAACTTGGATCGGATGTGATCTTGGACGAGGGCCACCACCTCTCCCAGAGCAACAGTGATTAAGGAAGGAAAAAAAGACAAGAACAGCATCTGATTGCTTTAAAGATGTAGATGATTGCTAGGTGTGAACAACCAGTCCCTCTGCAAACCCGTTATACAAAGAAGAAAAAGACAGCACAAATAATTCACCAACAAGGAAAAATCAGTCCATCATAATCACAATTTACAACGCTTAAGGCTCCTTTCACATATACGGTCCGTTCAGTTCATCAGTTCAGTCACGTCAAAATGTATCAGTTTTTCATCCATTTTTCATCCGTTTTTCGTCCGTTTTCATCCATTTTTTTTTTTACATCCACTACCAATGCAAAACAGATGAAAAATGGACCGTTTGTCTGTTTACATTTCCGTTTTTCGTCCGATCCGTTTTTTTGACGGATGAAAAATAGGACATTCATCCGTTCAGAAAAAAAACGGACATCGACGGAAGCGGATGAAAACGGATGTCAACGGGTGATCATCCGTTGTCATCCGTTTTTACATAGAGATGCATTGATGTCCGTTTTTCATCCGTCAACGGATGGATGAAATACAGACAAACGGACCGTATGTGTGAAAGGGGTCTTAATGTTAAACTAAACATCACATTCCAATGTTCTCCTATAGAAAGTAAATAGTGCATTCCCTTTATGAAATCCACTATGGGACATGACAAATTAAATACATGCTTTTGCACAGTTACAGTGCAGCGATGCACTGGGACAAAGCTGAGGCAAACGCAGATGCCGCTGTGGTGGAAGGAAGGGGGCACAACTGCCTAGGGACCTCTTCATTCTGCATATCCTGGCTGTCAAATTGACAGCCCAGCACTGCATATTACACTAGTAGAGAGGGTATCCCAATGTGCTCAGCAGGGCTCGTATGTCAGCGTGACACTTAAAAAACACTTTTAAAGCGGTAGTATCCCGCTTTTTGACACTTTTACCTACAGGTAAGCCTATAATAAGGCTTACCTGTAGGTACAAATAATATCTCCTAAACCGGCACGGTTTAGCAGATATTTACAGTGCATGCAGCCGCTCGCGCGAGCGGCGCATGCGCTCTGAAGGTCCGGGGGACCTTCAATTAAGTTGCCGGGAGCTTGCCGGAAAAATCACTCCTGCGCGCATGCGCGGGAGTGACGTCATCGCGGCTCCGGCCAATCATCGCGCCGGAGCCATCTCTTCCGGCCAATCAGCGCGCCGGAGCCGACGAACCCGGAAGAGACGACGAGGGACCATGGCAGCGCCCGCAGCGATGTCCGGGGGTCCGTGTCGGGGCTTCGTTTTAAGGTAAGTTACACATAATGGGCTAGTATGCGATGCATACTAGCTCATTATGCCTTTGTCTTGCAGGTTTTTTTTTTTTTATTTATTTTTTTATAGAGTTTACAACCCCTTTAAGCTAGAGACTTTGGAGCTGTGGTGGCAATTCTGCATATGCTCAATGTTCAGTGACTTTCTAAGCTGAGCATTTCCTCCCCATCACATCTCAGCAGCCCATGTGACTATAGAGTCACACATGTGGGGGTGTATACACAGTGGTAAATGACAGTCCACTCCCTCCCTTCTCGTCCATGCCTACTAACCAGCTAAACACAATGAGGGTGGGATATTACATGTAGATTAATCGTGGCTTCACCTCCCTGATATTCTTAAGACATAGACTGGAAGGGCATGACACAGTCTGTGACTGGCAGAAATCCACCCACACCAAGATATTGCCAAAAAATAATAAAGATTTGTGTAGCGCTACCCCCGAAGGAGCCGCTGAATAAGTTTGGTTCCTTACTCTGCCTATCAACCCCAACCCCCTCTGGCACACCTAGCTGCAAGGTCAGTGTAATAGCATAAAAAAATGACACACAGACACAATTAAAACTGAATTCAATTTTCACAGTTTTACTTAATCAGAAAAAGAGGCCAAATAAAAGTGTCAAGTCAACCAAGTCCTGAAACAACAATCAAGACTCAGTTGAGGCAACTCTAAGAGCAGTGAAATGAAAACAGCAAATACAAGAGAGTGACAAAAGGTATACAAAATAACAACAGACAGTCACAAACATTAAATAAATGGATTTTCAAAGGATCATTAGTAATGGATCCTTAAGTATAGCAAAAGTGATCAACAATCAGTGCAAGGATACTTGATCTGACTAATGACAGGTCCTCTTGACAATCAAAATCTGTTAATGTCAAAAAGGGGAGTGATTGGCGCTGCCAGGAAAGTAGGTTAATGGGAAATCTGGGTTAGGCTCCTATAGTTCAAGACCAAGTTCAACACATGCAAATGCACATAGAATGTATGTGGGAATGAGAACTATATAAGTAATAGGATATAAAAACACAATGGGTGTGTAATATGTGTGTAAAATTAACACTATGTGCTGATACCAAATCAATAAATAAATAAATGTGTTCAATACCTAAACGGCTTATTGAGACTCAACATAAATATGCAAATATATGTAAATGTAGGTATAAAAATATAAAAGCATATAAAGATAGTATTAATAAATTATGGTGATATAGAGAGTTAGTGTGCAAAGGTGCTAAAAAATAAATATAGTGCACTAATCAAACTAAATAAGGTGCATTCCGAATAGTCATAACCATCTATTCAATAAAGTGCAACTGCATACTCATAAGCAATGAAAATAAATAAGTGGGTGAACTATGTGCATCCCACACTGGTGACAATATAAACACTAGTAAATAAATAAGTGCAGCCGTGCAAATAACTATATAAATTATGAAAGTGAGAACCATATAAATTCAAAGGCTCAAAAAGCAGGTTCTGTGTATTTTAAAATTGTCCAAAAATAGTGCAATCAGAGTTGGTACAGAAATCATAAAGTTCTATAGTCCATATAAGGATGGAGTAAGGTGCTCTTTTTTTCTATGAAGCCGGGAGTGCAGTGAGTGATTGGAAGATAGGGTGCTCCCCCTCTCCTGGGGTCCTGTGCTTACCGGATGTCCGTACCCCTACAGGGGTAAATGGCGAGTCGATAACAGGGATCGCTCCCATACACCGGCAATCTGGTTCCGTCCTATCCTTCCTATTACCACTCGTATCCACTCCTTGCTCCGGTACACATAGGGGTTAAAGCATCAGGGAGAGAGCTCCAGTACAATTCCCGGGTATATGAAAAAGGGGAAAAACAGAAGCCTCCGATAGTGCAGGATTGCCTTTAAAACTTTTATTTAGATTCCAAAAAAGACATGTACTCACATAAAATCAACATGCAGCGCATCCGTATGGCATAGGGTCCGCAACTACCTCGTTCGCGGTGCTCGCCTGAGATCAGCGTGCGTTCCTAGCCTCGGGATCGTTCAGACGGAAGTGATGTGGTCACGTTCTCGACGCGTTTCGTCACACTGACGTCATCTGGAGAAGCGTTGACCACGTCTATTCCGTCTGTTTAAGTATTAAGCGGTTACCAGGCAACTTAGTGGGGGAATGTGCAAATGTAAATTCTCCGGCCAATCATCGCAAGGAGCCATGTAATGTCATCTATTGCTAGGCAAACATATTAACATTAAAAATAACATTAAAAATCTACTCGCTATTTGGCAAATAGAAAAAGAGGGGATATCTGAATATCATCTGTTGCTAGGCAGAATTGTATTACTGAAAAACGGGCTAATGGATGGTAAACAAAGAGACAGGAAACCTGTGTGCTCAAGTTCCGTCTCCCAATGCTCACTTACTCACATAAGTAGCATATTTGTTGGCGGCGTATATGTAATTAATCTCAAGGGGGATTCATATATAATATATGTCAATAAGGACTAGTCTATGCAAATACCGATAAAAAGAATTAATTAAAAACGGGGTTATTTTATATTACAAATAATAAAAATAATTGATCAGGCATTATGTAATATGGAATTCGGGGGGTATTTTGTATAATTATTTGGATGAGGTCCAGAGAAGGCATATTATATGTATAGTATAATGATGGAACTATTTAATCTGATACAATGTTATTATGTTAATTGGACTTTGCTTAATGGTCATCATAGGGGGATTAATTTAAGTCAGGGTAGTTCTATCTCAAAATAGGTTAAAAATTATTGTATAAAAATACTTAAAAAATCTTAAGAAATCATTCAATTAATGCTATCCAAGGAACAGATTTTTTATATAATCTATGTATAATCAGATAAACTTTGGCACCAGTGGACTGGTAAACTTTCAATACTATAATTAATATGTTAATCACAATTACCAATACAGGAATAATATATGAAAAATATATATATACATATATAAATACAAATAATAAAAATAAATTTAGATGAATAAAAAAATAATAAATATAGCAGGCCTCTCTAGGTCAAGATCATGAAAGACACTAAGAAGTGAAAGTCGAATTATATGTGTAATATGTGCTAGAGGGCCCGAAAATGAAAATAAGTGGAAAAAATAGATGTGACCCTTATAGAACTAAAATTAAAGGTGAACAGTAGTGTATATACTAAAGACTAAAAATGTGCTTAAAAGATTAAATATAGAAGGTGTAAAATTATATAGATATTGTAAAAATTTAAATAAATAAAAATAGATAAAATTATGGCATAACTTGGTTGCAGTATAAAATTGGTAAAACCTGACATGGCAATTCAAACACAATTAATTTAGTGGTTGGAAATGAAGCAATTCAGATCTATATCAAGGTTCAACCCTCCAGGTTGGAGTGATTCCAATTGGAAAACCAATTTCCAACCACTAAATTAATTATGTTTGAATTGCCATGTCAGGTTTTACCAATTTTATACTGCAACCAAGTTATGCCATAATTTTATCTATTTTTATTTATTTAAATTTTTACAATATCTATATAATTTTACACCTTCTATATTTAATCTTTTAAGCACATTTTTAGTCTTTAGTATATACACTACTGTTCACCTTTAATTTTAGTTCTATAAGGGTCACATCTATTTTTTCCACTTATTTTCATTTTCGGGCCCTCTAGCACATATTACACATATAATTCGACTTTCACTTCTTAGTGTCTTTCATGATCTTGACCTAGAGAGGCCTGCTATATTTATTATTTTTTTATTCATCTAAATTTATTTTTACTATTTGTATTTATATATGTATATATATATTTTTCATATATTATTCCTGTATTGGTAATTGTGATTAACATATTAATTATAGTATTGAGAGTTTACCAGTCCACTGGTGCCAAAGTTTATCTGATTATACATAGATTATATAAAAAATCTGTTCCTTGGATAGCATTAATGATTTCTTAAGATTTTTTAAGTATTTTTATACAATAATTTTTAACCTATTTTGAGATAGAACTACCCTGACTTAAATTAATCCCCCTATGATGACCATTAAGCAAAGTCCAATTAACATAATAACATTGTATCAGATTAAATAGTTCCATCATTATACTATACATATAATATGCCTTCTCTGGACCTCATCCAAATAATTATACAAAATACCCCCCGAATTCCATATTACATAATGCCTGATCAATTATTTTTATTATTTGTAATATAAAATAACCCCGTTTTTAATTAATTCTTTTTATCGGTATTTGCATAGACTAGTCCTTATTGACATATATTATATATGAATCCCCCTTGAGATTAATTACATATACGCCGCCAACAAATATGCTACTTATGTGAGTAAGTGAGCATTGGGAGACGGAACTTGAGCACACAGGTTTCCTGTCTCTTTGTTTACCATCCATTAGCCCGTTTTTCAGTAATACAATTCTGCCTAGCAACAGATGATATTCAGATATCCCCTCTTTTTCTATTTGCCAAATAGCGAGTAGATTTTTAATGTTATTTTTAATGTTAATATGTTTGCCTAGCAATAGATGACATTACATGGCCCCTTGCGATGATTGGCCGGAGAATTTACATTTGCACATTCCCCCACTAAGTTGCCTGGTAACCGCTTAATACTTAAACAGACGGAATAGACGTGGTCAACGCTTCTCCAGATGACGTCAGTGTGACGAAACGCGTCGAGAACGTGACCACATCACTTCCGTCTGAACGATCCCGAGGCTAGGAACGCACGCTGATCTCAGGCGAGCACCGCGAACGAGGTAGTTGCGGACCCTATGCCATACGGATGCGCTGCATGTTGATTTTATGTGAGTACATGTCTTTTTTGGAATCTAAATAAAAGTTTTAAAGGCAATCCTGCACTATCGGAGGCTTCTGTTTTTCCCCTTTTTCATATACCCGGGAATTGTACTGGAGCTCTCTCCCTGATGCTTTAACCCCTATGTGTACCGGAGCAAGGAGTGGATACGAGTGGTAATAGGAAGGATAGGACGGAACCAGATTGCCGGTGTATGGGAGCGATCCCTGTTATCGACTCGCCATTTACCCCTGTAGGGGTACGGACATCCGGTAAGCACAGGACCCCAGGAGAGGGGGAGCACCCTATCTTCCAATCACTCACTGCACTCCCGGCTTCATAGAAAAAAAGAGCACCTTACTCCATCCTTATATGGACTATAGAACTTTATGATTTCTGTACCAACTCTGATTGCACTATTTTTGGACAATTTTAAAATACACAGAACCTGCTTTTTGAGCCTTTGAATTTATATGGTTCTCACTTTCATAATTTATATAGTTATTTGCACGGCTGCACTTATTTATTTACTAGTGTTTATATTGTCACCAGTGTGGGATGCACATAGTTCACCCACTTATTTATTTTCATTGCTTATGAGTATGCAGTTGCACTTTATTGAATAGATGGTTATGACTATTCGGAATGCACCTTATTTAGTTTGATTAGTGCACTATATTTATTTTTTAGCACCTTTGCACACTAACTCTCTATATCACCATAATTTATTAATACTATCTTTATATGCTTTTATATTTTTATACCTACATTTACATATATTTGCATATTTATGTTGAGTCTCAATAAGCCGTTTAGGTATTGAACACATTTATTTATTTATTGATTTGGTATCAGCACATAGTGTTAATTTTACACACATATTACACACCCATTGTGTTTTTATATCCTATTACTTATATAGTTCTCATTCCCACATACATTCTATGTGCATTTGCATGTGTTGAACTTGGTCTTGAACTATAGGAGCCTAACCCAGATTTCCCATTAACCTACTTTCCTGGCAGCGCCAATCACTCCCCTTTTTGACATTTACACCTGACGCTCCCCCATTGGGGGTGCATCTTTTGGAGTGGGCAGCAGCCATTAGTGTTTTATTTATAGAAATTTTACGCACTATTTTATAGATAGTTTATCCTAAGCGCGGATCTTTCTTCTTTTAATCAAAATCTGTTGCCCCTGCCAATGAGGAAGCAGGGGAGTGAGCAGAGTGAGCAGCTCTGTTTATGTGTGTCTCTCCTCATTGCACAGTGAGGAGATGAGAGGGAGGGGGGAAATCCCAGCGCAGAAACTGATAGGCTGTGTCTGTCCCTTCAGTGAGAGCTCTGGTCAGTCATGGGAAATGCGGGACACCCACTACATTTGATTTCAAATATATATTTGTATGACAATTTAAAACAGTTTATTCATATTTTTACTCTGTATTCCAAAGGCGTTTTTTTTTTTTTTTTTTTTTTTTATTGTTTTCTAATTTTGAACATCTGACCAGCAGTAGAAGACTAGAAGCGCCTCCTGCTTATGTTTCCCTGTAGACAGGCTGGGAAAGAAATGGGTCATGTGACAGCTGTATATTGATTAGGAAAAAGGTACTTGGATGTTTTTTTTTTTTTTTTATTATAATAATTACTGTGCCATTACCCATATACAGAAATAGAAGGGACAATGTATATTAAACTGTGTGTTTAGTATCACTTTAATACCGTATATTCTAAATTTACGATGTGCAAAATATCATCTTCTACATAATGATGTAGTGCTGCGCTCTTGCATAATTCAGATCCTGTTTTGTGAGATTCAAGAAATACGCTAGTCTCAGATTGGATTGAGGGCTTTTTATTATGATTATTTTTGTGAGCAGACCGAAAAAAGCTGTATATGTATAATAATTATTGGGTTTTTACCAAACATCTGCTGAACAAATACAAAATGAAAATGTTTGTGTAGGGTTTTACTTAGGGCTGCCAGCTGTCCCTTATATAATGGATTCATGTAAAACATCCAATTGTTGCCTTAACGCAACCATTTTCACTTGCAGAATAAAAAAGGAGCAGGTTTTATATTGCGCCAGGAATCTCGTACAATAATTTCTATATATGATGTGACAGACTATGTTATCAGATACAATGATACACAATAGGCTATACACATCATCTGGTGCTGAAGAGCTGGTGCTATTTGGAGATCATTCTTGATAATGTAAATTAGTGTTTTGTGACCCTGTGGCTTTACAGCTGTATCTGTCCTGTTATTTGTCAATACTTTATTCACTTACAACAGTATATGTCCCAACTCTAAAGCTGGAAAATCTAATTTTAGAAAGTGCAATGCAATAGAATCAGTTGCTGAGCAGTTAAACTAACTGCCAGCTTGTATAGTAGCACTCCAAGGTGTGTTGTACTACTTTGCCAGCATTTCCCCCTTTACTACTTTGCAAGCATGCCCCCCAAAACATTCTGAAGGTCAAAACTTGCACAGGCCCAAGCATACTTTGCCCGGTCCTCTTGTGACAGCGTTCAGTACTGTGATTGGTTGCTCAGGTACTGAGCGCTGTACTACTGTAGAAGACCAGGAAGAATGCTACATTTTCCTCCTGATCTGGAATTAAAAGTATATTTTCTGGGTGCCCGGTAGTAAATTAAGCGGTGAGGGATAATTGGAAACGTAACAGCAGGCATTTTAGGGTTCCCATTACAGTCTGGCAGTTACCCGTCACTAAGTTGCAGGTAAAGGCACAGAAAAAACAGAATTTTTGTACGAACTTACCGTAAAATTCTTTTCTCTGAGTCCTGACAGTCCTCTGACAGTCGCCACCCACTCATACAGTCTTCACTTATGGGACGTTCCAAAGCAGTGTAGACATGAGGGATGGGAAACGCAACCGCCACAAGGGTAACGCAACACCTAGGTCAGAGAAGGAACCTTATCGCCAAGATAAGGGTAAAAAACACTGGGAAACAGGAAGTTTAACAGGAGCAACAAAACCCAGGAAAGCAAAAAACCAAGGTTAATCCCCCAACAGGAAGGGACAGATGCAAAACTGTAACGTCCCCCTGAAGTACAGCCACACGCAGAACTGTGCGGCCAAAGGAGGCATCGGCCGACGCCAAAACATCAAGTTTGCAAAACATGGTAAAGGTAAGCACGGCCGATCAAGTCACCGCTTGCACACCTGAGACACCGACGCCTGATGGTGAAAAAACCCAGGACACACTCACCGCCCTGGTAGAGTGTGCCGGGAAAGGGAAGTGTGGAACCTGTTCCCCAAGCGAATAGGCCAGTACAATCGTCTGCCTGATCCATTTAGAAATGGTTGCCGCAGACGCAGCCGGACCCTTCCGACATTCTGAAGGATTCAGTAGACGACAGGTAGACCCTGATCGCCCGGAAAACATCCAAGGAATGCAAGGCAAACTCCTTAAGGTGCTTAGGCTTTGCACGCAGCGAAGGGAAAACAATATCCTTAATGAGATGGAAGGCAGAAACCACCTTAGGAAGGAAGGATTGATGAGGTCGCAAGACCACCTTGTACCGAAGGACAACTAGGTAGGGAGAGCGTCAGGACAAGGCCCCCAACTCCGACACTCTGCGAGCAGATGTGATAGCCATTAAAAGGGCAACTTTCCTTGACAGTGCCAGCAGAGAAAACTCCCTGATATTTTCAAAGGGAGGACGTAGGAAAACGGACAGGACCAGATTCAAGTCCCAAGGAGCTAACGGCGCCCTCCTAGGGGGGCCAGATGATGCACACTTTGAACAAAAGTGCGGATCAAGTAATTTGATGCCAGGGGGCGCTGGAAAAAAATAGCCAGCGCGGATATCTGACCATTAATAATGTGCAGCGCCAAACGCTGATCCACACCGGATTGCCAGAAGGCTAACACCCTCGCCACTGAAAAGGAGCGAGGATGGAAACCCGGAGATTCACATCAGGCAAAATGAGCCTTCCAGGTACGATAATAAATCTTACCAGAAGAGGCCTTCCTAGCCTTCAGGAGGGTAGGAATGACCGCCGACAAGCGACCTCGATCTCAGGACCTGGCTTCCAACAGCCACGCCATCAAAGCCAGCGACAGTAAAGCAGGATGGAAGATCGGCCCCTGCGACAGCAGATCGTCTCGTGAGGGGAGCCGCCAAGGAGGTTCGATGACCAGTTGCATGATGTCTGGCGCGGCCAGTATGGAGTCACTAGGAACACCTGCTTTTGGTACCGAAGCCAACCTGCGAAGGAACCGAGACAACAATTGAATCGGAGGAAAGGCATAGATCAGACGATACTGATTCCACGGCACCACCAACGCGTCAAGGCGTCTGCCAGAGGATCGCGAGTTCTTGCCACAAACCTTTCCACCTCGTTGTTGAGACGACACACAAAACAGATTCACGTCCGGGATCCCCATCGTGCACACAGCATCTGAAAACACCTCCGGGCGTAGGGAGCATTCCCCTTGGTCCAGAGTTTGGCGGCTCAGATAGTCGGCTTGCCAGTTCTCCACTGCCGAAAGTGCCGAGACCCGTGTCTCGGCCCATGACAGAATCTCGGCCACTTCTTTGGCCGCCCGGGCACTCCTGGTGCCCCCTTGGTGATTGATGCATGCCACCGCAGTGGCATTATCCGTCTGCACACGCACAGGGCGGTCCTGCAGATGACCCGACCAATGCAACAAACATAGGTCGATCGCTCTTAGTTCCAACACATTTAACGGCAGAGAGGATTCCTCTTCCGACCAAGTGCCCTGGGCAGACAAAGTGCCCAGAATACCGCCCCAGCCCGACAGGCTGGCATCCGTGGCAATCACCGTCCATGGATTTGTGCAAATGGTATCACCTCGAAGGCTGACACCATCAACCCCAGGACCCGCATGCAGGTCCTGAGTGACGAGGAATGTTGTCCCCAAAGGACCTGACCCCGCTCTGTAGAGTATGGAGGTATACCTCCGGCAGGAAGACATTTGCTTGAGCAGAGTCCAGAACCATCCCCAGGTAGGGGAGCCGGACAGAAGGGGACAGTGTCGACTTCCAGAAGTTGAAGGTCCACCCAAACTCCTGGAGTATCTGAACCGTGGCAGCCAGATCGCGTACCAAGGTCGCACTGGAACTCGACCTTAACAGGAAATCGTCCAGGGCCAGGACACGAGCCAAGATTTTGGTAAACACCCTTGGGGCCGAAGCGAGACCGAATGGCAACGCCACGAACTGATAGTGCTCCTGCAATCTTGAATCGGAGGTACCTCTGATGACCCTCGTAAATGGGGATGTGTAAATACACATCCTTGGGGTCGACGGACGCCAGGAAATCTCCCGGACTCAGAGAGGCCACCACCGATCGAATAGATTCCATGCGGAATTTCTGAACTCGCACAAAGCGGTTCATAACTTCAAGTCTGGAATCGGACGTACCTTGCCCTCCTTTCTGGGCACCGTGAACAGATTCGAGTAAAAACCCCGACATGAGGCACCGGGACAATCACCCCCTGGGCGAGCAGATCCTGCACCGTCCGATATAGATCGAGGAGACGATCCGGGGTTCAATGAAGATTTGAGGGGGATGAATCTGTCTGTCGGGCGTGATCGAAAGTTGATCTTGCACCCCCGATCGGGTGCAGCCAAGGTTCGGGAAAGAAGAGTCTTTCACCCCCAGTGACCCCCTAACCAACACATCCAGGGATCCCCCCAAAAGTCTGTTCCCCGCATAAGGGATGTCAGCCACCGTCCCTCAGGAAAACAGGTCAGCCGACAGGTTTTTAAAAACACACAATGCGACGGATGTGCACCGCACATGCAGACAAACGTGAGACCAGAGGGGCCTCATCCCAGGTCGTGTCACACAGGCATAGTATAGCATGATAAACCTGTTCCATCATGGCCATCGTAGCAGGGGGAGCAGAATCCGCCTGCATGGTGCGTTGAATAACTTTAAACCACTCCAGCACAGTCCGGGAGACCAGAACTGAAACAAACCCGGGTTTCAGCAAGGAACCCGCCACCATATAGCAGTGGCGGTTAATAGACTCCACCCATCTGTCCGTCGGGTCCCTAAACACCGGGCATTAGAGCGGCCTTATTCAACCTGGACACAGTGTGGTCCACCTTAGGGGCCACAGTCCAGCGCGAATCCGTGGGAGACGCGAAGGGATAACGGTACTCAAAAACGCCTAGGGACCACAAAGTTGCGCTTTAGATTGCACCAATGTTCCTTCACCATTGCATGAAATTCGGCATGACAGGGAAAAAAACCTGAACCGATGTCCGTGTTCTGCGGGTCCCAAAGGATGACCGCTTACCCTGCTGGTGGGGCACATCCTCCAAATGCAGCGTTTCTGTGACAGAACTAATGAGCGCAGCCATAGCAGCGCGATCTCCGGCAGCCCTGGTGGGGGAAACTTCCCCCTCCTCCACTTCCCCCTCCCCCTCCAACTAGGAGGACTGAGACCCCGCAGGGGGTACACTGTCCGTGAATTTGAATCAGAAGAAGGTGAAGGCCTGGCCCATACCCTAAAAGACCGTTCAGACATCAGCAGATTCACCTATGATGCTAAAGTCGCTAGTGCAGCACCAAGGGAGCTCTGCTCAGAGCTGGGGGGAACTTGCTATCCTGGGAATCCATATTAAATCTAATGAAAATTTGGAAAGTGCTGGCCCCTTTAAGTAGCAACCGATGCGGATCGCACCGCGAGGTACCGCAGCAGCAATGAAATAGTGTTACAAGCAACCAAAAGGAAAGTGACTGCCAGCATGAAAAAAATGATCCCAGAGAAGACCCCCAGAAGGCATACATAAAACCTCCACGCGTTGCTGCAACGATCTGCAGTCTGAACAAAGGAAATTCGCTAGAGGACACAGACTAAGGGAAAATGGCTGACTATGTAATATAATGCGGAGGCTTCGGGAAAATGGCCGCCGAGCCCATGTATTGGAAGGACCGTGCCACATCCAAGATGGCGCCGGAAGGGCGCGAAAATGCTGCAGGGAGGAGCGGAGAGCCCATAATGAAGCTGAAGAGCGCGCCCACACTAAAAATTGGCGGCCCCACGATTTTTTGCAGCGGGCCGTCCACACATGTCTGACACCCCCACAAAGTACACAAAAGGCACACATCGGGGAGAGCGACCCCCCCACAGCGCGGCAGAACCGCAATAGTGCCCACAGGGACAGGGAGAAACCGGGAAGGACACTGACAGACATGAGGGGAATAGTACAGACATCACAGGCAGACTGTCATCGCGTGGGTGCCGTCGTGAGACAGGAAGCCTCCCACCCCAGGTGGTGGGGGTACCGTCAGCCAAGCAGGAAGCTAGCTACACACGGCGTACCGCAGTAGAGTCATCCTAACAAAGTAGCCACATTCGCGGGCAGTGTCCCTGAGGACAGGGACAGGTCGTTTGCGAGGCCTGGGCGTACGCATAGCCTGCTAAACGCTCATTGGCAGGCTGGGATTCTGTAAGGTTCTCTGTCCTGAAATACTGTTAGAGGACGTAAGAGAAATCAAGTATTTCAATTCTTATTTGCAGTGTTTTTTCTTTCCATAAATTATTTTTATTCATGTGCAATGTGTAGAGAGATTGCATAAAAGAGTTAAATGTACATATAGGATTTTTGTTGAAAGAAATTGTAGGGTGACAAGGTCTGTGTAAGGCAGATCTTGCACTAAAATGCAAAGCTTGCTTACTGTATCAGGAAAAAAAAAAAAAAAAAAGTTAGAAAATATACTTGCCTTACAGCTGGCTTTTGAGCTGCAGGTGGTGATGCCACCATCCTTCTGCTGAAATCCTGGGAATGATGAGGATCCCAAATACTGCGAGAAAACCTGCCACAGGCCTGCCACAGTGCAGGATATCTTCTTCCAAAATATGTGATCCTCAACATTCCCAGGGACTCACCGGAGAGATTGTGATTTCGCTGTCACCTAGGTAGCAGCTCAGTACATTTTCTGTTTAGTCTCTATTGTTGTACAAGAGGCACAAGGCTTTCAAAATATAGAGAAACAAACGGCAGTAGAACCGACATCAAAACAATTGAAAACATATTTAAACACTGGTGGAAAAGAGGTATACAGAAAAAAGAAAACCATGTTCCAGTGGTTTAAGGTAAAGAGTTTTAAGGAAAAGTGGAAAAGAAGAAGAGGAAAAAGAGAAGGTAGAAAAAAGAAAAAAAGAGGGAGAGGTCAACAGCTCCGAGCAGTTTCAGGACTCAAGCCATAACAATTTTAAGAAGTAAGGGCTCAGGGTTCTAGGAGGGACTCATGGAAACTAGGTGGGAGGAAATGATCCACCCAGGATTGCTGGATTTTAAGATGTTTAGGAATTTTATTCTGTATAGTTGCTTAAATTTTATCATGAATCATAGCCTGGGTGATCCTATGCTTGGTTTTAACCACTTGTCGACCGCCGCACGACTATTTACGGTGGCGGTCAGCCCCTCACAGGCAAAGCGACGTAGGGCTACGTCGCTAGCCCGTGAGGCTCTAGGGAGCGAGCGTGCACCACCGGAGGCACTCTCCCGTGCGTGTGCCCGGCGGACCCGATGTCCGCCGGGCACTCGCGATCGTACGTTACACCGGGAGAAAGGCAGGCGGCTAATGTAAACAAAGCCGCCTGTCATTCTCCCCTGTGTAAGAATGGTGATCATACGGTTCTACTATGTAGGACCGTTGATTACTGTTCTTACACATCAAGCCACAGCCAATCACAGTTAGAAACACGCCCCTAGGGACACACACAACCCCTCCCTCTCAAAAAAAGTTAACCCCTTCACTGCCAGTGTCATTTTTACAGTAACAGTGCATATGTATAGCACTGATTACTGTAGTAATGTCACTGGTAACCCAAAAAGTGTCAAAAATGTCAGTCAAGGGTCCGATCTGTCCGCCCCAATGTGGCAGTCCCGCAAAAAAAAAAAAAAACGCAGATCGCCGCCATTGCGCGGTAAAAAAACAACAACAAAAATGACAAAAATCTTTCCCTTTGTTAGTAAATGCAATAACTTTTGCGCAAACCAATCAAAATACGCTTTTTGTTTTTTACCAAACATATGGTAATTTACCAAACATAAATCAGCCTAAAATGTTAAAAAAAATTTGATTTTGACATTTTTTGGGGGGGAATTTCGTATAAAAAATGTGAAAAAATATTGTTATTTTTGCAAAATTGACGCTCTTTGTTTATAGGGCATGATCAAAAAATCGCACAGGTGATCAAATACCACCAAAAGAAAGCTCTGTTTGTGGGAAAAAAAAGGACGTCAAATTCGTTTAGGTACAGCGTCGCAAGACCGCGCAATTGTCCGTTAAATTCACGCAGTTCTGAATCGCAAAATAGGCCCTGGTCAGGAAGGGGGTAAAATCTTCCGGGGCTTAAGTGGTTAATAGTACAAAGTATAGGGGACTTCCAAACAAGTGCTATAGTTTGTTTGGCTGTTGCTATGACATGTAATATAAAAGACAGAACTGGGCTCTGGTACAGTCCAGGGTATTATGGTTCAACAAATCGAGGGATGGGTCGAGATCCAAGGTGGTGCTGACCAGGGCAGGAGGCCATTCGGACAATCTTAGTCCAAAATTGCTGCGCAATAGGACAAGTCCACCAGATATGCGCATGCATGCCCTCTTGACCACAGGCCCAGAAACACACAGGCTGATAAGCAGATAAAAACATTGAGATCCTTTCCGGGACCAAGTACCATGGCATGGTACTTTGTTTCAAGTATAAAATGTTTTGAGAGGAAGAGTTAGTGGTCGCCCAGATCTCATTCCAATCCTCCTCCTTCAGGTCAACCTCAAGGTCTCTAGACCATTGTGCAGTATAAGATGGCATACTGGCCGATGGGGACATAAGATGGTTGTACAGATGCAATATAATGCCTGGGGCATGTGGGTCAGAGTTGCATATACCTTCGTAGAGGGACAGGCTAGTAAGAGATGAGTATGTGTGTATGATTGTCTTAAAAAAAGTGAGAAATCTGGAGATAATGAAAGTATCCCTGAGGTGAGATTTGAATAGCAGCAAACATTTTTAGGTCGGTATCAGTCGCAAGGTCACATATACAGGTGAAACGGAATTAGAATTGGCCGAATAGAAAGCTGGATGGCATAGAAAGGAAAGTAGTGGAGCATGAGGTAGTTTGAATGGATCGTAGAGCTGCACGATTCTGGCCAAAATGAGAATCACGATTTTTTAGCTTGGAATAAAGATCACGATTCTCTCACGATTCTCTGTGTAACAAAAAAAAATTGGGATAACTTTACTGTTACGTTTTTTTTTTTTATTCATTAAAGTCTATTAATTGCGTTTGAAAGACTGCTGCGCAAATACAGTGTGACATAAAATATTACAACAATCGCCATTTTATTCTGTAGGGTCTCTGCTAAAAAAATATATAAAATGTTTGGGGGTTCTAAGTACTTTTCTAGCAAAAAAAAATGATTTTAACTTGCAAGCAACAAGTGTCAGAAAAAGTTCTAGTCTTTAAGAGGTTAAACTTCCTTTCTCCCTGGCAGAGGGAAGGAAAAGATACAAATGTAATCATTTTGTTTATAGTTACTGGGAGACTTAAATGCTGATAGGAGTTTGCAGGAGGAACGATACAATGTAATCATTTTGTTTATAGTTACTGGGAGTTTTCTACAGCTGTTTTCTCTGCTCCCTCAGCTATGCAAAGAATCGAGCATACATCAGGTTTAGATCGTCAGGGGGGGTGAATCGAGATCGCGATTTTCATACGATTAATCGTGCAGCTCTAATGGATCGCAGAGTTTATCCCATAGCATGAGGGAATGCTGTGTTATAGGATTGGTTATAAGCCCAAGGTTGGAACGAGGCATCCACAACAAGTTAGTAACTGACAGGGGATATAGATAAATTGCTCCAAGACCTACCCATAATGGTATCTCAGTAGTTGCACGGTATAGCACAGGCATCACTAAATGGCAGCCCGTGGTCCGCGACCGGCCAGGGGGCAGAGGACAAGAATATGAACATGGGGGGGGGGAGCTGAGGCTAGTAATGTAAAGGGGTAGTGGGGGACAGGACTGTAAAGGGGTAGTGGGGGTGAGGACAGGACTGTAAAGGGGTAGTGGGGGTGAGGACAGGACTGTAAATGGGTAGTGGGGGACAGGAATGTGAAGGGGTAAGGGGGGGAAAGGAATGTGAAGGGGTACTGGGGGACAGGAAAGTGAAGGGGTACTGGGGGACAGGAAAGTAAAGGGGTACTGGGGGACAGGAAAGTAAAGGGGTAGGGGGGCCGAGGACAGGAATGTAAAGGGGTAATAAGGGACAGGAATGTAAAGGGGTACTGGGAATGAGGACAGGAATGTAAAGGGGTAGGGGGGGTGAGGACAGGAATGTGAAGATGGAAGGGAGGTGATATAAAGGGGGCTAAAGACAGGAATGGGCGTGATTTAAAGAGGCAAAAGGATAGGAATGTAAAGGGGGGATGACGACAGGGATGTGAGGGGAGGGGGTTATATGAAGGGGGGCTGAGGAGAGTAATGTAAAGGGGGGTTGTGATGTTCAGGGGGGACTGAGAACACGGTTGTAAAGATGGGATTGTGAAGTGAAGGAACTGAGGCTAGGTTTATAACATTGCTAACTGAGTTCGGCATGTAGGCAGCACATTCATTTCAATAGGCTGTCTTACATGCAGAAACATACAACAAGTAGTCTCTGACCCTTTTAAATTGCGCTGCACCAAGCTGGTTTGGCGCTCATGAAAACGTGCAGCGTTTTCTAATGCTTCAAGGTGCCATTAGAAATCAAACATACAATTCTAAAACCCTGCTGAAAAAAAACTTTAGTGACTGGACCTCCGTAAATTTTAATTTAATACCACTGGTATAGCATGATCTGGACTAGTTGAGCAGCGTAATATATCTAAGGAAATTGGGGACCCCTAAACCACAGTGTAGCTTACTCCGCAGTTATACTGTGTTCAAGGGTTGTTATGTGACCAAGCCAGGAGACACAGAGCGGCTACCAGGTGGCCAATAAGGAGGACAGGTGTGACAACATAGGAAGATAATTTGCCCAATAGAGATGAGAGGGACAATTCGTCATCAATTGAATTCTCATGTAAGGTATTAAGGAAGAAGACCACTGAAACTGGAATGCGTCCTGGAGATAGCTGAGCCAGGGACACATTGAGGGCCTTAGATTGGGACGGGTTAATTTCTAGTCCAGACACTGAAGCAAAGTTTTCCAGTAGTTTAATTAAATTTTGCAGGGTTATACAAGGGGAGGTAACAAATAGTAAAGCATCATCTGCAAATAAACACAACTTATGAAGGGTTGAAGAGATTTTTAGGCCTTAGATTTTTAGGAGAATGCAGGTAGCCCTGCCTGGTACCTCACATGATGGGAATCACTCCGATCAAAAATCTGAGTATTTAACATATGCCTGGGGATGGTCATACATGGAAGTTAGCCACCTCAGAAAATTGGGGCCGAACCCCCATCCCTGGAGGATAAAGTGCAGGTAGGACCCTGAGGTAGTGTCAAATGCTTATATTAAATCTAGTGAGAGAAGATAGAGGGGTATTCTGCGGGTCCTAACTAGGTGCTGTATGTAGCAAGATTACTCTGATATTATTGCTGGCTTGGCGCCTTGGCATAAAACCTACAGTACTTGGTCTTTATGAACCAAACCTTCTTTAAATCGAGTTAAGCCTGAGGCCTTGGATTTTAGCTAATAATTTGATGTCCAAGCTAAGCAAGGAGATGGGTCTATAATCAAACAATACTGTACTATCTGTGCTTGGCTACAGATCATGTATGTAATGGATGTCAATGTGTCCCGGCCAAAGGAATGTTGCTTCAACAGAGCATTAAAAGCATTAGATAAAAAATGTGCTAAGGTGTCTGCAAATTTAAAGTATGCAGCTGAGAAGCCATCAAGGCCAGGGCGTTTATAAGCCTCTTGATCGCCATCAGGACCACCTCGACTGTAACAGGGCGCACCATTGACTCACGGTTAGCTTCGGACAATTTAGGTATGGCCAGGTCCTGAAATGGAGAGCTAGCCTGGTCTCAGGAGAAAGTAAACTAGGCTTTATAAAAATACTGGAACGATTTACGAAACTCCGAGAGCACCTTAACAGGGTTGCTCGTATGCAGGTCCTTAGTCAAATTTGAGTCTGATTGGCTTGCGAACCTGATCTGGTCGTCGGAGGCGAAGGGCCATAAAAGTATCCGGCTTATTGGCCTTGGTGTAAATAGTATGGGGGGGAAACCTACAAATACCTTTGTCAGCTGACTCAACCAAAAGCAGGTCTAACTCAGTTTTGGCTTTCTCTAAACGGAGCTTGTTAGACTCAGTGGCAGAAGATTGAAACTAAAAGGAAAAGCTGGCGATAGTCTGCCCCTAGTTGCTGTAATTAAGGTTGTCTTGGTTACACTGTGAGGAGACAGATATACAGGTGCCTCAAACTACTGGTTTGTGATCTTCCCACAAAGGGACCGGGGAAATAACAGGGGTAGCATTATACAGAAGATATTTCTTAAGAGAAAGCTGTATGTCAAAGCAATAAGACTTGTTGACTAAATGCATAGCATGCATGCACCAAATCCGATCCGCACAATGATCAGACCATGGGATGGGTTGGATACGGGAACTTCGAAGAATTGGCGAAGATGCACCAGGGATGAGAATGTGGTCTATTCTAGAAAGAAAAAGATGTGTATCGGAGTAGAAGGTATAGTTCTTTTTCAATGGGTTGCAAGTGTCAAGGAGGGAGGCCTGTTGGAGCAGTTTACAGAAAAGCAGAAAAGACGAATGCGATTCAGGACCATAGGGAGATTTATCAAGGTGCAGATGACGTACTAGATTGGAATTATCACAGAGGATCAGCGTGCTCTTACAATGGGTCTGTACAACCTGAAGCAGATGAAAGAAAAGGATTGGTATTATCATTAGGGGCATATTAGAATACCAGTGTTATCGCAACATCTTGTAGCAGACCAACTAGAATGAGGTAGCGACCCTCAGGATCTTTGTTCTCGGTAAGGAGAGTAAATGGTATCATATAATGGATAGCAAGTAGCTAAAAAATGTAGGAGTTGACCATGCAGCAGAAAAGGTTTCCTGAATAGCCACAACACCTGCCTTTAAAGATGCAAAAGCTTGGCAGGCCTTTTATGGGGGATAATTAAGGCCCTTAACATTTAGGGACAGGATATTCAAGGGGCAATGTGGAGAATGGAAGGAAACCAGCATATAGAAGTCCCGAGCACACAAGGAGCCGACGACCTCGCAGGAAGAGAAGGTGGTAAAGGGTTAGAAAGAAGGAGAAGAATACAGAAAATTTCTGTACACCAACATTTTTTTCAAATATTGCATTTTAGGTTGGACACTATTGCCTGACCAAGATGTGCACAGATAGCTGGGAAAGCCAGCTGGCCAAAGCGTGTGGGCACAAGAAGAGGGAGGAGCAGTATCTGCTCCTGCAGTACCCAAGGCAAAAAAAAAAATTCACATATAACTAAACAATGACTTGTGATTAAAAAAAAAAGTTGTTATGGTAACAGTACAATGTAACATTGCTATCCTAAGCATAGCTATAGCCACCCATATGAGCACCAACTGCAAGTTTAGGGGGGAGAGTAAAGAAAAAAGGGAAGAAAAATGCGGGAAAAGACAAGAAAAAAGGGGGGGAGAAGGAGGAGAAGGCGAACAAAATCAAATGAAAGAGGAGGGGGAAGGGTGAGGTAGAGAAAAGGGAGAGAAATAAAAAATGGGTAGGTGAAAAGCAGGGCGATGCAGATGGAGGCTTTAAATAACATGCCTAGCAAAAAGTCAGTAATAAGAGCCCATGGCTGTAAAGGATAGTATGATATCAAATGACAACACATGACACTATGCTAGTAAAAGCATAATTCTAGACAAATAAAATAGAAAAAAAAAAAAACATGGTCTGAACCATAGTAAATCGTTATATCGTTATAAACATAAAACACAAAAAGTCATAGTCTGGCACAAGCTCTCACAGGCTGGTAACCAACCATGAGATGGTGACAGGAGAAAGGTTCCTCATAGGAGCACAGCCTAGTAAGGTTTACAGGATTACAATGGACTATAGGGCTAGCTCAGCCCAGCGTAGCAAGAGTGGAACCTTTGGGGCCTGAAGCTGATGACCGCATAGGGGTTCCTATACGGGTTGATGATGGGCTCGTAGGAGTACGCACTGGTGTGGTGTTGTAAGAATGAGGAGGCAAGACATGCTGGGGCCCAGGGCCAGCAAATGAAGGATTTCCAGTACATTTTGCAACGGTTCAGGTGATGTGCAGGAATGCTGCTGACCACAATGGGTAAATTGCAAGGCAAACGGGAAATGCCAGGTATATCTGAGATGGTGCTGTAGAATGATCTGAAGCTGGGGCTTAATAGCTCGATGGTTTGCCACATTCAGAGAAGCTATATCAGAAAAGATCTGGTATGCATGCCCTTGAAACTGCAGCACATCTTTAGAACGGTAGGCAGACAAGAATTGCACCATTGTACGATAAAAATGTAGCCTGATAAATATGTCACGAGGTGGGCCCTCTGGCAAGTGGTGAGTTAGAGCCCTGTGGAACCCTTTAAACTCCAAGTGTTTAATAGGTATGGAAGATGATAGTTCCTGAAACAAGGCAATGGTGAATGAGGTTAAGTCATCAATGAATTCAGGAATGCCGAAAAGTCACAAGTTAGATCTGCGAGAGCGATTTTCTGCTGCTTCCAACAGGGAAGTAACATTTTGTTTTCCTCGCAGAGTGCCTCTAGCTCTTGGGTATGCTCATTTAGGGTAAGTTCCATATCATCTACTTCGGTCTCCAGGACTGCTGTGCATTGACCTAGCTCCCTGATCTCTCAGGACAGTCAGTCAGTAATCTGCTCAGAAGTGGCTTTGAATACCTTATGCAGCATGGACTCCATGTGGCTGAAAAAGTCTCGCTGTGACATACCCGATTGTGGTATCATGGGAGAACCAATGATGCTAAACTAAATCTGCTTCCCCATCGCTCTTCACAAGCTCAAAACGGCCCGACGATGATGCATGCTGTTGTGCCTAGGCTTTCGCTGCCATCTTTGACGAAGCATGGGTGAGTGCTTTCTTGATAGATTTCGGCTTATTCCTCCCTTGGTGGCCCATGAGAACCATTCCGCCAGGGATGCCAGTGTTCTGGAGGGGGATCAAAAAGCGGCTGTGTATGCGAGGGAGTTCAGATCCAGCCTATTGCTTGGCAATGCTGCAGGGAATTTGGAGCTCTATAGGAGTACACCCGCCATGTCGAGCTTTGCGCATGTGCCCCCAGCTAAATACATTTTCTAATTGTTTTCAAACATGATTTTGTTTTTAACAATCATGGGCATTTGGAGTTGGGAGGGGGCGGATATAATACATAGGTCTATTTTTTTGGTGCAAGGTCATATAATCCTATATGGTCATATAATCCTATATGGACCTTATTAATTTCCCACTGTTCATGTGATGGCATACTCTGAAACCCTACACATGTGCAAGAGTGCTAGAAAGTATCACATCAGAGATAATAATTCTATTGCAGAAAATGTTATCATGCTCTTTCATTCCCTGTACAGGAGAGCTTACACTAGAGGAGATAAAACCAGCACAAGCAGCCAGTAAATATGCAGTGCAAGAAGCGTGATGATAGGAGGCAAGACAGAGAGATGAGCTCGTCTGCTGCTTCTCCTTTCACTGTATTGACAGGTCGTATTCCTGGTTCTCCCACTGAGTGCTGTGGTTCCATATGCTGGCCCCAAAGTCACTACCGAGTTTTATAGTGATGTAGGGACTACTGGATGGAACCACGGTGCTCAGTGGAGGATCAGACATCCAACACACCTGTAAGTGTGCTGGAAGCAAAAGATTCTTCGACAGCTACAGCTCATTAACCAAGACCCAAAATACTACCTGCTAGCTAGAAAGATAAGTATTATACCTCTTCTGTAATACAAAGTTTTTTTTTTTCTAGCAACAGTGTTGTTACAGCGAACAAAGGCAGATATAAAAGACACAAGTAAATGCAACCCAGTATCCATTAAAGTAGAATTTCAGGCAAAACGTAACTACTCTTAAAACTGCCCCCTTCCCATTCCCAACACATTTTCTGAAGAAAAGATCTATAAACATACATTTTTTCAAGCTGCTCGGAACCAATCACGTGATCTCAACTGTGTCAGCCACCACAGGGGAAAGGAGAGAATGCTCCAACAACAGCTGGTAATGCCTTGGTGCAGGCCATCACCCATAGGCTTCAATGGCTCATCCGTTGTCAGCACCCCCTACTCTCCCCTGCAACTGCCCTGGCCCACACATGGAAGCCAAATCACATGACCGCAGTGGGCTAAAAGTAGGTAAGTATACACATCTTTCTTACACAGGTTAGTCAACCTATGTGTGAGTGTTTGGCGAGAGGGGGGCATTTTAAGGCTAGTTAGGGTTTGCCTGGAATTCTACTTCAATGAGCCCTTAAATGCGTTTTTTTTTATCCAGGCAGTGCAAGAACCTGAATCTGACAGACTAAGGGAGAAAAAGCCCAAACATGGTGACAGCATAAAAACATCATACAGCTAGAAGGACTAATCCACAAACACCACAGTTCAAGGCCAAAGCATTAGCCGGTTGTGCAGCTCATGTCCATAACTATGCAAACAGAATCTTGGAGCTGATAGTAGAAACAGGAATACTTGTTGTTTTCCATAACTATTCAAAATTACTATTTAATTTTCAAACCATGAACTGCAAAAATGACAGTTGCAAGCTTACTGGTTGCTATGGACAACAATATTTTTGTTCCTGTAGCACGTTTTTAATACATTAGTCCATTTTTTCTTTTCAATTCTTTAAATAGAGTGAAGCAGAGCACAAACAGGGCCAGTGAAGGAAATGACTATCAGATACACTCTGCACCTGTGGCTTGAGTTCAGAGGACTTTGATTTAAAAAAAAAAAAAAGCCGCAATTTAAACATTTTTAGTTGCTGAGTATTATTTATTCATTTTAGATTGTATCCCTATTTAGTAACTCTCTGCTGTCTTTCTGACATTATCATAATGAATAAAATTGTTCTTTGGGGAAATTAAAAAGTTTTCTAAATATGAACATATGAAGGAACCTCTGCCTTAAATACTGCCTTAAACTGACACAGTAATAACAATCTCATAAAACAACCTAATTAGTAGATGCATAATCCTCCATGGGCATCGCGTTTTGCAAAACCATTATTTTCTGGTCTTGCAGTTTTATATATTTAAGTACACATTTTTATTCTTTGTAGTCTGGAAACCTGGCAGTAATTAAAAATGTGATTTCCGCTTTAGGGAAAACTTGACATGAAGTCACACACCCAATGCAAAGGAAAATAACACCATGTGCGCCTACCCTAGAGTGACTGAGAATACGGAATGGTTTTTTACATGTCCCCTAATAATTACCATAATGTTTGATCAACTCACTTTACACTGAAAGTAGCAATTCACCATGTAGTCTCCACATGTAAAAACGTACCCCAAGAGATCACGATGTTCCCGTTAGCACACCTCTTGCTGTCTCCATCTTCTTGATCGTATGCCCAAGGAAGTCACTGATAACATGTCCCATGAGATTTTTATGTCCTTGGAAGTGTGCTCCAAGAGGTCACTATGTTCCTGGTAGAACACCACATGCAGTCTCCATGTCCTTGATAGTATGCCCCAGGAAGTCACTATGTTCTTGGTAACATGCCCAATGCAACTTCCTTTTCCTTGGAGGTGTGCCTCAAGAGGTCACTATGTTCCTAACAGCAGGGCCTATGAAGTCTCCATGTTCTTGTAAGTGCACTCCAGGAGGTCACTGTTCCAGGTGGCATTTGGCCTCTATATCGCTGACTGCATGCCCCACGTGGCCTTTAAAAGTTTTGGTAGGCTCCCGAAGGCAGTCACCATATCCCTGCCAGAATATGCCTAAACTGATCACCACAGATTGTCCAGCTCCTAAAGGGAGGCTTTCTTTGTTTTAGTCAATTAGCTAAGGATGTGCATTCAGATCTGTAAACAGCACAGTGTGCAGAGGATCTATGCCAGCCATTCATAAGCAGGGCTCCTCAAGAGCTAGCAAGAGGTTCCCTGAGCGGTGACTGATTGACCTCCAATCTGATAGTGCCTACATCATTTTGGGTCTAGAAGCACTTGGTAGGGCCAGCGCCATAACATCAATGATCTTTTCTTTAAAGTTTACATTCTGGCCACCACTGTAAGGAGGGCATTCTTTCCACTAACCACCAATGTAAGGAACATTCCTCCCACTAACCCCTGATGAATTAATTTTAGCAGGGGTTCCCCAAGACCTGGATATCAAAGGTTTCCCTGGGGTAAAAAGCCCCTGATTTTAACCCCTTCCCAGCCAGTGTCATTAGTACAGTGACAATGCATATTTTTTTAGCACTGATCTCTGTATTAGTGTCACTGTTCCCCAAAAAGTGTAATTTAGTGTCCGAATGTCTGCCACAATATCGCAGTCCCGCCATTACTAGTAAATAAATAAAACCTATATTTTGTAGATGCTATCACTTTTGCACAAACCAATCAATATACGCTTATTGGGGTTTCTTTTTACCAGAAATATGTAGCAGTATACATATTGGCCTAAAAATTTATGAAGAAATTTGCTTTTTTCTTTTATTGGAAGAAATTTTTATTTTTATTATACTTTATTATACTTTTATTGTTTTAAAGCGGAAAGTAAAAAATTGTCGGTCTTTTTTTGTTTATTGCGCAAAAAATGAAAAACGCAGAGGTGATCTAAAGAAAAATATTTTTGTGGTAAAAAAAGGACATACATTTTATTTGGGTACAGCGTAGCAAAACCACGCACTTGGCAGTTAAAGCAAAGCAGTGCCATATCGCTAAAAAATGGCCTGGTCATGAAGGGGGCTAAATGTTCCGGAGGTTAAGTGGTTAATCATAAACAAGTCCTGAATATTGTAGCAAGCAACGAGACAGAAATGCTATACTGGGATCCTGTTTATAGATAAAAGATATGCAAAAAATCAGGTCACTCAAACCCTATAACTGCACCGAGCACTGTGAATATCACAAACTATTATACAGCACTGCACTATTTTGGTATTTGAATTTTAAAATGACAGTTTCACTTGACAGCAAATATCAGGAGCTGAATGTTTACCTCCCCCACATTCCCTCGCTACCCCAATCTACCACCATGGCTCATCAAAAGTCAGTTTCTTCTTTGTATAGAAAACATATGACACTCCTGTTATTCAAAGTATAGTGCTCTCCGTCTGAGCAGGAAAGCTGCCATGTGGATAGAGGAAGAGCATGAATAGCTCTGAGCAAGGTTAGACTCAAAGTCAAAGCTTGTACAGAAACTTTCAGTGTGCCTAAGAAAGGTAAGTATAGCTTTAACAGGGAGCCTACTGAGAAAACCAACTACTTTTGCTGTGACAAGGAATATATATTATATATATACTGTATATACATATATACACAGTTGGGCAAAAAAGTATTTAGTCAGCCACCAATTGTGCAAGTTCTCCCACTTAAAAAGATGAGAGAGGCCTGTAATTTTCATCATAGATATACTTCAACTATGAGAGACAAAATGAGAAAAAAAATCCAGAAAATCACATTGTCTGATTTTTAAAGAATTTATATGCAAATTATGGTGGGAAATAAGTATTTGGTCAATCACAAAAGCTCATCTCAGTACTTTGTTATATACCCTTTGTTGGCAATGACAGAGGTCAAACGTTTTCTGTAAGTCTTCACAAGGTTTTCACACACTGTTGCTAGTATTTTGGCCCATTCCTCCATGCAGATCTCTTCTGGAGCAGCGATGTTTTGGGCTGTCACTGGGCAACATGGACTTTCAACTCCCTCCAAAAGTTTTCTATGGGGTCGATATCTGGAGACTGGCTAGGCCACTCCAGGACCTTGAAATGCTTCTTACGAAGCCACCCGTGCAGTGTGGTTGGGATCATTGTCATGCTGAAAGACCCAGCCACGTTTCATTTTCAATGCCCTTGCTGATGGATGAAGGCTTTCACTCAAAATCTCATGATACATGGTCCCATTCATTATTTCATTTGCACAGATCAGTCGTCCTGGTCCCTTTGCAGAAAAACAGCCCCAAAGCATGATGTTTCCCCCCCCCCCCATGCTTCACAGTAGGTATGGTGTTCTTTGGATGCAACTCAGCATTCTTTTTCCTCCAAACACGATGAGTTGAGTTTTTACCAAAAAGTTCTACTTTGGTTTCATCTGACCATATGACATTCTCCCAATCCTCTTCTGGATCATCCAAATGCTCTCTAGCAAACTTTAGACGGGCCCGGACATGTACTGGCTTAAGCAGGGGGACACGTCTGGCACTGCAGAATTTGAGTCCCTGGCGGCGTAGTGTGTTACTGATGGTAGCCTTTGTTACTTTGGTCCCAGCTCTCTGCAGGTCATTCACTAGGTCCCCCCCTGTGGTTCTGGGATTTTTGCTCACCGTTCTTGTGATCATTTTGAACCCACGTTGTGAGATCTTGTGTGGAGCCCCAGATCGAGGGAGATTATCAGTGGTCTTATATGTCTTCCATTTTCTAATAATTGCTCCCACAGCTGATTTCTTCACACCAAGCTGCTTGCCTATTGCAGATTCAGTCTTCCCAGCCTGGTGCAGGTCTACAATTTTGTTTCTGGTGTCCTTCGACAGCTCTTTGGTCTTGGCTATAGTGGAGTTTGGAGTGTGACTGTTTGAGGTTGTGGACAGGTGTCTTTTATACTGATAAGTTCAAACAGGTGTCATTAATACAGGTAACTAGTGGAGGACAGAGGAGCCTCTTAAAGAAGAAGTTACAGGTCCGTGAGAGCCAGAAATCTTGCTTGTTTGTAGGTGACCAAATATGTATTTTAACAAGGAATTTACCAATTATTTCGTTGGAAATCCTACAAATGTGAATACCTAGATTCTTTCCCCTCATTTTGTCTCTCATAGTTGAAGTGAACCTATGATGAAAATTACAGGCCTCTCTCTCATCTTTTTAAGTGGGAGAACTTGCACAATTGGTGTCTGACTAAATACTTTTTTGCCAACTGTGTATATTATATATATATATACACATATACATACATACACACACACACACACACACTGTATAGTTGCATTGATCTCTTTTCATGAGCTTAAACCTGTTGATCTTTTCAGAAAACAATTGTATTATTAGCATTACACTCCAAAATGTTCAGGCAGGCAAAGCATCCAAACTTCCAACACACAGTCCCTCTACTGCACTAGATGTCCTGTTCAGTGGGACAGCACAGTTAGGTCCATATATATTTGGACACGGGCACAATTTTCATACTTTTGGCTCTTTATGCCATCAGAATAAGAATAAAATTAAAACTAAACAATCCATATGAATTTGAAGTGCAGACTTTCAGCTTTAATTCAAGGGGTTGAACATAAATATCCAGTACAAATTTTAGGAACTGCAACCATTTTTATATACAGTTCCCCCATTTTCAGGGGCTCAAATGTATTTGGACAAATGAATATAATCATAAATACAATTTTTATTTTTAATATTTTGTTGATAATCCTTTACTGGCAATGACTGCCTGAAGTCTGGAACCCATGGACATTACCAAAGACTGGGTTTCCTCCTTTCTGATGCTTTGCCAGGCTCTAAATGCAGCTCTTTAGTTGTTCTTTGTTTGTGGGTCTTTCTGCCTTTAGTTTTGCCTTCAGCAAGTTAAATGCATGCTCAATTGGGTTGAGAACAGGTTATTGACTCAGCTATTGCTAAATTTTCCACTTCTTTTTCTTCAAAAGCTTCTGGGTTACTTTTGCAGTGTGTTTTGGATCATTGTCCATCTGTACAGTGAAGCACCATCCAATCAACTTTGCTGCATTTGGCTGAATCTGACAGTATATCTCTAAACACTGCAGAATGAAACCGTCTGCTTCTGTCACATCATAAACACCAATGATTTAGTGTCACTGGAAGCCATGCATGCCCATGCCATCACACCATGTTTTACAGATGACGTTGTGTGCTTTGGATCATGAGCTGTTCTCTAAGCCTTCTCCACACTTTTTTCTTCCCTTCATTCTGGTACATATTATTCTTAGTTTCATCTGTCCAAAGAATGCTTTTCCAGAACTGGTCTGGCTTTTTTAGATGTTTTTTGGCACAGTCTAATCTGGCTTTTCTATTTTTCAGGCTTATGAATGGTTTGCCCCTTGTGGTGAACCCTCTATATTTGCTCTCATGAAGTCTTACCTTGATTGTAGACTTTCACAATGATACGCCCACCTCCTGGAGAGTGTCCTTCACTTGTCTGGATGTTGTGAATAGGTTTTTCTTTACCATAGAGAGGATCCTGGGATCATCCACCACTGTTGTCTTCTGTGGACTTCCAGGCCTTTTTATGTTGCTGAGCTCCCCAGTTTGTTCTTCTTTCCTCAGAATGTACCAAACTGTTGATTTGACAACTCCTAATGCTGCTGCTATATCTCTGATGGATTGGTTTCATTTTTAAAGTCTTAAAATGACCTGTTTCACTTGCATGGACAGCTTCATGAACGCATGATGTAGATCCACAGCAATAGATTCCAAAATCAAATACCACACTTAGAATAAATTCCAGACCTTATACCTGGTTAATTGATGAAGAAATAATGAAGGAGTAGCCCACACCTATGAAACAGTTTTTGATTCAATTGTGCAATTACTTTTGGTCTCATGTAAAAAAAGGGGGGGGGGGTGGTTGGCTATTTTTAAGAGCTGTAATTCCTAAACCCTTCTCTCCAATTTGGATATACATACCCTCAAATTAAACCTGAAAGTGTGCACCTTCTGCCCATATCCATTACGTACCAATAGCTTGAATATGTTTTGGTAAATACCTGAACAAAACAAATCTAAAATTGTGCCTGTCTCCAAATATATATGGACTTAACTGTAAATGCCCAATGTATATCCCACATTATTTTCAAGGATTCTGTTCACTTTTTCTTTATACTACAGCTGTATCATTTTTGTGCTTTGTTTCACATTTACATGAAGCCTCATCTCAGTTGTGAAAAAACCTTATAATCAATAACATTTTAACTGGTCCATTTTATTGAAAAATTGGGATATTTTCTCAGCAAAGGTGGTTTGGCTGCAAAACTTTCATCAACAGATGCCTTAGCTGTCCATACTTTTCCCTTGAGATTGTGCATGTGTCAATCCCAGCCATGCCGTTGTCGTGTCGAGGAATGCCCTCCGTCGGATAATGCCCGGGTCGGACTGCGCATGCTCCGTAAGTGACGTCACCCTGTCAGAACAGCTGATCGGCTGGGGTTGGCGCATGCGCAGTCCGTCGGGGGCACAATCCGACGAGAGACAGAGCGGGGAAGAATCTAATGTCAGATTCTGACTCGCTCTGTAGCGCGTGCGCAGTCCGTTGGGGGCATTTCTCGACGAGAGACAGAGCGGGGAAGAATCTAATGTCAGATTCTAACTCGCTCTGTACGATGATTACACATATGAAGATTCTAACTCGCTATATGTAACTAATATATATATATATATATATATATATATATATATATATATATATATATATATATAGTTATATATAGTTATATATATAGTATATATATTTAGTGTATATATATATATATATATATATATAGTGTATATATATATATATATATATATATATATATATATATATATATATATATAGTGTATAAATATATACTATATATAGTATATTATATTATTCTATAGATATAGATTCTATATAGATTCTAACTCGCTATATGTAACTAATATATATATATATATATACACTATACTATATATATACTATACATATACTATATATAGTATATTATATTATATATATTATAGTAGTATAGTATACTATAGTATATTATATAGTATATTATAGTATATATATATATATATATATAGTATAGTATATTTATATATATATATATATATATATATATATATATATATATATAGTATATATATATACTATATATAGTATGTATATATATATATATTAAAATATAAATATATATATATATATTATATATATATATATATATATATATAGTTACTATATATATATAGCTATATACAGTGGGTACGGAAAGTATTCAGACCCCCTTAAATTTTTCACTCTTTGTTATATTGCAGCCATTTGCTAAAATCATTTAAGTTCATTCTTCTTCCTCATGAATGTACACATAGCACCCCATACTGACAGAAAAACACAGAATTGTTGACATTGTTGCAGATTTATTAACAAAGAAAAACTGAAATATCACATGGTCCTAAGTATTCAGACCCTTTGCTGTGACACTCATATATTTAACTCAGGTGCTTTCCATTTCTTCTGATCATCCTTGAGATGATTCTACACCTTCATTTGAGTCCAGCTGTGTTTGATTATACTGATTGGACTTTATTAGGAAAGCCACACACCTGTCTATATAAGACCTTCCAGATCACAATGCATGTCAGAGCAAATGAGAATCATGAGGTGAAAGGAACTGCCTGAAGAGCTCAGAGACAGAATTGTGGCAAGGCACAGATCTGGCCAAGGTTACAAAAAGATTTCTGCTGCACTTAAGGTTCCTAAGAGCACAGTGGCCTCCATAATCCTCAAATGGAAGACGTTTGGGACGACCAGAACCCTTCCTAGAGCTGGCCGTCCGGCCAAACTGAGCTATCGGGGGAGAAGAGCCTTGGTGAGAGAGGTAAAGAAGAACCCAAAGATCACTGTGGCTGAGCTCCAGAGATGCAGTCAGGAGATGGGAGAAAGTTGTAGAAAGTCAACCATCACTGCAGCCCTCCACCAGTCGGGGCTTTATGGCAGAGTGGCCCGACGGAAGCCTCTCCTCAGTGTAAGACACATGAAAGCCCGCATGGAGTTTGCTAAAAAACACCTGAAGGACTCCAAGATGGTGAGAAATAAGATTCTCTGGTCTGATGAGACCAAAATAGAACTTTTTGGCCTTAATTCTAAGCGGTATGTGTGGAGAAAACCAGGCACTGCTCATCACCTGTCCAATACAGTCCCAACAGTGAAGCATGGTGGTGGCAGCATCATGCTGTGGGGGTGTTTTTCAGCTGCAGGGACAGGATGACTGGTTGCAATCGAGGGAAAGATGAATGCGGCCAAGTACAGGGATATCCTGGACAAAAACCTTCTTCAGAGTGCTCTGGACCTCAGACTGGGCCGAAGGTTTACCTTCCAACAAGACAATGACCCTAAGCACACAGCTAAAATAACGAAGGAGTGGCTTCACAACAACTCCGTGACTGTTCTTGAATGGCCCAGCCAGAGCCCTGACTTAAACCCAATTGAGCATCTCTGGAGAGACCTAAAAATGGCTGTCCACCAACGTTTACCATCCAACCTGACAGAACTGGAGAGGATCTGCAAGGAGGAATGGCAGAGGATCCCCAAATCCAGGTGTGAAAGACTTGTTGCATCTTTCCCAAAAAGACTCCTGGCTGTATTAGATCAAAAGGGGGCTTCTACTAAATACTGAGCAAAGGGTCTGAATACTTAGGACCATGTGATATTTCAGTTTTTCTTTTTTAATAAATCTGCAACAATGTCAACATTTCTGTGTTTTTCTGTCAGTATGGGGTGCTATGTGTACATTCATGAGGAAGAAGAATGAACCTAAATGATTTTAGCAAATGGCTGCAATATAACAAAGAGTGAAAAATTTAAGGGGGTCTGAATACTTTCCGTACCCACTGTATAACTCATTAAAGGGGCACCCTGAAATACTATGATCAGTACTCATATAGTATATTATAGTATATATATAGTATATTTATATATATATAGTATATATATATATATACTATATATAGTATGTATGTATATATATATATATATATATATATATATATATATATATATATATATATAGTTACTATATATATATATATATATATATATATATATATAGCTATATATAACTCATATGGCACACATTAAAGGGGCACTCTGAAATACTACGATCAGTACTCATATGGGACACATTAAAGGGGCACTCTGAAATACTAAAGGGGCACGCCGACTGCAATAATAAAAGGGCACTCTGGAATACTAATGGGGCACCCTGAAATACTACGATCAGTACTCATATGGGACACATTAAAGGGGGCACTCTGAAATACTACGATCAGTACTCATATGGGACACATTAAAGGGGCACTCTGAAATACTAAAGGGGCACGCCGACTGCAATAATAAAAGGGCACTCTGGAATACTAAAGGGGCACGCCGACTGCAATAATAAAGGGGCACTCTGACCGTGGGTCATAAAGGAGCTATGTGACTGGGACACATAACGGGGCACTCTGATAGGGACACTGATGTAAAGGAGGACTCTAATGGGAACACTGGATGTAAAGGGGGACTCTGACGGGGACACTGATGTAAAGGGGAACTCTGACGGGGACACTGATGTAAAGGGGGACTCTGACTGGGACACTGATGTAAAGGGGGACTCTGATAGGGAAGCACTAGATGTAAAGGAGCACTCTAATGGGGACACGGATGTAAAGGAGGACTCTGACAGGGACACACTGGATGTAAAGGAGGACTCTGACAGGGACACACTGGATGTAAAGGAGGACTCTGACAGAGGCACCGACACAGGCCAAATTATGGCGGGGGGACATCAACTGCATGACGGCGGGGACAAAGGGTGGATGACGGCAGGGACAGGGGCTGAATGACGGCGGGGAAAGAGGCTGAATGACAGGGGGATACAGGCTGCATGATGAGGGACACACTGATGAGGCACAAATGAGGAGGCACTCATTGGCATGATTTAGACACAGATGGGCATGAGACACAGGCGGGCATAAATAGGGCAGAGATGGGCATGGATGAGGCAGAGATGGGCATGGATGAGGTAGGGGCGGTGCCCATCGGTGTGTACAGCGTGCGAAGAGAGAGCTAAACCAGACATGCAGCGTTCTGTTGACAAATGATCGCTCTGTCATTGGATGGAGCGATCACATGGTAAATGGCCCCTGTCGTTGCACCTTTAACACAATCCGTGGGAAGCGCGATTCGGATGTCTCTGTACGCCCTCCCAGAATAGGCCGACCACGCTGTAGCCATCATTGGGCTATGCCCTGGTCGACAAGTACTTAATCCCCATAGTCTTAGCTATCCGATATTACCCGTAAAGCGGGGCTTTGCATTACTTATGTTCTGCAATATTTGGCCAAACTCGATCACAATGCCAGTCTCTGTGAAAATTAGGCATTGCCCCCAAAAAATGTGTGTGGCTACTGGAGGTCCTCTAGTATAAGTTTGCCAAGTATGGTGCCCTGAACCCCCGTGGTTTGGGCTCTACATTTATAGAAGCTTGGCCTGCTATGTTAATCTATGGCAGAGTCTTAGTCTGGAAATTTGAGGGGCTACAGCTAGGACCCCAAATGAGTCCGGGGGCCATATTTGGCACAGAGGTAGGGGGGTCCTTCCTTTACCACCCCAAACATTTTGGGGTTTGTTAGCTCAAAATTTCCTGATCAACTTTTTCTAGGGCCCCTTGAGAGTATGTGGCCCCCGGGCCATACGGCACAGCAGGGAGTGCTGGATACCATTGGACTATTCTGCAGTGGTCAGCTAAAGTCTACCCCAATGCAGGTCCCTGTGAAAATAAAGCATTGGCCCCAAACAAATGTATGTGCCAAATTTGGTGCCCCTGAGCACCGTGGTTCGGCTACCACAGGGCCCTACATTTAAGCTAGCCTGGCCCATTATGTTAATCTATGGTTCAGCCGCGAACAGGAATTTGAGGGGCCACAGATCGGGCCCCAAATTAGTCCAGAGGCCCAGAGGTAGGGAAGGTCTTCCTTTAACACCTCTACATTTTTGAGGTCGCTAGCCTGAAGTTTTATGGTCAGCTTTTTAGGGGGCCCCTTGCGAGTGTGTGGCCCTCGGGCACTAATGCGGAGTGGGGATTGGTGAGTACTGCAGGAATCTCTGGACTCTTAGCTATTTAACAATATTTGCATTGCCTGGCTCTGCAGTTCCTATGTCCTGCGGTGGTTGGGCAAATTCCACCCCCATGAAGGTCCTCATGAAAATTAAGCATTGGCCCCAAAACAATTTTGTGGCCCCTGGGGGTCCTCTAGTAACCCTATACCAAGTTTGGTGCCCCTGGGCAACATCGTTCCGCTACCGTGGGGCCCTAGATTTAGGCTAGTTTGGCCTAGCCTATGGTAATATATGGCGCAGTAGGGAATTTTGGAGGGGCCACAACGTGGGCCCCAAACATGTTCAGGGAACCTGGACTCTTTCAGGGCCTGGGCTGTGGCCCCCTCAAATTCCCACCCCCATCAGAGTCATGGATTAACATAGCGGGCCAATGTACCATAAATTTAGTGCCCTGTGGTACCCAAATCACGGGGGGATACGGTCACCAAACTTGGTACAGGGATACTAGCTGACCCCCAGGGTCACACACAAATTTTTTTGTGGACGATGCCTAATTTTCACGAGGACTGGCATGGGCGTCAAATTTGCACAAATACTGTAGAACATAGGTACCAGTGAGCCCTGCTCCGCAGGTAACATTGGATAGCTAAGAATATTGGGATTAATATGGTTTCCAGCAGTCCCTTCTCCACGGTACTGCCCCAGGGCCACACACTCCCAAAAGGCCCCTGAAAAAGTTGACCAGAAAATTTCAGGCTAGCTACTCCAACATTTTCAGAGTGGTAAAGGAAGATCTCCCCTACCACTGTGCCAAATATGGTCCCCTGGACTTGTTTGGTGCCCGAGCTGGGGCCCTGCAACTGTGCCCACTCGAAGATTGCCATACTGCACCAAGCTGACCTAAATTATGGGCCTAGTGGTACCTGAACCCTGGTGGCTAGGGGCCTCAAACGTGGCAGGGGCCACATGCTTTTTTCAGGACCTTAATTGTTACAGGGACCTGCATAGGGGTCGATTTGGCTAACCACTATGGAATACAGGAACTGCAGAGCAGCGCTATACAGATACTGCTGAATAGCTAAGAGTCCAGGGATTCCTGCAATATCCAGCACTCCCCGCTGCATGGTACGGGCCGAGGGCCGCAAACTCTCAAGTGGCCCTGGAAATAGCTCGGGCCCCAAATTAGTCTGGGGGGCCATATTTTGCACGGAGGTAGGGGAGGGCTCCCTTTACCAAGCATTTTGGAGTCGCTAGCCCAAAATGTACTGGTCAACTATTTCCAGGGCCACTTGAGAGTTTGCGGCCCTCGGCCCGTACCATGCAGCGGGGAGTGCTGGATATTGCAGGAATCCCTGGACTCTTAGCTGGACTCTTAGCTATTCAGCAGTATCTGTATAGCGCTGCTCTGCAGTTCCTGTATTCCATAGTGGTTAGCCAAATCGACCCCTATGCAGGTCCCTGTAACAATTAAGGTCCTGAAAAAAGCATGTGGCCCCTGCCACGTTTGAGGCCCCTAGCCACCAGGGTTCAGGTACCACTAGGCCCATAATTTAGGTCAGCTTGGTGCAGTATGGCAATCTTCGAGTGGGCACAGTTGCAGGGCCCCAGCTCGGGCACCAAACAAGTCCAGGGGACCATATTTGGCACAGTGGTAGGGGAGATCTTCCTTTACCACTCTGAAAATGTTGGAGTAGCTAGCCTGAAATTTTCTGGTCAACTTTTTCAGGGGCCTTTTGGGAGTGTGTGGCCCTGGGGCAGTACCGTGGAGAAGGGACTGCTGGAAACCATATTAATCCCAATATTCTTAGCTATCCAATGTTACCTGCGGAGCAGGGCTCACTGGTACCTATGTTCTACAGTATTTGTGCAAATTTGACGCCCATGCCAGTCCTCGTGAAAATTAGGCATCGTCCACAAAAAAATTTGTGTGTGACCCTGGGGTTCAGCTAGTATCCCTGTACCAAGTTTGGTGACCGTATCCCCCCGTGATTTGGGTACCACAGGGCACTAAATTTATGGTACATTGGCCCGCTATGTTAATCCATGACTCTGATGGGGGTGGGAATTTGAGGGGGCCACAGCCCAGGCCCTGAAAGAGTCCAGGTTCCCTGAACATGTTTGGGGCCCACGTTGTGGCCCCTCCAAAATTCCCTACTGCGCCATATATTACCATAGGCTAGGCCAAACTAGCCTAAATCTAGGGCCCCACGGTAGCGGAACGATGTTGCCCAGGGGCACCAAACTTGGTATAGGGTTACTAGAGGACCCCCAGGGGCCACAAAATTGTTTTGGGGCCAATGCTTAATTTTCATGAGGACCTTCATGGGGGTGGAATTTGCCCAACCACCGCAGGACATAGGAACTGCAGAGCCAGGCAATGCAAATATTGTTAAATAGCTAAGAGTCCAGAGATTCCTGCAGTACTCACCAATCCCCACTCCGCATTAGTGCCCGAGGGCCACACACTCGCAAGGGGCCCCCTAAAAAGCTGACCATAAAACTTCAGGCTAGCGACCTCAAAAATGTAGAGGTGTTAAAGGAAGACCTTCCCTACCTCTGGGCCTCTGGACTAATTTGGGGCCCGATCTGTGGCCCCTCAAATTCCTGATCGCGGCTGAACCATAGATTAACATAATGGGCCAGGCTAGCTTAAATGTAGGGCCCTGTGGTAGCCGAACCACGGTGCTCAGGGGCACCAAATTTGGCACATACATTTGTTTGGGGCCAATGCTTTATTTTCACAGGGACCTGCATTGGGGTAGACTTTAGCTGACCACTGCAGAATAGTCCAATGGTATCCAGCACTCCCTGCTGTGCCGTATGGCCCGGGGGCCACATACTCTCAAGGGGCCCTAGAAAAAGTTGATCAGGAAATTTTGAGCTAACAAACCCCAAAATGTTTGGGGTGGTAAAGGAAGGACCCCCCTACCTCTGTGCCAAATATGGCCCCCGGACTCATTTGGGGTCCTAGCTGTAGCCCCTCAAATTTCCAGACTAAGACTCTGCCATAGATTAACATAGCAGGCCAAGCTTCTATAAATGTAGAGCCCAAACCACGGGGGTTCAGGGCACCATACTTGGCAAACTTATACTAGAGGACCTCCAGTAGCCACACACATTTTTTGGGGGCAATGCCTAATTTTCACAGAGACTGGCATTGTGATCGAGTTTGGCCAAATATTGCAGAACATAAGTAATGCAAAGCCCCGCTTTACGGGTAATATCGGATAGCTAAGACTATGGGGATTAAGTACTTGTCGACCAGGGCATAGCCCAATGATGGCTACAGCGTGGTCGGCCTATTCTGGGAGGGCGTACAGAGACATCCGAATCGCGCTTCCCACGGATTGTGTTAAAGGTGCAACGACAGGGGCCATTTACCATGTGATCGCTCCATCCAATGACAGAGCGATCATTTGTCAACAGAACGCTGCATGTCTGGTTTAGCTCTCTCTTCGCACGCTGTACACACCGATGGGCACCGCCCCTACCTCATCCATGCCCATCTCTGCCTCATCCATGCCCATCTCTGCCCTATTTATGCCCGCCTGTGTCTCATGCCCATCTGTGTCTAAATCATGCCAATGAGTGCCTCCTCATTTGTGCCTCATCAGTGTGTCCCTCATCATGCAGCCTGTATCCCCCTGTCATTCAGCCTCTTTCCCCGCCGTCATTCAGCCCCTGTCCCTGCCGTCATCCACCCTGTGTCCCCGCCGTCATGCAGTTGATGTCCCCCCGCCGTAATTTGGCCTGTGTCGGTGCCTCTGTCAGAGTCCTCCTTTACATCCAGTGTGTCCCTGTCAGAGTCCTCCTTTACATCCAGTGTGTCCCTGTCAGAGTCCTCCTTTACATCCGTGTCCCCATTAGAGTGCTCCTTTACATCTAGTTCTTCCCTATCAGAGTCCCCCTTTACATCAGTGTCCCAGTCAGAGTCCCCCTTTACATCAGTGTCCCCGTCAGAGTCCCCCTTTACATCCAGTGTTCCCATTAGAGTCCTCCTTTACATCAGTGTCCCTATCAGAGTGCCCCGTTATGTGTCCCAGTCACATAGCTCCTTTATGACCCACGGTCAGAGTGCCCCTTTATTATTGCAGTCGGCGTGCCCCTTTAGTATTCCAGAGTGCCCTTTTATTATTGCAGTCGGCGTGCCCCTTTAGTATTTCAGAGTGCCCCTTTAATGTGTCCCATATGAGTACTGATCGTAGTATTTCAGAGTGCCCCCTTTAATGTGTCCCATATGAGTACTGATCGTAGTATTTCAGGGTGCCCCTTTAGTATTCCAGAGTGCCCTTTTATTATTGCAGTCGGCGTGCCCCTTTAGTATTTCAGAGTGCCCCTTTAATGTGTCCCATATGAGTACTGATCGTAGTATTTCAGAGTGCCCCTTTAATGTGTGCCATATGAGTTATATATAGCTATATATATATATATATATATATATATATATATATACATACATACATACATACATACTATATATAGTATATATATATATACTATATATATATATATAAATATACTATACTATATATATACTATAATATACTATATGAGTACTGATCATAGTATTTCAGGGTGCCCCTTTAATGAGTTATATATAGCTATATATATATAGTAACTATATATATATATATATATTTATATTTTAATATATATATATATATATACATACTATATATAGTATATATATACTATATATATATATATATATATATAAATATACTATACTATATATATATACTATAATATACTATATAATATACTATAGTATACTATACTACTATAATATAATATACTATATATAGTATATGTATAGTATATATATAGTATAGTGTATATATATATATATATATATATATATATATATATATATATATATATATATATATATACACTATATATACTATAATATACTATATAATATACTATACTACTATAATATATATATAATATAATATACTATATATAATATATATATATATATATATATATATATATATATTAGTTACATATAGCGAGTTAGAATCTATATAGAATCTATATCTATAGAATAATATAATATACTATATATAGTATATATTTATACACTATATATATATATATATATATATATATATATATATATATACACACTATATATATATATATATATACACTATATATATATAACTATATATATATATATATATATATATATATATATATATATATTAGTTACATATAGCGAGTTAGAATCTTCATATGTGTAATCATCGTACAGAGCGAGTTAGAATCTGACATTAGATTCTTCCCCGCTCTGTCTCTCGTCGAGAAATGCCCCCAACGGACTGCGCACGCGCTACAGAGCGAGTCAGAATCTGACATTAGATTCTTCCCCGCTCTGTCTCTCGTCGGATTGTGCCCCCGACGGACTGCGCATGCGCCAACCCCAGCCGATCAGCTGTTCTGACAGGGTGACGTCACTTACGGAGCATGCGCAGTCCGACCCGGGCATTATCCGACGGAGGGCATTCCTCGACACGACACCGTACAATGTTTTCTTCAAAGACATTCTGGAGATGGTCTGCTGTGAATGGCCTCCCCCACATTCCCATCACTATGATATGCTGCATCATGCAAATTGAATCAAAACAGTGCTCTATGACTGAGCTACCAGGCTTTGCCTAATCACAAAAGGCCAGCATTTGGGTATGGCGATGTAGGGTAGGCATGTTTTTTTGGTAGTTGTTCTAAAACTGTACAGAGGGGATAATAGAACTCCATCTGCTCAATTAAGCACCTGATTTTGGTGTTATTTTTTTCTCCCTTACTTTCTTGAATACCTATTAGCTACAGATAGAAATCAAATGCGATAAGTCATCTTTAAAATGCATTATGTAAAACACTGCAGCAATTAGTTATTCTGCAAATGGATAAGAGTAGTAATGTGGCAAGTATGGAAAGAACACAATGTAGATGAAGGCAAGAAAGTCATACAAGTCTGAGTACATTTTAAAGACGACTTTGCGTTATGATCACAAAAACACATAATTTTTCTTCCATTTCCAACCAGATTTCCCAATTCCACTGTGTTACATACCCATCTGCAGCTCCTATGTAAAATTAATTCTGAAAAGGCCATACTTCGATTGAATGGGCAGAGATTACTGAAAGTTTTAATCTCTTCAGGCACACAGCAGGGCTAGGGAATATGGAGACGTCTGACATCACATGACCAACAAACCACAGACTCTAAGCCACATGTGTTTAACGTAAAGCTTTTTTTATGTGGCCCTCACACTTCTCCTGCAGCTGCGGCCCCCATCTAGTCTCTGCCCCTACCTGGTCTTAGCAGTCACCAGCAGAGTGGAGGAAATAAATCCTCTGCCAGACCCTGGGCTTCTCCGTGCATCTATGCCCCTATCTCAGCTGTCAGCATTAGAAAGGAGGACAGAACTCCTCCTACAGATCCTATACCTCTCGGTGCAGTGGCAGCACCCCCTGGTCTCCACTTCCCCGGTCTCAGCATTTTGCAAATTCCAGCAGCTGACTTCAGCCCTCCACTGGTCCGCCTCCAGACCCTGCACTTTCTGCCTCCCAGCTCCACCCCCAGCTTCTTTCCGGCAGCAGCCAAGGTAAGGAGGGTGCAATGTGATGTAATGGAGGATGGGAGACTATTGGCTTCTTATGTTTGGGGGGATTCTTGACATTTCATGTGAGGAAGGTGGGAGGGGGGTTGTGCTCTGGACATCTGCTTTTGATTATGATGAGAATAATACAAATCTATGCCAGTTTAAAAGGAGAATCGCACACCACTGATATCATAAGTTATTACTAAAACCAGTAATAATTGAACGCAGAGGCAATTAATTCTTATAATAAAGAGTAGATACATTTATATAGTGTTACAGATACAACTGGCCCTTTGATGGCAAACATAATGCAGATGCGGCCCTTGATGAAATTTAGTTTTACACCCCTGCTCTGGGCCATCTTTTCAGTTTGGAACTAAGCTATGCTAAGTTGCAATTAAAAACATAGTGGACACAATTAGGTCTTCACACTAGAACAGAAAGCAAGAGATGTTTTTACACATATACAAATCTGACAAATCTGAGATAACAGTGATGACACTATTAGAGTGTAATTAAAAAAAAAAAAAATCTTACTGTACTAGTATAAGAGCTATACAAGCATGTTTGATGCATCACTCAAAGTCTCTGATTACGGTATACAATGGCAGCTCAGTAACTGCAGAATAATGCAAATATATATATAATAAGCTTATAATTTACAGCAATCAAGGAATACAAACTACCAGAACATCAATTTCACTTAAGACATTGGTAAAGTTCAACCTTACTTTTGGATTAAAAAAAAAATAAATAAAAAATAAGGGAGAACCCTAAGGGCCCAACTACATGTGAAATTTTTTAATGCTTAGTAGAAGGAGATTAACCCCCCACTGACAGCTGAATCATTACCAACATACTAAAACCAGCTGCATGCAAATGAGACGGCTTTAAGAAGCAGTTTTCTCATGCTACTAAAGACTAGTAATTTTCAAATGTAGTTGTGCTATAAGTCCTCTGAAAACTGATATCACAGCTGAATCACATATGGGTATCCTATCCTTCCCCCCCCAAGGAAATCTCTCCACTGGAATTCTAGACCGTGACTTCTGTCACTGCTATTGCGAAGTCAACAGATACGGGTCTAAAACCTAGTGCTGCACTAAGAGTGTTTGAGTACATGGCGAAAACCTCTAGTGATATCAATTGATATTAATGCTCAGTGGATTGGGCTTTTGGGTAAATAACCTGGCAACTCCCAAAGATTTGCCATGTTCTATTCAGGATAACTGGATTTTTGACTTACATTTGACGGATGCAGTCCTCTGATCCATATCAGTAGGGTTATACAGCCCCCTACAGGAGTAGGACACCAGGCAGAAAAAAAAAAGTTCTGGCTACGCCTATGGGCAGTCCCAGAGGGTACGCTGCCTCTCTTCCTGCATAGGATGTCAGTTTTGTATCAAAGCACTGTCAGAAAAGTAACACCAAACAAACTCAAAAACGAGGGGCGGGTACTGCATCAGTCAATGAACTTAAGAGAAAAGGATTTTACAGTAATTCAAAAATCCAGTTCTCTATTGTTCATTGATGGACGCAGTCCTCTGATCCATATCAGTAGGGACATCCCAAAGCAGTGCCATAAAATGAGGGGTGGGAACAGCAGGAAAAAACAAGTCCCCAAGGCTAAACATAGCCAACCAGAGAACATAGGACTCATCAAAACAAAAGATGAGGCCCACCTGAAACAGTAAACACCCTCAAGGAAGGCCAAATGACCTCCAGACAGCAGCCAGCAAAACTTTGCGGGCAAAAGAGGCATCTGAAGATGCCAGCATATCCACATTATAAAATTAGATAAAGGTGTGAACAGACGACCAGGTAGCCGTCTTGAACCTGAAGCACAGGCGCCTGTACGGCGAAAAGCCCAGGAAGCAATAGACGCCCCAGTAGAAGGCGCCGAAACAAGGAAAGGTAGCACCTGACCCTTAATTGAATAAGTCTGCACCACTGTCTGTCCGATCCATCTGAAAACAGTTGCAGCAGACGCAGGCAGCCCTGTTCTAGGGCCATCCGTGACTACAGAGAGCGAACCTGACTCACGAAAAGACTAAGCAGTCGCCAAGTACACCTTGAGTGCCTGAAATATATCCAGAGCATGCAATGCATATTCCTCAGGATGTTTGGGCTAAGGACACAAAGACGGTACTACAATGTCCTCCTTCAAGTGAACACTAGAAACCACCTTCGGAGGGAAGAACGGCTCCGGACGGAGTACCACTTGTCTCCATGAACCAACATATAGGGAGAACGACAGAACAATGTCGCCAGTGCCGACACCCTGCGCGCAGAGTGGCAGCAACCAAGGAGGCCACCTTCTGTACTAAGGTAGGCAGGGGATACCTCGGAATACTTGCAAAAGGAGGTTTTTGAAGAACCAACTGCACCAAATCAAGGTCCCCAGTTGGAGACTGAGGTCGCACGGGAAGTACCAAAGCGACGCACCTCCTGGAAGAAGTTACGCACCAGGAAATGGGCAGCCCACGGCCTTTGGAAGAAAATTGCCAAAGCCGAAAACCTGACCCTTGATAGTACTCAAGGACGACTTTTGAACAACTCCCCGTAGAAAGGAAAGCCAAGATCCGGGCCACCAAGTAAGAGTGAGGGGGAGGGGGGCGTGGCCTGGCGCAGCATGTAAGAGGACGTGTGTGAGAGGAGCTCCGCCGGACCGATATCCTTTACCGCTAATCCTGCAGCCCTCCGGGCACAATAATCCACTCTTCACCTCCCACACACCCGCGGCACCGACCTCCGCATGTCTCCGCCGAAGAAAGGCTCCGAAGCTGCGGCAAAGCTAGAAGGAGGCCCCGATCCAAGATGGCGCCGGCCCGCCGCTTGTGGTGGAGGCGCCTGAGAGCCCTGCTACATCCAGGGTATTGGAAGCGATTGCCACTTGCCAGACCATGCTGACAACTAAAATCGAGGAGGTGAAGGTAGATATATCATTGCTGCGTCAGGATATGCAGAAGCTAAGGGACAGAGTTGGTGAGGCTGAACACAGAATTAGCGAGGTGGAAGACTCCCTCCCCCCATTGCAAAACTCCTCAGACAGGCTACAGCAACAAGTAAACCTTATCCTCCAAAAACAAGATGACATGGAGAATAGGCTGCGCCGCTGTAACCTGCGGTTCATTGGCCTCCCGGAGGGCTCTGAAGGTGCAGACCCCTCATCCTATTTGGAACAATTGCTCATTCAGACATATGGCAGAGAATCCTTCTCACCCACTTTTGTTGTGGAACGTGCACATCGCCTGTCAGGGCGTCCCCCCCCTCAGGGTGCACCCCCCCGCACATTCATCGCTAAATTCCTGAACTACCGGGACAGGGATGCCATATTGCGCCTGGCCAGAGTTAAGGGGAACATTCCATTTGGAAATCACAAAGTAGCGATTTTCCCCGACTTCTCTGCTGAGGTACAGAGGCGCCGCAAGAGTTTTTTGGAGGCCAAACGCAGGCTGCGTATCAAGAATATCAAATACTCTATGTTGTACCCGGCCCGTCTTAGAGTGGAGGGTGAGGACCGAGCCCACTTCTTTGAGGATCCGGAAACCGCCATCTCCTGGTTAGAAGGACTGGAAGCCAGAGCCTGACCGCCTTGCCCTGGCGACTTCATGATACTTTCTCCCTGATTGCCTATGCCTTTCACTGCTACAGAGGTGGAGGGGGTTTTGTAGATCCTGCGGAACTCAAGACTTTGCATCCCCCTTCCCCCCCCTCCCCCCTCATTTCCCTGGCCTGCTGCTCCTGTGTTTGTCCGACGGAGCGTCCTAGCTCCATACATGGAACCGACTTTTCTGTTCTCTTCCTATGGATTTCCACCTGCCCATAGGCCTTGCTACCCAGCGATACACCTGTTGGTTTTCGCCCCCTACACCCGCTCAGGCGTGTGTTTGCGCCCAACTCCCCTGTTGCCCCCTGCGACTTTTGTTGGACCTGGGCCCCCGGGTCCCCTTGCTTATCCTAGCGGTATTTTGCTGTATTTTTGCTGACTGTCCTGGGGGTCCCTGGCTCCCTGGTTTTGCTCTTTACCAGTCGCATGTGGGCCTGTTCTGGTTGAGGCGCTTGTTTGGGAACATGCCCACACAAGTTGGGGTTGGTGCAGGGCAGGGAGGGGGGATTGGGGTATTACCATTGTTTACAGTTTATATTTGGTACAATCTCTATACTGTTTATGTTCTATGCACATTGACCTCAAGTAATAACTGCCTGCTCTTTTACTGTCGTTTATTAATGCCAGTGTATGACCGTGGAATTGTTAGTTCTGTGGCCTTATTGCCTGAGATCCTGGGAGCCTCTGCTCCACGCTCCGTATTACCCCTGCCATGGCCGCATTGAAATTGTTGACGTGGAATGTCAGGGGTATGCGCGATAAGATTAAACGGAAGGCTGTCTTTAATGTTTTACGCCGTGTCCGGGCTGACATTATAGTACTGGTGGAAACACATCTGGAGGGCCGCGTACAGCAGTCTCTCAAGCGGCCCTGGGTTGGCTGGGTACATCACTCGGCATATAGCTCGCACTCCAGGGGTGTGGCGCTTCTGGTGGCCAAATCGGTACATTTCCAGCTCCTAGGATCTCAGGTCGACCCAATGGGTAGATATGTCTTTCTTAAAACGTCAGTCTATGGGGAGTTGATGCTGCTGATGGCTTTCTATGTGCCCCCCCCTTACTCTACTGTGGTAATAATGGAGGGATTGGCGTTTATGGCACAATGCCCGGGGGCCCCGGTGATCTGGCTGGGTGACTTTAACAATGTGATGGACTCGGGCCTGGACAGGTCCGGTGGCGCCTCTCAGGCGCCGCCGGGGTTGTCCCCGACCAGGTTCTCCCGATTGTTGGAGAGTTTTGGTTTGGCCGACGCCTGGCGCAGCAAATACCCCGCTCAGCGTGCGTACTCCTGCTTCTCGGCTGCACACCATTCTATGTCACACATTGACATGATAGTTGTCTCGAACCCTGCTCCCCAGGTTACTGGCGGCGGGCTTCGCCCCACGGACTCTGTCTGATCACTGTCCTTTTTGGATACTGTTGTCCTTGCCCTGTAATAGACCTCCCCCGGCCTGGCACCTGAATCCCGCCTGGCTCCCCTTGGTGTCGGATGGGAACGACATTGAGGGGACCTGGACACAATTCTTTTCTGACAATGAGGGCACTGCCTCCCCGGCTGCGGTGTGGGAGGCATTTAAACTGTTCGCCAGATCCACTATGATTTCCAAAATCAAAGCTGTTAAGGCGCGGGCTGCCGAGGAGATCTCCAGGGCAACGACAAATCTAGCTGAAGCTGAACAGGCCTTTATGGCAGACCCGACTCCGACACATGAATCCCAGTATAAATTGACCTCTAAAGTTCTTTCCCAACTTGAATATGAGAAGGCGAAATCTAAGATGTTTTTTCAAAAGCAGAATCTGTTTGCACATGGAGAGCGGGCGGGGAAACTCCTCGCATATTTAGTCCATTGTGAGGATAGGCCCCCGGTAGTTATTACTTTAAAGGATGACCTGGGTAATGAGATCACTGATCCTGCTGCGGTGACACAGTGTTTCCGATCATTTTTTAGTACACTTTACACCTCTAGGGCCCCTGCTGACTGCACTGACATGCATGACTTTTTGGACTCTATTGACTTTCCCACTTTGACGTCCGACCAGTTGGCGACCCTCGAGGCACCCATTTCTGTGGAGGAGATTGCAACAGCCGTGTCCAAGTTCCCTAGATCTAAGGCCCCAGGCCTAGACGGCCTCCCGATTGAGTTCTTCTCCCAATATTCGGAACTCCTTTCTCCTAAATTATTGGCATTGTTTCAATCCTTGTTCAAGGATGCTGCCCTGCCCCCTTCTATGCGGGAGGCGCTAATTGTACTCATCCCCAAGCCGGGCAAGGACTTACACGCCCCAGAGTCTTACCGTCCCATCTCTTTGCTCCCAGTAGACACTAAAATCCTTGCGAAAATTTTATCCCTCCGTCTTAACAAGGTGATCCTTTCACTCATACACTCGGACCAGGCCGGGTTCATGCCTGGGAGGAACACCTCATTTAACCTTCGCCGGTTATTCATGAATCTCCAGGCACAACACGACGGAATGGGTGGCAGGGTGGTGGTCTCCTTGGACACGGCTAAAGCGTTCGACTCGGTAGAGTGGCCTTTTCTATGGGCCTGCCTGGAACGATATGGCTTTGGACCTAATTTTATTAAGTGGGTCAAACTCCTATATAGCGCCCCGGTAGCTAAAGTCCTGGCCAACGGCTGGCAGTCGACCGCCTTCCCTTTATCCCGTGGCACTCGACAAGGGTGCCCCCTCTCCCCCCTGTTGTATGCCCTGGCCGCGGAACCCCTGGCGATGGCCATTAGAGCACACCCCGGGATTCGTGGCCTACGTAGGGGACCACTAGAGGAGAAAATCAGCATGTATGCTGATGACACTTTGCTGTATTTGGAAGACTCTCGAGAATCCCTGCTCACAGCCCTTTCTTTAATTGAACGGTACGGACGATTCTCCGGTTTTCAGATAAACTGGGATAAATCACAAATTCTTCCACTCGACGAGAGCCCGCAGGCGATCGCCCCCGCAAACCCGACCCTACAGTGTGTATCCCGCATTAAATATTTAGGGATTCAGGTGACAGCTAGCTCAGCGGATTATGTCCCGGATAATGTTCAACCCTTGTTCCCTCTGCTTAAGGCTAAAATTCAAGTATGGTCTAAATTACCTCTGGGAGTGATGGGTAGAGTCAATTTAATTAAAATGGTTCTCCTTCCCAAAATTCTCTATGTTGTCTGGCACTCTCCTATTTATCTGCCACTCAAGCTGTTTAAGCAGATGGAATCGCTCCTCAAGACCTTTGTTTGGGGCGCTAACCGGCACAAGATCTCCTGGCGCAAGCTCAAGAATCCTACAAATCTAGGGGGGTTGGCCCTGCCGGATTTTAATCTGTACTATCTGGCAGCTCAGTTGTCCCAGTTCTTTCATATAGATAAAACGGATAGAGAGCGCTTCTTGGCCCTGCTCTGCCCTGGGTGGGCTTATCCCCTCGGGGACCCCCTTCTAGTTATCCTTAGGGGCGTCAGGGGCTCGTTGGAGCCCCTGTGCCCCAGATCTCTTCTATATCACTATTGTCGGATCTGGGAGGTAGTAGCGTCCAGGCTTCGGTGCCCTCCATTCCACACCTTTACCCCTCTGTGGCATAATAGCACATTGCGTGAGTTTCTCTCCATCCCTGATCTGTCTGTATGGAGTGGGAGGGGTATTCTTCTCCTTAGCCATATCTCCACGACCACTGGTCTGCGGTCTTACGAGACCTTGCGAGACCAGTTTGCGCTCCAGGGCCCCATGCACTACCGATACTTACAACTCTCCCATGCCTATAGATCTCAATTCCCTGACGGCCCTCCTGAGATGGAATCGATTACCACCCTTGAGATTGTTAAAAGTACAGAACCCAGTCACCTCATTTCCATGTTCTACTCTGAGCTCCACACACCTTCTTCGACCACTTTAGCCTTTGCACTTAAGACTCGCTGGGAGCGTAGTGTGGGGGCCATGGAGGATGAGGAGTGGGAGGATGCCCTAGAGACGTGCCGCAGAGTGTTGCCAAAACTGTCGGATCGCCTAACCCAGACCTTTATATTACACCAGGCTTATCTCACCCCACTTAGACTGTCCAAATATCACCCTGACTTGATCCCCTCTTGCCCTATGTGCGGAGACCCTGATGCTTCCTTCTTCCATCTATTGTGGAGCTGTCCCCACTTGCAGACTTTATGGCAACAGGTAGTCACATTTCTACATGACAAAATGGGGTCTCCTCTACAACTCTCTCCTAAGGAGTGCCTCCTGGGGGTCTATCCGGATGGAGAGATGCCCAAATCCACTGTCATATTTCTTCAGGAAACCTTATTTATAGCACGTAAATTGATAGCCAGACGGTGGATGAGACCCACTCCTCCTACTTTGGGGTTGTGGATTAGGGAAATTAATGGTGTCATCCCATTTCATAAACTTCTATATAAACATAGGGGGTGCCCTCAGAAGTTCAACAAGATTTGGGACAAATGGGTGCAATGCCCTGATACGGTTCAGTAGTGAAGTGGGTAACTACTTTATGCTGACCGTCCCTGTTAAACCAATATTGTTTGCTTGAGTGTTGGGCCGAATGAAAGTAACTGACTACTGCCTTATTTTTTTACTATGTCTGTTCTGTTTCTAAGTGTTAATTACTGTGGATATTTGTATTTTTGTACCCCTGTGTATTATGAATATGGTCGAAGTTTCAATGCACGGTTTATCTTTGTATTGTACCAAAAGTTTCAATAAACCTCACTGTTTTGAAAAAAAAAAAGAGTGAGGGGGAGCCCAAAGAGACTCGCACCACGCAATATATGACTTTCCCGTACAATGAAAAATCATCCTAGAAGTGGCGTCCCATGCTTTAAGCAGGGTGGGAATCACTGAAGCAGACAATCCCCTGCCCTTCAGCACCTGGCTTTCAACAGCAAAGCCGACAAAGCCAGGGCCTTAAAGCAGGATGAAAGATTGGCCCTGGAGACAATAAATCCTCCATGAGAGGAAGTCTCCAAGGAGCGCCTGCGGCTAGCCTGACCAGGTCGGTGTACCAAGCTGGGTGAGGCCAGTTGGGAGCCACAAGAACGACCGGAATCCCTTCCGCCTCAGTCCTGAAAAGAAGACTTGACAGCAACCTGAGAGGAGGAAAGGCAGACAGCAGCTGATACTGACATTGGCCTATCCGTGACCACTCGCACACGACAATGCCGGTGTCATCCTTGCGCAGGTGATCTTGCTAAACTTCTCAGCATCATTCAGGTTCAACTTGGCATATATTCTTGCCTACGACAGAACCAATAATGCCACCTGAGCACCTGCCAGAGGGTCCAGGTGAGTGGGTCACAACCTCTGCACTATCCTGCAGATGCAACGCCAACAGATCCACATCTGGAGTGCCTCAACGAAGGTACAACTACTGGAACACCTCCAGATAAAGGGACCATTCCCCTGCATCCAAGGCCCCTCGACTGAGGCAATCCGCCTGCCAATTTTCCACACCTGGAAGGGAACAGCGGAGACGGCCTGTCACTTCCAAGGCCACAAGGACACCCTTGGTGCCCCCTTGGTGAATGACATAAGCCACGGTTGTGGCATAGTCTGATTGAATGCGCACTGGATAGTTGCAGGTGCCCGGTCCAGTGAGCTAGGCAAAGCCGGGTCACTCTCAGCTCCAGGACATTGATCAGTAACCTGGATCCTCCAGGGACCATACTCCCTAAGCAAAGAACCTGCTGAGGACTCCCTCCCGACCCAGACAGGTATGCATCCGCGGTGACAATTGTCCAGTAAAAAGAGGAGGAAGGATTCCAGATCAAGACTCCCTCGTCACCCGGGTCAGCTGGAACCGAATGTCCAGAGAGTTTGGATTCCAGTCACATTTGAGGATTGCCTTCTGGGGGATCCTTGAGTGAAAGGGACCGTCTCGAAAGACTACACCATCAGTCCCAAAACTTGCATGCAGGTCCGAAGGGATGACCATGTGCTGGACAGTAACAGTTGACCGCAGTCTGAGGTTCCAAGAGTTTTTTCCCCGGAGAAAATCCGCACAGAGCCATCAAGGGCAAGTATGTCCAGCCTTGTTGAACCAGAGCCTGAACTGCCCCATAGAGCGCCTGCAAGCAATCCGGGGACCGCCGTACATTGGGAGGGAAAACCTTACCGGAAAAAGCGGATCAAAACTTGATCTTGCAACTGGACCGCATGACCTCCTGAACCCAGCTGCCTGGGAACCGGGCCAGCCACAGGTCAGAGAACCGGCAAAGGCGCCCCCTACCCCATATATGGGTGAGGACGCACCTTCAGGCTGAGTAGGTCGTGTCTGCAGGTCTGGAAAAAAAGGATCTCACGTTCGCCAGACTAGGGTCGTTTGGAATCACCCAAGGAAGTCTCGAAGGACTTCACCACATCGACTGAAGAAATGGTTTGAGAGCCAAAAGGGAAGGATCCCGTCCGCGATGAAGGCCCTTACCCTTATTAGCCTGTGGAAGAAAAGCACTCTCCCCCCCCCCCCCCCCGTGAGACCCTTTATATAATGTCATCCAGGGCAGTGCCAAACAGGCGATCCCCCTGAAAAGGGAGATCCGTTAAGGCCTTCTTAGAAGTTTGAGCCGCAGACCAACACTTCAGCCAAGTAAACACCGGATAACCACTGCCAAAAACTGACAGGTGACCCAATAAGGGAGCCGTGTCCAGCGCGGCATCGCAAACAAATTGCAGCCCCTGTGCCAGCTGGTCCAACAGCTGTAAGATTCTGGTACCTTTGGTACCCTTATTGCCCATTTTCCTTTTCATATTGCGTCCCACCTTTTTAGTTAGGTGGAACGCATATACCTTTAAGCCGGATGACATCATCGCTGAGCGCCGCTCTGAGCGGCTATATCAATCGCCGGCTTTCTCTCTCACATTGTTCGTTCAATGTTACCGCATGCTCACAAGCCTTGTCTTATGCTGCCGGAGCCTCCAGCTATTCTCTTTACCTGGAACAGACCGGAACCTCGCTACTGATCCGTATCTCGCTACCGGATCACTCCCTCACTACCGGACCCCTCTACTTACTAACCTTACTAGTGATAAGTACCCCACAGGGGATTCCTCCATAACCAACTTACACTATCTACCTCTGCACATTAAGGACTGTTACTATCTATGCATACTAATTCTATCATCTGCACTGTTACATAGATTGCTAGCTCTTGAGTCTACTACCATCTATCCTTGCACTGGGTTAGTCTATCCTGTATATGTCATCTGCTGTCCTCACCACCTGTTACCATACATGATTACTAACCTATCTGCATTCTACCTATTACCATCTACTACTCTCCTGAACATTACTATCAAGTGCTTATCATTGCTGTCACTGCTCACACCTGTCCCTTCAGCACATCACCTCCATACTGTCATATACATCCCATCACTCCAGGAACATCTTATTGAGTGTGTGTATATCTGTATGCTTAAGCAGACAGGCCCACAGTGATGAGTCTGGAGAGTTGGATCTGGTGTTTCAACACATCTCTACATGACTACTGAGTGGAGATTCTGCAGCTGCAAATCCAGCTTACTATAAAAACACAGGAGCGTTACAACAGCTCCCCCAGGGCTCCTCGCCAAGTCACGGCGTTGGAACTCCACCCATCAGGCAGAGTCTGCGTGGCAAGTGCAAATCAAACCCAGTTCCCAGGTCAGACCCCGCCAGGGAGTACAGATCGCAGGCCACAGCCCGCACCATTCTATCCCCCAGATCCTTAAGAGACAGGGATTCCTCCACCGAAACAACGGTAGTCCTATGCAGCCTAGAGACCGTAGGTCCTAATTAGGTGGTATAGTACACTTTAACAGAGACTCCTCAAAAAGGGCAATGCCTAGCAGCTGCTTAGACACCCCAGGGGAATGTCGCAGACGGTCCCATCCTTCATGAGTGCCAGATGCAACCTGCACCCCAGGCGCATCCGCTGCTGCGTCCTCCAAATTGCAGGGTGTCACGCACCGAAACAACCAGTGCATCCACCAGCTCCAGTTTAATGTGCAGCTGGGGAGGCAGAAATGTCATCCTCATTATCCGAGGTAACAGACCCGGCAGGAAAGCCCACTTCTGCGGCGGCTGAATCAGACTCAGAATCCGAGACATCAGATGAGGCAGGGGTAGGTGGAGAAAAGTTTCAGCGCACTTCGCTCTCTCAAGGCCACCTCCACCCAAATGCTTCCAGAACCGCCAAAAATGCATTGATGGACAGTGGAGACCCGGAAGGCCCTGCGGCCTCCGTGAGGGGGTCAGGTGGGGACACATGGTCTGCAGGGTCCATACTGAACCAGAAGAACCCGCCAGCAAAATTTGCAAAAAAATGACAAAAATGACTTTTTTTTGCATAAAAACAGTCCCACCACGCTACAACCCCCCCCCCCCCCCCCGAAGGTCAGGCAAGCCCTAAAGACCCCAACAGAGAGAGAGAGACCCCAGAACCCACTGTCCCAATATGCATTCCCAGGGCTGCACGTGTAACAAGCAAGCTCTCCCATAAGGGAGTGAGCAAAGGAAACTGCCCAGGGTGAAGGGAGGGGCTCCACCCCCCAGAAAATACCTATAGGCACTCCCACCTAGCTTCTCAGCAGAGAATCCACCGCAAAATGGCCGAAAACAGGTGTACCAAGATGGCCGCCGCCATAATAGCAGACGAGGCTACAAGAAAATGGTGGCCCCATGTGGCAACAAGGCCCACAGGGAGACTCCTTGCCAGTCCTCCTACACTATCCTGCAGCAGGAAGCCCTGGAGGAACCAAACGAGGCCCCCCCCCGCACGATCGGCTGAGCGCCGTGGACGGCGCACCCCCCGGCCCCCATGCGGCCTGCACACAAGGTTTCAGACCCAGGTAGGCCCAAACAGTCCCCCACATGGGAAGGGGAGGGGGGTTGCACAACAGGACATAGGGAAACCCAGGAGTGTGAGGGTCCGACCATCCCAGGGAGGGGCCCACGTCCACCCCAAAATCAGCCAGGGAAGGGGGGAGGGGAACGTTTACTCACTGTACCAGGAACACAGGCGGACGTCATCTCCTGACAGGACCCCTCTCTGCCGAAGTGGGGGGGCTGTTGGCCAAATCGGAACCCTGCGACATAGGCCTTTCGTGTGCAAACTTGCGAGACGTTTAACTTACGGGGGCCAGTCCCCGTGCAGAGGAACTATGTCGCGGGCGACCCATCGTGGAGCGAAGGTCTTCACGTGCTCGCTGGCCAGCTGGGGTGACCACTGGATCTAGATTATGCAGCCCGTCGCCCAGATCCGGCATAGTTGCTTGAAGATCTAACAGGAAAAAAATACGGAAAAAAAGCTAGCTAATCAACTATCTACATAAAAAATACTTTTTATGCCAGGACCAAAGATCCCAGCAAGGAACTAGGTCCTTACTCCTGACTAGGCAGATTAAAACTGACATCCTATGCAGGAAGAGAGGGGGTGTACCCTCCGGGACTGCCCATAGGCGTAGCCAGAACTTTTTTTTTTCTGCCTAGTGTCCTACTCCTGTAGGGGGAAGTATAACGCTACTGATATGGATCAGAGGACTGCATCCATCAATGAACAATAGAGAAAAGCTCTCAGTGCAAAGGGGACTATACAAAGTATCGCACATAAAAAAACACACCACATTATTACTCTTATCTGTATTACCGGTACTATCTCCTCTACAGTAAAAGCATATATGGGATGCAAAAGGCCTAACGTCTGATTATGTGAGCCATCAAAATGAGGTAACCGTTCTGCTTTTTCAACCCATAAGTATAAATACCCCATACTCAAAGTAGATCTCCATCCGCCTTCCCCTTTAAACCCCCCATTGCAATTATTTTTAAAACATTACCTTACATACATATCCTAATTATAATGGTCTTCTGGTCAGTCAGGTGTTGTTACAGATCCTTCTTCACCTCCGGCATTGGCAGTCCCTGCTAAAGCACTTGAGGCACAAGCACTTAAAGTGGAACTTCACTCTCCCAATCAATATTAATTATTTATAATCCTCGTGCAGCTAGCATTAGTAAGTAAATCGAAAAGAATCCCATATTTACTCGTTTTAAACTTTTTTTTTTTTTTACATTTCTTCAGCTACTTCCTGGTTTCTTGTGTAGGCAAAGGATGTCGTGTATCCCAAGAGACTTCAGGAGAGAAGGAGAAGTTTTCTAAGCTAAGCACACTCTCCAGCATGCACACTTGAGCTAAGGGCAGATGGATTACAGGATTTCATGCTACATGAATCATTTGCCCTTACTCAAGATGGCCACAGCCAGAAATGTTAGGGGTGTTTTATCAAAACGCTTTCTCCACAAAACAAAGCATGGAGACATGGATGGATGGATGGATGGGGGAGTCTGCTTTGAATATTAAAAATGAATAAATAGTGTATTTGGTTTGTGGTGTCATATGCATTAGGATCAACTTTTCTGACACATGATTGACATTCAGTGTCAGAGCACTGTGAACCCAGGGCAGTGTAATGACACACCATCAAACAGTGTGCCCATGATAGTCTGGACTCTCAGACTAGGGATGGATGATGCTGGCTGTCAAAAAGTGATTTATGAGGAAAGCAAGTCCTGAATAGGGAGCAGCAACAGAAAGGGTTCTATGTATTTTCTGTGTACTTGTCTTGTGACTTTTTTGGGCTGTACATAGCATGCTTGAGGCACAACACTGGTGAGGTGGGGAAGAGCCAGAACCCCCAAATATTTATTTATTTTATACAAAGAGTCCGCCCTGACTTTTTATACGTTTTGTATAATCCAACAGTGAGATCCCTATGCAGTAAAGGTTTGGAGCACTCCAGTCAAACTTTGCATATTGCAGCATCTTTAATTGCCATTTGTGTTCTATTAGAAAAATGTATGATTACACAAATCACCACAACAGAAAATATTCCTAAAGAGGATTCACACAGCAATAACAGTCAGAAAGACCAGAGTCCAAACCCACCTAAGTTACCCTGCTGGAAATAAAACAAAAATGACCACTGCGCTACCTGTGTACAAATTGATCATTTCAATGTGTGAATGTATGAATAAGATAAATAAGTTAATACAAAGTTGGGGTAAACATCTACTGTGTTCCAACAAGTCAGTATATCAATAGTTACAAATGGTGTACGAGTTCACAATAGTAAAAAACAATGCACTAATGCTAATCAATCATGATTAAAATGAAAACATGATTTAAAAAATGAATAAGATCAATAAAAGTGAAGCGCAGATACAGTGCATAAAACAAGTGTAGTTCATAAACTTATTATATTAAAGATATAGTGCGTGAGGATTCAATCTTCAACGGTAATAAATTCAAAAAGTCCACTTTCTTCAAACAAATAAATCTGTGTGCAATATTAAAATTAAAGTTATAAAAACAAATGGTGTGCTTCCACCTCCTTGTGACACCTATGTGCTTCCAGAACTCTCTTAAGGGCTCTTTCACACGGGCGATCATTTTTTTGGCTCCGCTCCGGTCCTTTTTTTTTTTTTTCACGGAGTGGATGACACTTGTGTCATCCGCTCCGTATGTCTGCATATCATCCCATCCGTTTGCGGATGATAGACGGACATAATGTAAGTCTATGGGCATTGCGTATGTCAGCGGATGACACCGCTGACATCCGATTTTGCTTCCTTTCCGTTTTCTTAACGGAGGAAAAATAGGGTTCTGTTCCGTTCCAAAAAACGGAACAGAACTGAAAGGAAGAAAATCCGATGTCAGCGGATCGTCATCCGCCGACATCCGCAATGCCATTGACACACATTATGTCCGTAAATCATCCGCAAAAAAATAGGATGATTTGCGGATATACAGAGCGCCTGTGTGAAAGGGCCCTAATAGGTGATCAAATGTGCCTTATCTTGCTGGAAAGTTGTCAAAGCCAACAGCCAATTAAAGGCGGTGGAGACATTCCCCACCCTGCAGCTGAACGCATACATGCCCCTTGCATACGTGCAGTTGAGAAATGGGGAAAGTCTCTGCTGCCTAGGATAGGCTGTTGGCTTTGACAGCTTCTCGTGGGATAGTGTTCAGGCGGGTTCAGACTCGTGTCCAAACCCACTCATCCCTTCTCTTATCCAAGTTACAAATAAAAACACAAAAAACAAAAAAACTGGACTGGTCAAGGTGAGGTAAAAACACTTGGAAACATGTCAGAATGTTCTGCTGTTGCTGGTGGTAACCCAGGGAACCTGTCTTCAGCAGCTCCCTTGGGAGCAGTGCTACATATATCTACACTGAACAAAATTATAAAAACGCAACACTTGTTTTTGCCCCCATTTTTCATGAGCTGAACTCAAAGATCTAAAAAACCCGGGAATTATCCGTGAAGAGAACGCCTCTCCAAAGTGCCAGACGCCATTGAATGTGACCATTTGCCCACACGGTTAAGACGATGAACTGTAGTCAGGTCGAGACTCCGAAGAGGACGAAAAGCATGCAGATGGGTTTCCCTGAGACGGTTTCTGACAGTTTGTGCAGAAATTCATTGGTTATGCAAACCGATTGTTGCAGCAGCTGTCCGGTCTCAGACGATCTTGGAGGTGAAGATGCTGTATGTGGAGGTCCTGGGCTAGTGTGGTTACACGTGGTCTGCGGTTGTGAGGCCGGTTGGATGTACTGCCAAATTCTCTGAAACGCCTTCAGAGACGGCTTATGGTAGAGAAATGAACATTCAATTCACGGGCAACAGCTCTGGTGGACATTCCTGCAGTCAGCATGCCAATTGCACGCTCCCTCAAAGCTTGCGACATCTGTGGCATTGTGCTGTGTGATAAAACTGCGCATTTAAGGCCCCTTTCACACAGGGGAGTCCATCGGCAGACTCCGTATTTCTCATCGGGGGATTGATCCGCCGATCCCCCGCTGAGCAGGCGGATGGCAGCTCTGTCTACACGCTGTGTGTGGAGACAGAGCTGTAAGGTCCCCGCTGTTCTCTATGGGGGAATCGGATGAGATGGAAAATAGGGTTTCCATCCAGATTTGATGGATTGGATCGGATGTCAGCGGACATGTCTCCGCTGAAATCCGATGCCCCATAGAGATGCATGGGGCATCCGTTCAGATCTGCCAAAAAAACGGACAGGCGGATCTGAATGGTCCGCTAGTGTGAAAGGGGCCTTAGAGTGGCCTTTTATTGTGGCCAGCCTAAGGCACACCTGTGCATTAATCATGCTGTATTATCAGCATCTTGATATGCCACACCTGTGGCTCACTAATACAGATTAAGACAGATTTATGAATATTTGAGAGAAATAGGCCCTTTGTGTAGATAGAAAGTCTTAGATCTTTGAGTTCAGCTCATGTAAAATGGGGGCAAAAACAAAAGTGTTGAGTTTATAATTTTGTTCAATATATAATATTATATATATTTTTTTATTATATATACACACACAGTATATATATTTAAGAAAAAACAGTAAACATACCATAAAGTCAATTATCAAAATTTGGAAAGAAAATAGGAAAAACTGTAAGCCTAAGGCCAGCCACCAAAATTCTTGAAAAGGCATTAAAAGCAACCATGGACCCATTGGTAATTCTGAAGAGGGTACAGAGAGATTCAGGAAGGAGTTGAAAAACCATATGAGAGATAAGAAGTGATCTAGTCTGAAGAGACCAAAAATCATCTTTTTAGGTTTAGTACAAAACACAATTGGCAGAAAAGCGAACACTGCCCCTTCAACCTTAGAACACTATACCCACTGTTAGGCATGCAACAGTAGTATCATGTTGTAGGGATTCTTTCCCATTGACAGGGGCTGGAAAACTGATCAGGATTGAAAACAAGATACAGCCGCATACACGGTAATTGTAGAGTAAAACCTGTTTGTCTGCAAAAAAACTGAAAACTTGGTTTAAGGTTCAACAAAAGCCAAGTTGAAGTACAAGCCTAAATCAAACTGAGAAATACTGTATGTGGAAAACTTTAAAACTGCTGTTCACTATGTTAAGTGTGTTGCGTAAAAATTAAATCTAAATTAATTTTAATTCCAGGTTATAATGCTTTTAAATGTGAAAAAGGTAAATTGATTCAATACATGTCATTCAAACCAAATAAGTGGGGAGGGCAATCACATTGAAAACATGTAAAATTTTAGATGAAATTAAAATTCGCAACCCTGACATCTTTTTAGATGCCAGAACTTTATCATATGATAGACAAATATAGTATATCAGGATGATCAGTAAATCTAAAGATGTAGACAGCCAAATTATATTTAAATCCTGATTTTTCCTGTTGAAGTCAAGCTTAGCCTCACCCTTTCCCACTACTGAGCATTACTCCAAGTCCTTTTATTATATAGGGAGCCTGAGTGACCAGTTCCATTTTTTTTTTTTTTTGCATAGAAATTATATATATATATATATATCTCTGGATCTATGGACTGTGCTGACATTTACACTTTTTTCAATTTCTCGAAGTTCTTGGCAGGTTTACTCTAAATCGGAACTCCAGTTAAACAGCTAAATACACAGTTGACATACATATGTGGGGTAGGAGAAGAAAAGCAGCGCCACCTCAGTGTAGATTAAAAGGTTATTTATTACATAAAAACAATGTAGTAACTCACACAGAGGAAATAGTTGATCAGCAAATGGTGATGGTTCATCTGCAACACTGCAATGTTAGGGAAGTACACTGTGGCGGCCGTGGTCCTGGCTGTGCCGGTGGAGTCCGACATTTGCTGTGTTTCTGGCAGCGTTCAGTATCCAGGCTTACATCCAATAGTGTTAGGGGGGTGCTCGCGTTCGGAGCATGCGTGCTCCTTCCTCAGGCGATGCTGATTTATTTGTCAAATGGGAGTTTTATAGCAGAGGGACTCAGGGGGTGGGAGCTTGTTGCTGTGGAGATGCGATATATACAATGAGTCCCTCTAGCTCTGTATGAAGCCTGCAGCCACCTCCACCATCCATCTCTACTAACCCCAGGGATTGAACTATCCTGCATGCCTCCTAAAAAGACTACCTACAGCCACAGTTGAAACTTTTTTCATAAGATCGAATGTACTTGACTCTTTCACTGGCGCAGTTCGAACGTTGTGTATATATACATATGTGGGAGCTCTTTTACCTAATTTTTTTTTTGTTTTTTTTCCAGCCACTTTTTGGCTTTACACAGCCCTGGCAGACAGCAGAGCCAGGTTGGTAACCTGACTTTTCTCTACTGCAGTTAAAGTGATACAATGTATAAAGGACACGATTTTAAAATAAACTTTACTTACTAAAGGGGTGACTTTTGCACACTGCCTTTTATTGTTCCCATGTTCTTCTTTGTTGCTGCTCCCTCCAGCACTGGCCATGATATTGAGAGTCAGGGTGTCTCCTTTCCTTTGAAGGGTTATATGGAGCCACCCTTGTGTGCGGGCTCCCAGTCAGGGTTAGTGCTAAATTGACGTGCATCCATTCAAACACAAGACCTGTGCAAGCCGCTGACTGGCTGCTTGGCCGCTGGTTCCTGTGTTGTTCCCTTTGACTTGAGTGAGGAAGTTGGAGAATCTGCACTGGCGGACCTGAGGCGGAGGTGATGAAAGGGGACTAGGCAAGTGCTTGTGCACACATAAAATGCATGTTAAGTAGTGGGGGACGTTTACAAGGGATGATCGAACTTTTCAAAAGTTCGGTTCGGCCAGAACATCCGAACTTCCTGAAGGTTCGGCCCGGATTTCAGAACCCCATTGAAATCAATGGGACCCGAACTTCGGTAATAAAAAAACACCATTTTGAAGCCCTAAAATCCAATAAATGCCCCTAAAAAGTGCCTAGGGTTCTGGGTCATACCCCAGGGACTATTAATCACACAAAAAAAAGTTCTTAAAAATTTTCATTTTTGATAGAGAGCCAATTATTGAAAAAAAAAAAAAATTTCTTTGGATTTAGTATCTGGGGGGGTCTAAAAAGTGTACCTGTAAAGTTTCAGCTCTGTAGCATGTCCAGAACCATAAAAAAAAAAAATTGTTTGTATTAGGTCACTTATAGAACAGGATAGTGGCTTCTCTCTTTTCACACCTTGCCGGTTTAGTAGCAAGCGTTTTTTTTTTGGGCATTTTTTGGGGTCTTTTGAGGCAGGCAAAACATCTGAACTTGTGTATACGTGTATATATACACACATACTTATATGTATATATACACCTAGACATATATATAGGTGTGATAGTAGCAGAAATATATGCTTGCGCTAATGAAATAATTAACACTAATATGGCTTCGCTCCTATAACACCTATATATGTCTAGGTGTATATATACATATAAGTATGTGTGTATATATACCCGTATACAGAAGTTCAGATGTTTTGCCTGCCTCCAAAGAACCCAAAAAAATGCCCAAAAAAACGATCGCGCCAAAAAAAAAAAATGCCCAGGTGTGTTGTTGCAGGCATTTTTTGGGGGTTTTTGGGGGCAGGCAAAACATCTGAACTTGTGTATAGTGGTATATATACACACATACTATATGTATTTTACACTTACACATATATAGGTGTTATAGGAGCGGAGCCATATTAGTGTTAATTATTTAATTAGCGCAAGCATATATTTCTGCTACTATCACACCTATATATGTCTAGGTGTATATATACATATAAGTATGTGTGTATATATACCCGTATACACAAGTTCAGATGTTTTGCCTGCCTCCAAAAACCCCCAAAAAATGCCTGGAACAACACACCTGGGCGTTTTTTTTTTTTTTTGGCGCTAGCGTTTTTTTGGGCATTTTTTTGGGTTCTTTGGAGGCAGGCAAAACATCTGAACTTCTGTATAGGGGTATATATATATATATATATATATATATATATATATATATATATACACACACACAAACTTATATGTATTTTACACATACACAGATATTGGTGTGATAGGAGCATAACTTTATTGGTGTTAATTATTTCATTAGCGCAAGTAGTGTTTTCTGCTCCTTTCACACCTATATATGTGCAGGTGTATATATACATACATGGGTGTGTATATATACCCCCTATACACATGTTCAGATGTCATGCCTGACTCCAAACATGTGCTCAAAAAATCCCTATAGACGCCTGCAGCCAAAAAGCAAGCTGACCGGTGAGAAGCCATATTACTGCAGCGAATGTGACTTCAGAGAAACTATCTTTTCTCTATAGCGGTCACCCTGATATGGAAGGGTTTGGTCACCCTGCCATAGCAGTCAGTGTCAGTTCACCCTACACTACATTGCGGTCACCCTGAAATGGAAGGGTTTGGTCACCCTGCCATAGCAGTCAGTGTCAGTTCACCCTACACTACATTACGGTCACCTTGGCACTTAACACTTTCCTTACAGAAACTAAATTTTTTGCATCTAACTAAAGTGTAAAAGAGCACCCTAACTACACTAGATATCCCTTTCCTCACACTAATAAATGCTAAATGACACTTTTAAAGTAAAATTAACAGAACTGCTTCCACTCTCTTCCATGTCCCTGTATTACAATGCTAGGAATTTGGCGGGGGCTATCTTATATACTAGGGGGCGTATTCACTAATGATTGGCCTAGGGACCCCCTAGTCACTCCAATCACATTCCTAGCATTCTCCTGCCCCCTCAATTGGCTTTTGCTAATGGTTCTGGTCCAATCATGGGCTTTTAAAGCCCATTTCCTGTCCCATTGCATTTTGGTCGGTCCAGGTTGCCAAATTCCGAACTTTTTCAGCAAAAAGTTCTAAATTCGGCCGAACCCCGAACAGTCAATGTTCAAGTCGAACCGATGGTCGACCCGAACCGTTCGATCATCCCTAACGTTTACCACACTGTACAGCAAACATTAATTAAAAAAAATAATAATCTTTAGTACCACTTTAGGTAATACAGTTTGGTCACCTCTTTGACCTCAGCCTTGTGACTGGACTGCAAAAAGCAGAATGCTAAAGAGTCATCCCTCTATTCTCTTCTTAGCAAGTGCTCTGTTAGCACATGTGTATATAGCAGACCTGACAGGCTCTTCATGCTACCCCATGTTGTCTAAACCTAGCCATAGACTAGACAGATCAAAATTCAGCCAGTTCAGCAGGGACCAGTCAAATTTTGATCAGTGTGTCTCTGTACCTGTTCAACAGAAGTTGATTGCTTGATCGACCTATATCAATTGAACAAGTAGGAAAACCTCTCGAACAGCATCTGCATTCCTCTATTCACCTCATTTGTTGAGATGGAAGAGTTTAAGCTCGCTAGCTGAACGAAAAAAAAAGGAAACTGTGTATAGACAGCGTAAAGGGTTACTAAACCCACAATCAGTCTGTAGATGCAGTAAAGCATGCTGGTTATACTCACCGTGAAACCTAAGGGGTTAATCATCTGCACTGTGTAAAAAGGCTGTTTGATCCTGTCTTCTCTGATCCGCGTCTTCCACAGTCTCCAATCCATCTCCTGAGTACAGAGCCTTGGGGGCATTCTGCACATGCTCAGTTTGGTGTGCATTGCTAGAGAGTTTTTTTTTGGAAGAGTAAATGTGATCAGCACAGGGCCAATCAGCACTGTCCAGACAAAGGGTCAGGGGTCATGCAGCCTCATAGGACAGTCCGAGGAGAATGAAAACTCCTCCTACAAGCTTTAACCATACACTGATAGAAGTCACAAGACTGCTATATACTGCTGATGAGGAAAGGTATTTAGTAGTATATATTTACTAAAATAATGGCATTCCCATGTACTCTGTACTGAGGGAGACCAGATATGAAGGGTCCTGGGTTTAGAAACACTTTAAAGTCTAAGTGCTGCCATACAGGGGAATCTAAAAGGTTGATATCAAGACATATTTATGCATTTACACTATCTGCATTTAAAAATACATTTAAATGATGTATAATGCATACCTGCATTTTTTTTTATTATTTATATGTTTTCCTGGAGTTCAGCTTTATAAAGGAAAGTACCAGCCAAGTCACACAGATTTCCCAATAAGTAGACAGTAACAAGGTTTTTCAACAGTCTAAAGCACTCATTACTTCCCTAGGGCAGCCCTACATGGCCTCAACACTGTATCAGGTGCGATACAACCTTGGATTTTTTTTTATTCCAAAGACTATGCAGCATTGAATTCATTTTCTGTTGATCTGTATAGGAACAACGCTTCTTTCTAACCAATATGGTATCTCCCAAACCGAATATTACTAAATACAGTTACACAGAAAAAAAAAACTGTATTCTTCCAGTGGTGAATAAAAAAAAAAAGCTGTATTTTATTCAAAACGTGCAAGTCTTTTATTCCCTGTACAGACTCCACACAATGTACCTCCACTTCTACTATCCTTGCAATGTGACCCTGCTGGGATTTTGCGGCAGAAACGTCCTTCTAAAATGATGCATTATGGGAAGAGAAAAAAAATTTACATTGAACGTGCCATTTTGCCTCATTCCTGTTTTACAGCATTGTGTTGCGCTGAGACAATAAAGGGGCCCTTAGATTTACAAGTGGTAGATTATCTAGAAACAGATTCAAGGATAACAATTAGCAACCAGTTTGTAAACACACATTGTCAAGGTGTAATAATACCACTTCACACATAATTCAGGTGTTATCAGACTTCTCCACCTACTTCTCCTCAATGTCATCTTTATTTCTTTTCCTTCGTTCGCATTCAAATATCAGCGACAGCCTAGGCGACTGCCTGCATAATACAGAATATCATAAAAGCAAGTACAATAATACATATCTTCCTCCTGACTTAAAGGGAATGTACAGGTGCATCTCAGAAAATTAGAATATCATCAAAAAGTTAATTTATTTCAGTAATTAAGTTCAAAAAGTGAAACTCAAATTTTGTATAAGATTTGAGTGATATATTTCAAGCATTTCTTTCTTTTAATGATTTTGGCTTTTAGCTACTGAAAACCCCAAATTCAGTATCTTAGAAAATTAAATTATTACATAAGATCAATTAAAAGAAAGGATTTTTAATACAGAAATGTTGGCTTACTGAAAAGTATGTCTATGTACAGTTTAGTATGCAATCAATACTTGGTCGAGGCTCCTTTTGGATGAATTACTGCATCAATACTGCATGGCATGGAGGTTATCAGCCTGTGGCGCTGCTGAGGCGTTACCGAAGCCCAGGTTGCTTTGATAGTGGCCTTGAGTCAGCCTGCATTGTTGGATCTGGTGTCTCATCTTCCTCTTGACAATACCACATAGATATTCTATGGGGTTTCGGTCAGTCGAGTTTGCTGGCCAATCAGGCACAGTATTTAACCAGGTATTGGTAGTTTTGGCAGTGTGGGCAGGTGCCAGGTCTGCTGGAAAATGAATTCAGCATCTCCATAAAGTTGGTCAGCAGAGAAGAGTGAAGCGCTCTAGAATTTTCTGGTAGAGGGCCACGCTGACTTTGGACTTGATAAAACACAGTGGACCAACATCAGCAGATGACATGGCTCCCCAAATCATCACTGACTGTGAAAAATGTTGCATTTCATTTGGAAATCCCCATCCCAGAGTCTGGAGGAAGAGTGGAGAGGCACAGAATGCAAGTTGCATGAGGTCCAGTGTGAAGTTTCCACAGCCAGTTATGATTTGGAGAGCCATGTCATCTGCTGGTGTTGGTCCACTGTGTTTTATCAAGTCCAAAGTTAGTGAAGCCCTCTAGCATGAAATTCTAGAGCACTTCATACTTCCCTCTGCTGACCAGCTTAATGGAGATGTTGATTTCATTTTTCAGCAGGACTTGGCACCGGCCCACACTTCCAAAAATACCAATACCTGGATTAAGGATCATAGTATCTCTGTGCTTGATTGGCCAGCAAACTCGCCTGTGGGGTATTGTCAAGAGGAAGAGGTCAGACACCAGACCCAACAATGCAGATGAGCCAAAGGCCGCTATCAAAGCAACCTGGGCTTCCATAACACCTCAGCAGTGCCACAGGCAGATCGCCTCCATACCTCGCCGCATTGATGCAGTAATTAATGCAAAAGGAGCCTCAACCAAGTATTGAGTGCATATTATACTGTACATGAACATACTTTTCAGTAAGCCAACATTTCTGTAATAAAATTTATTTATTTTTTTTTAAATTGGTCTTATGTAATATTCTAATTTTCTGAGATACTGAATTTTGGGTTTTCACTAGCTGTAAGCCATAATCATCAAAATTAAAAGAAAGAAATGCCTGAAATATATTACTCTGTGTGTAACGCATCTATATACAATAGGTTTCACTTTCTGAATTAATATAACTGAAATAAATTAACTTTTTCATGAGATTCTAATTTTATGGGATGCACCTGTATATCTTTCTCTAATGTTTTCTAGAAAAATGCGTAAATTATACCAGATTAAAATTGACTTTCTGGCACTTTAAAGCTGGGGTTTAGGTATATTTTTTTCTGGGGTTTAGGTATATTATTTCTTGAATAGTTAGATTGGCCCATTTTGGACCAATGTAAGTATGCATGTAATACAAGACGGATCCCTGTGAAACTATCATAGCAGCAGTATTCTGGGTCCCATGCCAAGTGGCTATCTTTCTGCATAGTAACCACAAGGGGTCTCTCAATCAGCAATGCCACCATTCAGACGATACCTTGCATTTTTTCAATAAATTCAAGGTGTTCTCTGATTGGAAGAGGTGGAACAGTGATATCAAGGTCTCCACATTGTCCTATCAAAGAATGTCTTGTATTCACGTGGTGACAAAATGATCTGCAGCTTCTACAGGGATCAGCACGGTTTAAGATATGAATGCTTAAATTGGATCAAGCTGGTTGCAATGTAACTATGCTAGAAAAATCATACCTTAAAGAGGAGCTCCAGGCTCCTACAGAAAAAAAAATTAAAGTTAGCAGCTGCAAATATTAGGACATTACCTGTCCAAGAATCCAGCGGTGTCTTCACCCGAGCAGATTTTTCAATCGGCTGGCGGGTGTTGCTGCCGCCATCTCCACTAGGGAAAACCGGCCCTACTGTGCATGCGTGAAGCATGCTGCACTCTCTAATTGGGCTGGCTTCGGGGGAAGGAGGAGGTAGGGTGAACCCAGCAGGAAGTGGGAGTAAGTAATTGTCAAAATCAGGTAGCGGAGGGGGGGGGGTAGATAAGTCGAGCTTCCCCTTTTGGGTGGAGCTCAGATTTAACCGGTTGCCGACCGCCGCAAGTACATTTACTGCAGCGGTCAGCCCCGGCCAGGCAGAGTGACGTAGGGGTACGTCACTCGTCTGTCACTGACTTGTAAGCCAATAGCGGGCGGGCGCGCGCCCGCCCCGGCTCGTTCACTTACAAGTCAGTGCGTGTGACCGGCGGACCCGATCGTCTGCCTATCACTCACGATCGCTCCGGTGAAGGGAGAAAGGCAGGCTAATGTAAACAAGCCGCCTGTCATTCTCCCTGGTGTAAAAATGGAGATCAGACGGTTTTACTATGTAGGACCGTTGATCTCTGTTTTTACACCAGTAGCCATGTCCCTTTACGCCCCTAGGACACACTTAACCCCTCCCTCTCAAATAGTTAACCCCTTCCCTGCCAGTGTCATTTTTGCAGTAACAGTGCATATGTATAGCACTGATTACTGCAGTAATGTCACTGGTAACCCCAAAAGTGTCAAAAATGTCAGTCAAGGGTCCGATCTGTCCGCCGAAATGTCGCAGTCCCGCAAAGAAAAAAAAGAAAAAATAATCGCAGATTGCCGCCATTACTCATTAAAAAAAAAAAAATAAAAAAAAAAAAATTACAAAAATCTTTCCCTTTGTTAGTAAACGCGATAACTTTTGCGCAAACCAATCAAAATACGCTTTTTGCAATTTTTTTTACCAAACATATGTAGCATAAAACAAAATGGCCGAAAATGTTAAAAAATTTAGATTTTTACATTTTTTTGGGGGAATTTCATATAAAAAAATGTGAAAAATATTGTTATTTTTGAAAACTGCAGAAATCAAGGACACATTTTTAAAAGTTTTAATTTACAGATCTATTATAATTAGAACTATAGAATATTTTTGACAATTAATACATTATGTGAGACTGCAGATTGGGTAATCGCCCTTTAATTTCTTCTTTTTCATGAACATTTCATGATTTGTTTGTTTGTTTTGTTGTATGTAAAATGATAAAACCTTTGATAAAAAATGATTTGGAAAACAAAAACTATTTTAAACTCAACAAGGCAGCAAAAGTATTAGCCTGGGCTCACACTATTGTGATGTGGGAACCAGTGCAACTCTAGTGCGGGTTACCGCATCGCACGTCTCTTGCAGGCAGTATCAAACTGCCCTATTCGAACCGCTGCCGATGTCAATACAAAGTTAATGACAGCCCCAGATTGGTTCAAAGATCGCAGTGCTAACTGTCAAATGGTGCAGGATTCATATCGCATGGGTATGAACACCCATGCAAACCGATTCCAGTGTGGACCAAAAAAAAGGCCCTGCACCATTTTTGTCTATATGCTATGCAAATTCAGCCATACAATCTATATGGCCGAATTTGCATCGCACAGACATTGCATGTGATCTGCACAGCAATGCACTGCGAATCACATGCAATGTCTGACAGTGCAATAGTGTGAACCCAACCTAAATGTTGTTATAGTGTATGTACAGCCAAACTATTTTTTTTTTTTTGCAAAAAAAGCCATACACAGCTTGATTTTCCCTTGCTCAGTTTACAGGCTGAACAAGAACAAATCAAATTACCCGATGCGCAATAAAAGCCTGTCTAGTGAAACCATTGCCAATAGGACAGGAAATCGGAGTAAATCTCTCTAAAGCTGGTCACAGATGAGCCTTTTTATTTTGCTCAGCCAGCGGGTTGAAAAAAAAAAAAAAAAAACTGATCTGATTACCCTATCTACACACTTGAGGTGGATAGGGGAATCCTACTGCGTCTTAGTATTCTGACAGTGAGGAGACTTATCCACCATCAGAATACACTAATCAGCGCTGCACACTGATTGAGCTGAAATTTTTCCAACAGGCTGCTTGAACAGTTTTCCAACAGGCTGCTTCAGAAGTTGAACAGTAGATTGACTTCTGTTCAACAACAGTGCTCATACATGGATCAAAACTTACCTGTTCAACAACAGTGCTCATACATGGATCAAAACTTACCTAGTCTCCGATGAACCCACCATATCATAATATATGTGTGGGCAGCTTAACGGAGCTTTAGATCATTAAAATCCTTCTCTATTCTGCTCTATTTAAAGTTGGAAAAAAAAAAAAGTTTCTCTCTTTATTATATACATTATAACAATAAAGTTTCTTACAGAGCTCAAGCTGAAATTTAAAAATACAGGTTACTCATCCCTTATTGGACAGCTCAGTCTGAATTTTCAATGAAAGCTTTTTTAAAGAGATTGCTTAGCACCTCTGTTTTCCAAAGCCTGTTGTCTACACCACTCAGTAGCTCAAGCTAAAACTTACAAGTGAAAGCATCAGAGTACTGACCCCTATTAGGCTGATTGGTCCAAGGTTTTATTCAAAGAGCCTTGTGACAGGCTCTTTTGATTCACTAGATCAGTGGTCCTCAACCCTGGTCTTCAGGGCCCACTAACAGGCCAGGTTTGCAAGATAACTGAAATACACCCCAGGTGATATAATTTGCTGCTTAGTGATTGCAGTACTCTAGTCTGCATCTTCCCAAGGTAATACTTAAAATCTGGCCTGTTAGTGGGCCCTGAGGACCGGAGTTGAGGACCACTGCACTAGATAACCCATAGTGCTCTGTAAATGCTTTGACATGCATTCAATGTTATTATTCAAAACAATTGTTGTTTACAAAAAAAAAAAAAAAAACGGATATAAAACTTTAGGTTTTAAAGGTAAAAACTTAAAAAAAATTTAAATTAAAGTTGGTATGTTTTCTTGTGGTCATTAAGAAGTGATTCCAAGTGAAAAATCGCAAATAGTACTGCATTTGTTTAAATAAAACAAACCCATTGTCCAGTTAGTTAAAGTAATACTAAAGTTTCGTTTTTTGTTTAAATTTAAAATAACAAACATGTTATACTTAGTCCCCGTTCACATTAGGTCGCTCCGACTTAGGGGGCGACCTGTGAAGTCGCGTGCAGCGCGACTTCGGCACGACTTGCACGGACTTCACATAATGGAAGTCAATGCAAGTCGCCTCCAGGTCGCCCCCAAGTAGTACAGGACCCTTTTTCTAAGTCGGAGCGACTTGTGTCGCTCCTATTAGAACGGCTCCTGTACTACACAGTGGGAGCGACGGTGCACGACTTGTCAGGCTGACCAAGTCGCCTGACAAGTCGTATCCAGTGTGAATGGACACTTAACTGCTCTGTATCGTTAGTTTTGCACAGAGCAGCCCAGATCCTCCACTTCTCGGGTCCTTCTTTGGCACTCCTGGCTCCTCCCTCCTGTTGAGTACCCCCACAGCAAGCAACTTGCTATGGGGGCACCTGAGCTAAGCCGCAGCTCCCTGTGTCCATTCAGACGTAGAGCCGTGGCCCAGATTCACCCCCTTTCTCTCCTCATTGGCTGACTGATTTTGATTGACAGCAGCGGGAGCCACTGGCGCCACGCTGCTGTCCCAGCCAATGAGGAGAGTCCCGGGCAGTCGAGACACTCCTGCAACATTGCTGGATCTAGATGGACCTCAGGTAAGTATTTGGCGGGCTGAGGGGGGCTGCTGCACACAGAAGGCTTTTCATCCTAATACATAAAATGCATTAAAGCGGTACTATACTCCGCTTTTTAACTTTTACTAAGCCTATAAAAAGGCTTGCCTGTAGGTAAAATTAATATCTCCTAAACCTGCATGGTTTAGGAGATATACACCCTGCATGCCACAGCTGACACCAGCGGTGCACGTGCTCTGAAGGTCCTTGCCAGAAAGGGAATTCCCGCATGCATGGGCAGGGGTGACATCATCGTGGCTCCGGCCACTCACAGCTCTGGAGCCGCCGAATCCGGACGAGACGCTGTGGGAACATGACAGCTCCCTCAGCGGTGTCCGGGCGACCGTGTCCGGGCTTCGTTCTAAGCGAAGTATTTAATAATGTGCTAGTATGCGATGCGTACTAGCACATTATGCCATTGTCTTGCAGGGTTTTTTTTTTTTTTGTTTTCCCTGTACGGGGATACTACTGCTTGAAGATAAAAAACCTTCTGACTACAACCACTTTAAAGTACATAAGGCACAAACTAATGTAGCTCTGTAATACACACAGTCCAAGTATCAAATCTTGCCTTGGTATTAATCTCTTGAAGTCCCCAGTAAAGCAGAGCTTAGACAAGGGGAGAAAGAAGCAGCACGAGTAGCCAATCAGGTGTTCTGAAGTTCTAGCTGATAGCAGGTGAAAACAAAGTGATCTTTGTTTTTAAAGCTCATCTGTCTTCTGCCACTTCCTGTCACTGTTCAGCCACAGGATGGGGTTGGGGAAGAGATCGGCAAATGAAAGTAAAACTGCAGCAGGCAATATCACCCCCGCCCCTTTTCCTTTGAGGCATATCTATTCTGTGTTGCAGAGCTATGTAAATCTCAGGACTGAATGGACAGCAGGTAAAACAGATTAAGTTTTTTCATGTTCAATTTATAAATGAATTGGTATATACACCAGCAAAATAAAACTAAAAAGTGATAGTTTCCCTTTAAACTGTTTTGGAAAAAAGCTCAGGAGTGTAAAATAATGCCGGAAACAAGCAAAAAGAAAGACCATCAAACCAAATTAAAATGAAAGCAACAAGAAAAAGAAACATAGGTTAATGATACATCTTTGAACAGAAAGGCAATTTCCTTTTCCTCATTAAAAACTGACACACGGCACTAACTGCAGAGATTATGTTGTGAAAACATGCTACATCGCATGGCAGTGCCTGATCAAGGTCTGCAGTCAGGAGGAGGGAGTGGAAAAAAAAAATCACTGTTTCATGATTAGAATAGCAAATACTGGAAGAGACCCAAATCCATCATCTGGAGGCTGAGCAGCTGGTACAGCTTGGTAGTAATACCTTGGCATTTCCTATTAGCTAGAACTTGTAAAAATTGATTTTTCATCTGCCACATACAAGGGGAAAGCGCTTCTGTTTTAACATATTTTAATATCTTTTTTTTTTTTTTCCTAAATAAAACGTGTACACTTGTAGACAGTGTGTGTCTAGTAAAATCGTTGCCAGTTTTATTTGCATGCGCTGGTGCTGGACAAGAAAAGACCATCACTGCTTACCAATTATTTGAAGCTGAACATCAGGCAAATATAAAAATATCATCTAATAAAAGAAACGGGTTATTATAAAATGATGATAGCTGGCACTGCAGACCTATGGGTGCAAGCTCTAGGACTGTCATCTTTGTACAATTCCTGATGCACAACTGCCGTGTACAGCCTACCATAGTAATAATTTGCTGTATGCGCAGGTTTATGCTCCTACCTGTGTAACCCACAAATGCGTACAGCCCTGGACTCCGATAGTTTGCTTTTAGAGGCATACGCCTTTACGAGTGCTTTGGTTTAAACCATGGAGGTCCAACCTGCGGCCCTCAAGCTGTTGCAGAACTACAAGCCCCATCATGCCTCTGCCATTGGTAGTCCTGTTTGCAACTGTCAGCCTTGCAATGACTCATGGGACTTGAAGTTCTTCAACAGCTGTAGGGCCGCAGGTTGGACACCCATGGAAAACAAATAACAGCATGAATCTGCATAACATTAATTACTATTGGCGGCAGCTGTGTATCCTGGGTGTGAACATACACCCACAATTTATATTGTATGTAGAACAGGATTATAATAAATAATTATAAATTATAAAAGTGCGCTTCTTAAATGATAAACAAACGTGTCATATCACCATATGATGCAATAAAGTGTAACACATGAAAAATCAAGTAGTAAAAGTCCTTCAAAAATGAACAAAGTCTCTTTCAAATGAAGGCAAGTGATAGCCACTGGTTCCGTGTCAGAGTGATAGGTGAAGAAATTCAAACAGATTTGGTTTCACTGGTGTAAAAGGTGCTCAGGTTGCCTCTTACCGCAAAATAAATCTAAATATCATAATGATGGGTGAACTAACGGTGAGTAGTGATGGTGACACCCTACAGTGAAGGTGGATTCTTACCACAAATAAGGGAGAAGTGAGCTGTAGCTGTGATACCGAAGAATCCAATTCCTGGTCAGCTTGGAATGGATATAATCTCCACTGGGATGGATGGATCAAGCGACTTCTTTACTGCATTATATCCATTCCAAGCTGACCAGGAATTGGATTCTTCGGTATCACAGCTACAGCTCAATTCTCCCTTATTTGTGGTAAGAATCCACCTTCACTATAGAGTGTCACCATCACTACTCACCGTTAGTTCACCCATCATTATGATATTTGGATTTATTTTGCGGTAAGAGGCAACCTGAGCACCTTTTACACCAGTGAAACCACATCTGTTTGAATTTCTTTACCTGTCACTCTGACAAGGAATCAGTGGCCATCACTTACCTTCATTTGAAAGAGACCTTGCTCAATTTTGAAGGACTTTTACTACTTGATTTTTCATGTGTTACACTTTATTGCATCATATGGTGATAGGACACGTTTGTTTATCATTAAAGAAGCGCACTTTTATAATTTATAATTATTTATTTATTATAATCCTATTCTACATACTTATCTATTTCACAGTGCTGCTTCTATTCTACACTTATTGGTTTGCGCACCTTTTTCATTAATTTATATTGTATGCCACAAAGCGCCTGTGTGCATGATCCCTTAAAGTGGTTGTAAACCCTTACACAAACCCAGTGAAGGGACTGGCCTCATGTGGTACACAGAGATGAAACAAATCCTCCTACACAAGTTGTACCTATTTATCTGAAGTCTTCTCTTCATACGTTCAAAGTCTAGAACTTTTAAAACTTGCCTGAGCGTTCAGAAAAAAAGGGGCAGAGAGCCAAAGTTACTCTGCTGAGCTCAGTGAGGACAGCCCTGAAAGCTAGTTGGGAGGGACAGGGCATACACCCCTTCACACAGCACGCAGGAATAGAGCTGAGGTTGTCAATCGCATTCTGTGTGCTAAAGGTCCCTCCCCATCACCTTTTTCCTCTTGGTGTCAGGAAAACTTGTCAGAAGTAATTCATGCTGATAGAGGAACAAAGCAGCAGACTTAAAGCTCTTAATTGAGACAAATACACACTATATATGCTTTGTTCATATTGTATTTCTGAGCTTTACAGCCACTCTAAAAAGTACAAAAAAAAAACAGCTCGAGTCACAAGGCTAAGCTTCTATCTAGATATGTCCTACTCAGTACCTCTTTTTGACCACAGGATGCCTTCAGTCTTTCCAGCTGAATGATCACTATGCTGGGTGTTCACCATGGTGGTCTTCATTCACAGTGTATTAAAGCAGTAAAAACAAAGAGAAGTTTCATTTGCAGTGTCATTTGACCAGCCCAAAAACTTAAGAAAAGCTATTAAAATAAATAGCTTAAAATACAGCATGGGGGACCTTTAAGGGGAGAAGGCAGCTCGAGAGGAGTCTGGAGTTGGGCTTTAATGATCAGTGTAAATGGAATTTTGCTTGGATCAGAATTTCTGCTCTGAGTGGGTGAATAAAAACACGTCACCTCTAGGGATGATTGAACGGTTCGGGTTTTACTGAAAAAGTTTGGAATTCGGGAACCAGAACCGACCAAAATGCAATGGGACAGGAACTGGGCTTTAAAAGCCAGTGATTGGACCAGAACCATCAGTAAAAGCCAATTGAGGGGGCAGGAGGATGCTAGGAATGTGTTTGGAGTGACTAGGGAGGCCAATCAGTAGTGAATACGCCCCCCAGTATACAAGATAGCCCCGCCAAATCTCTAGCATTGTAATACAGGGATGTGGAAGAGAGTGGAAGCAGTTCTGTTACCCCTGCTTCAAAAGTGTCATTTAGCAATTATTAGTGTAAGGAAAGGGATATCTAGTGTAGTTAGGGTACTATTTTCCACTATAGTTAGATTCAAAAATCTAGTTTCTGTAGGGAAAGTGTTAAGTGTCAGGGTGACCATAGTGTAGTGTAGGGTGAACTGACTCGACTGCTATGGCAGGGTGACCAAACCCTTCCATGTCAGGGTGACCGCCATAGAAAAAAGATCTTTTGTATTAGCATTGCAGTAGAGCAGGATAGTGGCTTCGCTACTTTCACACCTGGCCGTTTTTGTTGGAGGCGTTTATTGGGCTTTTTTGTGGACGTCTTTGGAGGCAGGCATGACATCTGAACTTCTGTGTAGGGGTATATATACACACACAGATGTTTGTATATATACACATACACATATATAGGTGTGAAAGTAGCAGAACCCTATGCCTGCCCTAATGAAATTATTTGCAGGCATAGGGCTTCGCTCCTATCACACCTATATGAGTGTATGTGTATAAATACATATAAGTGTGTGTGTATATATACCCCTATACAGAAGTTCAGATGTCATGCCTGCCTCCAAAGACGCCCAAAAAATGCCCAAAAAAACGCCTGCAACAACACACCTGGGCGTTTGTGTTGCAGGCGTTTTTTTGGGCATTTTTTGGGCGTCTTTGGAGGCAGGCATAACATCTGAACTTCTGTGTAGGGGTATATATACACACACACATATATGTATTAATACACATACACGTATATAGGTGTGAAAGTAGCAAAACCCTATGCCTGCGCTAATGAAATTATTTGCAGGCATAGGGCTTCGCTCCCATCACACCTATATGAGTGTATGTGTATAAATACATATAAGTGTGTGTATATATATATACCCCTATACAGAAGTTCAGATGTTATGCCTGCCTCCAAAGACGCCCAAAAAATGCCCAAAAAAACGCCTGCAACAACACACCTGGGCGTTTGTGTTGCAGGCGTTTTTTTGTATTTATACACATACACACATACACACATATAGGTGTGATAGGAGCGGAGCCCTATGCCTGCAAATGATTTCATTAGTGCAGGCATAGGGTTCTGCTACTTTCACACCTATATATGTGTATGTGTATATATACATACGTGTGTGTATATATACCCCCTACACAGAAGTTCAGATGTCATGCCTGCCTCCAAAGACGTCCACAAAAAGCCCAATAAACGCCTGCAACAAAAACAGCCGGGTGTGAAAATAGCGGAGCCACTATCCTGCTCTACTGCAATTCTAATACAAACAATCTTTTTTTTCTGGTTCTGGACATGCTACAGAGCTGAAACTTCACAGGTACACTTTTTAGACCCCCCAGACACTAAATCCAAAGAAATCTAATTTTTTTTTCCACTAATTGGCTCTCTATCAAAAACAACAATTTTAAATAACTTTTCTTGTGTGATTAATAGTCCCTGGTGCGTGACCCAGAACCCTAGGCACCGAAGTTCGGGTCCCATTTATTTCAATGGGGTTCTGAAATCCGGGCCGAACTTTCGGGAAGTTCGGGTGTTCTGGTCGAACCGAAATTTTCAAAAGTTCGATCATCCCTAGTCACCTCTAGGGCAAATAGAAAACTAGCATTCCATTTGAAACACTAGCTTTCTTCTAAACTCAGCCCAAAACAAACTGGAAAAAATATATACATTTTTTTACGATGGACACTTAACTGGCTCTTGCAATATTTCTCAGTCCAATGAGGGTGATAAAACCATGCACAAAGTTGCAGCAAGAAACAGCCTTAGCTGCTCTTTCAAAAAGGAACTTAGGAAACAAGGAATGACTGTTGCTACCATTTTAAAAGGGCAGTAGGATGGTTTGGTAGAAGAGATTGAGTAGAAAACCTTCTCTTTTTTTTTTTCCAAGCTTTTTTTTTTATGCCTGCGTATTGTGTTCTCCCAGCCTAAAACTAAAAGCATCTGTAAGACGCAGAGAATGGAGTCAGTGCCAGGAGGATGTAACTTCAATGTGCATGCAGAAGAGTTACATCATCAGTTGACACCCAGTGGCCAAAGCAAGAAGTTGTCAGTGCGGAAAAAGTGACAGAAGAGATGGCAACAGAAAGTGTAGACCTGTCAGTGCTGAAGCAGAGTATGCTAGAAGGATAATGTATCCTCGGTTATATTGTTATTCGGATTCACAGAGACTATGAACACATAGAAGAGGTTCCATGCGTCATACGTGTTTATTACTCATTTGGATTCAAGTCAAATCCAAGTTTGCCTAATGACATATTGAATAGGGCAGTGTCATTCCTTACAAAACAAAAACAAACAAAAAAAAAAAAAAAACCTCACATTTAGGCAGGCTGATGGACACAGACTTTTACACTTTGATACACAAGGAATATAACAGATGAACAATTCAGGAAACCAGCACCAAAATATTTGGTGCATTTTCTATGTAAACCTAGTCTCTGTTGGTAGTAAAACACCCTTCCCACCCACAACATACAGGGGTATACGATGTACTATTAACACACACACACTATGGATTGAACTGGATGGACTGGTGTCTTTTTTCAACCTCACTAACTATGTAACTATGTAAACCGATGTGATTACTTTTGGAATAAATTATCAAAACTGAATTGGGATTTTATCAAAACACAACAGTGTGATGCCCTGATTTGCATAAAACTGTGTGGTTTAACCCTACATGTGAAGGATTTGTGCTAGATTTTCCCACGTTCAACAGGAGAACCTGGTTGCAGAAGTGCTCTGCACATAATTTTGGAATCAAACCCTATTAGTTAAATCAACCTCTGAAGGATATGTACTTTAATGCCTTTTATTCAAACAGCCAATATGAGTCTGCACCAGGATGGATTATCAGATAGTTGTCTATATTTTAGACCTAATATGTCTGATAATGGGCTCATCTATGGAATAAAATCAACTCCCAAGGATAGCGAACACCTACCATTCAGATGTCAAAAAGATGGTGTGGATATCTGCTCCTTTTATGACAGAATCTACTACTGTAAGTGGCCATTATACACCCTTTTCACTATCTCTTTAATAATCTAGACATAATCATCATGCTCTGTCAGATTTATCCAGATGTACAGTATTTATGGCCAAATGTATGGAAAATCATATTGCACAAGCTGTACTTTGTGTTGGAGTACATCAACTGTCAATAGAATAATTTCTTGTCTTTTTAATCTAATCCCTTATCTAATCCATCTCTTTGCAATATCTCCTGAATGGAGGTTCTCAAGATGGAAATACAATACAGTGCCAACTGAAGTCTGAAAGATGCAAGCTCCAAGGTTGTCCTTGTTTTAAGAATAGGTGAGTCATTGATCATGAATAATCTCACATGTGCTGTAATGTGTCAGGACATTTGATAAACACACACTTGATCCAGACCACTGATTCACAAAGTAGTAAAGTAAGATTCAGCCCTGGAGCCTTCACCTTTTAAAAGCATATCCGCAATGGCAGCTATCATTTTTCAATCCTGGCATGTTCTTTGTAAATTGGGTTTTGTAGAACTCCCAAACTTATTCTATATGTTGGCTTAATTTAACAAAAATTCAGTTTAAATGGCAGACCTTTAAAACCCATAATAAGAAGCAGTTAGAGGGTTAATCGATGCCTTAAGTAAAGCAGTAGATGATAAATATTTTAGAGGCAGCCATTCTACTCCGAGTTTGAAGTGTCATAAGCAATCTCTCTCAGAAATCAATATTCACACAGCACATCCTGGGGGAAAAGGGAAGTAGACATGCAGTGAAAGTTAATGTGAGCCATCAAATACATGTCTACCTTAATCCCTATTGCTGTTTTCTTGGCTTCTGCTTTTAGTCTTGCTGCTTTTAATACAGGCTTGTTTTTCTTGTAGTCTTGTCTTCCTAAAGTAGAAAAAGGATGAATTATTGATGGAGAAATGTATACTCGTAATTATTTTAGCATTATTGATTTTTGTATTTATTATTAAAAAAAAAAAACACAGTTAAAGTTTTGCTGCAGCAAAAAGATATACAAACTCAAGAGTACAGAATTCTAGACAAGTACGGTAAGAAAATGCAAATATTATAGTGTATTCCAGGACATTAAAGTGGTTCCATCAGGGAGCAATGCTCGGTGTCATCCAACAACATCATTGTGGGCGGGTCCCAAAATTTGAATTACTTTCTCGCCCTCATTTTAATTGGGCTAGAACATCCAGCTGCAAGATACCAGACTGGCACTTGCTACTTTCACCACAATTGTGAAGAGTGATTACATTTCACCTTTAATAAAATGTGTTCTGTGATGCGCCAATACCAAGTCATCAGTCACCAATTTGTGGTGTCAAAATGTGTGTATTAAAAATTAAAATATTGGGTAGAGGTTCTGCTCTAATTGTTGCCAATACCATAAGTGTACTAGTGGTAATATCAAATCTCAAACATGATTAGTGGATATAAAATACTGTAAAAATGGTACCTTATGTTGTACTAAAAACCTAAAAAATTCTTATAATAATGTGCAAATGATCACATTCCAGTGCAAATAATCACGTGCAAAATCACAATTCTGTGCAAACCATTATGTGCAAATTATCACAATCAGTGCAAATAATCACAAAAGCCAAAAAACAATCCTGCAAAAATCGCAGTAAAAGTGCTGGTGTAATGTTCTGGTACCTTTGGGTACCCTAATTACTCTTTCATAAGTATATGCGCCCCACCATTCTATTTTGGTAAGGTGCCGTTACAGATTGAACGAACCACAAATGGATTCAGCAGAAATAACCACTCAGATGACACAATTAAAACAGCAAGTACCTGCGTTAATACACGCACTTGCTGAATTAAAAGAAGACAATCAGGCTCTGTCGCAGCAGGTAATTAGACTGACACAACTTACCACTGCTCAGTCCCCTGAACCCAAAATAAATCCTCCTTTGGTATTTACAGGCGATCGCAAAAAATTTCGCGAATTTAAAAACGCATGTGAGTTACTTTTCTTGCTAAAACCCCGTACCTACCTTACTGATCACATTAAGGTTTGTACTATTATTTCTTACCTAACAGGCGATCCTCGGGCCTGGGCAGACTCTCTTTTTGAGAAAAGCGACCAGCTTCTCAACTCCTATGCCTTGTTCCTAGCAGAACTCACTAGCCTATATGATGATCCCAATAGGCAGAGTACTGCCGATCTTCAATTAAGATCCTTGAAACAAGGTGGGAGACCTGTAGAAGACTTTGTCGCAGAATTCAAGAGATGGACCCTTGATTCAGAATGGAATGATGCATCCCTGAAATCCCAATTTAGGCTTGGCCTATCAGAGGCCGTTAAAGACGAGCTCGCCCAAGCGGATCTGCCAAAAACCCTGGATGCATTGATACAACTCAGTATCACCATAGATAGAAGACTACGAGAAAGAAAGGCTGAGAAAATGGGAATGCCATTATCCAGTTCTTCTCGGATTTCGGCCGTTGACCCCGTTCCTATGGAGGTAGGAACCATACGCCCACCTCTATCAACTATGGAAAGAGCCAGAAGACGATCTGGTAATCTCTGCTTGTACTGTGCATCCCCGGATCACAAGATAAACGTCTGTCCCCTAGTCTACAAAAAGAAGGGTGAGTGTTCACATGTCCTCCTAGGGGGATTGACAACTTCAATCACTAACCCTTACCTTTCTGTTTGCTTAACATTACAGTGGGACCAGAACAGGATTACTACTAAGGCCATGATTGACACAGGATCTTGTGGAAATTATATTGACATACGTTTTGCTGCTTTAAATAAAGTTCCTATTATTTCTAAACTTAAACCTGTCTCAGTGAGTCTTATTAACAGTGTTCCTTTATCCTCTGGTCCGATCACTAATCAGACACAGGCACTCCTAGTCACTACTAACGGGTCTCATATGGAGACCACTACCTTCGATCTAATACCTTCACCCCACTTTCCCATTGTTTTGGGACTTCCCTGGTTGCACACACATCAACCAACCATAGATTGGAAGGAACATAGAAACATAGAATGTGTCGGCAGATAAAAACCATTTGGCCCATCTAGTCTGCCCAATATATCTGAATCCTATGAATAGTCCCTGGCCCTATCTTATATGAAGGATAGCCTTATGCCTATCCCATGCATGCTTAAACTCCTTCACTGTATTTGCAGCTACCACTTCTGCAGGAAGGTTATTCCATGCATCCACTACTCTCTCAGTAAAGTAATACTTCCTCATATTACTTTTAAACCTTTGCCCTCTAATTTAAAACTGTGTCCTCTTGTGGTAGTTTTTCTTCTTTTAAATATGCTCTCCTCCTTTACCGAGTTGATTCCCTTTATGTATTTAAAAGTTTCTATCATATCCCCTCTGTCTCTTCTTTCTTCCAAGCTATACATGTTAAGGTCCTTTATCCTTTCCTGGTAAGTTTTTTCCTGCAATCCATGTACTAGTTTAGTAGCTCTTCTCTGAACTCTCTCTAGAGTATCTATATCCTTCTGGAGATATGGCCTCCAGTACTGCGCACAATACTCCAAGTAAGGTCTCACCAGTGTTCTGTACAGCGGCATAAGCACTTCTCTCTTTCTACTGCTTATACCTCTCCCTATACATCCAAGCATTCTGCTGGCATTTCGTGCTGCTCTATTACATTGTCTTCCCACCTTTAAGTCTTCTGAAATAATTACTCCTAAATCCCTTTCCTCAGATACTGAGGTCAGGACTGTGTCAAATATTCTATATTCTGCCCTTGGGTTTTTACACCCCAGGTGCATTATCTTGCACTTATCCACATTAAATTTCAGTTGCCAGAGTTCTGACCATTCTTCTAGTTTTCCTAAATCCTTTTCCATTTGGCGTTTCCCTCCAGGAACATCAACCCTGTTACATATCTTTGTGTCATCAGCAAAAAGACAAACCTTACCATCGAGGCCTTTTGCAATATCACTTATAAAGATATTAAACAAAATTGGTCCCAGTACAGATCCCTGAGGTACCCCACTGGTAACATGACCTTGTTCTGAATGTTCTCCATTGACTACAACCCTCTGTTGTCTGTCACTCAGCCACTGCCTAATCCACTCAACAATATGGGAGTCCATGCTCAATGACTGCAGTTTATTGATAAGTCTTCTATGTGGGACAGTGTCAAAAGCCTTACTAAAATCTAGATATGCAATGTCTACTGCACCTCCACCGTCTATTATTTTAGTCACCCAGTCAAAAAAATCTATAAGATTTGTTTGACATGATCTCCCTGAAGTAAACCCATGTTGTTTTTCATCTTGCAATCCATGGGATTTAAGATGTTCCACAATCCTATCCTTTAATAGGGTTTCCATTAATTTGCCTACTATTGATGTCAGACTCACTGGTCTATAGTTGCTCGATTCCTCCCTACTACCTTTCTTGTGAATGGGCACGACATTTGCCAATTTCCAATCTTCCGGGACGACTCCTGTTACTAATGATTGGTTAAATAGATCTGTTAATGGTTTTGCCAGCTCACCACTAAGCTCTTTTAATAATCTTGGGTGTATCTCATCAGGACCCTGTGACTTATTTGTCTTCACTTTAGACAGCAATCTTAGAATGTCTTCCTCTGTAAAGACACATGCATCAAATGATTCATTAGTCATCCTTTCAAGTGGAACGGACCCTGACTTTCCTCTCTTGCTATTGCGAGGGTACGTGTAACCTCCCGTCTTTCGGGAAGATCCTGTCTGTGGTGACAGATGAGATTGCACCACTATGTTATCAGGATCTATGATTGTAGCATTGATCTACTCCCAAATAGCAAATTGCAGTTCGGTCATGTTTATCCTCTTTCACAGGATGAACTTTCCCATCTCAAAGACTATTTGGATGAGAATTTGGAAAAAGGTTTTATTAGACCTTCCACTTCTTCCACAGCAGCAGGACTCTTTTTTGTCCGCAATAAGGACTCAAGTCTCAGGCCTATCATCGACTATAGGCAATTGAATGCTATTACAATAAAAGATCGCTATCCTCTACCGCTTATCCCTGAGCTCATTGAGCAGGTGCGTGGAGCTACCTATTTTTCAAAATTGGACCTGAAAGGAGCATACAATCTCATTCGAATCCGTGATGGACACGAGTGGAAGACTGCATTCAGAACCAGATAGGGATTGTTCGAATATCTTGTAATGCCATTCGGGCTATGCAACGCCCCTGCAGTTTTTCAACGATTTATAAACGATATTTTCAGAGACTTACTAGATGTCTGTGTTGTGGTATATCTGGACGATATACTTATATATTCACGATCCCTGTCTGAACACATAAGACATGTAAGACTAGTATTATCGAGATTGCTTGCACACAACCTTTATGTGAAACTGAAAAAATGCTTGTTTCATAAAGAAGAGGTACTGTTTCTAGGCTACATCATATCCAAAACAGGAATCGAGATGGACATGAGTAAGATATCCTGCATTCAGGATTGGCCTACACCAACCACACACAAGGCGCTACAGCGATTCCTTGGATTTTCAAATTTCTACAGGAAGTTCATTAGAAACTTCTCTGCCATTGTGAGACCCCTCACACAGCTCACTAGCATTAAAAAAACATTCAAATGGTCAGATGAAGCAAATAAAGCTTTTCACCTGTTAAAGACAAGGTTTACTTCTGCTCCCATACTACGCCATCCAGACCCATCCCTCCAATACATTCTGGAAGTAGATGCGTCAAACATGGCAGTAGGAGCAATACTCTCCCAACGACCAACTCACACTTCACCACTTCATCCAGTCGCCTTTTTTTCTAAATCCCTAAGCAGTCCAGAGATAAATTACCCCGTGGGTGAAAAGGAACTGCTTGCTATAAAATTGGCTCTGGAGAATTGGCGACATCTACTCGAAGGCACCCGATTACCAATACTTATATACACGGACCATAAAAATCTCCAATATCTTCAGACTAACAAAACTCTCTCGCACCGACAGGTACGATGGTCACTATTCTTTCTAAGGTTTAACTTCCTAGTGACCTACACACCTGCAGATAAGAACAAAAAGGCGGATGCACGGTCACGACTAGCTGAAGAAAACTGCTTCGAAATCCCTTCCGTTCCTATAATACCTCACAAACGCATTATTGGAGTTGTCCGTTCCTTGAAGGAAGAGGTTTTGCATGGTATAAGTTTGGATTCACCCCCACCACAACTAAATACTGATGCAGAAGGCTTCCTCTACTACAACAACAAACTTTACATACCACCTACCATACGCACCAAGATCTTGGAATTATCGCATGATGTGCCTATGGCAGGACATATGGGTATGACAAAGACTCTTAATCTGATTACCAGGCAATTCTGGTGGCCTGACATGAAAACATCTATACAAAAATTCGTCTCTTCATGCAATGTCTGTGCCAGGTCCAAAATTGACACTACGAGACCATCCGGTCTACTATGCAGTCTACCAATACCCCAAACTCCATGGGAAGTTGTGTCCTTGGACTTTATAGTGGAATTGCCTCCTTCCAAAGGATTTAATACCATCTTAGTGTCAGTGGACCATCTGACAAAAATGGCACATTTCATTGCTATTCGCAGACAACCTTCGTCCAAACAAACGGCAGAACTCCTGATGAAACATGTCTTTAAGTTACATGGTATCCCAAAAACTCTTCTGTCTGACCGTGGATCACAATTTATTTCCAAGTTCTGGCAAGAACTATGTCACATACTACGGATCGAGCGGAAGCTCACTTCTCCTTACCATCCGCAGACCAACGGACAGACTGAAAGAGTCGACCAATGCATCGAGCAATATTTACGTTGTTACACTTCTTACCAACAGGATGATTGGGTGGATCTTCTCCCTCTGGCAGAATTTGCCTACAACAACGCAACCCACAGTACGACCAAGCAGAGTCCGTTCTACTTGAACTATGGGTTTCATCCCTCTATTCTTCCACCACGCATCCTTCCTTCAAATAACCCAGTAGCTTCAGACTATCTTACCCAAATAAAGGACTCTCTGGGTTTGCTTAATACTACCATTGCACACGCTCATAGTCAACAAAAGAAGTACTATGATCTTCGCAGAAGACCTTCTCCTCAGTACGCTATCGGGGACCTCGTTTGGCTCTCAACAAAAAATTTAAGACTGAAAATCCCTAGCAAAAAGCTTGGACCTCTGTTCTTGGGACCTTTCCCAATCAAGAAACTTATTGGAAAAGCTGCAGTACAGCTTACATTGCCAATAGACCTCAAAATACATCCCATTTTCCATGTGTCGCTACTGAAGCCCCATGTTCCTGACCAAGGAATAAGGCCTACTATCCCACCTCCTCCTCCTGTACAAGTTGAAGGTGGAGAAGAATATGAGATAAAAGAGATTCTGGATTCTCGTATCCACAGAGGAAGACTTCAGTACTTGGTTCGATGGAAGAACTATGGACCCCAAGACGTCACCTGGCTAAACACCTCTGACATACATGCCTCTAGATTAATCCGCAATTTTCATGCGAAGTACCCAGACAAACCAGCTCCAGAGGCCTTCAGGAGCCGGCCTTAAGGGGGGGGTACTGTAATGTTCTGGTACCTTTGGGTACCCTAATTACTCTTTCATAAGTATATGCGCCCCACCATTCTCTTTTGGTAAGGTGCGCATACACCTTTAAGACTGATGCTGTCATCACTGAGCGCCGGACTGGATGGCTATTTAGATCGCCGGCTCTCACTCACATGTGTTCGTTCAAACTGCTTTGTGCCTTGATGCTAACCTGTCTTGAAGCTCTCATGCTTGCAAGCATACCTCGCTGTCGGAACCACGCTGCGCTGATCCCTGTATCCCGCTACCGGATCATCCGCTCTTGCCGAACCTCTCCTCTGCTACATTGCTATTAGTGATAAGTACCCCACAGGGGAAACCTCTATAACTTTCATACTAAAGCTTACACTATCTAGCTCTGCATACTAAGGACTATTACTACATCTGCATTATCTAAGATTGCTAGCTCTTGAGCCTACTACCACCTGTTCTTGCACTGGGTTGATCTCTCTTGTATGTCCACCTGCTACTCTGTCATCTGCTACCATACATGATTGCTAAACCTATCTGCATCCCATCTGCTACTATCTTACTTTCAAGAACATTTCCTTTCAAGTGTCTGTCATCTACCATCTCTACCCAACCTGTCTCTTCAGCCTATCATCACTGTGTTACTATATACATAAGTCACTCTAGGAAACATCTTATTGAGTGTGTGTATTTACTTGCTGAATTGAGATCATCCACACATGAGTCATTGAGAGTTGGGAATGGTGTCTCAGCGTTTCTCTACATGACTACTGAAGTGGAATATTTCTGCAGCTGAAAATCCACATCATACATAAAACGCAGGAGCGTTACAGCTGGTGCTAAATGTCCAAAAAAGAGAATATGTGTGTCCATAAAAATCCCTTTCAAATATGTGGTTCCCTTAATGTCGTTGCTGGACTTGCTGAACCTTATAGTGCCATCCGTGGGGTGACATGTGACTCAACATAATAAAAAAAATCAGTGTCTCAACATGCAATGGAATAATGGTCAAACATTCCCATAGGCACACTCCTAAACCTTGTGGACAGCCTTCCCAGAAGAGTTGAAGCTGATAGCTGCAAAGGGTGGGCCAACTCATTGCTGAACCCTACAGACTAAGACCAGGATGTCATTAAGGTTCATGTGCGTGTAAAGGCCGATGTCCCAATACTTTTGACAACATAGCTTGTCTTCAGGTCACATTTGTTATTCGGGAGATACATAGGTGCAGCGCTTTGATAACTCATTACACTTCAGCACAGAAACACACTTTTGTTTAAAAAAAAAAAAAAAAAAGTAAGCGTATGAAATATAGAGCACTCAAAAGAGAGTTCTGCCTTCTAGAATCTGGCAAATACTGTCAAGTCCAACCATCCAAGTTCATGGTCAGGTTTATATGATTAACCACATGAAATCTGCTTACTGACGACTACATTCATTACTTTATTACATTTTTTTTGCAAAATTGCCAGCTCCCCCCCCCCCCACTTACATTTAGTAGAATTTCATTCAGCATAAACCACAAAACAAACGCTATGGAGATCGAGTTCCGTTCGTAACGTCACTTCCGGGTATAGGGCTCCTCCTACGCGTTATGTCACGAGGTAGGGTCAATAGCGACAGTAGGTCAACAACATCAATTGGCGGGTCTGTGCGGGAGAACAGCAGACCAAACAGAAATAAACAAAACCGCCAATCACGTTTAACTTCCGTAAAACTAAGAGGGGTATATGCTAATGCCAGGAGCCTAGCTAATAAGATGGATGAGTTGGACATGTTAGTACATGAGGAGGACATAGACCTTGTGGGAATAACGGAGACTTGGTTCGACCCCTCACATGACTGGCTGGCCAATATCCAAGGGTATTCGGTGTACCGGAAGGACAGGGTTGGTAAAAGAGGGGGAGGGGTATGTCTCTATGTCAAGAACAATATAAAGGTGCTAGAAAGGAGTGACATTACGGATGGGATGAGCATGGATTTAGAATCTGTGTGGGTTGAACTCGATAGGGAAGAAGATAAGGGAAAAGTAGTTGTGGGGGTTTGCTATAGGCCACCTAACCAAGGGGAGGAGGTAGAGCTGGAATTTTTAGCACTAATAGGTAAAGCGGCAAAACTAGGATCAGTCATCATATTGGGGGACTTCAATTATCCCGACATTGACTGGGAAGAGGGGACTGCACACTCGCATAAGGCCCGGCTATTCACGGAAACCTTACAGGATAACTACATGTCGCAGTTGGTGGATTCCCCTACTAGAGAGAATGCTATCCTGGATCTATTGATCACTAATGACCCAGACATAATCTCGGAGGTAGGAGTCCAGGACAACCTGGGCTCTAGCGATCACAGGATGATCACATTTAGTATAAATAACAATATAAAAAGGCAAGTGGGGAACATAAGAACCCTAAACTTCAGAAGGGCAGACTTTCCAAAATTGTACTCATTGATGGAAAGGGTAAACTGGGACCAAACCCTGGGATCACTGACCACAGAGGAAAAATGGGAATGCTTTAGAACAATATTAAGCAAAGGCATCTTGCAGTGCATTCCTATGGGGAATAAATTTAGAAGAGACAAAGCCAAACCTGGCTGGCTAAACCGTAGCGTTAAAAAACTTATTAGGGGAAAAAAATTGGCCTTCAAGAAATATAAATCAGAGGGCACCGTATCGGCCTTCCAGCAATACAAGGAGGAAAATAAGAAGTGTAAACACGAAATCAAGATGGCTAAAATCAACTTTGAGAGACAAATAGCGGAGGATAGTAAAAAAAACCCAAAGAAATTCTTTAAATATATCAACAGCAAAAAAACTAGGGCAGAGCATATTGCACACAATTAGCGATGATGGGAGGATGGTTACAGAGGACACTGAAAAAGCAACCGTGCTGAATTCTTTTTTCTCGTCAGTCTTTACGCAGGAAAAGGAAGGGTACACTGACCATGACTGTATGGTTAGTAGTAATACACAGGACTTGCCACTATGGCTAACAGAGGGGGAAATCAGGGAAAGACTGGATAAACTTAACACAAAAAAATCACCAGGCCCGGATGGCGTACATCCGAGAGTGCTCAAGGAACTCAGTATGGTTATATCTAGACCACTGTTCCTGATCTTTGCTGACAGTATTAGGACAGGAGATGTACCAGGGGATTGGAGGAAGGCTAACGTGATTCCGATATTCAAAAAGGGCCAGAGACATATCCCGGGAAATTATAGGCCTGTCAGTCTGACATCAATAATATGTAAACTTTTGGAGGGGATGATAAGGGACTATATCGTAGAGTATGCTAAAGACAACAACATCATCAGTAGTAACCAGCACGGGTTTACAAATGGGCGATCTTGTCAAACCAATCTCTTAGCATTCTACGAGGAAGTGAGCTGTGAGCTAGATAGGGGGAGACCAGTGGATGTGGTGTACTTGGATTTCGCTAAGGCGTTTGATACAGTTCCCCACAAGCGCTTAATTTATAAAATAAGGTCTGCAGGTATCGACAGCAGGGTTTGCTCTTGGATACGGAATTGGCTAAAAGGCCGTGTCCAAAGGGTAGTAATAAACAGCGCATACTCAGACTGGTCTGAGGTAGTAAGCGGGGTGCCCCAGGGCTCAGTCCTGGGACCAACCTTGTTCAATTTATTCATAAACAGCATTGAGGACGGGATCAGTAGTTCGTTATCAGTTTTTGCAGATGACACAAAATTGGCCAGGGCAATAACTGCACAGCATGAAGCAGATATCCTACAGAATGACCTGGACAAAATTACGGAGTGGGCAACGCCATGGCAAATGAGGTTTAATGTGGAGAAGTGTAAGGTTTTGCACTTGGGGACCAAAAACATAAAAACACAATACACGTTAGGAGGGGAACCCTTGGGGGAATCAAAAATGGAGAAGGATCTGGGAGTCTTAGTTGATGATAGATTAGGCAACAGCATGCAATGCCAAGCGGCAGCTTCCAAAGCCAACAGAATATTAGCATGCATAAAGAAAGGGATGTATTCCAGAGATAAGACTATAATCCTTCCACTTTATAAAACTCTGGTCCGACCGCATCTGGAGTATTCTGTCCAGTTCTGGTCGCCAGTCCTCAGGAGGGATGTGTTGGAGCTGGAGAAAGTCCAGAGAAGGGCAACTAAACTGATTAGGGGGTTGGAGGACCTTACCTATGAAGAGCGGCTGCAATCGCTCGATTTATTTTCCCTGGAGAAAAGACGTCTGAGAGGGGACATGATAGCAATTTATAAATATCTTAATGGGGATCTCAGCTTAGAAGAAAAGCTGTTCATTCGAAGGAATTGCATGAGGACTCGAGGACATACAATGCGATTAGAGGAGAAGCGTTTTAACCTCAGGCAACGTGGGGGGTTCTTTACTGTTAGGGCTACAAGATTGTGGAATTGTCTACCACAAGAGGTGGTTTCTGCGGGTAGTATGGTGACTTTCAAAAGACTCTTAGACTTACATCTCAAGGATCAGGAGATTGAGGGCTATGTTAGATGATTACAGTCACACACACCTACACAGGTTGAACTGGATGGACTATTGTCTTTATTCAACCTCACCTACTATGGAACTATGTAACTATGAGGTCACGTGACTTCCTCAGGGAGACATTGCACTTTGATTCACTTATCTAAATCAAGCACCATTCCCAACTACAAAGCACATTTTCAACACTTTAGCACTCAGCACTTTTTTCAAAACAAGTATTTATTATTGACACACACTCATCATCATTTAATACACTCATCGATTAACTCTAGAGAAATATAAACATCCAGCCCCTGAAGCGCGCCACTACCCCCATTACAATATTCTTCAAACTGTGTAGTATCAGTATCAGTGGTGCAGCGCCAGGGAGTCTCTAATAACTCTAGACAGCGCAGGAATCACACACACCCCTAAGCTTATTACATATTTTTGGTAAAAAAAATAAATAAATAAATAAATCGCAGCAGTAAACAAAATTGGCTTAAAATGTTAAAAGATTTTGATTTTTACATTTTTTTTGAGAATGTCCTATAGCAGAATGTGAAAAATATTGGTTTTTTTTTTTCCCAAAATTGTTGCTCTTTGTTTATATCGCAAAAAATAAAAAATAAATTGCACAGGTGATTAAAAACCACCAAAAGAAAGCTCTATTTGTGGGAAAAAAAGGACGTAAATTTCATTTGGGTACAGCATCGCACGACTGCGCAATTGTCCGTTAAAATAACGCAATGCCGAATCGCAAAATAGGGCCTGGTCATTAAGGGGGCAAATCCTTTCAGTCTTAAGTGGTTAAAGTAGTTGTGTGAGAATGGTGGATATTGCTTTGATTAAAAATTACTTTTTCGGTTTGCATTTTCCAGCACAAAATCACTACCAAATGTGCATAGTCTGCTATTTGGAAAACAAAAAATCATTGCAAGTAACAAAACCCTAAGTGTGAATTGTAGTAAACATGGCACCCAAAGAGAATCCATCAGGAAAGAAAACTCTCATCAAATACTGCCCTATGCAAGCAAAAACAATTGCTAAACAGACACCACACATTTCATTATTCCATTTCAGCTGCATCATCTTACTGGAAGGGGTCAAACCCATCTAATTAAAAACTCCAATATTCATTAGTGAATAATTAGAAGTGGGAAAAGTAAAGCGTATCTATGGTCGATGCAAAATCATGTATTCAATTCTACATTGTATTTCATTTCTAGCCTATTCCTATTAATTTGAATGATCTCCAAGTTTGTAAACGTACATTGTAAAGGACCCCACACATTTACTTGAACTCATTGACACTTATTTACTAGGTCTTTTGAGTGGGCACTGTTGTGTCACACATTTCACACAGGCGGTGAGAGAAGTTTCAGGAAGTCAGTACAGAAATGAATTCATGCAGACAGCAAGGTACCATGGGATATGTAGTACTTGGAAATTAAAAGAAAGCTAGCGAGAAGAAGCTCCAAAGCACGCAGGGAATCCAGGAAGTTGTACAAAGACAACCAGCAGACAGGCATAACTCACAACATGAAAGGAGATTTTTTTGTTCAAGTAAGTTTATATTGCATAGTCAAATATAACTATTGTTTGTATTGCCATTACAATGCTGATGTTATAAAACTTAAGTGTATGCTGTGACTATAGAATTTATTAAGGATAATAGGACTGCAAAGTTTGAGAACAAGGTAGGTTAATATATTACATCACAGTCTTTGTTGAACAAAATTACTACAGTTGTCTACATGCACTCCAGCAACTGTTCTGACGTATTAAAGGATTTGAGAATATTTAAAATGTGTGCATATTCACTTTATCTACAGATGTGAAAAAAAATGTTTACCCATTTTATCTGCACATGATTGGGTAACTAATGTTAATGTTTACACAATTTATTCAAATCCTTTAGAATCAGCATCAATTTCTCAGGGCAGGTTTCTTGATATTAATAAAGGCTCCAGTTTTAAAATGATTGAAAAAATTACTTTTGAAATGGCTTTAACATGGTAGACCTTTTCTGAGATTTTAGCGATTGGATTTACATACAGTACACAAAAATTTCAGGATACACATGCCTCTGGTACTGAGAAAATGGATTTTTGTAAAATCTTACCGTAAAGTCCTTTTCTCTTAAGCTCATTGACAGACGTAGTCCTCGTTGATTAATAACAACTCGGGTTATACTGCCCTCTACAGGAGTAGGACTAGACAGGAAAGAAAACATTCTGGCCACACCTTAGGGGCAGTCCCAGAGGGTATATCCTCTCTCTCTCTGCTACAGCAAATCAGTTATGTCACAAAGCAGTGTTTAGAGAATTTAACCCAACCCAACTCAAAAACAGAGGGGCGGGTACTACGTCTGTCAATGAGCTTAAGAGAAAATTATTTTACGGTAAGATTTTACAAAAATCCATTTTTCTCTGTCGCTCATTGACAAACGTAGTCCTCGTTGATTAATAACAACTCGGGACGTCCCAAAGCAGTACCACAAATGAGGGGTGGGAAAATGGAAATCAAAATCCAATCTAGAAGGCCCAACCGGTGCCAACTAGAAGTTTTAAAGGCTCATCAATCACACGATGAGACTCAACTGAAATTCCAACGGAAAAAAACCCTTGAGGTAGACCACCGGTCTCCTCAAATTGCGGCCTGCAAAACCTTGCGGCCAAATGAGGCATCCGTCGATGCCATCACATCAACTTTATAAAATTTCGTAAAGGTATGTACCGACGACCAGGTGGCCGCCTTGCACACCTGGACCACTGACGCCTGATGGCGGTAGGCCCAGGAAGTACTGAGTGCTCGAGTGGAGTGCGCCTTAACAGGGAACGGAGGATTCCGACCCTTAATAGAATAAGCCTGTACCACCGTCTGTCTAATCCATTTGGAGATAGTCGCGGCAGATGCAGGCAACCCCTTTCTGGGGCCATCCGTGATCACAAAAAGTGAATCCGTCTCACGGAATGATTCCGTAGCCTTCAGGTATACCCTGATTGCCCGAACCACATCCAAGGAATGCAACGCATATTCCCGAAGATGATTGGGCTGAGGACACAAGGAAGGTAGCACAATATCTTCATTCAGATGAAAGTCTGAAACCACCTTAGGAAGAAAGGATGGCTTTGGATGAAGAACTACCTTATCCCTATGAACCACTAGATATGGGGAATGGCATGATAATGCAGTCAGTTCTGACACCCTGCGTGCAGAAGTGATAGCCACCAAGAAGGCCACCTTCTGGGATAATGTAAGCAAGGGAATCTCACTGATATTTTCAAAGGGAGGTTTCTGCAGAACCGACAAAACCAAATTAAGATCCCAAGGTGGTAAGGGCGCGCGGACTGGCGGAGCCAAGTGCCGCACCCCCTGGATGAAATTACGCACTAAGGAATGAGTAGCCAAAGGCTTCTGAAAGAAGATTGCTAATGCTGAAACCTGACCCTTGATGGTGCTCAAGGATAGTTTCTGCTCAACCCCCTTTTGCAGAAAAGCCAAGATTCGGGTCACCTAATAGGTACGTGGGGGGAAATCCCAAAGATTCACACCACGCAATATAAGTCTTCCATGTGCGATAATAGACTTTGCTGGAAGTCGCTTTCCTTGCTTTAATTAGAGTAGGAATAACTGAAGCTGACAACCCTCTGCCCTTCAGTACCTGGGTCTCAATGGCCAGGCCATTAAAACCAGCGACTGTAAAGCACGATGGAAGATCGGTCCTTGAGACCGCAGATCCTCCCTGAGAGGAGGTCTCCAAGGAGCGTTCGCGACTAGCATGTCCAAGTCGGCCTGACCGGCCTGATGAGGCTAGCCTAGAATTTCCAGGATAACTGGAGTTCCCTCCATCTCTATCCTGCGGAGAAATCTCAGCAGCAACTTGAGAGGGGGGAAGACGTATAGTAGCTGATACTGCCTTTATAGGCCGTTCAGCGCGTCTGCTGCGTCCGCTAGAGGATCGCGGGCGCGCGTTACCAACCTCCGCGCCTTCCTGTTGAGCCGATATGCCAACAGATCCACCTCCGGGATGCTCTGATGAAGACACAGATGGTGAAATCCTTGGTGATCGACCTAAGTCATCACCCTGATATTGTCTGACTGGATCCGAACCAGGCTGCCCTAGAGCTGCTTGGTCCAGGCAATCCGACAAAGTCTGATCGCTCTCTGTTCCCACACATTTATCAGAAACTTGATTCTTATCAGGAGTGATGATTTCTCCTGGTTGAGCATTAGAGACCGAAGTCACCAGACTAGAGGCTCCTTGGTCTGTTTGCTCAACCGGATCCGATTCCTGTAGGGAACTGAGACTAATCTTTGGAAAAGATAAAGAAAATGATCTGTTCAGGGAACGGGAACTACCGCTCCCTGTAGCACCTAAATGTTGGAAGGGAAGAATCGCACCGGTAGCAGTGATCGATACTCGATCTTGTGTCCTGATCGTATGATCTCCTGAACCCCTTAGTCCGAGATTCAGGAAGGCTCTAGCTCTGAATGCTGGTGAAGACATCCCCCCACCCTCAAGCCGGGTGGGGGCGCACCTTCAGGCTGTATTAGCCTTAACTTCAGGTTTGGCTGAGTCGGCCTTTTGTTTGCCCGACCAGCGCCTCTTGAACCCTCCTAGAGGGGCTTTGCCTTTCCCGCTCGCCCCAGCGGAGCGAACGAACCCTTTATGAGCGGCAAAGAAAGGTCCACGCTTGTTACGAGGTCCTTTAGCTTTAGCAGCCTGCGGCAGAAAAGTGCTCTTGCCCCCAGTGACATCCTTAATGATCTCATATAGGGTGGCCCCAAATAGGCGATTCCCCTGAAAGGGGAGATTCGCCAAGGCTTTTTTGGAACCTAGATCCGCCGACCAGCATTTTAACCACAGCACACGTCTGAGGATTACCGCTGACATCGATGCATGCCCTAACAAGGGGGTGGCATCCAGGGCTGCGTCACAGACGAACTGCAGTCCTTGTATAATTTGTTCCATCAAATCAGATGCTGCCTGGGGGATACCTTTCCCCTTTAGGTCATGGCGTACCAATCTTGCCCATTCCGTTAATGTCTGTGAAACTAAACCAATGACAATCACTGGTCTAAAGGCTGACCCTATCAGGGAAAAAATAGTGCGGGACTCCGCTTCCATCTTCCGATCCACCGGATCCTTAAAGGACGGAGCGTCCTCCAATGGGATAACAGTGGCTTTATTCAGTCTGGAAATAGGTGGATCCACCACTGGTGGTACTATCCATTTCTTAATGAGGGATTCCTCAAACGGATAGCGTCTAGCAATGCGCTTGGAAACAGTAAAGGTACGTTTTGAATGATCCCATTCCTCTTTAATTTTATTACCAAAACATTTGGGTAAGGGAAAAACCTTCGCCGTCTTGGTAGGTTTACTAGTACCAAAAGGGAATTTCCATCTCGGTTGCCTCTGCCGGTAAAACCTCAAGTCTTAAGGTTTCCCGGACCGCCACAACTAGTGCGTCCACCAATGCTTCTTCTTGTGCTATGGCGGAGGCAGGAACATCCTCCTCACTGTCTGAGGGAACTTTACCTGAGACAACAGCCCCTGCAGAGGGACCTGCAGCTGCAATGACCATCTCAGAATCTGAATCTGAAGTATCAGATGAAATAGGGGTAGGCGGGGGTCGCTTTCTTGACCCCCATCCCTGACAGGCCATCTCCACCCGAGACACCAAAGACTCCAAAACTGCTGTGAATGCATCAATACTCTGTGAACTGGAGGGTCCTGCGGCCACCTCGAGGGGATCAGGTGGGGGTACCTGTGTGGCAGGGTCCATGATTATTCCAGACACTTGCCGGAAAAAATTAATTTGCCAAAAAAAATAAAACTTTTTTTTTTTTTTCTTTAGACCCCCAGCGCCACAGCGCCCCTCAGTGTTTACCTGCTTAGGGACCCCTACAGAGAGAGAGAGAGACCCCAAGGCTCACCACTTGATGCTCAGAAGTTTCAGTACAACCTGTTCCAGCACTGTCTATTACAGACAGGAAGTCTTTGGCTGGCTTTCCCGGGTAAAAGGAGGCGGCTCCGCCCCTTTGCACGCCTTCCAACGCCTCCCCCTAGCTCCTCGAGGTGTTTGGTCACCTCAAACATGGCCGCCCCCATGCTGGAGACACGAGGCTACGCCGGGTAAAAGGAGGCGGCTCCGCCCCTTTACACGCCTTCCGGCGCCTCCCCATAGCTCCTCGAGGTGTTTGGTCACCTCAAACATGGCCGCCCCCATGCTGGAGACACGAGGCTACGCCAATATGGCGGCCTCGTGCGATCTGCAAGACAATGGCGGCGGCCTGTGTGGGATAGCGGCGGCTAGCAGCGGCCTGCGGGATGTCTATATTCGGCCTGGCGGCCTGCGGGAGTGTCTCGGCCCCACAACCTTCACCCTGAATGGTGATAAGCCTGGCCGGCGGTACAGGACCCTGGCGGGCCGCATGCGGTCCGTGGGCCGTCGGGAGGCAGCCCTCTGTCCTTCCGAAGTGACCGTTTGCATGAGGAATGGCAATCTGGACTGCAGTGACTCAGGCATAGGCATCACCTATGTACACCTCTGACAGGTAGGATACCTTTACTTCAATAGTAATGCCCCTTATAGTACTGCCACTGACTTCAGTCACCCTTACAGTTTTGCAATGACCTTAGATAGTCAGCTCCCAAACCAAGCCTCCTGGTTTCTGTTCACAAAAAATCACACTCAAATTGGGGGATCTGTGACCTGTTATAGGATAGAGGGGAGACCCATCCTACCATTCCAGAGAGGGGCCCGCGTCCACCACAAACCCAACAGGGGGGGGGGAGGGGGAACATACTACTCACCATACCGGAACCAGGCGGGCGCCCACTCCTGACAGAACCCCTCTCCACCGAGGTGGGGGGGCTGTCGACCAATACGGACGCCGTGACTCTGTTGGTCATTGGCGTCCAGGCGAGACGTTAAACTCGCAGGGTCAGTCCCCGTCCAGTGGGACTATGTCGCGGCCGACCCAGCGCGGAGCTATGGCCTGCACGCGCTCGTAGGCTGAACTGGGGTGACCACTGGATCTCAACATCCAGCCCGTCGCCCAGTTACAGCTTGCTTGCTTGAAGATCTCCAGGAACTGGAAAAAAAGCGGTCTAAAAAAAATCTAAGAAAAATTCCTGCCAGGACTGAAGATCCTAGCAAGGCATCTAGGTCCTTACTCCTAACTAGACAGAAAAAAACTGATTTGCTGTAGCAGAGAGAGAGAGAGGATATACCCTCTGGGACTGCCCCTAAGGTGTGGCCAGAATGTTTTCTTTCCTGTCTAGTCCTACTCCTGTAGAGGGCAGTATAACCCGAGTTGTTATTAATCAACGAGGACTACGTCTGTCAATGAGCGACAGAGAAAAATAAATTTGCTTATCCTGGAGTTCAGCTTACAAACCATTTTACGCTAAACTACAGGAAGCAGATTCCTCATTTGGAAAATACATTACCCTTTATGACAGCTTGGAACAGGGACTTAAGATTTTAGCTCACTCCCGAGGACTAGCACAAGGCTTTCCTCGTTACTCACAAATACTCCATTTCGAGATACGCTCAAGAAATAAATTATTAACTCCTCATGACATGGTACTGGGACCTGGTTTCCATCCATCGTTTCTTTCCTTCCTCCCGGATGCCTGGTGGGGAGCTACCAGAGGTAATTCTCTTCATGGCTGGTTTGAATGTGCCAAAATTTGTCCCCTTTGGCAATCCATTTTCACCATTCATAACGATTTATATGGTGACTCCCTCTTGCCGGTCCAAAGACCACATTACTTTCTATACTCCCTGGGTCAGTCGCACAACATAAATCTCAGCTCTTATGACACTTTTTATAGGGATGCACGATCCGACTTTTTTGGTCCCGATCCCGATCTTTTGCTTTGTGAAATCGCTGATCCCGAGTCCGATCCGGAAGTACTGTTTTGTGAGCTTATAACAAAATAATACTTCCGGATCGGTATCGATAGATACCTATAACAATTGTGCATTTAAGAGGTTAAACTTCCCTCCTCCGGCAGATGGAACGAAAAGATACATTGTATTCATTGTGTTTACTTAACTGGGAGACTGACAGGCATTTGCAGGAGGCTTTTTTTTTTCCTTTGACAGCTGTTCTCTGCTCCCTCATAGCTATGTAAAGAGCAAAACCGGATCGGCCCCTGGATCTGTTAATTTTACCGATCCCCGGATTCAGCTATTATAGCCATATAGGCGCCGATATCCCATCCTAATATCGGATCGGTGCATCCCTACTTTTTTAGCCAGTAGACAGCTGATCTACCAATAATGGAAGCCAACAGATACTCCTCCTGTGGCGAAATGGGTTACCATTGTACATGATATTAGGAGGATAGAGGAATTGCTGGCCTTCGATATGGACACCTACTCTTAGTTTTTCTCTCTGTGGACAATGTGGATCCTTTATTCTGATTCAGATGGCCTTAAAAATAGGTTGTAACTCTTTAGTTTAACCTACCTCCGCTTTCTTTTCCCTCCTTTTTGTCATCCCATTTCTACAAGGCATGATGGGACTATGACGCTTTCACCACTACATATTGCTCAGGTATGGACCATTCCATTCTCTCTTACCTTCCCTCATCTTTTTTCCTTTCTCACTCTATTCACACTTACCAACACACAACCCATACAGTGTCAATTAGGACTCTCTCATATACTTGGTATAACAACAATGCATTACCTTATTTTTTGCAGTTCGGTCTTCAGTGACACTCACTCACTAATGATCAGTGATTGACCTACTTTTCCACCCTTTGTACCTACTGAATGACTGTACTTATTTTGACATTTGCCTCAGTTATGCAGTAATAACTGTCTGTATGTGCCATCTTTTTTCCTTCTTGTAAATTGAATATATTTTTCTTATTAATGTTTTTTTTTAAACATTAAACTACAGAAAGCAGAATATACAGGTATATGTGAATTATTAGAAAATAAAAGTCACACACAACCACACAGAGATTGAACTTGTTTTTTTTTTTTTCAACCCTATAAACTATGTAACTACAGTACATGCCAAATTTGACACCAACACAGCTCTGGGAAAGTCTTTTAGCCATACCTGGTGGTAATGTCTAAAAAATTCTGAGATATTAAAAGAAAAGGGGTTTTTATTACATAAAAAAAAAAACAATACTCTCCATTACGGTGTCTGTTAATTCCACCAGACAGCAAGCAGCTTTAAAAATAAATAAATACATGCATGCTCAAATCAAGCAATATCATTTTGGACCACCAGAATATACAGTATGGCATTGATTATCTATGTCTTCTAATCTAGTTTAATAAATCTGCATTTAATAAGTTGTAAAATTATTATATGGCCTCCGAAACCCAGCTCCCCTAACTTTGTTTTTTCACTCAATGAAAAAGCCTACTAAACTCTGGCTGGATATTGAGAATTTTTCCTTGCAACGTGTACAATGTATGTAGCCACAAAGTTATCTGGGATATGCTAGTTAAGCTTCTTTGAATTCTTTACTTTCCTCAATGGAGCACTAAAGTAGATCTAAACACTATGAACTACAATTTAAAGCACTATGTATCAAACAATTGTAATTTTTTAAATATTATTTCCTTTTTAAAAAAATACTGTTTTTTTTTTTTTTTTTTACCCAGACTCTTATATTTTATGCATGTCCTTCCCATTAGGATCCCTTCTAGTTTATTTAACCACTTGCAATTCCTACAATCAAAATTTGTTTGGGCCTACAAATGACCGCATATTAAATTTGCTCTGATTACTAAATCTAAGGCCAGGGGAGACATGGGTCTGCCCAACTTTAAACAAGATTATTACGCTTTTCGTATCACCAGAATTGTTGATTAGAATTGTAATGAGAACTGCAAGGCTTGGATTATACTGGAACAATCCTTTTCTATGACACAGTTACGATTTACCCTATGGGCACCAAGGCTTAGACATCCTCCTTATTTTTATTTTGCAGCATCCATTAATAGGGGATGCATTGCAGGCATTCCATCAAATAACCTTGAAAGACACTCTCTTCCACTTTGGGTCTGCGTACCCTTTATGCAGAAATCCCAGATTTCCTTCCAGGGTTGGCTTCTTGGAGGATTCTGTCCAGGACAAATGGAACCCCTTTTATTAGTAACAAATGGCATAAACTCAGGATGGATAGAAACACAAGGAGGTACAGACAGACTGTCTTCATTGACCCTTTTCTTGTTGGACTTACCTACAACTGTATAGCTACTTTAAAAACCCACACTATAAAAACCTTTTAATACACCCCCTTACTGACTTAGTAAAGGTGTCTTTGAAAGGTGCTGAGGAGAACAAAAACCCCCTCAAAAGTCATATTCATGGTTGCAACAACTGAAAGACAAGACATTAGTTTGGATTCTCAAAGTGCTCCAAGCCTAACTACACACTGAAATTTCTGAAGAACACTGGCATGCATTTCTATGTACTGGTATGCTATGCCTGGAAAAAAGAAAAAAAAAAAGTACCCAAAGTCCTCTGATACCTGCTGAAGGTGTGGGCAATCCCCAGGCATGATGATTTGGTGGGATTGCACATTAACTGCCCAATACTGGCGACAGATTCAAGAAACCATAGTCCATACTACAGAGACAAATATTCGCTTGACCCCTGCATGCTGCTTTCTCCACATCACCACTTGTTTCTTCTGAAAATACAAACATTTTCTAACCAAACACTTGCTCAGTGCTGTTAAATAGTGTTGAGCGAACACGGACTGTATTATTCGTGTTCGTACCGAATAATTGGATTTTTTGTACCCGAACACGGACACGGACACTTTACTGTATGTTCGGGTAAAAATCCGTGTTCGGTCGTTTTATTTCCGGGTTTTGCATGCTTTGGCGCTCTTTTCATGGCGGGCTTTCAACAGCCAATCAACAATCGTTTAACTGGTGTGCCTTAAGCCATCCCAGCCATGCCTGCAAATGTCTCAGTAGCTGTGATTGGCCGTCTGAAGCATGTGACCAAGTCTTTATAAGTTCGAGGCAGCCGCAGCGGCGTCATTATGCTGCTTAGATTCAGGGACAGAGCACACATCAACGTGCTGGCTGCTGATTAGGGAAAGATAGGCAGGAAAAAACCATTTGTGTCCGGATAGAATTGAGGGACAGGTCGGAGTGTTTAGGCAGGGCGAGTTGTAGGCATTTTAGGGATAGAGTCTGCTGAATTATATAGGGTCAGTGTCTTCTACAAACTACAATCGATATTGCTGTGTGGGGGATGGGGTGAATCTGCACTCAATCCTGATCTACGATCTCTTCTCAATCCTGTTAGGGACAGAGTCTGCTGAATTTTAGGGAAACTGTGTTCTACAAACTACAATCGATATTGCTGTGTGGTGTGGGATTGGAGATAGGCAGGTGTCAGTGATCCACATCCATTTTTCTGTGTGTGAGCTGCAGTGAACACAATCTTTTTGGGCTGCAGTGAACACAATCTTTTTGGGCTGCAGTGAACACAATCTTTTTGGGGTGCAGTGAACAAAATCTTTTTGGGGTGCAGTGAACACAATCCTTTTTGGTGTGCAGTGAACACAATCTTTGTGGGGTGCAGTGAACAAAATCCTTTGTGGGGTGCAGTGAACACAATCTTTTTGGGGTGCAGTGAACAAAATCCTTTTTGGGGTGCAGTGAACAACATCCTTTTTGGGGTGCAGTGAACACAATCTTTTTGGGGTGCAGTGAACAAAATCCTTTGTGGGGTGCAGTGAACACAATCTTTTTGGGGTGCAGTGAACACAATCTTTTTGGGGTGGAGTGAACAACATCCTTTTTGGGGTGCAGTGAACAACATCCTTTTTGGGGTGCAGTGAACACAATCTTTTTGGGGTGCAGTGAACACAATCTTTGTGGGGTACAGTGAACAGAATCTTTGTGGGGTGCAGTGAACACAATCTTTGGGGGGTACAGTGAACACAATCTTTGTGAGGTGCAGTGAACACAATCTTTGTGGGGTGCAGTGAACACAATCATTGTGGGGTGCAGTGAACTCAATCTTTGTGGGGTACAGTGAACACAATCTCATACTGAAGGTTTGAGGGTGCTGCCTGTTCCATACTCCCCCTACTCCTCATCTAGCCTTTTAGGGGTACAAACAATAGTAATTGGGGCCTAGTGTGGTTGTGTACGTGTGATATACATACACTTTTTTGGGATCATATTTTCTATTCCGCTATTTAATCAAAAACCTTTGGGGATCAGTTAAATTGGGGGATAGTCTGTGTTGGTACGTGTGAGAGAGATCCACCTTTCCAAGTTGTTGGGGTTCATCTCATACTTCTGAAGGTTTGAGGGTGCTGCCTGTTCCATACTCCCCCTACTCCTAGCCTTTTAGGGGTACAAACAATAGTAATTGGGGCCTAGTGTGGTTGTGTACGTGTGATATACATACACTTTTTTGGGATCATATTTTCTATTCCGCTATTTAATCAAAAACCTTTGGGGATCAGTTAAATTGGGGGATAGTCTGTGTTGGTACGTGTGAGAGAGATCCACCTTTCCAAGTTGTTGGGGTTCATCTCATACTTCTGAAGGTTTGAGGGTGCTGCCTGTTCCATACTCCCCCTACTCCTAGCCTTTTAGGGGTACAAACAATAGTAATTGGGGCCTAGTGTGGTTGTGTACGTGTGATATACATACACTTTTTTGGGATCATATTTTCTATTCCGCTATTTAATCAAAAACCTTTGGGGATCAGTTAAATTGGGGGATAGTCTGTGTTGGTACGTGTGAGAGAGATCCACCTTTCCAAGTTGTTGGGGTTCATCTCATACTTCTGAAGGTTTGAGGGTGCTGCCTGTTCCATACTCCCCCTACTCCTAGCCTTTTAGGGGTACAAACAATAGTAATTGGGGCCTAGTGTGGTTGTGTACGTGTGATATACATACACTTTTTTGGGATCATATTTTCTATTCCGCTATTTAATCAAAAACCTTTGGGGATCAGTTAAATTGGGGGATAGTCTGTGTTGGTACGTGTGAGAGAGATCCACCTTTCCAAGTTGTTGGGGTTCATCTCATACTTCTGAAGGTTTGAGGGTGCTGCCTGTTCCATACTCCCCCTACTCCTAGCCTTTTAGGGGTACAAACAATAGTAATTGGGGCCTAGTGTGGTTGTGTACGTGTGATATACATACACTTTTTTGGGATCATATTTTCTATTCCGCTATTTAATCAAAAACCTTTGGGGATCAGTTAAATTGGGGGATAGTCTGTGTTGGTACGTGTGAGAGAGATCCACCTTTCCAAGTTGTTGGGGTTCATCTCATACTTCTGAAGGTTTGAGGGTGCTGCCTGTTCCATACTCCCCCTACTCCTAGCCTTTTAGGGGTACAAACAATAGTAATTGGGGCCTAGTGTGGTTGTGTACGTGTGATATACATACACTTTTTTGGGATCATATTTTCTATTCCGCTATTTAATCAAAAACCTTTGGGGATCAGTTAAATTGGGGGATAGTCTGTGTTGGTACGTGTGAGAGAGATCCACCTTTCCAAGTTGTTGGGGTTCATCTCATACTTCTGAAGGTTTGAGGGTGCTGCCTGTTCCATACTCCCCCTACTCCTAGCCTTTTAGGGGTACAAACAATAGTAATTGGGGCCTAGTGTGGTTGTGTACGTGTGATATACATACACTTTTTTGGGATCATATTTTCTATTCCGCTATTTAATCAAAAACCTTTGGGGATCAGTTAAATTGGGGGATAGTCTGTGTTGGTACGTGTGAGAGAGATCCACCTTTCCAAGTTGTTGGGGTTCATCTCATACTTCTGAAGGTTTGAGGGTGCTGCCTGTTCCATACTCCCCCTACTCCTAGCCTTTTAGGGGTACAAACAATAGTAATTGGGGCCTAGTGTGGTTGTGTACGTGTGATATACATACACTTTTTTGGGATCATATTTTCTATTCCGCTATTTAATCAAAAACCTTTGGGGATCAGTTAAATTGGGGGATAGTCTGTGTTGGTACGTGTGAGAGAGATCCACCTTTCCAAGTTGTTGAGGTTCATCTCATACTTCTGAAGGTTTGAGGGTGCTGCCTGTTCCATACTCCCCCTACTCCTAGCCTTTTAGGGGTACAAACAATAGTAATTGGGGCCTAGTGTGGTTGTGTACGTGTGATATACATACACTTTTTTGGGATCATATTTTCTATTCCGCTATTTAATCAAAAACCTTTGGGGATCAGTTAAATTGGGGGATAGTCTGTGTTGGTACGTGTGAGAGAGATCCACCTTTCCAAGTTGTTGGGGTTCATCTCATACTTCTGAAGGTTTGAGGGTGCTGCCTGTTCCATACTCCCCCTACTCCTAGCCTTTTAGGGGTACAAACAATAGTAATTGGGGCCTAGTGTGGTTGTGTACGTGTGATATACATACACTTTTTTGGGATCATATTTTCTATTCCGCTATTTAATCAAAAACCTTTGGGGATCAGTTAAATTGGGGGATAGTCTGTGTTGGTACGTGTGAGAGAGATCCACCTTTCCAAGTTGTTGGGGTTCATCTCATACTTCTGAAGGTTTGAGGGTGCTGCCTGTTCCATACTCCCCCTACTCCTAGCCTTTTAGGGGTACAAACAATAGTAATTGGGGCCTAGTGTGGTTGTGTACGTGTGATATACATACACTTTTTTGGGATCATATTTTCTATTCCGCTATTTAATCAAAAACCTTTGGGGATCAGTTAAATTGGGGGATAGTCTGTGTTGGTACGTGTGAGAGAGATCCACCTTTCCAAGTTGTTGGGGTTCATCTCATACTTCTGAAGGTTTGAGGGTGCTGCCTGTTCCATACTCCCCCTACTCCTAGCCTTTTAGGGGTACAAACAATAGTAATTGGGGCCTAGTGTGGTTGTGTACGTGTGATATACATACACTTTTTTTGGGATCATATTTTCTATTCCGCTATTTAATCAAAAACCTTTGGGGATCAGTTAAATTGGGGGATAGTCTGTGTTGGTACGTGTGAGAGAGATCCACCTTTCCAAGTTGTTGGGGTTCATCTCATACTTCTGAAGGTTTGAGGGTGCTGCCTGTTCCATACTCCCCCTACTCCTAGCCTTTTAGGGGTACAAACAATAGTAATTGGGGCCTAGTGTGGTTGTGTACGTGTGATATACATACACTTTTTTTGGGATCATATTTTCTATTCCGCTATTTAATCAAAAACCTTTGGGGATCAGTTAAATTGGGGGATAGTCTGTGTTGGTACGTGTGAGAGAGATCCACCTTTCCAAGTTGTTGGGGTTCATCTCATACTTCTGAAGGTTTGAGGGTGCTGCCTGTTCCATACTCCCCCTACTCCTAGCCTTTTAGGGGTACAAACAATAGTAATTGGGGCCTAGTGTGGTTGTGTACGTGTGATATACATACACTTTTTTGGGATCATATTTTCTATTCCGCTATTTAATCAAAAACCTTTGGGGATCAGTTAAATTGGGGGATAGTCTGTGTTGGTACGTGTGAGAGAGATCCACCTTTCCAAGTTGTTGGGGTTCATCTCATACTTCTGAAGGTTTGAGGGTGCTGCCTGTTCCATACTCCCCCTACTCCTAGCCTTTTAGGGGTACAAACAATAGTAATTGGGGCCTAGTGTGGTTGTGTACGTGTGATATACATACACTTTTTTGGGATCATATTTTCTATTCCGCTATTTAATCAAAAACCTTTGGGGATCAGTTAAATTGGGGGATAGTCTGTGTTGGTACGTGTGAGAGAGATCCACCTTTCCAAGTTGTTGGGGTTCATCTCATACTTCTGAAGGTTTGAGGGTGCTGCCTGTTCCATACTCCCCCTACTCCTAGCCTTTTAGGGGTACAAACAATAGTAATTGGGGCCTAGTGTGGTTGTGTACGTGTGATATACATACACTTTTTTGGGATCATATTTTCTATTCCGCTATTTAATCAAAAACCTTTGGGGATCAGTTAAATTGGGGGATAGTCTGTGTTGGTACGTGTGAGAGAGATCCACCTTTCCAAGTTGTTGAGGTTCATCTCATACTTCTGAAGGTTTGAGGGTGCTGCCTGTTCCATACTCCCCCTACTCCTAGCCTTTTAGGGGTACAAACAATAGTAATTGGGGCCTAGTGTGGTTGTGTACGTGTGATATACATACACTTTTTTGGGATCATATTTTCTATTCCGCTATTTAATCAAAAACCTTTGGGGATCAGTTAAATTGGGGGATAGTCTGTGTTGGTACGTGTGAGAGAGATCCACCTTTCCAAGTTGTTGGGGTTCATCTCATACTTCTGAAGGTTTGAGGGTGCTGCCTGTTCCATACCCCCCCTACTCCTCATCTAGCCTTTTAGGGGTACAAACAATAGTAATTGGGGCCTAGTGTGGTTGTGTACGTGCGAGATACATACACTTTTTTTGATCATATTTCCTATTCCGCTATTCAATAAAAACCTTTGAGGATCAATTGAATTGCGGGATAGTCTGTGTCGGTACGTGTGAGAGAGATCCACCTTTCCAAGTTGTTGGGGTTCATCTCATACTTCTGAAGGTTTGAGGGTGCTGCCTGTTCCATACCCCCCCTACTCCTCATCTAGCCTTTTAGGGGTACAAACAATAGTAATTGGGGCCTAGTGTGGTTGTGTACGTGCGAGATACATACACTTTTTTTGATCATATTTCCTATTCCGCTATTCAATAAAAACCTTTGAGGATCAATTGAATTGCGGGATAGTCTGTGTCGGTACGTGTGAGAGAGATCCACCTTTCCAAGTTGTTGGGGTTCATCTCATACTTCTGAAGGTTTGAGGGTGCTGCCTGTTCCATACTCCCCCTACTCCTCATCTAGCCTTTTAGGGGTACAAACAATAGTAATTGGGGCCTAGTGTGGTTGTGTACGTGTGATATACATACACTTTTTTTGGATCATATTTTCTATTCCGCTATTCAATAAAAACCTTTCTAGGGCAAGATCTTAAATTACAGAAATATGAGGAGACCGTCAAATAAGGGCCGTGGCCTGGGTCGTGGTGCTGCTGGTAGAGCTCCTGTTGCAAGGAGAGGACATGGTCGATCTGTGCCAGCTACACGCACAAGTGAAACACCTTCCTCAAGTGTGAGTAGGCGACAGAACCTGCATCAGTATTTGGTAGGGCATCAAACGCCCCTAGAAGTGATGAGGCCAGAACAAGTTGAGGCGATAGTAGATTGGTTTGCTGCTGACAGTGCCTCCAGTTCCTTCACATTGTCTCCCACCCAGTCTACTGCAGAAAGGTCAGAGTTGGCACCTGCAGCCAATGTCCAACCGTCTTTCACCTCACCCCCTTGCAAATCAGGCCAGCAGTCTGAGCCCCAAGCCATACAGCAGTCTCTTATTCTTTTTGAGGACTCTGTCAGCAGGGTTTCCCAGGGCCATCCACCTAGCCCTGCCCCAGAAGTGGAAGAGATTGAGTGCAGCGATGCCCAACCACTTATTTCTCAAGATGAGTACATGCAAGGATCATCGCAGCACGTCTCCGATGATGACGAAACGCAGGTGCCAACTGCTGCGGCGTTCAGCATTGTGGAGACCGACAAGGAGGGCAGGGGTGAAGACTGGGTGGAAGATGATGTGGAGGACGATGAGGTCCTCGACCCCACATGGAATGAACGTCATGCAGGTGAACTGAGTAGTTTGGAGGAAGAGGCGGTGGTCGCACAGAGCCACCAGCACAGCAGAAGAGGGAGCAGGGTGCAGAAGCGGAGCGGCCGTGCCCTAGACACTACGCCCGCTACTGCCCAACGCAGCAAGGGAACGAGCGCACCAAAGTCAGCTCAAAGGAGTTCTCTAGCGTGGAAGTTCTTTAGAAAATGTGCTGATGACAGGACACGAGTGGTTTGCACCCTGTGCAATCAGAGCTTGAAGCGAGGCATGAACCTTCTCAACCTGAGCACAACCTGCATGATCAGGCATCTAAGTGCAAAGCACGAGCTGCAGTGGAGTACACACCTTCAAAACCAAGAAACGTCTCTGGCTCATCCTGCTTCCTCTTCTGCTGCAGTCTCGGCCGCTCCAGCCACATCTGTAGTGATACCGGCACCTGCCACCCCGCAAACAGACGATCTGTCAGCAACACCACCACCTGGGTCACCAACAACCATCTCCACAATGTCCCGTGGAAGCGTTCAGCTTTCCATCTCCCAAACACTTGAGAGGAAGAGGAAGTACCCCCCTACCCACCCGCGATCCCTGGCCCTGAATGCCAGCATTTCAAAATTATTGGCCTTTGAAATGCTGTCATTCCGTCTGGTGGAGACGCACAGTTTTAAAAACCTTATGTCGGTGGCTGTCCCACAGTACGTCGTGCCCAGCCGCCACTACTTTTCCAGGCAAGCCATCCCTTCCCTGCACAACCAAGTGGGGGAAAAAAATCAGGTGTGCACTGCGCAACGCCATCTGTGCCAAGGTCCACCTAACTACGGATACGTGGACCAGTAAGCATGGTCAGGGGCGTTATATCTCCCTAACGGCACACTGGGTAAATGCAGTGGCGGATGGGCCTGAGGCGGATAGCAATTTGGCGCATGTCCTTCCACCACCGAGGATTGCAGGGCGCTTCAGTTTGCCTCCTGTTCCTAACTCCTCCTACTCCGCTTCCTCATCCTCTACCGCCTCCTCATCCGGACAGCGTAACACCTTCACCACCAACTTCAGCACGGCCAGGGGTAAACGACAGCAGGCAGTTTTACAACTTGCCTGTTTGGGGGACAAACCACACACCGCGCAGGAGTTGTGGAGGAGCATGGAACAGCAGACAAATGAGTGGTTGCTGCCAGCGAGCCTCAAGCCCGGCCTGGTGGTGTGCGATAACGGGCGAAATCTCATAGCAGCTCTGGGCCTAGCCGGTTTGACGCACATCCCTTGCCTGGCGCATGTGCTGAATTTGGTGGTGCAGAGGTTCCTTAAAAACTACCCCGATATGTCAGAGCTGCTGCAGAAAGTGCGGGCCGTTTGTGCGCACTTTCGGCGTTCTCACCCTGCTGCTGCTCGCCTGGCAGCGCTGCAGCGTAACTTCGGCCTTCCCGCTCACCGCCTCATATGTGACGTGCCCACAAGGTGGAACTCCACCTTGCACATGCTGGAAAGACTGTGCGAGCAGCAGCAGGCCATAGTGGAGTTTCAGCTGCAGCACGCACGCGTGAGTCGCTCTGCGGAACAGCACCACTTCACCACCAATAACTGGGCCTCCATGCGAGACCTGTGTGCCTTGTTGCGCTGTTTTGAGTACTCCACCAACATGGCCAGTGGCAATGACGCCGTTCTCAGCTTAACTATCCCACTTCTATGCCTCCTTGAAAAAACAATTCGGGCGATGATGGAAGAGGATGTGGCACAGGATGAGGAGGAGGAGGAGGATGAAGAGGTAACATTTCCAAGGCTTTCAGGGCAGTCATTCGCAAGGGGCTCCGAGGGTGGGTTCCTGCACACGCAAACGCCAGGGACGCAATTGTCCAGCAGGGGCACAGTTCTGGAGGATGAGGAGGATGAGGAGGAGGAGCTGGAGGAGGAGATGGAACCATGTTCACAGCAGGGTGGCACCCAGGCCAGCTCATGGCCATCACTGGTGCGTGGCTGGGGGGATACAGAGGACACGGACCATACACCTCCCACAGAGGACAGCCTTTCGTTGCCTCTGGGCAGCCTGGCACACATGAGCGATTACATGCTGCAGTGTCTCCACAACGACCGCCGAGTTGCCCACATTCTAACTTGTGCTGATTACTGGGTGGCCACGCTGCTGGATCCCCGTTACAAGGACAACGTACCGTCCTTAATTCACTCACTGGAGCGCGATCGCAAGATGCGCGAGTACAAGCGCACGCTGGTAGACGCCATGCTGCTGGCATTCCCATCTGACAGCGGGGCCACAGTGGAAGCACAAGGCAGAGGAGGAGGAGGAGGAGGTCGCCAACGCAACCAGGGCACCGCCAGCACCTCAGAAGGCAGGGTTAGCATGGCCGAAATGTGGAAAAGCTTTGTCAGCACGCCACAACAAACAGCAGCACCAGCAGCTCAGATGGAACGTCTTAGCAGGAGGCAGCATTTTACCAACATGGTGGAGCAGTATGTGTGCACACGCCTACATGTAGTGAATGACGGGTCTGCCCCCTTCAACTTCTGGGTCTCCAAATTGGGCACATGGCCTGAGCTTGCCCTTTACGCCTTGGAGGTGCTGGCGTGCCCTGCAGCCAGTGTATTATCTGAACGGGTATTTAGCACGGCTGGGGGCGTTATAACAGACAAGCGCAGCCGCCTGTCCAGAGACAATGTGGACAAGCTCACGTTCATTAAAATGAACCAGGCATGGATCCCACGGGACTTTTCCGTACCTTGTGCAGAATAGCAATGGATACCGACCTTACCCACCCATTGTTCCATTTTTGCTCTTTCTCACTCTTTTGGGGTGTACCCTCATTTAAAATTTGTGAAAAGAAGCAGTGTTGGCTACCTCGTCCTCCTCCTCAGGGCCAGATTAATGTAGGGGCTATTGGAGCTGCAGCTCCAGGCCCCTACCTTTTATATAGGCCCCGGGTTGGCCATATTCACTGTTACCGCTCTTCTGTCACTTGTAAACACAGAAGTCTGGCTTCTATGCTCGCTTCCCCAGGCAGCACCCTCAGAACCTCCCCACACAGCGTGAAGGCCGGACAAGGAGGGACAGTTGGCGATGCATGGATGTGTTTATGGGCTTCAGAGACAGCATCCCATGTTGAATTAGGCATGCATGGCTGCACCCTTCCTCCTCTGGGTGCATGGCAAGGCACGGCCCTAAGGCCCTTCAAAATCCTCAGCACCAAGCCCATGATGCTGTTAATCCGGCCCTGGTCCTCCTCCACCGCCGCTTCCACCTACACCGCCCATAGGTGTGCGCAGCCTATTGCATTAAGGTGTGCACCCCAAAGTTGAAATACACATGCATGTGTTTGCCAGCAGGGAGAGTAATGTATCGGGGCCATGTACCTGTAGGCAAGGAGAAATAGAGCAGAGCAGGTCCCAGGGAGATCTTTCCCATCTCCTCACTGGCAATGCTATGTGCCCTAGGTGATTAGGGTGTGCCCAGGCACACCCAGCACACCCTGTGCGCACGCCTATGTCACCGCCACATCCACCACCACCTCAACCTCCCTCCTACTCCATATGGGCCTCGTCCTTCAGAGATGAAGAAGAACATTGTTTTATTTTTCTGTTTTTTTTTGTTGTTTTAAGTTATTTCCCTATCCACATTTGTTTGCAGAGCACTTGCCATGCTCTTAATTACGTTTTGCTGCCATTTGCAGCACTCTAGCCCTTTCCTTTGGTGTTTTAGAGCCATTTTAGTGCCTTAAAGTTCGGGTCCCCATTGACTTCAATGGGGTTCGGTGTCCGGGAAAAGTTCGGTAAAAGTCCGGGACACGGACCCGGACTTTTTTTTAAAGTTCGGCCGAACCCGTCGAACACGGACATCTAGGTGTCCGCTCAACCCTACTGTTAAATCATTGATCCCTTCATTGGAAATCAAAAGCTGTCCCAGCCATCAAAGAATGGATTCAGAATATAAATGATATAGGACACGGAGGAAACTTTAGCAATTGCTAATGATTCCACAACTCATTTTTATACATGGACGGTGTGATTTCTGTTCCAATATGCTAAGGAATAACTCTTCTATGATGAAGGGGTGAAGATTATAAGACGTAACAAGACCTCAGTGTCATGTAACGGTCTAACTTTTTCCTTCTTCTCTCTTTACACATTTTCACATTATTACCTGGGTCCTCATCCCCCTCCTAGTTCGTGGAGCCTACGGAAAGTTTTGGCAATGGTTACTGTGAGAGCAGTTCTACCAAGTAGTGTCACCATGTTTAACATTATTATCAAGGCGAACTGCTGTTGCATCATTCCTCCATTACTACATGAAGACCCTCAATTGAGGTTATTTTGTTATAATTGTTCTCTTTTTAGAATTGCTGTATGCATTGAAAACTATCAATATGTACGCATTGCGACACCAAGATTTCTTATAACCTTACGTTATGCTGCATTGGGTTTGGTGTGCTTGTTGCACAAAACAGCAATGTGTCTATGTATTTTGTTAAATTATTAAATAACATGTAAGAAAAAAAAAAAAAAAAAAAAACAGTTTTACCTTTTATTCTTTGTTGTATCTCTGTAAAGCGGATATACTCCAGTCTTTTTTAGCCATTTTATATCTATAAGTCAAGGCTCCAGTGATGGCAACACAGCATAGCTCTGGATTAGCTTCCTGTAAGTCACAACAGTGGGCCATACCTGGGCAATGCATGGTCATCTCCAGGGCTGCACAAGTCAGGGTGACAACCAAGGGGAGCACTTAGAAGACAGCTGTCACCCCCACAAAAGGAAGTGTCTGAACATAGCGGAATCACAAAGTATTATTTTAATGAAAGCTTAATAATTGAAAATGAACAACTTTTGAAGATACATGGTAAAGCTTATTTGCTATTGTAGTGGTAGGATTTAGATCCACTTTAAAACTACTTTATAATTTCTGCTCATTACTTTTCCTGTTTGTGTGGTCTAACTTTTGTCTTGTCTGTGTTTTTAATATTTAAACAGATACATTGATGTGTTATATTTAAAATACTACTTGACCAATGTTTACACCAGATCCAAGCACCCACAAGTATTCTGTGAAAACCCAAATTGTATTCACTTGTCATTCTAATGCTTCTCATCTACTTGTATAAAAAGTTAATGGAATAAAACTGAAGGGAAAAATGGAGATTTCAGCAAAAATGGAGTGGGAATTATGTTTTGCTTCCTTTAAATTTTCTGTAATAGGTGCAAACACTAATCAGGATAAGTTGAAGGCTCATTTATAGGGCATTATTAACTGCTATTGGAGCAGTTAACACACCAGAGACCATTCAACATCAAGAACTTGTATTCTCCCTGAAAGCACCAAAGACGGGTCTTCAAAAGCATCTTGCTTCAATTAACATTTTTTCCAGACATAAAAAGTCTGAATCTAGTAAACTAATTGGAAAGATAGCATATTGCTCCAACATGCCGAATTGCAGTTACCTTTGCCATAAATAGGAAAAGCAAATCAAACTTCTGTTCATAAAAATGCAGCCTTTGCTGCTAATTGTGTTTTACAATCTAAAAATCTTTACTGAAGCATAAGTTGCCCACAGACATGTGAAGTCAGTTGCTCAAATCAGCTATTTTCCAGCAGATTAGGTAAAAATCTGAAGTCAATTGTGGCAGATACCTACCTGCCGATTGCTCTTGGGGAATCATATCAATCAAGCAACATTCTCTTCCCTTCTACACAGACATAAACTTGCTAGGTCAGTATAAAGGTTTACAGATATGTTGGGATCCATTTTATATGTAGGGATGTGTTTCCTAAACATGGTTTGCTGTTTTTTTTAAAAGTCTATATTAGATTGCTGTGCTCTGAAGTTCTCTCAATTACAGATATCAGACTCCGTTGAGGAGAGTCCAGGGCGGTGTTAGAGGTACATGAGTAGCTCCACATGCTAGTTGGCTGGAAATTTTGACATCAGTGGAATGGATGTTTAGTTAAACAAGATGAACAACTTTCTGGATGGGTCTTTTGCCTGGGGCGGTGAGTGTTGGACCCATCCTTGAGGAAAGCGGTTGCTCTGCAAAGACCTCTTCCAAACCTTTCCTGCAATGGACACTAGAGCTAGGGGACACTGGAGCGCACAATAAAATCTCCACTCCAGTATTATAAAAGGTTGCTTTAGAAATTGAACCCATCCAGGGATTGTGACCAGGAAAAGCTGTAGAAACCAATTTTTTCCCACCTTCTCGCCATTACTTTTACAATAGAAACCTTTAAAAAACACATCTAAGGGCTGGACTGGAATTTCTGCAAGGATTTAAAGTGTTACTAAACCCAGGACCCTGCATTCAATATATCTGGTCTCCCACAGTACACAGAACATGGAAATGCAATTACTTTAGTAAATATAAACTGTTAAATACCTTTTTCCATCAGCAGTATATAGCAGTTTTGTGACTTCCATCTGTTTCTAAAAAAGCTCATAGGAGGAGTTTTCATACTGCACTGAGCTGTCCTATGAGGCCTTGGACTGCAGACCCTCTGTCTGGACAGCGCTGATTGGCCTTGGGCTGCCACATGCATTCTCCCAAGAAAAAATAAAATAAAACCTCTCAAGCAACACACACCAAACTGAGCATGTGTAGCCGGACTCCAAGGGCTCTATACTATCTGGACATGTTTTGGAGTCAGTGGAAGGAGGAGGATCTGTGCATACAAGATCAAGCAACCTTTTTACACAATGCAGAGGATTAACCCCTTAGGTTCCACCGTGAGTATAACAAGCATTCTTTACTGCATATACAGTACATACTGATTTTACGGTTGTGGGTTTAGTAACACTTCAAGTAAGCTTACCTGCCGGAGAAAAACATATTTTCAGTGTTCCATTTGCAAAGCCCTAGGCTCTTCTGTGTGGAGGCACTGCCAAGGAAAAGAACCAGAGGACTCCTATATTTCACACCTATGTGTGGGCTCAGTATCCTAATTTGCCAGGTGCTAAAGAGAATTTGTGGTTGTAATGGGGTTTATTTACTGAAGCTAGAGAAGGCAAAAATAGTCACAATTCTGTAGAGAAACCAATCAGCTTCTGGGTTTTATTTCTAAAGCTCAATTACTCCAGCTGAAGTTAGTCACAAGTTTGCATTGAAACCAGGCAGCTACCATTTTTTGCCCCCTCTAGCTTTAGTAAATAAACCCATGCCTGTCTGCAGAGGGTCATCAACCCCCATACTAGGGTTACACATAGAAATGCCAACTGCCTTAAACGTATGGGAAAAATTATATACTTTGGGTATGAGAGCAGCTAATAAAATTCAGGAAAAAAAACAAACATTTTTTGCATCTGCGCAGAAAAGGATATATGTAATGTACTTGTTATACTCTATACTGATCTGTGTTTTCAAACGTCTCTGGTTTCTGGGCTCTGTCAAATCACATTGCAGCGTTGATTTTCATATACCAGTTTGAACTTGGCAGTGCCCAAATGTTCAGGTATATGCTTATTACAACAGGTTTCTTTGTATCAGGTGTACTTGGACATGTTTTTTTCACTTTTAATCTCACCTATGTACAGGTAGCCATAGATATAAGATCATCCAAATTAGCTGAACTGGGTCTTAATCTTAACTCTGTGAGCACTTACAGACAGGCAAGAAAGCTCCCAATTTTAAATAGTAGTGGGTAACATGCTCTTATTTTTCTGAAGTGAACCTTTTTACAACCCACTCTCTACTATAAACAAAAATGCTTGGGACTGGTATATGGTTAAAATAGTGCTAAAAATCATTTTTGAAGGATAAATTCACTTTTTTGCAGGTAAAAAAATCTGCATTTACTATTTTTCTTTAGAAGGCCGGAAAGCATTGCACCAGCAATCAGCAGATCATGGGTGCAGGACTCCTACAAGACTGTCAGTGTAAGCCGTCTGCCCATACATCGTACGGGCAACCAGGTTCACAAAGACAGGAAGACTCAATTAACTACTCGAGAGCTCAACAGCGCTCTGGTAGTTGATTGAGAACAACAAGCCGTCAGCTGCAATGGCTGTCGGTACTTGTAGTTCATCGATTCACAGGAATTTGTGAATCAATGATGTAACCATGTGACAGCAGGTATGGGGAAGATGATTCCCGGCCTGCTGTCGAGTGTAGGGATAGGCTGCAGGACTGGAAACCGGTTACATGTTCCACCCTAAAAATGGATAGAACATGTAACATCTTCCTGAAAGTGAACTTATGCTTAAATAAGATTAGGTGTTCTCATCCTATTATATTAGAGGTCTATACCCAGCATAGGTCAACAAGACAGTTGATTTTTGCAAAAATGCACATCATTTATTGCCAGCTGTACTATGTAGAGAACTAAATAGCTCGATGTCCTGCCTTGCAATATTGCATTGACTTAAAAACTATAGAGAAAAGGTGTAGTTGGACTTTGAAAAAAATTATAAAATATATCTTTTCATTTATATTAGGACTTGGGGCCTTCATTTTTATCATAAAATTTATTCTGGCACTCTTTTATTTAATGTGGCTTCCAGGCTTGCTAAAAAAAAAAAAAAAAGTAAATGTTTAGCAGGCTCATCTTGAGAATGGCCTTGATGACAAGCATGCGAATATGCAGGCTATGTCCCCTCTGGTTCCAAATTCAGCACAGTTGCAGGGTTTTCTGAATAATATCTGCTCACTTGCAGGTAGGTGCCCTTTATAAAAAAAAAAAAAATTCGGCCAACATATATGAATACTTTATTACACCAGTCTTACTGTAGCCTGATCTTCCTAATTCTCCCAGACTGCTGTTTTAGAGACCAGTAAGCCATTCATGTAATCGTTGAGGGATTAAACCTTTCCAGTAAAATACAGAAAATCCTTGGCAACATCAAAAGAGACAAATGCATATTTGTTGTCATACGGTCTTCTGTAACCTCATATTATTTATGCAAAATAATGGGTGTGGGATGGCTTTTAACGGTGTGTCTCTGAATTTATCAGCCCACACCAGAGGCTTCGTGCTTACTTTCACATGGCAATTTCTACACATTGCTGTCCAGGCCTCATTATCATGTGAATATCTAGTTATTGTTTTATGAATGTTCATATTTCAAAGCTTTTTCTCAGCAGACTTTACAATATCCAGCCTCATTATCATCATGTGGCAGGGCCGCTTTCGACTTGCATTTTCTGCTTTAAAAAATTAATGCATTGCTATTTTCTGAATACTGCTTAAGCTGCTTATGAGCACGTTATGCTATCAAACAGACACATGCAGAAAAGCTTCCTAAACTGTTGTTCTTTCAATGAAAATACAGCTGGTTCTGCATGAAAGGCATGTCTTTTCACCTGCAAATTGGCACGCTGCTATATGTACTCCCTATTTTTTGTCTTTTGTGTGGCCAGTAAATCTTTAATTTCTCTAAACTTTAAAGTATTCCATTGTAATTCCACGTGAAGCGAGTCTGGGTTACTAAGATTCTTTTCTAGAAATAAAAACTGGTTTGCAGGTAGAAACATAAGTTAACAAACCAGATAACCTTCTCATTTTGATCTAAAACTCCAGAGGTAAGATTTCCCCACAGCGTTTTGTTTTGTCTATTCCCACATTGACTTAATGAAGGTATCACTGCAAACATGATTATCCAAACATTGGTTTATTCTGGATTATGGAGCATTTAGATCCTTTTGCAGTGGCCATCATAGCTGGATTAAGTCAACACATGATTCTTTTTAGCAATTAGAACCTAATTTAAAGCATGTTTTACCAAAAACAGTGGAACTTCTACCCAAAAGTAGGTATATTTTGGGTAGGATTTCTGGAATAAAATGCAAAAGGTAATATATAGGGGATGATTTACTAAAAAGCAAATAGGCTGTTAACTTTGCAAGGAAAGTTGCGTTTGGCAAGGAATTTTGCCCCAGAGCTTTGTAAATGTGATGAAGTTTTACTGTAAAAAAAAAAAAAAAAAACACCATGTGCAAGAAGAAACCAAGGCAAATTTGCTTGCAAATTTGAAAACCTATGAAGCCGTACATCAATGCAGACCCACTGGTATTGGATTGAATGGCCGTCTCAGCCTGGGCTCCCGCCAGGCTACACCTGCCTGAGCAGTTAAATACATCAATGGAAAATGTCAGGTGTGCATGGGCTGGCAGCAGGAATCCACATGTGGGAACCACACACACAGATCACAAAAAAAAAAAAAAAAGACATCTGAAAAAAGAAAGAAAAGAAAAAAAAAAAAAAAAGAAAAATCTGTACAAATCCCCCGATAAAACTAAAAATGTATTCTAATCCTAGCTTCAAACAATTAAGGTGAAAAAGTCTAAATAATCTGGGAGTTACGTCGGCTCATGGTGCTCAGTGTGTGATTCATCTGGTCTAGGGGAGTGTATCACACTGGTCCAATAGGGAGGCATATTGGACAGTGGAGAAAACCTGACCAAATGGGCACACAGGCTTTGATAAGAGATTGGCACAGACTCCTGTCTTGTTGCATTGTGGGGTGTGGTATAAAAGCCAGGAGCACATGTGCTCGGGATCTTTGGCTGGTGAGCAGAGTCCCGAAAGGAGGGTGGCGGCTGCCTCCTCTTCTGCAGCAGTTGGTGTATGGTAACAGGCAGTCTGCCTGGTGAGCCAGAAGGAAGGAGCTGAACCCAGAGGTCCAGGAGAGCTGACTAGAGGGGTTGAGACACTGGAGAACCTGGAAAAACAGTATTGTGAGTACAGGGGATCGTGTCTAAGGGCCCGACCAGGAAGGGGGCCACCCCGTATTAGAGTCGTCAAGAGGACGGGTGTCAGCTGGGGGGAGTAAAAGGGGGTGCTAGGCTAATACCCTGAAGATAGTGTGCAAACAAGTCTTTTGTTCAGAGATTCAGTATCTACAATTCATCTAGTGGCAAGGTGAAATTAGCAGCCTGGCTGCATCTTCAGATATAAGTAGTACAAGTTCCGGAGTATCCCACTCTATCCCTTCTCCCATTCCTATTTATAATAAAACAACCAAAACCCATAGACTGTTCATTGACTGAGCCAGAAAGTAAAGTGTTAAGTTTCTGCATGCAGTTGCTAACGGTAACCCAGAGGGACCCGAAAAGGTGAACAATCCAGCAGTCCTCAAGGGGGCAGAGCTACAATAGTAATCTGGAAGGATAGGGTTAAATAGATGGAAGAAGTTAATAGATATGTTCTGATAACAGCTCTGGATAGTGAGACCAGGAACAGGAATAGGTAGGTACCCCAAGGGAGATAAATAAAGCTATTCATAATAGTGAGTAAGATCCCACTCAAAGTTCAAACCCCTAGGAATACGGGTGTCTAGTTTAAATATCCAGTACACCTCCCTCAAAGGAGGGAGAACCGATCGCCACAGCGTGCAGGACAATCTACCCTTTATACAATCTGTACCCTAAAGTATTGTACATTTTGGTGGTGGAACAGATTAAAATCTTTAGCCAGGGTAATATTTGTTCTCATGTCAGAAGTAATCCCTCATTCTATCACTCAATCTTTTGGTTGTCCTGCCTATAAACTGAATGTTACACTCAGTACATGTGATCACATATAGGACATATTCAGTGTGGCAGTTGACCAGTTGTGTGATGTTTGAGGTAAACCGTTAGAACAGTGGTTCTCAACTCCGGTCCTCAGGACCCACTAACAGGCCAGGTTTGCAAGATAGCTGAAATACGTCACAGGTGATATAATTTGCTGCTCAGTGATTGCAGTATTGTAGTCTGCATCCCTACAAGGTAATACTTAAAATCTGGAATGTTAGTGGGTCCTGAGGAGAGGAGTTGAGAACCACTGCGTTAGAACATGAAGTGACAGCATGGTGATCACCCAAATTACAGCAACATTAACACCTGGCAGCTCCACACCTGTACATGCCGGTGGTATTCAGCCACGTACGTGTTGGTGGATCAGAAACAAAGACTGGGGGACACCATGTTGCCTATGGTGCGTGCCTTTGTGGATACATGCCTGACACCTTGACCTAGTATCGCCCTAGAACTGTCATCACTATGCAGAATGGGCTGATACTAGGTCAAATTGTCACCTTATGTTTTAACGACTTTTCCTCAACCATTACACAACTAGTTCACTGGCCACACCTAATTCACTGGCCACACCTAATATGTCATATGTGAGTGTAACATTCATTACATAGGCAGGCCAACCAAAAGATTGAGCGATAGAATGAGGGATCCCTGGCAAAACATTTTATTCTGTTTCCTGACCAAGATGTACAGTCCTTTAGGGCAGGAATCTCCAAACTATGGCCCTCCAGCTGTTTCAGAACTACACATCCGATGAGGCATTGTAAAACCCTGACATTTACAGACATGACCGGGCATGATGAGAATTGCAGTTCTTAAACAACTGGAGGGCCATAGTTTGGAGACTCCTGTTTTAGGGTACAGATTGTAGAGGGTAGATTGTCCTGCCCGCAGGGGCGATCAGTTCTCCCTACTTTGAGGGAGGAGTACTGGATATTTAAACTAGACACCCGTATTCCTAGTAGTTTTAACTTTGAGTGGGATCTTACTCCTGATTATGAAAAGCTTTATTTACCCCCTGTGTGATTACTACTACCACTACTTCTCCCTGTTCCTGGACTCTGTACCCAGAGCTCTGTTATCAGAACATATCTATTAAGTTCTTCCATCTACAGTATTTAACCCTAACCTTCCATATTACTAATATTACATAGAGTATTTTGTTGTGGATTTCTTGAATTTATTTGTAAATTATTTAGGCTTTTTCACTTTTAATTAGGATTATAATACATTTTCATTTTTATGGGGGAATTTGTACATATCTGCATTTTTTCATCTTTTGCTAAATTTTGAGTGTTTTTTTATGTTTTTTTTTTCAGGAAACTGGCTATTATGGGCTTTTTTGTGATCTGTGTGTAAAGTTTCCTGTGGCCAGCCCCATGCACACTTGATATTTATTTTCCATTGCTCGGCAGCCGATGATGTATTTAACCACCCCCCCTGCCTGGAGTCTTCATTCCCATGATTAAGCTCAGAGGGGCAAAGTGAAACATATTGTGGACGGGGCCTGGCGGGAGCCCAGGCTGAGGCTGCCTGTTATTCCAATACCAGTGGGTCTGCATTGATGTGTGACTTTATGGGATTTATCCTTTGCTTAACAGTTGTTTGGAGTGGAGACAAGCTCCTTCCCTGGCCTGCACTTACAGCAATAACAAATTATGTTGGCGCTCAAGGTGTATATATTGTGTAGATCAATTCAAGGTAGCATATAAGGGACACAAGTAAAAGACAGTTATAAAAGGGACTGTATCAATACCCATATGCATATATAAGGGACATAAGTGAAGGACATATATAAAAGGGACTGTATCAATGTCCATATGCACGGTCCATGAGAGTTTCAGGGGGAGGATCAGCAGCAAAGGGCAAAAGCTCTCCAGGAGAGTAAAGCCAACTCTGGATATGTAGATAAAAGAGAGAGAGAGAGGAGAGCGCCTCTGAGTGCAATCTTATTTAATATTGACAGAACAGTAGTAACTCACATAGAGGTAACAAATGTTGCTCATCTAAGGATGTCCAATGATGCAGTGTAGCCCACACCAAGACCGCAAAGCCCAGGATGTCAGAAGACGATGAGGAAGCCGGCACTCGGCGTCTTCCGGACGGCTGGAGGGAGTGTGATGTCAGGGAAGGGCGGAAGCAGCACACAGTGCGTTTCAGAGCATGCGCGAAAGCCACACCGGGCATACACGCTCCTTTTTCAAGTGTTGCGATGGTGTGGCTGTGTCTTCAGCAAATTGTTTGTGGGCTTTCTTGTGCATTATCTTTAGAAGAGGCTTCCTGGGATGACAGTAATGCAGACCAATTTGATTCAGTGTGCGGTGTATGGTCTGAGCACTGACAGGCTGACCTCCAACCCCTTCAACCTCTACAGCAATGCTGGCAGCACTAATACGTCCATTTCCCAAAGACAACCTCTAGGTAGGACGCTCAGCACGTGCACTCAACTTCTTTGGTCGACCATGGCGAGTGGAACCTGTCCTGTTAAACTGCTGTATGATTTTGTCCACCGTGCTGCAGCTCAGTTTCCGGGTCTTGGCAATCTTCTCATTGCTTAGACCATCTTTATATAGAACAACAATTTTTTTTCAGATCCTCAGAGTTCTTTGCCACGATGTGCCATGTTGAACTTCAAGTGACCAGTATGAGAGAGTGAGAGAGAGCGATAACACCAAATTTAACACACCTGCTCCCCATTTACACATGAGACCTTGTAACACTAGCGAGTCACATGACACCAGGGAAGGAAAATGGCTAATTGGGCCTAATTTGGACATTATTACTTAGGGGTGTACTCACTTTTGTTGCCAGCGGTTTAGACATTAATGACTGTGTGTTGAGTTATTTTGAGAGGACAGCAAATTTACACTGTTATACAAGCTGTCCACTCAATACTTTTCATTGTAGCAAAGTGTAATTTCTTCAGTTGGAAAAGTTTTGTAAGTATTATTTACTCACGTGATCGTGCCTAGGTATTTTCAGGTGTAAATTATTTTTATATGTGTACAATGAAGAAAAAGAACCTGAGCAGCAAGTCTAAGCAACAATAAGTTGTGAAAAATGTAGTAAATGTGAGACAGCGCTCAAATTTAAATGTGAATAAATTAATTAAATAGATATAAATACACAAATGACAAAAAACACAATGAATATAAAGAAAAGAGGGGTTTAACCCCTAAAGTGCTCAGATATTCAAGTGATTGTGCATATATTGGCAGTCTTTATGGTTTCAAAGTGCAGGTGCAAAAACGTGCAGCAAAAAACAATTATGTGCTCATTCTTAAAGTGCTTCATGTGCAGCAAAGTTGCATTTCTTCATGCAGATGGGGAATCCTTCACCTAGTGCTCAGCCAACTTACCAGACGACCCCGTGGGGTCTAGCGTAGGTAAATGGTGTCTTTACTCCCAGCGTTTCCTATCTCCCCGCTGGAAATATGTTGAGGATCTCCTACGGCTCCAGATCCATCCTAGGCGAAGGATTCCCCATCTGTATGAAGAAATGCAACTTTCCTGCACATGAAGCACTTTAAGAACGAGCGCATAATTGTTTTTGCCATAAGAAGAAATGGTGTCCCATTGTTGGTATAAGTGGGAGAAATATTGCCTCATATCATCGGCAGGAATAGTGCCCCAAGGGCCAAATAAAGACTAAAAATGGCAGCAGTTGTATATAATCTGTATAAGTATAAGCATGTATACATGTTAAAGTGGAGTTCCACCCATTTTTAATAGGTTGGATTACATAGATGTATGTAATCCCCTTTAAAACGGCTTTTACCAATGGAAACTTTTTTTTTTTTTGCTAGTAAATACCTTAATTTCTGCTTTATTCCTTCTTTCCTCATTTCTGGGTCCGATCGGCGATGACGTCATTCGGCGATTCGCAGTGTGTGCTGGGATGTATTCCATTCCAGAAATCTCGCAGTATTACCCAGGAGCTGAGCTGTACTGAGCCGTGCCTGCCCCGCCTCCTCTCATTGAGTTGTACTGTATGCATTGTATTCAGGCCGTTCTCTGCCCCGCCTCCTCTCAGTGAGCGAGGATTGAAAGCATTATATCCTTACTGAGCTCATTGAGAGGAGGCGGGGCAGAGAACGGCCTGAATACAATGCATACAGTACAACTCACTGAGAGGAGGCGGGGCGGAGGCGGGGCAGGTCACGGCCTGAATACACACAGTACAGATCAGCTCCTGGGTAATACTGCGAGATTTCTGGAATGGAATACATCCCAGCACACACTGCGAATCGCCGAATGACGTCATCGCCGATCGTACCCGGAAGTGAGGAGAGGAGGAATAAAGCAGAAATTAAAGGTATTTACTAGCAAAAAAAAAAAAGTTTCCATTGGTAAAAGTCGTTTTAAAGGGGATTACATAGATCTAAAGTTACGAAAATGGGTGGAACTCCACTTTAAGTCTATAGTACTTTATTATTTATGAAATAAGCAAGCATACTCCGTTATTGCTTCTATACAAGTCCCAGCATTTTCTTTAACTAATTCAGTAAATATAAGAGCACTATATAGTAACAATAAACAGTCCATACCATGAATCATTTAGCACAATAAAATTAAAAGGAATACAGCAGTAGAATTCTACTAGCACTGGGAATTAATCTTGGGATGTATCCAAGAGGCAATGTGATAATTCTAACAGTATATATGAGAGTTGCTATAACACTCAATCCATTATATCGAACCTTCCACTATTAATATAGTGATGTGTAATTTAACTTCCAATGTATTCCAGGCACATTTCTTCACGTACCATATTAGAGGCTGCTAATATACAGCCAGTGCTCACAACCTTAATAGTTAAAGGAAGTGCACAAAATTATTTAAAGCAAAAGTTCCCCCTCCCTGAGCATTCCCATTTATAAAAAAACAAAAAACTAACAAAAAGAAAAAAAACACACACACACACACACACACATTAGAAGGCCAGTATGGTGGCCTGAATTTATGGGAAGAGCCCGGGGGAGGGGGGTATTTAAGAAGACCACTCAGCTGTGTTCCTTGTCGGTTCCAGTGCACGATACTACACATCACTAGGCTGACTCCCCAGCTCACCCCGTGTTTGTGAGTCTGTGCATTCAATTACAAGTGTGTTTGTGGTTTTCGTCGGCGGTTCTCGCTCGCTGTTGCAGGTAGGATTCCTACCTTTTTCATTCCATATGCAATTTTACAATTCGTTATATTTCCTATCCCGCATCCCTTTCGTACTTAGCTGCCTCCGAGCGGTTGTCGGTCGTGTCCCGACATCATTCAGCACAGGCGTAGTAGATTTGTAGGTTCCTACTGCCTTGTTTTTCATTCCATCAACAAACATGCGATTCGCTCGTAGAGCCAAGCTTCCGAGAAGCGGTCGGCCTTTGTCCGACATCACTCAAAGGCATCACTGGTTATAGGATTCACTGTCTATGGGGTTGCCGCCTCATCCATTTGGAGATTACCATGTATTGTTTGCACGGGTTCTGTGGCTGATTGAGCTGGTAAGTAGACCCACCTGGTGCCTTGTCTGGACTTTAATTAGCCTGGGGGGCTGGGTGATTGGTATGTTTGGTTTTGGAGGTGGGGGGTGGCACCCCAACACTCTACGATGGCCCGATTTGAATCTCGGTTGCGTTGGCAACATAGGGGAGGAGAGCTTGTGTATGCAATCACGGCTGTTTCCTGAATATACACAGTATCTCACAAAAGTAAGTACACCCCTCACATTTTTTGTAAATATTTGAATATATCTTTTCATATGACAACACTGAAGAAATGACACTTTGCTACAATGTAAAGTAGTGAGTGTACAGCTTGTATAACTGTGGAAAATTTGCTGTACCCTTAAAATAACGCAACACACAGCCATTAACGTCTAAACCTCTGGCAACAAAAGTGAATACACCCCCTAAGTGCAAATGTCCAAATTGGGCCCAAAGTATCAATATTTTGCGTGGCTACCAGTATTTTCCATAACTGCCTTAACCCCCTTGGGCATGGAGTTCACCAGAGCTTCACAGAACGCTACTGGAGTCCTCTTCCACGACGACATCACAGAGCTGATGGGTGTTAGGAGACCTTGCGCTTCTCCACCTTCCATTTGAGGATGCCCCACAGATGCTTAATAGGGTTTAGGTCTGGAGACATGCTTGGCAAAGTCCATCACCTTTACCTCCAGCTTCTTTAGCAAGGCAGTGGTAATCTTGGAGGTGCATTTGGGGTCATCATGCTGGAATACTGCCTTGAGGTCCAGTCTCCGAAGGGACATGCTCTGCTTCAGTATGTCACAGTACATGATGACATTCATGGTTCCCTCAATGAACTGTAGCCCCCCAGTACCAGCAGCACTCATGCAGCACCAGACCATGACACTCCCACCACCATGCTTGACTGTAGGCACGACAAACTTGTGTTTGTACTTCTCACCTGGTTGCTGCCACACACGCTTGACACCAACTGAACCAAATAAGTTTATCTTGGTCTCATCAAACCACAGGACATGGTTATAGTAATCCATGTCCTTAGTCTGCTTGTCTTAAACAAACGGTTTGCGGGCTTTCTTGTGCATCATCTTTAGAGAGGCTTCCTTCTTGGACGACAGCCATGCAGACCAATTTACTGTAGTGTGCGGCATATGGTCTGAGCACTGACAGGCTGACCCCCCCCCCCACACTCCTTCAACGAATGCTGGCAGCACTCATACTTCTATTTCCCAAAGACAATCCTTGGATAGTACGATGAGCACGTGCAATAAACTTCTTTAGGCGAGGCCTGTTCTGGGTGTAACATGTCCTGTTAAACCGCTGTATGGTCTTGGTCACCGTGCTGCAGCACAGTTTCAGGGTCTTGACAATCTTCTTATAGCCTATGCTATCTTTATGTAGAGCAACAATTCTTTTTTTGAAGATCCTCAGAGTTCTTTGCCATGAGGTGCCATGTTGAACTTCCAGCGACCAGTACGAGAGAGTGAGTGATGACACCAAATTTAACACACCTGCTCCCCATTTACACCTAAGACCTTGTAACACTAGTGAGTCACATGACACCAGGGAAGGAAAATGGCTAATTGGGTTCAATTCGGACATTATTACTTAGAGGTGTACTCACTTTTGTTGCCAGTGGTTTAGACATTAATGGCTGTGTGTGGAGTTATTTTGAGGGGACAGCAAATTTACACTGTTATACAAGCTGTACACTCATTACTTTACATTGTAGCAAAGTGTCATTTCTTCAGTGTTGTCACATGAAAAGATATAATAATAAAATATTTACAAAAATGTGAGGGGTATACTCACTTTTGTGAGATACTATACATACACCCACACTATATTATATTAATATATATATATATATATATATATATATATATATATATATATATATATATTACATACACATACACATACATACATACATACAAACAAACATATGTTTTTCCAACAAGCACCGTGCTTTTGCAACACGGTCTCCCCCATAAGGTTTCTGCCACAAGCTCTCAGTTACTGCTCATACCACTCATTGTCCATTTACAGACACCACAAGCTTCTGCTACATGGCTTCCTTCTCAAGGTTCTTTGCCACAAGCTCTCAATCGCCACTCATACCAATCATCTGTTTACAGGCACTACGAGCTTCTGCAAAATAGCCTACCCCACGAGGTCCCCGCCACAAGCTCTCAGTCGCGACTCATACCACTCATTACTCATTCAAAGGCACCGCGAGCTTCAGCTACACGGCCTCCTTCTCGAGGTTCTTTGCCACAAGCTCTCAGTCGCCACTCGCTACCCGTTTTCAGGCACCACGAGCTTCTGCAGCACAGCCTTCCCCTTGAGGCTCCTGCCACAAGCTTTCAGTCACCACCCATACCACTCATTTGCCCGTTCACACTTACACTTCTGGCGGCTTCTTAGGGCGCAAACGCCGACATGCTTCAGCACATCTCTTTTCAGTGTCAGCTCATTTATTTACGTCACTCGGTCAACAAGGCCTTGGTTATCCCCATACATCTTCCACTTTTCTCTACTGCTGGTTTTCACCTCCCTTTGATGCTACTTTCTAGCAACATGCGTTGCAAGCTTGTCTCCAGTGGCACAAAACCTGGCCACTCACATTTTCTTGTCTGTCTTTCCCCATAGGTCAGTGAGGTCAGGTTGTTCCATCCTGCAAAAGGTTGGACGTTTTTCTCACAGGTAATATGACATACATACACACATGCAGGACTTCACATGCTTTTACCCAGGGGGTTGTCAGGTTTTGGGGGGGGGGGGGGCGGCAGCTTAGGGCTCTTCTTCATGCTGGGTTAAACCTGGACCTCCACGTTACCCTTTTCATGTTCCCGGTTGCCAGATTAGTCTCGGCCACAACCAGGACCTCTATTCTATCAGGGCACGACTCAAGTGGTTAGTACACGGGATACTCTCCCACATCAACCTGCAGCATCCTTTATTCATCACGATACCTCACATACATGAATTGGGCTGCTGGTCTGGCACTTAGCTACTGTCACATTCCCAACACTGCCACGGCCAGGAAAGCTGAATTATTCAGGCTGCTGCTCCCAACACCAGCAGCAGTTGCACCTGGCACCCAGCAGGCATCCCTGCAGTTCATTTCCTCAGCTGCACACCATGATCGGCACGCTGACTGCAGCAGTCTCCGACATGCAGGCGAGAGTCCTAGAGGTGCGCCCAGCGGTGACCCACCTAGACACGGCCGCAGCGCCAGTCTTGGAACTACCACCCACAGATATGCTGGACACTAGTTTCACTATTTTTCCTGCATACCTTTTCCCTATCACCATCAGGAAAGACATCCTGGAAGGAAAGGATGTTAACCTGGCCCCTCTGCTCATGTTGGTCTACGATCTGGCCGAGAACAAGTCCTACGCCTGGGGGGACATGTCTGTGGTTCTGATGGCCAAAGACCCCAGGCCCAATCACAAACTGTCAATCACCGAGTTTGTGCTGGCCTTTGGCATGTTTAGGGATGTGTTCTGCTTGGCCAACCCGGCAGAAGGGAAGAGATGGATTTGTACCTCAATGCGGTGGTTGATTTCGGGTACAAATACAGAGGCTCTGTGTTTTAGGACTACCACCGCTCGATCGCAGCCAAACTTGCCCAGTTCCAAACAAGCATGAATTGGAACATTGTGGACAGCGAGTGGTTCTGCCGCCACTTTGCAGGTCTGCGTTCCCCACTTTGCGCCAGTCCTCCAAGCACACAGACACCAGACGTTCGTTGACCTTCCCCTCTACCACTAGTGCCGCTCATCTGCAACAACTTCAACTATGGCACTTGCATCTTCAACCAATGCCGACTGCTCCACATTTGTGTCAACTGTCATAGAGCTCATCCCAAGAGCACATGCACCCTCAAGCGTGCCAACTCATCCTGACAGAGCCGGGTGAATGTACGATGGCTAGAGTTCTACCTTTCCTCTCCCCCGTCACCCACATACACACTTATTCCTGGTGCGCGGGTTTATCTCCGGATTCCACACAGGGCTCATCACCCTACCCCACACCACCCATGAGTGCAGGAACCTCTGCTCAGCCTACACTGATGAGCAGGCTATTGACAATCTGTTGCAGACTGAGCTGGACCAGGGATTCTTCATCGGCCCCTTCGCTAAGTCACCATTCAAGCCCTATTAGGCTGGTCAAGGGCAAATGATCAAATAAACGTCTGGTGTACGACTTGTCTGCGCCTCATTCCTCCCACATCCCCAGTCTTAACTCACCGATTCCTTCCGTAATGTGTTCTCTCTCTAGTATGTGTCTGTTGACCTAGCTATACAGTCCATCATTAGCATAGGCACAGGCGCATGGCTGTCTAAGGCAGACATTTCAGATGCTTTTAAGCGCTTACTCATTGAACCTTCCTTGTGGCAGCAGCACGGCATCATATGGAGAGATTCATACTACTTCACTACCAAACTGACCTTCGGCTCTAAGAGCAGTCCATGGCTCTTCGATACGTTCGCTCAGTCCCTCACCTGGATCCTAACTCACTAGGCACAGTGCCAGAATGTCATCCATTACCTGGATGACTTCCTGCTGATCGAACGGCCCGATGAGCCCCCCTTAGATTTAGACAAATTAAGGCAGGGCTTGACAAATTTGCTATGAATCGAGGAGCCAGGTAAAAAAAAGTTAGGAGCCAGTTTTTTTTTTTTTTTTTGTAGCGTGGGTTGCCAGCGCCCCAGGGAAGGGCAAGTAATCTGCGCCCCCTAACTTACAGCAGAGCGGCCAGTCAATAACTCCAATGTAACGTTTTACCACCCAACTGCACATCTAAAAAAAGCCTTTGTGACACTTTAAATAAAATACAAAAAAGGATGAAAGAAGTATCCCAGCGCTGCTCCACCACTGTGTGTGGAGTCACCTTGTGGTAATTGTTGATAATAAACAGGGCTTTATCAGAGGACCTCAGGATTCTTCTAAAGCATACCTGCCTCATCTCCCTTCTCCACCTCACAGCATACCATAAACAACTTTCCAAGAAGTGCACTATTCGATAGAACACCAGCTCAGCGCGTCACAGCATGAACACAGGAACAACTCAGGCAGCCCCCGTGCTCAATCCTCCACCAGAAAACCTCCAGCTCCCTCTAAGAGTAATGACAGTCCGCCTGCTAGATCAGGTAAAGGCCACACAGGCTGTCCAGTCCCTCTTCTCCTTACCCTTTGCCAAGGTTGACCTCCCCATGCCAATCCATAGCGTGTAGGTGGGCTTTGGGGGAGGAAGGCCAGCTTGGCGGCAACACAGCATGGGCAGCAGAAGAGAACTCCCCCAAAGAGAAGCCATTCATCCTCGGACCTTGCTCAGGCCGAGAAGAGGAGGCTGGCAAATCCCTCCCCTCCCATGTCACTCACAGCCAGACATCAGATTACTGCAGGCCTCTGGGGAAAACACGGAGACCAGGCAGGAGGGAGAGTGAAGGATCAGCTGCCTGGCACTCTGAGCTACGTGTCCAGGTAGTAAGTCAGGAAAGTGAGTGGGCTGGTGGCAGCCCAGGAGCCAGGATGTGGTTTCTGGTCACCATGTCTACCTGGCACCTGGGGTTTGTCAAGCCCTGAATTAAGGGTAGTGTTCAGTACCTCTATGTGCCCAAAGCGGAGCATAAAGTGGAAGGCCCCGCAGGCCAAATTGCACCAATGCAGCATCCGCTGTGTCCTCCATTGTTAAGGTTTCCTGCACTGATACAATCAGTGCCTTCACAAGTGCCTTTTCTTGCGCAGATGTAGTGGAAGAGGAACCATCCTCACTGTCAGAGCACTCAAAGTGCATTGATGCTGACCCCATGGGGTGACTCGCATCTGCAATGGCCATATCAGCCTCAGAATCTGAGGAGGCAGAGGAAAGAGGTGAAAGCAGAGGGCGCTTTTTACCAGGTCTCTTTTGTAAAACCATATCCACTTTAGACACCAATAACTGCAGGACCGCCGTCATGGCCGCCATGGCAGAGTGATAACCAGAGAGTCCCACCCCCTTTGAGAGCGGGTCGGGTGGTGACACGTGTTCTAGGGGCTCCATGGCACCCTGGGGGCCGTCAGCAAAATGAATGTAACATTATTAGGCACGCTGTGAAAACACCCCCCACCGCTGTCTCCAGTGGTACTACGGGTCCCAGCAGCGCTGTAATAGCAGAAAGGCAGGGAGATATGCCGCCCCAGGACTCACCACCAAACAACTCAGCAGGGAGAGAGAGGGAGAAGAGCGCCAAAAGCCTGCAGAATGCCGACCTGAAAGGAAGAGGAAAGGGCTGTGCTGCCACTAGAGGCAGCCCGCTGAGCACCGTTCCATGAGGCTTCAAGAAAATGGCCGCCGCAATAACACTATGGGAAACCACGGAAACATGGCTGCAGAACTACAGGAAAATGGCCGCCGAGCTTACATGTGGCTACAGGAAAATGGCAGCGCCATTTCACCCAAGTCCTAAAGGGAACCACAAGTTACACAGGATACACAAGATAACTTGAGGAGATACAAGTATATTGAAATAGTCCAATTGTCATAGATGGCAAGGAACACAATAAGGTCTCGCTACCTCTAAGACAGGAAACAACAGATAAACTACACAATCCCCATATGTAGATATCACAAGGGTATATGATTCAAATTGTCATTGATGTTTACCTAAGCTGTCTCCAAAGCACAGAATGGCCTCTTCAAGGATACCCGCAGAACTAAAGAAGCGCTGCTTCTGGGCTTCTTTTATTGCCCCTCACTTCCAGTGTGTAAAACGCCAAATGGTCCACTGCGCATATGCAAAATGGCGCCTGATGAGGACATTCCGCAGCGCCATGAGTTCACCGGCACCATCTTGGAAGTTAACATCATCAAAGGAGTTGCCAGCAAGTGACCCATGGGAATCTAGGTGGAAAGGAAGAGAAGCACTAGGGGCCAAAAAAATGGACACTGAATGCACGCACCAGGTAAACCAGGCAGCAAAAAAAAAACATCCCAGTCTCGCATGTCAGGTCCCCGGGCGTCCATATGGTCACCCACCTCACCCAAAACATACATCTTCAATCTATATACGTAAATGCCATCTAGTGGTCAAAATATAAACTGAAAAAAAAATGGATTTTTGTAAGATCTTACCGTAAAATCCTTTTCTCTTAAGCTCATTGACAGACGTAGTCCTCTTGATTAATATCATATTGGGTTATACTGCCCTCTACAGGAGTAGGACACTGGCCACACCTTAGGGGCAGTCCCAGAGGGTATATCCTCTTCCTGTCTGCTACAGGAAATCAGTTATGTCACAAAGCAGTGTCAGAGAATTTAACCCAACCCAACTCAATAATAGAGGGGCGGGTACTACGTCTGTCAATGAGCTTAAGAGAAAAGGATTTTACGGTAAGATCTTACAAAAATCAATTTTTCTCTGTCGCTCATTGACAGACGTAGTCCTCTTGATTAATATCATATTGGGACGTCCCAAAGCAGTGCCACAAATGAGGGGTGGGAACAGAAATCAAAATCCAGAAGGCCCAACCGGAGCCAACCAGAAGTATCAAGGGACTCATCGAGCAAACAGATGAGACCTACCCAACAAACCCTCGAGGTAGACCAACAGTCTCCTAAAACAGCAGCCTGCAGGAACCTTGCAGCCAAAAGAGGCATCTGACGATGCCATCACATAAACCTTATACAATATTGCAAAGGTATGAACCGACGACCAAGTAGTCGCCTTGAAAACCTGAACCACTGACGCCTGGTGGCGGAAGGCCCAGGAAACACTAAGCACCCGAGTAGAGTGCGCCTTAACAGGGAACAGGGGATCCCGACCCTTAAATAGAATAAGCCTATACCACCGTCTGTCTGATCCATCTAGAGATGGTCGCGGCAGAAACAGGCAACCCCTTCTTAGGGCCATCTGTGATCACAAACAGTGAATTCGTCTTACGAAATGAATCCGTCGTATTCAAGTATACCCTGATCGCCCGAACTACATCCAAGGAGTGCAACGCGAATTCTCGAGGATGACTGGGCTTAGGACACAGGGAAGGCAATACAATGTCCTCATTCATATGAAACTCTGAAACCACCTTAGGAAGGAAGGATGGTTTCGGACGAAGAACAACCTTATCCCTCTGAACCACCAGATATGGGGAACGACAGGATAATGCAGCCAGTTCTGACACCCTGCGTGCAGAAGTGATAGTCACCAAGAAGGCCACCTTCTGGAATAAAGTAAGCAAGGGAATCTCCCTGATATTTTCAAAGGGAGGTTTCTGAAGAACCGACAGCACCAAATTAAGATCCCAGGACGGTAAGGGTGCGCGCACTGGTGGAGCCAGGTGTCGCACCCCTGGATGAAATTCCGCACCAAGGAATGAGTAGCCAAACGCTTCTGAAAGAAGATTGCTAATGCTGAAACCTGACCCTTGATAATACTCAAGGCCAGCTTCTGCTCAACCCCCTGTTGCAGAAAGGCCAATATTCGGCCCACCGAATAACAACGTGGAGGGAACCCAAGGGATTCACACCACGCAATCTAAGACTTCCATGTGCGATGATAGCCCTTTCTGGAAGTCGCTTTCCTTGCTTTAACTAGAGTAGGAATAACTGAAGCTGACAATCCCTTGTCCTTCAGCACCTGGGTCTCAATAGCCAGGGCGTTAAGCCAGCGATCGTAAAGCAGGATGAAAGATCGGTCCCTGCGACAGCAGATCCTCCCTGAGAGGAAGTCGCCAAGGAACGTCTGCGACCTGCCTGACCAGGTCGGCGTACCAGGCCTGACTAGGCCAGTCCGGAACTACCAGGGTAACTGGGATTCCCTCCACCTCTATCCTGCGAAGAAGCTTCGGCAGCAACTTGAGAGGAGGGAAGGCATACAGTAGCTGATACTGCCCCCACGGGGCGAACAGCGTGTCTGCGGCGTCTGCTAGAGGATCGCGGGAGCGAGCCACAAACCTCCGCACTTTCCTGTTGAGCCGAGATGCCAACAGATCCCATTCGGGGTGCCCCAACGGAGGCACAGTTGGTGGAATACCTCTGGATGAAGAGATCATTCCCCTTGATCCAGAATCTGACGGCTGAGATAATCTGCCTGCCAATTTTCCACCCCCGGAATGAATACCGCGGAGAGAGCCGGAACAAATCGTTCCGCCCAAATGAAGAATGCTGGTCACTCTATGGCCGCCAGGACACTCTTGGTGCCCCCTTGATGATTGACATAGCTGTGGCATTGTCCGACTGGATCCGAACCGGGCTGCCCTGGAGCTGCTCGGTCCAGTGAATCAGACAAAGTCTGATCGCTCTCAGTTCCAATACATTTATCGGTAACCTGGACTCTTCCAGGGACCAAAGCCCCTGAGCGGATTCTTTGCCGAGAATTCCTCCCCACCCGGATAGACTGGCATCCGTGGTGAAAATCGTCCAATCTATTGGAAGACATGACTTCCCCTGCTGAGCATCTGAGACCGAAGCCACCAGACCAGAGACTTCCTGGTCCACTCGCTCAGTCGGATCCGATTGTCCATGGAATCTGGATTCCGATTCTATTTGAGAAGAATTTCTTTTTGAAGGATTCGGGTATGGGACTGGGCAAATGATACTGCTTCGAAAGAAGCCACCATCAAACCCAGGACTCTCATGCAAGTCCGAAGGGAAGGCCAGTTATCAGATAGTACAACTGAATCGTTGATTGAATCTTCTGGAGTTTCTCCGCAGGGAGAAACACTTTTGCCCTGGATGTGTCTAAAAATTAGACCCAGATATTCCAGCCTCCTGGTGGGAACCAGAGAAAACTTCTGTAAGTTCACCAGCCACCCGAACTCTTGCAAAGAGGTTATGGTGATCTCTAAGTTAGCAACAGAGTCTGTGGAGCAGAAGATCGTCTAGGTAACCTAGAATCGATATGTCTCGTTGCCGCAACAGCGCCAACACTGGGGCCAACACCTTTGTGAAGACCCGAGGAGCCGAGGCGAGACCAAAGGGTAACGCCACAAACTGATAATGGTTCCCTTTACAGAAAAACGCAGGAAACGCTGATGTCCTGCGTAAATAGGAATGTGAAGATAGGCATCCTTGATGTCTATGGACGCCAGAAAATCCCCCTGATGCAGGGAGGCCGCTACTGTGCGAATGGACTCCATCTTGAATTTTTGTACCTTGACAAAAAGATTGAGTGCTCTTAAGTCCAGAATTGGACGCACCTTGCCCTCTTTTCTGGCATTGTGAAAAGGTTCGAATAAAACTCTTGAAAACGCTCTGTCCAAGGAACGTGGACCACCACTCCTTGTTGCATTAAATCCGTGACCGCCCCCCGCAAAGCTTCTAGACGATCCGGGGATAGTCGGATCTTGGAGGGGAAGAATCGCACCGGTGGGAATGATTGAAACTCGATCTTGTAACCTGACCTCCTGACTTCGCGAACCCAATTGTCCGGGATTCTGGAAAGCCATGGCTCCGGAAACCGGCGAAGACGTCCCCCCACCCCAAGTATGGGTGGGGGCGCACTTTCAGGCTTTAATAGTCTTATCTTCAGGTTTGGAAGAGCCGAACTCTTGTTTGCCCGACCAGCGCCCCCTGAAACCTCCTGAAGGAGTTTTGGAGGGCTTAGCTTTATCGCCCGTCCCAGCGGAGCGAAAAAAAAAAATTTTATGAGCGGAAAAGGAAGGCCCCCGTCTCTGACGAGGTCCCTTACCCTTAGTGCTCTGTGGCAAAAAAGTACTCTTGCCTCCAGTGAGATTCTTAATAATCTCATCTAAGGTGGCCCCAAATAGGCGATCCCCCTGAAAAGGGAGATTAGCCAAAGTTTCTTTGGAACCTTGGTCCGCCGACCAACACCCTAGCCACAGTACACGCCTGAGGACGACTGCTGAAATTGATGCCCGCCCCAACAATGGAGTGGCGTCCAGAGTAGCGTCACAGACAAACTGTAGCCCTTGTATCATCTGCTCCAGCAGGTCTGATACTGCAGGGGGGATGCTTCTCCCCTCTAAGTCCCGGCGTAACAACTTGGTCCATTCTGTCAATGTTTGCAAAACCAAACCAATTGCAATCACTGGTTTAACAAGCTGACCCAATCAAGGAAAAGATGGCGCGAGACAGCTTCCACCTTACGATCCACCGGATCCCTAAAGGACGGAGCGTCCTCCAATGGGATAACCGTAGCTTTATTTAATCTGGAAATTGGTAAATCCACCACAGGTGGCACTTTCCATTACTTGAGGAGGAATTCCTCAAACAGATAACGCCTAATAATGCGTTTGGAAAAAACCAGGGGTTCGTTTTGGATGACCCCATTCTTCTTTAATGCTATTACCAATACATTTGGGCAAAAGAAAACACTTCGCCATTTTGGTCCGTCTATTAGTACCAAAAGGGATCTCAGTCTCACAATTAGTGCGTTCACCAACGCTTCTTCTTGGGCTATGGCGGATGCCGAAACGCCCTCCTCACTGTCTGAGGAGACAGTACCTGAGACACCAGCCCCAGATGAGGGACCTGCACTTGCAGTGACAGGTTCAGACTCTGAATCTGAAGTTTCAGATGAATTTAGGGGTAGGCGGGGGTCGCTTCCTTGCGCCCCATCCCTGACAGGCCACTTCCACCCGGGATATAAAAAGACTCCACAACCGCTGATAATGCATCAATGGTAAGTGGGGAACTGGAGGGTCCTGCAGCCACTCGAGGGGATCCGGTGGAGATAGATGTGTGCCAGGGTCCATGCTAATCCAGGACACTTTGCCAGTAAAAAATTTGAAAATAAAAATATACATATTTTTTCTCTTCTTTTTTTTTTTTACCTGTAAACCCCCAGCGCAACAGCACCCCTCAGCGTACCTGCTCTGGACCCCCACAGCGAGAGAGAGACCCCAAGGGCTCACCACCTGATGCAGAGAGGCTTCAAACTGCTCCCAGCGATGTCCTATTCAGACTAGGAAGTCCTGTGATAGCTCTCCCGGGTAAAGGAAGTGGCTCCGCCCCCTTTTACATGCCTTCCGGCGTTCTCAGCTACTCTGAGGTAGCTTGGGCACACCAAACATGGCCGCCCCCATGCAGGAGATACCAGGCTACGGCAAAATGGTGGCCTGCGTGACCTGCGGGCGGCCTGTGTAGGCAATGCAGTCTGTAGTCCTGCAGGATCCATACGGTCTACAGAAAAATGGCGGCGGCTGCCGATCCTGTGTGCTCTTACCGGCGGATTGCGGATGATTTACAGAAGGCTGGCGGCGGCCTGCAAGCGTGGCCTACGAGAGGATGGCGCCTGCATCATTGCATAGGGTAGGTGCTTACTTTACCTATATGCCAGTATTTTCTTTAAAAATAGTCAGCTCCCAAACCAAGCCTCATGGAGCGTCAGCTCCTAAACCAAGCCTCATGGAGCGTCAGCTCCCAAACCAAGCTTGCTTGAGTGTAACTCCTATACACCACTCACACTCTCACAGGAAGATCTGTGAACATGTCATAGGAAAAAAAGAAAAGGTCCAACCATCCACAGAGGGGCCCGTATCCATCCCAAAAACCCGACAAGGGGGAAGGGGGAACATTTACTCACCATACCGGAACTGACGGGCACCCCCTTTCAACAGAACCCCTCTCCACTGAGGTGGGGGGCTGTCGACCAATACGGACGCCGTGACTCTGCTGGTTCTTGGCGTCCAAGCGAGACGTTTAACTTGCAGGGTCAGTCCCCGTCCAGTGGGACTATGTCGCGGCCGACCCAGCGCGGAGCTATGGCCTGCACGCACTCGTAGGCTGAACCGGGGTGACCACTGGATCTCAACATCCAGCCCGTCGCCCGGCTCCAGCATACTTACTTGAATGTGTCGCGGCCGACCCAGCGCGGAGCTATGGCTTGCGCACGCTCGTAGGCCGGCTGGGGTGACCACTGGATCTCAACATCCAACCCGTCGCCCAGATCCGGCGTGATTTGCTTGAAGATCTCACAGGAAAACTGGAGAAAACAGCTACCTAAAAAAGAAAAAAATTTTCTAAAAAATCTTGCCAGGACCAAAGATCCCAGCAAGGAACTTAGGTCCTTACTCCTGACTAGACAGAAAAAAACTGATTTCCTGTAGCAGACAGGAAGAGGATATACCCTCTGGGACTGCCCCTAAGGTGTGGCCAGAACGTTTTCTTTCTGCCTAGTTTCCTACTCCTGTAGAGGGCAGTATAACCCAATATGATATTAATCAAGAGGACTACGTCTGTCAATGAGCGACAGAGAAATATAATATTGGGAATAGCAATCCTCACTGAGAACCCTTACATATTTATGGGCACCCTTATGTACAAATATATAAATATTGTGTAAACAAATCATAAAGACAACAAACCAAATCAAATAAATGTTCTTCAATCTTATCATCAATGTCTCATATATTACTGAATAAATTAAATAATGCAATACACATATATGGATATATTCTTTCAGAGAACGGCCAGCATATCTATTAGAGAAACGGCGTGAAGCTCATGGACTCATTGGAGTCCAGGAAATTTGGTAGCTGAAAGAGTGTAAATCCATCTGGATTCCTGCTGCAACAGCAGTTTGTCAATGCCCCCCCCCCCCTTTCCTGCCTCAGAATACGTTCCAATGCAAAAAAAAATATTTTGGATGAGTCAAAGTTATGGTACAGTCCAATGTGTCTACTGATTGGAGTCTCCATTTTTTTCTTGGAGAACAGTGACACATGGTCTCCTATTCTAATGGTAGAAAAGTCTTTTAGTTTTTCCAATATAAAACACCCAACATTCAGAAATCATATAATACACTACCCCAATAGTCTGACAGTTGTCTAAAAAAAGCTTTGTAAACTTGACCATTTGGTAGAACCACCTCCTGGGCTTCCACAACCAAATGGCAAAAACGACATTTGCCACAAGGCTTAGTTCCCTTAACAATTGGGGTTGAGTGTCCTGATGTACTTTGATAGTGGCTTTTTATCAGTTGATCCTTCAACGAGGATGATCATTTATAGGTGATTTGGGGATATGTATTTACATATTTTGACACAGTATCATCTGCCACCAATAAATGCCAATATTTCCCCATAAAGCATTGTACCTGATTATGATGACCCGAATATCTTGTGATATGTCTAACTTTGCTACCGGGGTTGGATTAAAGCCTTTAGAATGTATTAATTTGTCTCTATCATGATTGTTCGCCCTATGATAGGATTTTTTGAGAAAGGAGCGGCTATAGCGCCTAGCTAATAATCTAGTTTATAGGGCCTTGGCTTCCCTCACAAAGTCCGACTGATGACTGTAATTTCTTTAAGCCTAAGATATTGGCTATACGGTATATGCTTTGGACAAGAGGGGATGGATAGAAGCTTTTTGCGTGAACAAGGGTTTTGAGAGCTGAGGGCTTCCTATTGTAACGCTCTGGGTTTTAGCTCAAGGATACTGGATTTGCAGCTGCAGAATTCCACTCAGTAGTCTTGTAGAGATCTTGTTAAATCACCTGATCCAACTCTCTTGACTCATCATAGTGGTTCAGCCTGATTCAGTATGCACATATACAAACACTCAGATAATGATGTTGCAGGAGTGATAGTAATTATGCAAGTAGCAGTGAGATGTTACACTGAAGGTATAGGCTCTGAGGAGTGATAGTAGATGATGATAAGCACTCAGATAGTGATGTTACAGGAATGATAGTAGATGATGATAGATAGCAATCACAAGAGCTAGCAATCTAGTATAATCAACAGGTGATAGATAGTAGCAAGCAAGATATACAGGTGTTGCTAAGCTTAGAGCTAGCGATCTAGGTTTAGAAATGCAGATGGTAGATACTGGAGAGCATGTATCCTAGAGCTAGCAATAGTTCTTATAATGCAGGTATAGATAGCAAGCGTTGTTAAGAGGGGGTCCCCTGTGGGGTACTTATCAATAGCCAGTAGTGAGGGAGTGTAGGACAAGGTAGCGAGGCTCCGGTCAATCCAGGTATAGGGTATGTAGCTGGAAGATTCGGCAGCGTCAGGTTAGGCAGGTATCAGGAGCGGTTGCACGAACACTGTGTGAGTGCAGACTGTCAGTTGAAATAGCCGCTCAGTGCAGCGCCTGATGATGACGTCAGCACTGTTAAAGGAATACACACCTATATGCGTTCCACCTACCTGAGTGGTGGAACGCAACCCGGAAGTGAGGAGATAGAAAGGCACTGAGAGTGCCAGGATCTTACACCTATACTAGGAAGAACCCAGACTCCTGTCTGCATTCAAAAATATTTGTACATCTAGAAATTCTCTTGGTGACATGACAGTGAATTTGAGGTTGAAATTGTTTTTCCCCAATTTATCCAATAAGGCCATTAAATCCTCCCTAAAGGATTCCATATCTTTATACCTAGTTTTATGTCTCATTGACAAAAATAAGATTGTGCACCTTCCCTGTGGACCTAATAATGTGAGCCCCTTTGTTTACAGATACCGGTATATAATTTTTGAGATACAAATGTGTGTTTTTTTATGGTGTATGCAATTACTAATTGTTTCTTTATTACTTTACTAGATTTCATGAGCAATACCCAGAGTTAGATATCACCTGAAGAAGCTATGTATATGTAGCAAAACATGTTGAGGAACAACTGGAATATTTGCTTGACCAACATGTTAAAAAAAAAAAAAAAAGAAGTGTTCTCTTCATTATGATTTTTAACATTTTGTACGAATAAAATTGAATATTGTTACATACTTCAGTCTTGAATATTATGGCACCTCAAAAACCCTATTACTTGGTAAAATTTTTTTACCTCAAACTCATTGTTGTATTCTTTAAACCATTTTTGATTTCATGAGACCAGGCCACTTTCTTTCATTGCTCCATGGTTCGGTACTGATGCTCACATGCCCATTAGTGCTTTTGACTGTGGACATAGGTCAGCATAGGCACCCTGACTAATCTGTGACTACACAGCCCCATACGTAACAAACTGTGATGCTCTGTGTGTTCTGAGATCTTTCTATTGGAGCCAGCATTAACTATTTCAGCATTTTGAGCTATAGTAATTTTTCTGTTTGCTACAGAGGCCAGCCTTTATTCTCCACATGCATCTCTAAACCTTGGAGACCCATGACCTTGCTGGATTTCATTCTTTGGGACACTTTTGGTAGGACCTGACCACTGCAGTTGCTCTGACCAATCCTCTAAGTATTACAATTTAACCCTTGTTAAAGTCACTCAAATCTATAGGATTGCCTATTTTTTCAGCTTTCAAAATATCAACTTCAGGACATTATGTTCACTTGCTGCTTAATATATCCCACCCACTTTCACATGCCATTGTAACGAGATAATCAATGTTATTGACTTTACCTGTCACTGGTCAAAATGTTAAGGCTTATTGGTGCATACACAAAATAGAACTGTAAAACTAGCAGCCTGCACGCAATCCACACCTTTGTATGTGGTTTAGCTCTAGCAAAATCCTGAACGCTTAATAGGGCTGTTAATGGAGAATTTAACAGGTTTCCTAATACAAACGCACATACAAAATTCATTAGATCACAGATTTTTATTAACTGGAGAAAAAGTGAAAATGATGCTGTATGGCTTCATTTTGACAACTATCTTATTGTAATTAATGTGGTACAATAATAATGTGGTCTACAAAAACACAGCACGCACTAACCTCAGTTTAATGAGTATTTTCATACTTTGCTGGATTTGCATTTTGTTAGGTTAATTTAACCAGTAGCAATCCTGATGAGTTGAACTCATTTCAATAAACCCAGTGTCATTCTATGGTTTTATTCAATCATTTTTCAAGTTCCAACACCTCAATAGGTTACAAGGATGAAGGTCTAACATGTTAAGATAGTTGAGGAATGTGCAAAAATAGCTCTGGATCTGTAAGGTTATCGTCATATTAGTATTGCGGTCTTAAAGAATTGATGTAAATAATCATGTTCCAGGCAGGCAACTTCTACACTCCAGAGGATCTCTTTGGTCTCTTTGGCTTATAATGTGAAGCAATAAAAATGGTAACTGAAGCACCACGCCACTGACAAGAGTTCAAGTTACAACTTCCAATATAAGTCAGGGGGAACGGTCCAAATTTGAGGTAGCCAAACCAGCTGCTGACAAGGCCTGTGCTTGCAATTACCCTGGAAGGAATAGCATTAAAAAGGTCTAACTCACTTCTAGTACATTCACATTGTGTTTAATCATGCCCGGTAAAGGGGGTGCTTTTGGGGCCCCGAAACACATTTGGGCACCCCTTAGGCTGTTCTGTGATTTTTATTGGAATTAAGTTGTATCTGGACCTCTTAGTAGTGGAGTGGAGCTTTTATTTGCATTTTTGTTACACATGTTGAAATAGGGATTCTTTAGCCAGCTCTTCATTGGGAAATCCAAATATGATTTTGGAGTGAATGGATTTTTCCAAACAAAAAACACATTCATTGTTAGAAATACATTTGTGAAAATAATTCCCATCTCACTCCCTCAAATTTCTCATCACTGCAGTCAAATATTGATATGACTCTACTAATGATTAGAAAATCGAATGAACATTCATCAAATGAAACTAGTTTTTTTTTTATAAAATTCTACTACTGTATGGTCAGCTTTATTCTAATCCCTCCCACTGCCACAGCAAGCAAGTGCTGGAAAAAGTGGTGTAGTAGTGGGTAACAACAAAAGTTGTAGTAGCAGCATTAAAGACTATCATACTAGTTTATATAAAGACATAATTGTTCATACTGCACACAATTTCTATATAAACCTAGTAAAGTGGGGAGTGGAAGAGACACTCTGTGATTCCTACAGTCCAAGGAGGACTGCTTTAGGCATACAGAGTAAATTTCAGTGTCGGTCAAATGACCAGAAGCTACACTGCCAAGACAGCTAAACAAACTGTCTTTACTGTACAGCCTGCAAAGGCAGATCTTTGACTGGCAATGATAATTCTTAAATCTCTAGCTGATGTAAATTCTGGATTGGAAATGTCACAGGGGACACAGGGAAAGTGTCAACAGCAACTTCTACAATCCTTTAAGTGACACAAAACTCTGGTAAAAAAAAAAAAAAAAAAAGAAATCTATTCATGAATGTATTCTTAACTCAAAAAAAGTGCTTTCTATTGCTCTCAGCCTCCTCCAAATCCCTTTGTTTTTGATGCTGCTATCTGACTTCCTGTAAGAGGGTGGCTACATTTTTCTCCTTCATTGCCCTACTGTATGTAGGAACATAGCCACCCTCTCTTGCTCTTGCCTGGAATTTGTAGTGTGCATAGAGCAGTGCATGTGACCACACCTAACATGAACTGCTCGTTCCAAACAAATAGAAGTGAGGTGGGGAAAGGAGAGGTTCGGAAGCTTGTGGAGGAGGCTACAATTAGGCAGAAAAAAAAAAAAATTAGGAAAGTTTCATGAACAGTAGATTACCTGGCCATTATATAGTGGATGTGTATGGATTTTATTTTATTTTTTTTTTTTTTTTGGGAAAAGGATATGGTTTAATACCCCTTTAATGATACATGATTAAAATTGTGATATATTCACATGCACACAGATTTGCTATGTTTAAATTGCTTCAATAGACCACTAATGGGACCCTCTTCGACCCCCAGGCCCCATATCAGTTGGTGGGCTGCTATGGCTATTGTTACGACACCAATCATAACACATTTTACTGACTGAAAACTCCGTTTTTAGCCATAATCTAGCTTTGCAAAGTTGAATGGTCTCAGCTCGCTATTTTGATTATATTAGTATAATAATGTGCTTACAGAAAATGTTCTTCATTCATTTCGTGTCAACAATTTGTGTTCAGCTACATAATATACAGCAAACCATTGAACAAAGCAGGGTGTGCAATGTTTTACAAAGAGGGATGAAAATGTTCTATGATTATAGGTGTTTGGGGTACATCTACTGCACCCTTAAAATGGATTAACATAAAAGAAAGTCTATACTTTATTCATAAGGATTGGCACATAAAATAGAGTAACTGGACATTTTTCAATCTTAAGAAGTGGGACAGTGTGACAGCAATAATACATCTGCAGAAGCACATAATTTTACACAACATTAAGTGCCCGAGAACCACTTTCGTTTAGGATACACAACGTGCTGGAAGCTTTAAGTTGACATATTACATTTAATGGCTGCTAGATAATCAATTGGCTGTACTTAAGAGGCAAACAAAATGTTCTCAGGATTCAGTCTCTAGCTATGCAGGGAAAATGATACATTAATGTCATTAATAACAAGATTTTTTTCTTCTTTTATACAGAAAAGTTAAAAATCTTTATGAAAAATTGGATTTTTGACTTACCGTAAGTAAAATCCATTTCTCTGATGTTCATTGACAGACACAGCTTCAGATCTTCATAACCGTTGGGTTATACTGCCTCCTACAGGAGTAGGACACTAGGCAGAAAAAAAAGTCTGGCTACGCCCATGGGCAGTCCCAGGGGGTATACTCTCTTTTTCTGCTATAGGCACTCAGTTTAGTTACAACCAGTGTCAGAAGAATTACAACTCCACAGAGGGGTGGGTGCTGTGTCAGTCAATGAACATCAGAGAAATGGATTTTACGGTAAGTTAAAAATCCCATTTTCTCTTTCGATCATTGATGGACACAGCTTCAGATCTTCAAAACCGTTGGCTAAAAACAGTAGCCAACCAGGCATTCGGAGCTTAACCAAAACAACTGGAGCCTACCTGAAAAAAAAACAATACACCCTCGAATAGGATCAGGTCCTCTCAACAGCAACCTGCAAAAACTTGCGGCCAAAAGAACAACACATCCACCTTATAAAACTTTATGAAAATGTGCACTGACGACCAAGGTGTCGCCTTCCACATCTGCACCACTGACGCCTGATGAGGGAAAGTCCAGAAGGCACTAAGCGCCCGAATAGAGTGTGCCTTAAAGGGAAAGGAGGAACTTGACCCTTGATGCAATAGGCCTGAATCACTGTCTGTCTGATCCATCTGGAAATGGTCGCAGAGGAAGCGGACAAACCTTTTACGAGGCCCATCCTTTATGAAGGAACAACGGACAGGGGCGAAGGACCACCTTATCTCTGTGAATCATCAGGTAAGGTGAACGACAGGATAATGCCGCCAGTTCCGACATCCTGCGCGCAGGTGATAACCACCAAAAACGTTACCTTCTAAGACAGCGTAAGAGGGGGAATCTCCTGAAGATTCTCAAAGGGAGGATTCAGGAGGACCGAAAGCACCAAATTGAGGTCCCAAGGCGGCAACGGAGCCTGCACTGGAGGAACCAAATTTCGGACACCCTAAAGAAAAGTAAACACCAGGGAGTGTGTGGCCAAAGGTCGTGGACAAAGACCGCCAAGGCCGACACCTGGCCCTTGATGGGACTCAAGGCCAAAATTCTGTTCAACCCCCCCATTGAAGAAAGCTTTAACCACTTCCATACCGAGTCATGTAATAGGACGTCGGCAAAGTGGTTGTACAGATCCGGGCCGCCGTCATATGACGTTGGCCCGTTCTAGCAGCCAGTGCGCGCCCCCGGCGGCGCGCAGCGGATCGATCAGGGATGAGGCTCGTCCCTCGGACATAGCTCATCCCTGATCAAGGTAAACAGCCAATAGAAATTGGCTGTTTACCACGTGATCGGCTGTGTCAATCACAGCCGATCACATGAGCGGCTCCAGCACGAGCCGCTCGTTCTCTCTGCAATGCGCGCCCCTCGGGGACGAGGCTCGTCCCTCGGGAAGAATCGATCCCTGATCTAGGTAAAGAGCCAATGAAATTGGCTCTTTACCACGTGACCGGCTGTGTCCAATCACAGCCGGTCAAAAATGTCAACAGAGAACACGGTAACTAGCTGTCACCGTGTTCGCCTCCTCACACACTGATCCTGTGTGAGGAAGAGATTGTGGTAACAGCTAGTTACCGATTACAGTGAACGCTAAACACACTGATTCCCCCCCCCCCCAATAAAGAGCACCTGTCACTAGCCCATCAAAGTACCCGAGTACCTGTCACCAGCCCATCAGGCCATCAGGTACTCAGATGACAGGTACTCGGGTACTCTGATGGGCTGGTGACAGGTATTCGGGTACTCTGATGACGGGTACGCAGGTACTCTGATGACAGGTACTCGGGTACTCTGATGACAGGTACTCGGGTACTCTGATGACAGGTACTCGGGTACTCTGATGACAGGTACTCGGGTACTTTGAGTACCTGTCAACGGAGTACCCGTCATCAGAGTACCTGAGTACCTGTCACCTACCCATCAGAGTACCCGAGTACCTTCCACCTGCTCATCAGAGTACCTGACGCCTGAAGTACCCGAGTACTTGCCGCCTGCTCATCAGTACCCATCACTACTCATCAGTACTCATCAGTACCTATCACGTATCAGTACTGATCATCAGTACCCATCAGTACAGTATCACCTATCAGTATCAGTACTACTCATCAGTACCTATCACCTGCCTGTCACCTGCCCATCAGAGTACCCGAGTACCTGTCACCTGCCTATCGGAGTACCCGAGTACCTGCCACCTGCTCATCAGTACCAGAGTACCTGTCACCTGCCCAACAAAAGTACCCGAGTACCTGTCACCCTTCATACAGCCACCATGTCCAAGTCCAAAAAGGTTTATATACGTCCTCCGTTTAAACCTAAATACCGATGTTATGGCAGCAGATAGCTGCCATAACCCTGGTATTTTTTTAAACGGTGGACGGTTGGCTTTCCGATAAGGGTGGTCCCAGCGGCGGATTCGCCGTGGGATCACCCTTCCGGGATGGCGGAAGAGGCGCCCCCCCTCCCGCCACGTTCTGGTCCTTTTCCCCGCTTACCGGACCCGCCGGCAGCGGGGAAAACGATCCGGTCCCAGATCCTCACAGACAGGATGTCGAGTGAGGGCAAGCTTGCCCTCACTTGACTCTATGGTCTTGGAGCACCGGAGCTACGGAAAATGTTGTTGCCTAGCAACCGGTTTAAAGGTCCTTTTTTTTTTTTTTCATTTTATATAATAATTTTTTTTTTTTCTATCTTTTAGTGTACTTGTGAGATCTGAGGACTTTTTGACCCCAGATCTCACAAAAAAGAGGTCCTGTCGTGCTTATTTCTATTACGAGGAATGTTTACATTCCTTTTAATAGAAATAAAAATGATCAATTTTTTTTTTTTTAAACAGTGTAAAAATAAAAAATAATAAATAAAATAAATAGTAAAAAAAAAAAAATTAAATCGCCCTGTCCCCGTGAGCTCGCGAAAGCATACAGAAACCCCACCCACATATGTAAACAGTGTTCAAACCACACATGAGGTATCGCCGCGATCGTTAGAGCAAGGGGAATAATTTGAGCCCTAGACCTCCTCTGTAACTCAAAGATGGCAACCTGTAGAAATTTTTAAATTGTCGCCTATGGGGATTTTTAAGTACCAAAGTTTGTCACCATTCCGTGAGCGTGCGCAATTTTGAAACATGACATGTTGGGCATCTATTTACTCGGCGTAACATTATATTTCACATTATGGGAAAAAATTGGGCTAACTTTACTGGTTTCTTATTTTTTAATTTTTTTAATTTTTTAATTAAAAAAAGTGAATTTTTTCCAAAAAAATTGCGTTTGGAAGACCGCTGCGCAAATACGGTGTGATAAAAAATATTGCAATAATCTCCATTTTATTCTCTAGGGTCTCTGCTAAAAAAAAATATATAAAATGTTTTGGGGTTCTAAGCAGTTTTCTAGCAAAAACAACTGATTTTAGCTTGTAAACACCAAATGTCAAAAATAGGCCTAGGCAAGTGGCTAGGATGCATGATGATGCTCCTTGGATGTTAGGCCCCTCTATATGGCTAGGCTGTGAAAAAGTCTCACACATGTGGTATTGCTATACTCAGGAGGAGTGGCAGAATGTATTTTGGGGTGTCATTTTTGCTGTGTACATGCTATGTGTTAGGAATATCCTATAAATTGACAACTTTGTGTAAAAAAAAAAAACAGTTTTCATTTTTTTCCCACATTTTCCAAAAACCAGTGGAAAAAAATGATATGTTCAAACGACCCATAATGCCTCATAGAATATACGTTGGGAGTGTTTGCTTTCCAAAATGGGGTCATTTTGTGGACTTTTTCATTGTATTGGTGCTCTAGGGCCTTGAAAAGTGTGATAGGTAGTAAGAAAGTTTTATGTGTATTTATGCTCCTAGAACGCCTGAAGGTGCTTCTTGGACGTGGAGTCTCTTTTTGTGGCCAGGCTGTGTAAAAGTCTCACACATGTGGTATCGCCATACTCGGAAGGAGTAGCAGAATGTATTTTTGGGTGTAATTTTTGCTGTGTACATGCTATGTGTTAGAAATAGCTTATAAATTGACAACTTTGTGGGAAAAAAAAGAAAAAAAAATTTTTTCTTCATGTTCCCAAGAATTGTGGGAAAAAATTACAACTTCACCCACCATGCCTCTTACTAAATACCTTGGACTGTCTACTTTACAAAAAGGGGTCATTTGGGCGGTATTTGTACTGTCCTGACATTTCAGGGCCTCAAGAAAGGAGATAGGCAGTCAGTACATCTGGTGTGATCAATTTTCAGTAATTGGTACCATAGCTTCTAGACTCAATAACTTTCACACAGACTAAATAATATACACTAATTTGGGTTAATTTTACCAGAAACATGTAGCAGTATACATTTTGGCCCAAATGTATGAAGAAAAATAAATTTTTTGTAAAATGTTATAATTGAAACTAAAAAAAAAGTGTTTTTTTTTTTCAAGATTTTTGCTCTTTTTTTGCATATATCACGAAAAAAAAAAAAAACCCCAGTTGTGATCAAATACCACCAAAAGAAAGCTCTATTTGTGTGAAAAAAATTATAAAAATTTTGTTTGGTTACAGTGTAGCATGACTGAGCAATTGTCATTCAAAGTGTGAGTGCTGAAAGCTGAAAATTGGTCTGGAAAGGAAGGGTGTCTAACTGCTCTGTATGGAAGCGGCTAATTACGAGCCACCGAGAAGGAGCGAGGATGAGCCCCAAGAGACTCCCACCACGCAATGTACATCTTCCACGTACAATGGTAGATCCTCCTAGAAGTGGATTTCCTAGCTTTTTAACAGTGTAGGAATCAGCGACTCAGATAAACCTCCATCCTTCAGCACCTGGCATTCAACAGCCAAGCCGTCAAAGCCAGCGACTGTAAAGCAGGATGGAAAATCGGTTCTTGGGGCAGCAGATCCTCCCTGAGAGGAGGCTTCCAAGGAACGTTGGCGACCAGCCACACCAGATCAGCGTACCAAGCCCGGTGAGGCCAGTCCGGAGCCACCAAGATGACTGGAATCCCTTCTGCCTAGATCCTGCATATAAGTCTTGGCAGAAGCTTGAGAGGAGGGAAGGCGTAAATCAGACGATACTGACCCCACGGAGCCAAAACATGTCTGTATCGTCCGCCAGAGGATCGCTTGACAGCCACAAACCTCTGCACCTTTCTGTTGAGTGGAGACGCCAACAGATCCACCTGGGGGGTGCCCCACGGGAGACACAACTGATGAAACATCTCCGAATGAAGGGGCCACTCCCCTTGGTCCAACGCCTGCCGACTGAGGTAATCCACCTGCCAGTTTTGTACCCCGGGAATGTGTATGGCGGAGAGTGCTGGAACGAGCCATTCTGCCCAGCCTAGAATGCCTGCTACCTCCAGAGGACTTTTTGTGCCCCCTTGGTGATTAACATAAGCCACAGCCGAAGCATTGTCCAATTGAAAGCGCATTGGACAACCCTGAAGACGATCCGTCAATGGTCCAGTAACAATTTGATCGCTCGGGGTTCAAAGAGATTGATCAGCAGTCTGGATTCTTCCAGCGTCCAGATCCCCTGAGCAGAAAGCTTGCCGAGGACGCCTCCCCAGCCGGACAGGCTAGCATCCATAGTAACCACTGTCCAATACAAGGGAAGGAAGGATTTTCCCAGCCAAAGCACCGGAGAAGGAAGCCACCATTATCAGGGACTCCTTCGTTCCCCGACTCAGCTGGATCTGATTGTCCAAAGACTACGGACTCTTGTCCCATTTGGTCAGAATCTCCCTTTGCAGGGACCTTTTATGGAACTGAGCAAACGGAATCGCCTCAAAAAGGTAGACACCTTCAGGCCCAGCACCCGCATACAAGTCCGGAGGGATGACCATCTGTTGGACAGCAGGAGACGAATTGCAGCCTGCAATTTCGGGAGTTTGTCCAGAGAAAGGAGCACTCTGGCTAGGGCCAAGCCCAGAGTCAGGCCCAGATCATCCAGCTTTGTGGATGGAACCAGAGCAGACTTCTGAATATTTAGAATCCAACCGAGCTCCTGTAGAGTTCGTATTATGATTTCCAGGTTCTCCACCAGAGCAGAGGGAGTCTCCACTCACAGAAGGAGATCGTCCAAGTAGCCCAGTACCGCTAACACTTTTGTGAAGACCCGAGGAGCAGATGCGAGACCAAAGGGTCCAGGATTGGACACACTTTGCCTTCCTTCCTGGGAACTGTGAACAGGTTTGAGTAAAAGCCCTGAAAATGTTCTGAGGTCAGAACCGAAACAATCACCCCTTGAAGGAACAGGTCTTGTACCTCCCCAAACAGGCCCTGTAAGCAGTCTGGGGAAAGGTGCAAATTGGAAGGAAAAAACCTTGCTGGAGAACAAGAGCAAAACTCGATCTTGTAGCCGGACCAAATGACGTTGTGCACCTACTTGTCTTGCACCAGGGAAGTCCACGAGTCTGGAAACCAGCGAAGACGCCCCCCCACCCCCGATACGGGTGAGGGTGCACCTTCATGCAGAAGGAGCCTTGTCCACGGGTCTGGATTAGCCGGATCTTGGCTTGCCAGACCAGGTGAGTTTGGATCCTCCAGAAGAGGCTTTGAAAGGCTTCGAGCCCTTGTCAGCCGACCCTGAGGAACGAAAAAACTTCTTATGAGCTAAGAAGGAATGCCCACGTCTACGATGAGGTTCCCTACCCTTAGTAGCCTACTCTTCCCCCCTGTGAGACCTTTAATGATGTCATCCAGGGTAGCTCCAAACAGCCTATCTCCTTGAAAAGGAAGTTCATTCAAGGCTTTTTTAAGTCTGATTCGCAGACCAGCACTTGAGCCAAAAAACACGCCGAAGGACCACTGCCAAAAACAGAAAGGCGAGCCATCAGGGGGGCCGCATCCAAAGAGGTATCACAGATAAACTGCAGCCCCTGGACAGCTGGTCTTCCAGCTCGGCAAAGGCAGGGGGGAGCGGTTTCCCCTCCAGGTTACGGTGTAGGTGCTTAGCCCACTCGGTCAGAGTTGGCGACATTGGAGCTATGGTGAATATCGGCCTCATTGCTGACCCAGCCAGAGTGTGCATAGTGCTGGCCACAGCCTCCACTTTCTGGTTAGCCGAATCCTTAAAGGCCCAAGGACTCTTCAACTGAAATAATGATTGCCTTGTCAGGGTTATTTGGGGAGATTAAATTTACAAATAGAAATGAAATGTCATATTTTGTTCTGTATAGAATTAGCAATGACATCTATTTTTGTCAGGTTACTAAAAGGTTAAATCTCCTTTAACAGAAAAATGCCTGTTCAGGAAATTCTTAAACAGGTTTACCCCAGACCTGCTGTGTTGACCTAAGGTAATAAATAAATAGTCTGCTGACTTTCTTTAAGATAAAGTTTAAGACACTCTTCCAAGGTAATCTTATCTCGGTTTGGAACCATAAACCTTAGTCACTATTTTTCTGTGTTTAGACCTATGTAAAAATAAAATTTACAGATATGTTATAATCTTATATGTAAAGGAATATTAACGATGAAAAATATATGTAACTAGCATACATAGATATGTAGAAAATTGTTATATATTATAATGGTTTCATATTTTGCTAACTTCTAACTTTACTGATTTTGATGACTCGTCTCTGTATGTCAGGACAAGCTTCAGTAAACATTTGTAAATTGTAAGATGTAGAAAGCATCATAAAATTTTGTTTAACCTTGCTAGACTCCAGAAGGTCTGGATTGTAAGCTATTGGTCAATATAAAGTTCAAAGTTTATTTGAAGATAAATATTGCTATATGCCGAAGCTAAGGGCAATGCAATACTGCCATTTTTGCTGACTGCTACTAATTGAAGTCTTGGGTTAAAAAGTAAAATCCTATATATTTTAAATAAGATATATTAAATATTAGAATGATGTTATCAAGATTAATGCCTTATTTAGATACATGATGGATATGAAATGGACATATCATAGATGAGAGCATGGTTACATTTTATGTTGTTTTATAATAGTCTTAAATGGAGAAATCTTTATTTAATTTTAATATACTGGTTGACCAAGAGGTGTCACCCTATGACATCACCAGTTAATGAATAAGATGTTCCAACCAATAGAGATCATGTTACTCCCTCTGGGTTTAACTTATGGTAATTTTAACAGTCCTTTGTTCTATACCATATAAAAGCCCAGATGAGAGAGACACAGGACACATGACATTTTGCCCAATATACATCACACTTACAACATACACACTACTACAGCTATGCACAGACTCATCTACACAGACCCCATTTCAATCCATCATGTATCTGAACCTTTGAGGGACGCCAAACAAAACTCCTCCCTAATTGGCCACCATCTTGGAAATGCAGCAATCTTAAGGAACCTGGTAACAACCATTCAAAGCTAGCGGCCATTTTAAATATGGTAAATATGCCTTGCTAATTATTTGATTATTTTTCAATATTGTTTATGTACTTCCTTAAATGTTTTACATTTCATATTTAAAGGGTAACGAGAGTACAATCCCAGCCGTATAAACCATATGTAGATTTTTCTCTAAAGAGATGATTTTTGTTTTTATAACATTTTTATTAATATCAGATTAAGCGCATTATTGCGAATTTAGTCTTCCGTTTTGCATGGCTTATTCTAACTCCATCTGCAGTGGAATGACTTTGGGCCGTGTGATTGCACAGACAATGGTGGTCTGATTGTATAATATACTTAAATATGGTTTCTACTACATCTGGGGAAATGGTAATCTTGCTTTCGTTTCACTTTCACTTTGTTTCAGTTTCACTTTCATTATTGAGCTACCAATCACATTGCAGTTATTGTTTGAAGTTTGTATTTTTGTAAAGTTATCTTTTTTTGTCATGTCAAGTTTGATCATTTATCGTGATTACATGTCTCGTGAATAAAACTTTTATATATTCCATACTGTAGACTGTTTTCACTAAGATTGGTATATGCTTTTAAAAAGAAATTAATCAATAAAAAGAACTCGCTACATATTGATTTATGGAATAAGTTGAGATTCTCATTTCGCACAGATCTTTGCTTATTATTAACCATAAATAGATACTGTTATATTCAGAGCAGTATAAACATTCTGACATAATGGAGGCACAGCAAGATATTATTATTAATTTATTATTAATTAATTCTGACATAATGGAGGCACTGCTGAAATATTAATAATTTCTTACATATGCCAATCATAATTATGATCATGATGACATAATTCATAACTTCAAAAAAAAAAAAAAAAAATTTTAATTTTTTTTTTATTGATTGTGATGTTGATAGAAATGCCTTAAACATGTCTACAGTAAGGTAAGGTTCACACTGCCAACTCTGGCAAGATGTTAATCCCACAGCCCCAGTAGATTCGGCACAGATCAAAAATATGTAGAGACACCTCTCTGAGTCTGAAATGGTGGAATATGTAAAGGCTGGTTGGAGTCATACCAAAATCCTCAGAAAAAGTCGGGCCAAATATGGGCACCTGACGTGGGTAGAGGATAACCCGCTGTATGAACTCACCAATAGCTTAATTAGCACCAAAGACATCAGGAAGCGTGATCACATACTTTTAGAATCATGGCCAATCTTACTGTATCTGAGGAACTGCACCAGAAGGCTCAGCAAAAAGGAATTTAGTAAAGTTCCAATCTCCACTCCAAACAATAGGAAGTGAGATAAGGTATCTCCTTGAGCAGGTGAAAGTAACCTCTATTGGGACACATCAGTTCAGAGAATGTAGCGTGAAACTGCAGAGTAAAGTAGAACTGTGGCAGACGTCTTATCAAGAAAGCTGTAATGAAAGTAACCATTTGTAAGAGCAATGTAAATGTTTAATGCAAGTATTAGGAAGTGTTTGAGCAAGGAAAAATATTTTCTAGCAAAAGTTGCTGAGTAACCAGCAGTGAAAAATTAAGTTGCCGAGTAACCAGCAGTGGAAAATTTAAAAATAAAATAAAAAAATGTAACAGTTCAAGTAAGGACAGGAACTCATTAGTAAACAAAAAGGAGAGTTCCAAAAGGTCATGGTGTTTATACAAAAGGGTAATGCTTATCAGTCCTGCATTAAAAATTAAATATTTAAATAGACCCAGATATGACTCCCAGTCTGATGGTTATGACCCAGACAAGGGGGGGGGGGGGGGGAGTCAGGTAGAGAAGTCCACATCCTACCCCAGCCATCTTCTAAATATAGGAGGGCAGAAATTGGGCAGCCATGCATAAATAGGTATGAGTCATATCAGGGTCACTGCAAAAAGACGAGCACCCCTAAAAAGATACCATACACCTCCAGAACATAAATGTTTTAAAAAGAGTACTGTCCCGATTTTTGTTAAGAAAGGGTCCTTAGACGTCATTAATCATCCTGAGGCCTATGAAAACAGCCTGTGTTGTGCCTCAAGGATGTAATTTAAATGTCAGCCCACACATAAAAAAAAAAAAATACCCTTACTGCTGCTAGAGCTGCTATATATAATTTAAAATGTACACAGCACAAAAGCCCATTTAAATTTTGGCTGTACTCAAAAGTGCCTAACACCCTTCAATGAAGGAGCTTGAGTACAACCACCGGGAATTTAAATCCTTGTGCTTTGAGGCATTGCCTACGTACATAATAATAAGTTTGGCAAGGGACTACAAGTTGGGGTGTTCACTGGAATGGTTGGTAAAAGAGAGAGACAAGTTGTACTCCATCCAACAGACCAATGAATACAAAGAAAGGCGTGAGCTTGTCACCAAAATTATGACTAAACGCATCTTTCTCCTCAAACCCGCACACTGAAAATAAATAAAAATAAAAAGGAGCAAGATTTTATACCGGATACCTCAAGGAGGACACCGGACACCCCACCAATTAGGAGGGGGGAACAGAGGCCATTTTAGGAACAGAGGCCATTTTAGGATTTCCTTCCAAGGGGACAGGGCCCAAGGTTAAAAGGAATCTCTAGGGAGTATCCCCAAAGAGCCCAACATACCCTTGAGGATGGGAAACCTCGCTATGCCCAATATCCTTAACAAAGGGGGGGGGGGACACCCACAAATAAATAGGGATTTGCCCCATCATAGGGTTCCCCAAAATCCTTGGGAAGATCAAGAGACATTAAGGTCCAGACTCCACGCCAGAACCGAGCAAGTGGTTCTGATGGGGATCTGTCCAATCTGTCTGTACCCGAGGGACATAGGCAACGCAGTAGGCGGAGCCAACAATCCAATTCTGAAAAGGTTTTCAGCCGAGTAGATGCCAAGTTGGATCGTATGATCACTTGTTTCACTCAGGGCACTGCAGCCCAGAACTAAAATAATAATTCCTTTTAGGAACAAATCCTGTGGCCAGCCAAAGGCCACAAAATCCTTAAATGACCAAGTGAGCAGGAATCAGAGGTACACACTGAATGAAGGCATATGAGACAGAGGTTCGAACACCATTTTATCCCCAGGTCACAGTATTGAGGATCCTAAAATCTCTGCCAGGGGGATCTTGGTTCTTAGATACTAACTATCCTTCTATTTTTCAGTGGTCACTTCATCCCTCTGACTCAAACAGGTCGCTCAAAGCAGGCACATTTTGAAAAATTGCCAATGACGGTGATACCTAGGAGGATCAAACCCTAATGACGTAATGAAGTCAAGAGGTTAAGGTTGTATTACGGTAACCAAGAAGGAATCCTCAATGTCAGGTAGTTTTGTTGCATACAATAAATCGCATTGATGCCCCAAAGGGGGAGATAATATATTTTTCCTCCCAAGTAGTAGGTACACTTTTAACAAAATATTGTATCGTTGTACAATTATTCAATGTGTGGTATCCATGGCGATAAACACATCCCCATGTTGATGAGCCCCGGAAGTCAGTCGCCCTAGGAAAGGTCGCATACATAGTCTCACATTCCATGGTGGTCAGATAAAAGACTGATCCCACAATGGAATAAAGGAGAACTCTGAGAATGCTTAGATTACCAACCTCACATTGAAATGTCAATTGATGAGAATATATATTCATACTGTATATTTCATCCAATAGAGGGAGAATAACCTTCCATGCCAGGTCGTTGATTGGTACAGACGATGATGTTTACCATAAACGCGGCGATCGGATGGGTCATCTTACTCCTTGGAGCCCAGCTCAGGACGGAATCCCTCGTTGAATCAAGTACCTCCTCAGGAATCATGCTGCGAGACGCCCAAGATTCTTGTTGACGGAGAGGAAGATTTGTTTTAAAAGATCTTTGTGCATTTGGTCCGAGGAAATTTATTGAGAGGAATCGCACTACCTCCTGTTTTCAATTGAAGGAGATGTGAGAATGGTGCATTGCACATGTGAGCAAAACTCAGTCTAGGTGTATGACACTCTAGACCATGCTGAGACCATTCATTGTTTAATCCACGTTCAAAGGAGATTTCTCGGATTCCTATTTGCCAACGTTGTTTTACTGCGTTTTGTATGGTAATTGCCAATACCATCGCAGTAGTTCATTTCTATATCTACAAAACTTTGCAAGCTGAAGTTGGAGATTTCAAGGAAATTTGAGTTTCTTTACTAAGAGATTGAAATTCAAAAGACTAACAAGGAACAGTTGTGACATAGCTGACAATAGCAAAGTCGCTACGAACTGACACTTGGAACTGCTTTTTCATTTCATCGCTTTGCTTGAAAGTTACAATGAACAATCCCCAATATGAACTACTCTATTAGAAAAGAGGACAGGACATTTTCCTTTTTAATGAAACTTCCTCCCAGTTAGTTTTAAGGTTGGTCACCTATCTACTGGGAAGAAGGGGGGGATATGTCAGGGTTATTTGGGGAGATTAAATTTACAAATAGAAATGAAATGTCATATTTTGTTCTGTATAGAATTAGCAATGACATCTATTTTTGTCAGGTTACTAAAAGGTTAAATCTCCTTTAACAGAAAAATGCCTGTTCAGGAAATTCTTAAACAGGTTTACCCCAGACCTGCTGTGTTGACCTAAGGTAATAAATAAATAGTCTGCTGACTTTCTTTAAGATAAAGTTTAAGACACTCTTCCAAGGTAATCTTATCTCTGTTTGGAACCATAAACCTTAGTCACTATTTTTCTGTGTTTAGACCTATGTAAAAATAAAATTTACAGATATGTTATAATCTTATATGTAAAGGAATATTAACAATGAAAAATATATGTAACTAGCATACATAGATATGTAGAAAATTGTTATATATTATAATGGTTTCATATTTTGCTAACTTCTAACTTTACTGATTTTGATGACTCGTCTCTGTATGTCAGGACAAGCTTCAGTAAACATTTGTAAATTGTAAGATGTAGAAAGCATCATAAAATTTTGTTTGACCTTGCTAGACTCCAGAAGGTCTGGATTGTAAGCTATTGGTCAATATAAAGTTCAAAGTTTATTTGAAGATAAATATTGCTATATGCCGAAGCTAAGGGCAATGCAATACTGCCATTTTTGCTGACTGCTACTAATTGAAGTCTTGGGTTAAAAAGTAAAATCCAATATATTTTAAATAAGATATATTAAATATTAGAATGGTGTTATCAAGATTAATGCCTTATTTAGATACATGATGGATATGAAATGGACATATCATAGATGAGAGCATGGTTACATTTTATGTTGTTTTATAATAGTCTTAAATGGAGAAATCTTTATTTAATTTTAATATACTGGTTGACCAAGAGGTGTCACCCTATGACTTCACCAGTTAATGAATAAGATGTTCCAACCAATAGAGATCATGTTACTCCCTCTGGGTTTAACTTATGGTAATTTTAACAGTCCTTTGTTCTATACCATATAAAAGCCCAGATGAGAGAGACACAGGACACATGACATTTTGCCCAATATACATCACACTTACAACATACACACTACTACAGCTATGCACAGACTCATCTACACAGACCCCATTTCAATCCATCATGTATCTGAACCTTTGAGGGACGCCAAACGAAACTCCTCCCTAATTGGCCACCATCTTGGAAATGCAGCAATCTTAAGGAACCTGGTAACAACCATTCAAAGCGAGCGGCCATTTTAAATATGGTAAATATGCCTTGATAATTATTTGATTATTTTTCAATATTGTTTATGTACTTCCTTAAATGTTTTACATTTCATATTTAAAGGGTAACGAGAGTACAATCCCAGCCGTATAAACCATATGTAGATTTTTCTCTAAAGAGATGATTTTTGTTTTTATAACATTTTTATTAATATCAGATTAAGCGCATTATTGCGAATTTAGTCTTCCGTTTTGCATGGCTTATTCTCACTCCATCTGCAGTGGAATGACTTTCGGCCGTGTGATTGCGCAGACAATTGTGGTCTGATTGTATAGTATACTTAAATATGGTTTCTACTACATCTGGGGAAATGGTAATCTTGCTTTCGTTTCACTTTCACTTTCATTATTGAGCTACCAATCACATTGCAGTTATTGTTTGAAGTTTGTATTTTTGTAAAGTTATCTTTTTGCGTCATCTCAAGTTTGATCATTTATCGTGATTACATGTCTCGTGAATAAAACTTTTATATATTCCATACTGTAGACTGTTTTCACTAAGATTGGTATATGCTTTTAAAAAGAAATTAATCAATAAAAAGAACTCGCTACATATTGATTTATGGAATAAGTTGAGATTCTCATTTCGCACAGATCTTTGCTTATTATTAACCATAAATAGATGCTGTTATATTCAGAGCAGTATAAACATTCTGACATAATGGAGGCACAGCGAGATATTATTAATTTATTATTAATTAATTCTGACAGCCTTGTTTAATCTGGAAACCGGAGGGTTCACCACCGGTGGCACAGTCCACTCCTGAAGAAGGGACTCCTCATAGAGGTAACGCCTAGTAAAGCACTTAGGGACCCCACGGGGATGCTTTGGTAGTCTTCGCTCTTTCGTGACAATCCTGTCAAAATAGGTGGGCAAAGGAAACACCTTTGCCGCTTTGGATGGCTTGTGAGTGCCAAAGGGCACCTGCACCTCATCGCAGCTTCAGCTGCGTCCTCCATCTTCAGGGTCTCCAGCACAGATACAATCAGTGCATCCACCAGCGCCTTTTCGTGCGCAGCCACAGATGTGGAGGAATCCTCCTCACTATCAGAGGATTCCAGGCGTGTGGTTGCAGACCCAGTAGGGTGACCCACGTCAGCGGTGACCTAATCAGATTTAGGATCTTATGAGACAGATGAGGCAGGGGAAAGCGGAGGCGCTTTTTTCTAGCCCGTTGCCCACAAGCCACCTCAACTCGGGACACAAGGGACTCCAGGACCGCCGTCAGTGCATGGATGGATGGTTGGGACCCGGAGGGCTCTGCAGCCTCCGAGTGGGGATCAGGTTGGGAAATGTGCTCCAAAGACTCCATGAGTCACTAGGGGGACCCCACAAAAATTGTAAAAAACACTGCTAAGAGAAAACCCCCACCGCGCGCTGGCAGCACCACCCGGTCGCCAGGCACAAAGCACCAAGCGATCCTCAGCAGAGAGGGAGAAGACCCACCAGACTCACCACCCAGCAGATACAGACACCTGCAGCCACCAGGAGAATCTGCACTACACGTGCGGCGATCAAGAAGTAAAAATGATCCAGGAGTCAGCACCAGGGGATGATGAGGGCTCCCACCGCCGAAATTGCCCCCCACAGGGCTTCACTGTCATGGTTGCCGCTATTCGCTATTTCCAATGGCAAACCACAAGAAAAGTGCCGCCGAGCTACACAAAACATGGCCGCCGTGTATAGAAACACAGGCTAAAACAAAATGGCGGCCCTGCGTGGCACAACAAGGCTTACAGGGACCCAGAAGGGAGACCAGGCATTAAGAACAGATCCAGGCATTTGTACAGGCATCAAGAACAGATCCAGGCATTTGTACATAGACAGTTGCATTGAATTTTATAGAAAATTGCACAAGCTGCAGATGGAAAATTAAAGGAAATGATGAAGAACATTAAATTACAACATTGCTTGCGTAGTAGCAATTGTATAGGATATATATATATATATATATATATATATATATATATATATATATATATATATATATATATACACACACACACACACACACACACACACACACATACACATATACACACACACACACACACACAGCTGCAAGAAAAAGTATGTGAACCCTTTGTAATGATTTGGATTTCTGCACAAATTGGTCATAAAATGTGATCTGATCATCATCTAAGTCACAACAATAGACAATCACAGTCTGCCTAAACTAATAACACACAGAGAATGAAATGTTGCCATGTTTTTTATTTAACACACCAGGTAAACATTCACAGTGCAGGTGGAAAAAGTATGTGAACCCTTGGATTTAATAACTGGTTGAACCTCCTTTGGCAGCAATAACTTCAACCAAACGTTTCCTGTAGTTGCAGATCAGATGTGCACAACGGTCAGGAGTAATTCTTGACCATTCCTCTTTACAGAACTGCTTCAGTTCAGCAATATTCTTGGGATGTCTGGTGTGAATTGCTTTCTTGAGATCATGCCACTGCATCTCAATCGGGTTGAGGTCAGGGCTCTGACTGGGCCACTTCAGAAGGCATATTTTCTTCTGTTTAAGCCATTCTGTTGTTGATTTACTTCTATGCTTTGGGTCATTGTCCTGTTGCAACACCCATCTTCTGTTGAGCTTCAGCTGGTAGACAAATGGCTGTAAGTTCTCCTGCAAAATTACTTGATAAACTTGGGAATTCATTTTTCCTTCGATGATAGCAATCCGTCCATGCCCTGATGCAGCAAAGCAGCCCCAAACCAGGATGCCCCCACCACCATACTTCACAGATGGGATGAGGTTTTGATGTTGGTGTGCTGTGCCTCTTTTTCGCCACACATAGCATTGTGTGTTTCTTCCAAACAACTCAAATTTGGTTTCATCTGTCCACAGAATATTTTGCCAGTACTGCTGGGGAACATCCAGGTGCTCTTGTGCAAACTGTAAACATGCAGCAATGTTTTCTTTGGACAGCAGTGGCTTCCTTTGTGGTATCCTCCCATGAAATCCATTCTTGTTTAGTGTTTTACATATTGTAGATTCGCTAACAGGGATGTTAGCATTTGCCAGTGACTTTTGTAAGTCTTTAGCTGACACTCTAGCACTTCTTCACCTCATTGAGCAGTCTGCGCTGTGCTCTTGCAGTCATCTTTACAGGACGACCACTCCTAGGGAGAGTAGCAGCAGTGCTGAACTTTCTCCATTTATAGACAATTTGTCTTACCGTGGATTGATGAACAGCAAGGCTTTTGGAGATACTTTTATAACCCTTTCCAGCTTTATGCAAGTCAACAATTCCTAATCATAGGTCTTCTGAGAGCTCTTTTGTGTGAGGCATCATTCACATCAGGCAATGCTTCTTGTGAAAAGCTAACCCAGAACTGGTGTGTGTGTTTTATAGGCCAGGGCAGCTGTAACCAACACCTCCAATCTCATCTCATTGATTGGACTCCAGTTGGCTGACATCTCACTCCAATTAGCTCTTGGAGATGTCATTAGTCTAGGGGTTCACATACTTTTTCCACCTGCATTGTGAATGTTTACATGGTGTGTTCAATAAAAACATGGCAACATTTTAAAACAAATAACACATTTCTTTGTGTGTTATTAGTTTAAGCAGACTGTGATTGTCTATTGTTGTGACTTAGATGATGATCAGATCACATTTTATGACCAGATTGAGCAAAAATCCATATCATTCCAAAGGGTTCACATACTTTTTCTTGCATATATATATATATATGTATATATATATTTCTTGCATATATACATATATATATATATATATATATATATATATATATATATATATATATATATATATATATATATATATATATATGTGTGTGTATATATGTGTGTATGTATGTATAGCAGGATTCCCTGCCATTTTGCTGGATGTGGGTCCGCCAGGGTTACCGCTAGCAACAGCACATTTAAGCATGTTCTCCAAGTGTGAGCACTGAAACAGGAAACAGTCCAGCATCTTTGGGTTTTATATTTATTTAGCAACTTGGATGGGAGAAGGGAATGAGTGGGATACTCCTCTGGCTCAACTATTCACACAAGATAATGGGACAACTGATAAAAATGCCTCTTGACGCTGACTTGACGCCGGCTGAATGCCGGTCAATGCCGGTTGGCGCTGGATAACACTGACTTGCTGTCCGTTAACTCTGAACTGACTCTGTCACTCCCCGTTGACACAAAGTCCTTTGTACTGCTGCCTTTAGCCCTCCTGGCTGAGGTGACTACTTGTCAACACTGCTGCAACTCTTAACCTTCAGGGCCCACACTGGCACCATCTCTCACAGACTTCTCTTCAGGGCTTAGACTCTGGCACCCCCTTCTCTAAGCCCTCTCTCCCAGTTGACTGGCTCCTGGATCCCTCTGACCTTCCGGAGTGGTCCCCTATCCTAGGCAGACCCCTGGGCAGTTTACAGTACTCACGACACTGCTTTCCTGGAAACTCCTGCCCCAGCAGCTCCACTTGGTCCTCAGCACACTGGATCCCTCTCTGCAGCTCAGCTCAACCTTCTGTCCTCTAGACTTGATTAATCTGTCACGTAAAGAGACTGTTTTAAATAGTAGATCCTAAATATCATCCCAATCTTCAGTGTCTAAGTGTGGTGCATCCTATAACCATTTGTCCCTCAGTTTGTCTAGTGGAGGTAAGGCAACCAACACCAGATGGGCATAAATGCGCGATCACTTTAGAGAGGACCGTGGAAATTGGCTACAGAAGGCATTGGAGAGCAGCTGCCTGTAGTTAAAATTGTGCGTAGCAGGAACATTAAAATCTTCAGACAGGTGGGTAAATGCCGTAACGAGCCCTGCTTATCAGGGGGGCCTGATCAGTTAGTTAGGCTGTCATGTGTTTCCAGGTGTAGTCATGTGTTTACAGGTGTAGTCTGTTGAGTCTGGGGAGTCTCCCCACTGTGTCCAATGAGGGCTCTTGTTGGACAGTGGAGGAAACCTGGCCAATAGTGCACCAGGGTTTATGGCTGTCCCAGTGGCCGGAGTTCGCCACATTGCACCCTGGGATTGGGTATAAACCTGGCAGCATGTGACAGAGCATATTTGGGGGGAAGCAGAGACCCATGAGGAGGCTGACGACCGTCTCTCCTCCTGTCAGAGCGAGTGAAGGTGTCCTGGGCAGTCGGCCAGAAGGACTGGAGGTTGAGCTGGGCTGCAGAGAGGTATCCAGAGTGTTGCTGACCGAATGGAGCTGCTGGGCCGGAGTTTCCAGGAAAAACAGTGTTGTGCTTACTCAAAATCTGCTCAGGGGTCTGCCTAAGAGAGGGGGCCACTCCAGAAGGTCAAAGGGATCCAGGAGCCAGCTAACCAGCAGTTGTGGCATAGAAATGGGAAGCCAAGTGTTAAGCCCTGAAGATAAGGTAATAAAAGGGGGCGCCAGTGTGGGCCCTGAAGCATTCAGCAGTGCAGCCAAAGTGTACAAGTAGCTACCTCAAGAAGAAGAAGTACCTAAGGCAGCTAAGAGAGGATTTCTTTAGTTGAAGCTCAGTTACAAGAAAAGTTCAGTGTTAACCGGCATCCGGCCAGCCTTAACCAAGTGTCAAGTCAGTGTTAGCGGGCATTCAGCCAGCGTCAAGCAGTACTTCTTAAGTGTCTCCGCCAAATTCTGCATAGTCGAGGTAAAGGAGTATCCCACTGGTCATGGTCTCAGAGAAACTTGCTTAAATGTGCGGTTGTTAGCGGTAACCCAGGGGGACCCATATCCAGCAAAACGGCTGGGAATTGTGCTACATACATTTCATTCTGTATTTAGTCCACACAACCAGATCCTTTAGCATAAAGAAATGAGGTAGGGAGGGGTTCTTACAGAGGGGTGCATTGGGTGACACTGCAGTGACAGGGTATTTTTCACAAGCCAATCCGAACCTCCATGCTCTTATAGTTGTACAGATAGATGGGAGTTAGGTGATACAGAGCCTTGAGACCCTGAAATATAGGAGCCTGCAAGGCCTCCAGGGATTCAGCATAGTAGATAGGTTAGTTTGGTCTGGGGAGAGCCACCAGGCATTGGTAACCAATTGGGTGGCCATAAAATATTTATAGGAGTCTGGGAGAGCCATTCCCCTCCTGAGAGGAGGGTCTCCTAAGTGTGGACAATTTTTATATGCTTTAGTGGCCCTACATATATTCATATTTACTGGCCCTACATACATTGCATATTATTCCTTTGTTGGGTATTGTGCAAATTGCCATTGAATATAATATGCATATGCATTTGTTATATACTCTTTACTGGCCCCCTCTGGTGGTTTATTCTGCACTAGAGTGATTTTTCTTTTTTTTTTATTCCCATTTTCCATATTTTTCAGAGCTTAGCCCGTCTGTGTTGCTTTTCTGCTTATAGCAGGATATGAGCTTTATGTTCCTCTTGGGGCCCGGATGCTCTAGCCGCTGGATTTGCCTCTTCCGTGCCGTGGAGCGCATATTGCGTCTTTCCACGGCTTGTCCCGGAATGCTGTGCAGTCATCTCCGGCTTAGGGTCCTGAGAATGACGTCATTTCCGGTCCGGAATCCGGACAGAGCGGCTGTTATTTACACCCTCCTGTCCGAGTGCCACCTCATTATTAATATTTAACCTTGGGGGCTATCTTTTACTATTATATAGACCAGATTGATGGTCTGAATTATTTAAATTTCTACATTGCTTCTTGCCGGCGGAACGTCATTGCCGGTCCGGTATTCGGACGGAGCAGCTGTTATTTACAACGCTCCTGTCCGAGTGCCACCTCGTTAGTAATATTTAATCTTGGGGGCTATCTTCTACTATTATATAGACTAAATTGATGGTCTGAATTCTTAAAATTCCTACATTACTTCTAATTGTTTCTGACCTTTGACCTCCGCCCACTTCCGGTCCATCACCTATTTATACAGTGGGATGTGATGTGTGGCCACGCCCCTGATGTCATCTATGACAAAACATGTCGGGAGGAGCCTAACCACATGACGCTGGTGTTGCATACCACTGGTGGTTGGCCATGTTTTTGGCTTGAAACAAATCTACACCATATCCTTGCCATTTTTTATGCCTATTGTATTGGAGAAAGTGTGAGTATCCTGTGCGCAGGTTTCCATAGGTCTAATAAATACTTTTAAAGATGTCTGCGCAATGATTGCTCTGTTATTTCTCCATGTATGCACCTTGGAATCTGTGCTTATGTGGATTGCGTGATCGGATCTAAACGCTCAATCAATTGACACATGCTTTCTTCTGATCGGATCCAATTGTCCAATCGTTTGACACGTGCTATATCTGACTGCGGTTTAATCCTGTGTCATCTGGTAAGAGGCTGAATGTTTTAGCTCTCTTGGTGGTGGATATATAGTTTTTCCCCTCGCAGTGTTCAAGCATATCTCACTGGAGAACTGTCTGGAACACATACTCTGAGTGCTGCCATTTCATTTGATTGTGAATATTCTCTGGAGATTTGTTTGTCATAAAACCAGTTTGGTCTGGGTCAATTACTGTAGGAAGCAACTATAGAGTAATGAGTTTGGTTAGGATTTTGACATCCTTATTTAACAACACAATGGGTCTATAGGAAGCGCACAGACTTGGATCTTTAGGAGATTTATAAATCAATACAATATGAACATGGCGTATATAATCAGGCAACTTGCCCTCAGCAAGACAGTGGGAATACCAAGAGGCCAAAATGGGAGCTAGTATTTCTTCATGCATTTTATAAAAATCTATGGGAAGACCATCTAGGCCTGGTGCTCTACCCGACAGAAAGGAGCCAATGGCTTTCGCCACTTCATCTGCAGTAAATGGGATTACTTAGGTTGACTTCTCCATATCTGATACCTATCCCAAGGCCACCTGGTCTAAACTAGAGGTCAGAGAATGTGGGCATAAATCTGATAGAAGCTTGGAGGTATAGAGGTCATGGTAGTAATTACGAAAAGCTTCCAAAATGTATTCGCGAGTGGAGGCCGTGTCTCCAGTAGAGTCTAATTTCAGAGGTAGTGGTATTAGGATGTTCATGTTGTGCCAGTAATGCTAATAATCAACGGTTTTTATCTCCTTGTTCCAAAAAGTTGAGTTTTGAACGATATTGCGTGAGGAGTGGGAGTTCAGCCAAGTGCAAATTAAGTTCTCATTGGGAGGCCTGTAAGTGAATAAAGTTTGTGTCAACAGGATCCAAATTATATGCCTCTGTACACTCCGTCACTGATTCTCACAAAGAGCAGGTGGCGGAATTTAGGTCCGATTTAAGGGCAGCAATGCTGGAAATGTATTGACCCCTGGGGTAGGCTTTAAAGGCATCCCAAGTTACAGTGAATGGGTATGACCCTTGTTTATGTCCCAATATTCTGCTAAATGGGGTGGAAACGTTTTCGGTCAATTCAGCATGAGAGACCTAATGGGGAGCCAGTCGCAACAAAGAGGCATTGCGTGAGGTAGGGGTACAAAAGACTACCTCCAGGGGGCTGTGATTAGACAAGACACTCGACAAATACGATGCAGTTACCACATCAGATATTAGACTCGGGTTCACAAAGGCAAAATCTATACGAAAGGAGGTTTTATGCAAGGCAGAAAAACAGGAGTATGCTTTGGAAGAGGGGTGCTTCCACCTCCAGACGTCTGTAAACCTCGCCGCCTGTGCCCACGAACAAAGGTCTCCATTATACGGCTTTGGTTGGATGGGCCTGTCCAATTCCGGAGACAATATGGCATTGAAATCACTCATTATTAATATTTTAGCTGTGGAATGGGGGGCAATCTTCTATAAGACAGCATGTAATACTGTCCGAGAGAAGGGAGGAGGGATGTAAAAATTAACGATTATATATCTGCAGTTCCATAATGTAAATACCACAATAATGAATTTCCCCTGGGGGTCAGTAGAGATGGATTCCACCACACAAGTAAGACTTTTGTTGATCAATACGGAGACTCCCCTAGCAAAAATTGAGTATGTGGCATGATATTCTTTTTGGATACAGGGTTTTTTCCAAAGCTAATAATTTGCTGCCCATAAAATGTGTTTCTATGAGTAATAAAAGGTGGGGCTTGCGGGATTTCAAATACTAGAAGAGCAGAGCCCTCTTAAATTTGGAATTTAGGCCTCAACCATTCCATGACAATATCTTAAAGGCCTTAAAGTCTAAAGAAGCCATAAATATAGTACATGAAAATCATAGCACAGTGACGTGCTAAGGGGCAAAAGGGTCATCATAGGAGCAGCATAATGATCATCGGTCAGCACCAAGTACATGGCTAAACTACATAAACCATATAAAACCAAACATATTCCCATGCGCAACTGCCTGTACCCTGCATTTGTCAGCTCTTCTCCCATGTAACCTGGGAGAACAGACTGCGAGGCCTGTACCCAGAACAAAATAAAAATAAACGACTATTAATAGCCAAAAGGTTACGTTTGTGCAAAGTCTAGAGAGTTGTGCTAGAGAAGGTAACTTAGGGTTCCAAGCTCAAAAAACAAAAGACCTTGAGAGGGCGCTCCGGTCCTTGCAATATGAGAAAAAAAAGTCAATTTTGATTAATAAGAAAATATATAAAAAAATAAAAACTTTGAAGCATACCAAGGGACCTCTGATCCTAATGAGTGCCAGCCAACCTTTTGTTGGAGGAGAAGTGATGAAGTAAACTCTAGACCTCTGTGAATATGTGGTAGGGCAGGAGACAAAAAATGGATTTTTGTAAAATCTTACCGTAAAATCCTTTTCTTTTAGCTCATTGACAGACGTAGTCCTCGGTGATACAGCACCTTCGGGTTATGTTGCCTCCACAGGAGTAGGACTAGACAGGAAATGAAAAATGCTCTGGCCACACCCCAGGGGCAGTCCCCGAGGGTATATCCTCTCTCTCTCTGCCACAGCAAATCAGTTATGTCACAAAAGCAGTGCTTAGAGAATTTAACCCAACCCAACTCAAAAACAGAGGGGCGGGTACTACGTCTGTCAATGAGCTAAGAGAAAAGGATTTTACGGTAAGATTTTACAAAAATCCATTTTTCTCTATCGCTCATTGACAGACGTAGTCAGAGCAGTATCACAAATGAGGGGTGGGAAAATGGAAATCAAATCCAAATCTAGAAGGCCCAACCGGTGCCAACTAGAAGTTTACAATGCTCATCCTTGATCCTCAACAAAAAAAATTTTCAAACAGAAAAAAACCCTCGAGGTAGACCACCGGTCTCCTCAAATTGCGGCCTGCAAAACCTTGCGGCCAAATGAGGCATCCGCCGATGCCATCACATCAATTTTATAAAATTTTGTAAAGGTATGTACCGACGACCAGGTGGCCGCTTTACATACCTGGACCACTGACGCCTGATGGCGAAAGGCCCAGGAAGTACTGAGCGCTCGAGTCAAGTGCGCCCTAACAGGGAACGGAGGATTCCGACCCTTAATAGAATAAGCCTGTACCACTGTCTGACTGATCCATGTAGATATGGTCGCGGCAGACACAGGCAACCCTCTTCAAGGGCTATCCGTGATCACAAAAAGTGAGTCCGTCTTACGAAAACCACTTTAGGAAGGAAGGATGGATTCGGAAGAAGAACCACCTTATCCCTATGAACCACCAGATCTGGGGAACGACAGGATAATGCGGCCAGTTCTGACACCCTGCGTACAGAAGTAATGGCCACCAAGAAGGCCACCTTCTGGGAATGTAAGCAAGGGAATCTCCCTAATATCTTCAAAGAGAAGTTTCTGAAGAACCGACCACACTAAATTAAGATACCAGGCGGTAAGGGTGCGCACACTGGCGGAGCCAGATGTCGCACCCCCTGGATGAAATTCCGCACCAAGAAATGATTAGCCAAAGGTTTCTTGAAAGAAGATTGCTAACGCCGAAAACCTGACCCTTGATCGTGCTCAAGGATAGTTTCTGCTCAACCCCTTGTTGCAGACAGACCAAAATTCGGGTCACCGAATAGGTCTGTGGGGGAAATCCAATAGATTCACACCATGCAATATAAGACTTCCATGTGCTGGAAGTCGCTTTCCTTGCTTTAACTGGAGGTAGGAATAACTGAAGCTGACACTCCCTTGTCCTTCAGTACCTGGGTCTCAATGGCCAGGCCATTAAACCAGCGACTGTAAAGCAAGATGGAAGATCGGTCCCTGAGACCGCAAATCCTCCCTGAGAGGAAGTCTCCAAGGAGCGTCCGCGACTAGCCTCGCCAAGTCGGCGTACCAGGCTCGACGAGGTCAATCCGGAATTTCCAGAATAACTGGAATTCCCTCCACCTCTATCCTGCGAAGAAGTTCCCGCAGCAACTTGAGAGGATGGAAGGCATGCCGTAGCTGATACTGCCCCCACGGTGCGATCAGCGTTTCTGCTGCGTCCGCTAGAGGATCGTGGCGCGAACTACAAACCTCCACACCTTCCTGTTAGGCCAAGGTGCCAACAGATCCACATCCGGGATGTCCCAATGAAGGGACAGCTAGGGAAAAACCTCTGGATGAAGAGGCCATATGCGATTGGATCTGAATCGGGCTGCTCTAGAGCTGCTCGATCCAGTAAATCAGACAAAATCTGATCGCTCTCAGTTCCGATACCCTTATTGGTAATCTGGATACTATCGGAAGAAATGACTTCCCCTGGTTGAGCATCGGAGACTTTCTGGTCCGCTCGCTCAACCGGATCCGATTGTCCAGGGAATCGGAATTCTGATTCCATTAAAAAAGAATCTCCTTCAGGAGAATTCGGGTATGAGACTGGGTATACGGTACTGCCTCTAAGAAGGCCACCATCAGTCCCAGCCAATTGACGGACAGCAACATCCGAATCGTTGACTGAACCTTCTGGAGTTTCCCAGCAAGGAGAAACTCTCTTGCCCAGGATGTATCCAACCTTAGGCCCAGATAGTTCAGTCTCCTGGTGGGAACCAGGGATGATCTTTGGGAAAGTGAAAAAACGCTGATGTCCTGCGATGATGGGGATATAAAGATAGGCATCCTATATGTCTATGGACGCCAGGAAATCCCCCTGATGCAGGGAGGCCACCACTGTACGGATGGACTCTATTTCTTCCCAAGTCCAGATTTGGACGCACCTTGCCCTCTTTCCTGGGCATTGTGAATAGGTTCGAATAGAACCCCTGAAACCGTTCAATGTTAGAAGGGAAGAATCGCACCGGTGGAAGTGATCGAAACTCGATCCTGTGTCCTCCAGAAACCGGTGAAGACATCCCCCCCCACCCCAGAGATGGGTAGGGGCGCATCAGGCTATATACTTCAGGCTTGGCTGAGCCGGACTCTTTGTTTACCCGACCAGCGCCCTTTGAAACCCCTCTAAAGGGGCTTTGGAGGGTTTCGCCTTATCGCCCGCCCTCGCGGAACGAACAACTCTATATGAGCAGAAAAGGAAGGTCCTCGTTAGTTACGAGGTCTTTTTATCCTAACAGTCTGTGGCAAGACAGCAGGTGGTACCGTCTATCCTATAAAGAGGAATTCCTCAAACGGATAGCACCTAGCCATGCGTTTGGAAATAACAGGGGTTCGTTTCAAAACGACCCCATTTGGGTAAAGGAAAATCCTTCGCCCTTTTGGTAGGCTAACAAGTACCAAAAAGGAATCTCAGTCTCAGCTACCTCTGCCGGTGTAACCTCAAGACTAAAGGTTTCCCGGACGGACACAACTAGTGCATCCACCACTCTTGTGCTATGGCGGAGGCAGAAACGTGCTCCTCACTGCTGAGGAGATATTACCTGAGACAACAGCCCCCTAAGAGGGACCTGCAACTGCATTGACCAGTTCCGAATCCGTATCTGAAGTATCTGATAAACAATAGGGGTAGGCGGGGGTCGCTACTTGACCCCCGTCCCTGACAGGCCACCTCCACCCGGGATACCAAAGACTCCAAAACTGCCGATAATGCATTAAAAACAAGTGGGGTACTGGAGGGTCCTGCGGCCACCTTGAGGGGATCAGGTGGGGATACCTATGCGGCAGGGTCAATGATTATACAAGACACTTGCCAGCGACAAAAAATGACAAAGTAAAAAAAAAAAAACTTTTTTTTTTTTTTTTTTGTGTCCCCCAGTCGCAACAGCGCCCCTCAGTGTTACCTGCCTTTTTGGACCCCACAGAGAGAGAGACAGACCCCAAGGCTCATCCCTGATGCACAGAGGTTTTCATCAGCTTGCTCAGTGCTTGTCTTGTTACAGACAGGAAGTCTTTGGCTGGAGACACGAGGCTACACCAAAATGGTGGCCTCGTGCGATCTACCAGACAATGGCGGCGGCCTGCACAGAATAGCGGCATGTCTGCAGAAGGATCTCGGCCTCACAACCCTTCACCCTCATGGTGGTCAGAGGTACCGGACCCTAGCGGGCCGTATGCGGTCCGTGGCCGTCGGGAGCCATCTGCTTAGCTGGAGGAATGATCTGGAATGCAGTATACATGTATAGACATCGCCCTGTGGCTTCTGACAGGTAGGATACCTTATACTATCACAGTAAAGTTCTAGTACTGCCACTGACTACAATAATTTACACATTTTTACAATTAGATTGTCAGCTCCCAAACCAAGCCTCCTGGCTTCTTGTACACAAAAATCACACTCAATTAGGGGGATCTGTGACATGTTGTAGGATAGAGGGGAACCCATCCTTACCATTACAGAGAGGGGCCCGCGTTCACCACAAGACCCGTCAGGGGGAAAGGGGGAACATACTACTCACCATACCGGAACCAGGCGGGCGCCAACTCCTGACAGTACCCCTCTCCACCGAGGTAGGAGGGCTGTCGACCAATACGGGCGCCGTGACTCATGGTCTTTGGCGTTTCAGCGAGACGTTTAACTCGCAGGGTCAGTCCCCGTCCAGTGGGACTATGTCGCGGCCGACCCAGCGCGGAGCTATGGCCTGCACGCGCTCGTAGGCTGAACTGGGGTGACCACTGGATCTCAACATCCCGCCCGTCGCCCAGTTCAGCTTTCTTGCTTGAAGATCTCACAGGAACCCTGGAGAAAAAAAGCTGTCTAAAAAAATTATTTTCTAAGAAAAAAATCCTGCCAGGACCGAAGATCCCAGCAAGGTATCTAGGTCCTTACTCCTGACTAGACAGAAAAAAACTGATTTGCTGTGGCAGAGAGAGAGAGGATATACCCTCGGGGACTGCCCCTGGGGTGTGGCCAGAGCATTTTTAATTTCCTGTCTAGTCCTACTCCTGTGGAGGCAACATAACCCGAAGGTGCTGTATCACCGAGGACTACGTCTGTCAATGAGCGATAGAGAAAATGAGTTTTGACCTTTGTTAAAAAAAAAAAAAAAGTACTGAAGCGAACCGTATATCCCTCCAGAAAGCAGGAACAGCAAATAGTGCTGCCCCTTAAGCATTTTTATAGGTATCTCTAAGGAGGATTATGCCAGTGTATCCAACCATTCCAAGGCAGCAGATAAAGATTCAAAGAATTTGACTGATCCAAGATGTTCCACCTGTAGTTTGCTATGATAGAGCATGCCATAAGTAAGCCCCTTCTCGCGAAGCCACTTTTTGACATCGACAAAGGAATGCTGACGCTTCTGTAACCCAGGAGAGAAATCAGGAAAGAAATGCAGGGTGTTGTTTTCATACCGAAGCTGAGGATGTTTCCTGGCTTCTGCTAGAATGAGGTCCCAATCCCTGTAGTTAAGGAGACGGACTAGGAATGGTCTAGGTGGAGATCCCTGTGGTCTGGGTTCTGTTTGGACTGTGAGCTCTTTCCGCTATATTTGCTGCTGCTACCTGTGTCAGGTTGAGGACATTCTTGAAGAAAAATTCTGCAAAGCTGCTGGGGGTTGCATCCTCGGATCCCTCAGGGAGCCCCACCATGCTCAGATTTTTGCGACGGAGCCTGTTTTCTGCATCCTCCGACCTGGCCATAAGGATCTTTACAGTGCGCTGCAGCTCTGTAACATCATGCGTGGTGGCAACAACATTGTCATATATGCTATATTTTTAGTACACAAAACTGGAGATACCCTTTAAATACTTCTGAGCTACAGAACAAGACTCCGAAGATTCAAACCAAGGCTAGACCAAGGCTTAATGACTAAATTCTGCGAAGTGAAATACCTCAGTGAAGTGAGCTCAGATTGACATGCAGGGTCTTATTGCAAGACCATGTATTGGTGTGCGGTGGTTTCCCCTCTTATGTATGTAAAAAAAGTGGAGCAAATCATGAGCAGCAAGCCCTCAAGAGAGTTTGAGAATTATAGCAGCCCACAGTGAAGGAACCCCCTCATAACTGTCAGAAATTCTTATCTCTAAGGAGCTACCCAGGTTAGTGACAAAATTATTGAAGCCAGGCACCTACCATTTTTAAGAGAAATCAGAAATGGCAAACTAAATTCATCTGTCACAACATGACACATCATGTCTATGTGTTTGGTGCATGCTCCATTTGCATTTGGGGTGCATAAGGTGTCTGATTTAGACTGCTCTATGTGTGAAGCTTCAGTAAAAAGAACAATTCACAATAGGCAAGTGCTAAAAATATGATGTAGTTTCCCTTTAAATTGTGTTGCAACTAACCCAGTAAAGTTAACAGGAAATTAATTAGATCTGTGGTCTTGCAAACACTGAAAAGTCTTGATCTATAAAGAAATCCCAAACCAATTTAATGTTCTCGGTTTTGTCAACCTAGCATTTTCTGACCTTATTTATCGAGCATCTTCCAACTCTTAACACTAGCCTCGGCAGATTTTTATTTAGTTAGAAATTCTGTGAACAGATAGAAATCTCTTGTGGGGCCTCGTGTTTTCTTCCCAGCCTGGAGAGAATTGTTTGAAGATTTAGGCAAGACTGCAGGTGACATAAATAAGAGATTTGAATGTGGAAAAATGACTGCATAACCCTTTTATATTCATGAATGTGCCTTTCACAAGCCTCTTTCATGTATGGAGCTCGCGAGTCAAGTAAAGAAAGAAATATGTACATTTTTTATTTAGCTTTAAAAGGGAATATCTTTTATTGTTTAAATTTTGGAGTTACTTTTCAGCATGTACAATCCGTACATTTTATTTCTGACATCTGCTTCTTGTGTCATTTCCTCATGGTTATTTTAAATATAAACTGATGGGAAATGGACAAACGTGTGTGATCAATCAAAATCCAGTCATCCATATAGTTTCCGATTTACTAAAGGGAAATTGATTGTTCAGTTTGCAAGGGAAATTGCACTATGCAAGGGAATTTGTCCCAGAGCTTAGTGAATGTGGTGAACTCTCAATCACAGGAAAATGTGGTACCCAATGCAGGAGAAATGAATATCAGCATTTTTACTAACACATGATTATAGATAGGGCAGCACAGTGGCTCAGAGGTTAGCACTTTCCATCTAGCCTACCTAATGTTGTCGGTTGGAATACAAACCAAGGCACAACCTGCCTAGAGTTTGCATGTTTCCGCTGTGCCTGTTTGGGTTTCCTCCGGGTACTCCTGTTTCCTCCCACATTTCAAAGACATGCTTATTGGTTAATTGGCTCCTATCTTAAATTTGGCCCTGGTAGGTGTATGTATGAAGGTGAGTTAGGGACCTTAGATTGCAAGCTCCTTGAGGGTAGGGACTGAGAATGTACATAATATTTGTAAAGTGCTGCATATAATACCCATTTGAGCTCCGGAAGATTAGCCCCTTTCATGACCAGGCCATTTTTTGCTAAACGGCACTGCATTACTTTAACTGACAAATGTGCGGTCGTGTTCACTACCCAAATAAAATTTATGGCATTTTTTTCCAACAAACAGAGCTCTCTTGTGATGGTATTTGATCACCATTGTTTTTTTATTTTTTGCTCTAAAAACAAAGACTGACAATTTTGAAAAAAAAAAAAATAAAAAAAAATAAAAATATATATATATATACAGTGGGTACGGAAAGTATTCAGACCCCCTTAAATTTTTCACTCGTTGTTATATTGCAGCCATTTGCTAAAATCATTTAAGTTCATTCTTCTTCCTCATGAATGTACACATAGCACCCCATACTGACAGAAAAACACAGAATTGTTGACATTGTTGCAGATTTATTAAAAAAGAAAAACTGAAATATCACATGGTCCTAAGTATTCAGACCCTTTGCTGTGACACTCATATATTTAACTCAGGTGCTTTCCATTTCTTCTGATCATCCTTGAGATGCTTCTACACCTTCATTTGAGTCCAGCTGTGTTTGATTATACTGATTGGACTTGATTAGGAAAGCCACACACCTGTCTATATAAGACCTTCCAGATCACAATGCATGTCAGAGCAAATGAGAATCATGAGGTCAAAGGAACTGCCTGAAGAGCTCAGAGACAGAATTGTGGCAAGGCACAGATCTGGCCAAGGTTACAAAAAGATTTCTGCTGCACTTAAGGTTCCTAAGAGCACAGTGGCCTCCATAATCCTCAAATGGAAGACGTTTGGGACGACCAGAACCCTTCCTAGAGCTGGCCGTCCGGCCAAACTGAGCTATCGGGGGAGAAGAGCCTTGCTGAGAGAGGTAAAGAAGAACCCAAAGATCACTGTGGCTGAGCTCCAGAGATGCAGTCAGGAGATGGGAGAAAGTTGTAGAAAGTCAACCATCACTGCAGCCCTCCACCAGTCGGGGCTTTATGGCAGAGTGGCCCGACGGAAGCCTCTCCTCAGTGTAAGACACATGAAAGCCCGCATGGAGTTTGCTAAAAAACACCTGAAGGACTCCAAGATGGTGAGAAATAAGATTCTCTGGTCTGATGAGACCAAAATAGAACTTTTTGGCCTTAATTCTAAGCGGTATGCGTGGAGAAAACCGGGCACTGCTCATCACCTGTCCAATACAGTCCCAACAGTGAAGCATGGTGGTGGCAGCATCATGCTGTGGGGGTGTTTTTCAGGTGCAGGGACAGGACGACTGGTTGCAATCGAGGGAAAGATGAATGCGGCCAAGTACAGGGATATCCTGGACAAAAACCTTCTCCAGAGTGCTCTGGACCTCAGACTGGGCCGAAGGTTTACCTTCCAACAAGACAATGACCCTAAGCACACAGCTAAAATAACGAAGGAGTGGCTTCACAACAACTCCGTGACTGTTCTTGAATGGCCCAGCCAGAGCCCTGACTTAAACCCAATTGAGCATCTCTGGAGAGACCTAAAAATGGCTGTCCACCAACGTTTACCATCCAACCTGACAGAACTGGAGAGGATCTGCAAGGAGGAATGGCAGAGGATCCCCAAATCCAGGTGTGAAAGACTTGTTGCATCTTTCCCAAAAAGACTCCTGGCTGTATTAGATCAAAAGGGGGCTTCTACTAAATACTGAGCAAAGGGTCTGAATACTTAGGACCATGTGATATTTCAGTTTTTCTTTTTTAATAAATCTGCAACAATGTCAACAATTCTGTGTTTTTCTGTCAGTATGGGGTGCTATGTGTACATTCATGAGGAAGAAGAATGAACTTAAATGATTTTAGCAAATGGCTGCAATATAACAAAGAGTGAAAAATTTAAGGGGGTCTGAATACTTTCCGTACCCACTGTATATATATATATATATATATATATATATATATATATATATATATATATATATATATATATATATATATATATTTATTTTTTTTACTTTCTGGTATAACACATGTCCAATAAAAAATTAAAAAAAAAACTAATTTCTTAATAAATTTAGGCCAATGTGTATTCCACTACATATATTTGTTATGAAAAAAAACCCAATAGGTGATTGGTTTTTGCAAAAGTTATACGTCTACAAACTATGAAATATATACTAGAATTTATGTTTATTTATTTCACTAGTAAGGGCGGCGACCAGCAACTTATAGTGGGACTGCAATACTGGGGGCAGACATTTGGACACCGACGGACACTTTTGGCACTCTTTGGGAACCAGTGACACTAATACAGTGATCAGTACTAAAAAAAAATCACTGTCACTATACTAATGACACTGGCTGGGAAGGAGTTAAATATCTAGGGAAATCCAAGGGTATGTATTCTGTATTCTAAAGCAGCCTTTTTCACCCCTGGGGTATCTTAAGGCTTCTTCGGGGATGCCTTGGCGAAATGACTAAAAATTGCTCAAAAATTGTATACAAGTAAGCAGGTGGATGAAGCCTGCCCTTTAGTTACACAAAGACACAGGGTTTTCATTTTGCACCATGACGACTTTCTAGACACTCGCATCCTAACAAACAATGTCATCAGTTCATAAGGAGGATGTCTGTTGCCTCCATAGTGCCTCCAGCACTGGGGTCACATTAGCAGAGTGATGTAGAGAAATTGAGGGAGAAGAGATATATTGGAATACTAGTCAGTGCCAGTGTGCAAAAGTGTATTTGCTTTAGAAAAATAAATCACTTCTAATGTTGGGTGTCCTACGTGTTTAGGTTGCTGCATTCTGTAAAACTCTTATGGTAGTTTTTTACATTTTAGAATGGGTTGCCTTGAGATGGTCTATAATTTTAATAGGTGCCTTGACTGAAAAAAGGTTGAGAATCACTGGTCTAGAGAACTAGGACTGTCCACAAAATTACCACAGACATTGTAGCTTCCAGATATACTTTAATGCATAAAAGCATGGTAAAGGTAACTAAAGGCAAAACATTTGTTTTAGTTTTGGATAGAGTGGAGAAGGATTATAGCACCTGTCAGGTTTGTATTGCTGTCTGTGCCCCCCATTAAGGAGATTCCCCCTCTCTATTTGTCCTGTTTACCATGATCATTGAAAGTCAAAGAAAATCCTGAATTTTGGGTTGTCCCCAGAAAAGTAATAGGGGGGAAATGTTCTGATTGGGATACTGGTTCTGTTGACCTTGGGGTCCCCAAGGAATTTCCTAAATTTGCAGGGATTTCCTCACTTCCTGTTTGGCAATGGGATAGGAAGTGAAGAGAAATTTTTGCAACAGGACACAGATGGCAAAAAAGAAACTTACAGGGGTTGTTACCTTTTCCTTGATCTATACGGAGGGAAAAAAAAAAAAAAAAAAAAGGATGTTTTGCCTATAGTTCTACTTTAATATCATACAGGCAGATTTAGTATATACTAAAACAGATTTATTGTAAAATGAGATCCACTGCTCCTTTAAAAGAGGAAGTGAACCCTTTAAGCTGTTCTTGCGAAAAAAAATAAGGAAGGCAGAGGGCAAAGGATTAGTGTTCATTATGGTGATCTCTTTGCAACTGATCTTTTCCCATGGATTTTTATGGACTTGCAATGCCTTGTCCTAGACATTGTCTTTGTTTGGAGACAAACATTTAATTAGAGCAGCCTTTTTTAACCAGGGTATCCAGGCACCCTGGGGTGCCTTGAGGTTTTTTTTAGGGGTGCCTTGGCAAAATACCTACAAATTGATCAAAAAATGTATACAAGCAAGCGGGTGGATCAAGCTTGCCTTTTAGTTACACAAAGCCACATGTTTTCATTGTGCACCATTAGACACTGGCATCCTAACAATCAATGACAGCATCAGTTAATAAGGAGGATGTCTGTTGCCTCCACATCATTCTTGTTTAAACCGCCTCTGCCCCTCTCCCTTAGCACTAGGGTGACATTAGCTGACTGATGGAGAGAAATTGAGGGAGAAGAGAAACACTGGAATACTAGTCAGTACCAGTGTTCAAAAGTGTTTTTGCTTTGGAAAAATAAATCCCCTCCAACATTGGGTGTCCTACAAGTGGATGTTGTTGCATTATATAAACTATTTAAATATTTTTTTTACATTTTATAATAGGGTGTCTCGAGACTGTCCATAATTGTAAAGGGTGCCTTGACTGAAAAAACTTTGAGAAACACTGCATTAGAAGCAGGGCTTTGCTTCCTCATGTCAGAACCTTTAGCAAGAATAAGTGAACAGCACAGTAGTGATATTACCAAATCTCACTTCGGATCACCTAGGACTAGCAGGCAGAGGCAGCAGATCTCACACTGCAGGTACACAACTATGAGACAAAACTTGAGTGCCTAGGTAACCTCAAATACCAGGAAGTTCACTGCATTTTTTAGGAGGAAAAGGTAACATTCTTTCAAAAGGTACTACTTGGGTAGAATTTTAACACATTACCCATAACATAACATAGCAACATACAGGCATGAATGGCAATCAGATCTTTAAGACCTAACTATGATCAAAATTTAAAATCATATTCATTCCCACATTGTAATTTAATCGTTAACTAGTCTACTTCTTTTTAAGTTAACCTCCCTGGCGGTATTCCCGAGCGTGGCTCGGGGTGGGATTTCACTGCCATAAGTGGTAACCCCGAGCCACACTTGGGGTACTGCCAGGGAGCATCGCTGGATCCTTGTAGAGGGTTACTTACCTTGTCGCCGGGATCCAGCGATGTGTCCCTTCAGCATACCGCGGTCGGATCTTCTGCCCGATGCTGTAGAGCCCCGGCTTCCGTCTCCTGCGACGTGACGCTCGCAGGGGGGTGGATCCGCCAGCAAATTTGAAAATTTACACACACAAGCACACTGATTTCATTGCAAAATAAAATAAACTGATATCAGTTTGCCCCCCAGTGCCCTTTCCTGCAGTTTTACTGTACTATATACACACACTATATATAGATACATATATACACACACACATATATATATATACATATACATACATACACAGACATACACACATATACATATATATATATATATATATATACACACACACATACACACTCTAACTTATTTATAGTTATTTATATTATAATTTTTGATTTTGTGTTTCAAACTTTGTCATTCCCGAGATGTTATAAAGAAGAACGCACAGTAAAAAAAAAAAATCATATGTAAATAGTTGGTTTGGGCTGCTCGTCCTTAAGAATTACTAGCAAAATAATTGTACCGCTTTCAGCACCTAAAATCGGAAAGAATCATACCGCCAGGGAGGTTAAATGATCTTAAGGTTTATACATTTACTTTGTGAAGATCCCCACACATTTACTACCTTGAATTCTGTGACACATATTCACGATGTCCTTTGAGTAGGTTCTGCTGTGTCACAGAATTCACTGAGCCTGCCCACTGGTGAAGTCTGTACAGGAATCATAACTTGCAGGCAGCAAAGTATAATGGGATATGGAGTCCTTAGAAATGAATAGTAAACAGCAGAGGAGAAGCTGCAAAGTATGCAGGGAATCAAGGAAGTTGTGGAAAGGGGAAATTGAATGTAGAGTAAAATTCTGCCTACTGTATAAAATTCTGGCACCATCTCCTGGGATTATACAAATTCTGCAAATAAACCCAGGTCTGGTGGGAATAAAAGGAAAGATGGGAGGGGAAAGAAGGGGGAAGATAGGGGGGAAAAATACCAGCAAGTCCTGGAAATGGGGATTTACATGCGTCGAGACATATCAGACAAAATCAATTAAAAGAATGGATAAAAAAGCAGTCACAATTAATATATCACAAAAAATGCATATAATGCATCACATGATCTGATAGGTGGATCGTATGATCTGGTTAGTGGATAAACGCGTTTCGGTAAATTTAGGATCCAATTGTATATGCGTGCAGAAAATCGCTTAGATTAGCTTAATCGACCAATATCATAGGAGGATAATAAAACCTTGGATTTTAGAATGAACTTGGCTGTATGATGTGGAGATTTAAAAAAAAAAAAAAAAAGAGAAGGAGGAATAAACCTCCACAAAAGTAGGGAGATACCAATCTATTTATTGCCAAGCAAAGGATATGATATAAAAGGAGAAGGCGACCCAGACAGGGGACCCTAATCTTTATTATACCAAGCAGTCAGATCCAAAAAACAAAAATCACCCATACAGGAGACCAGCAACCATAGTTGTGGAAAGAGTCGGCCAGCAGACAGGCAGAACAACATGAAAGGAGATTTTACAAGTAAGCTTATATTGGATTGTCAAATCGTCTGTATTCGTATTGAAAAGCTAATAAAAAATACAAAATGAAAAATGTATGCTGTGACCATAGAATAGCTTTAACAATGTGGAGACGGGTGAGTTTAGCTCCCTATAAGTAATGAACTACTGAGCCATTTAGCTATGCTTACAATTAAACACAGAAGCAATACACTTGAAGGAGCCCTTGTTATTTAGAGACAGAATGCAATTTAGGCTAAATTTGTTTTTTGAGTGTTGAGAAATGCTAGAATATAGCACACATGATATGGACACACTGTTATATTGCCATTAAATTATTGATAAAAGCCTACCTATCTGTTTACGATATTGATCGACTGGTGTTTTTGTAGCTGAAGCATCTTTCCTGCCCATTTCTCTTCTCTGTAGTAGGCGGAAGAAAAATAAATGTCATTATAATACACAAGAGACGCAGATGCATTTCCATACATTTGAAAACCCAGTACAAAACTATATCCTTGTATTTCAAATACCTAGTAAATATATTCTTATATTTAAAATACCAAGCTTTTCTCTATGCTCTCTGCAGAGCACTGATGGCAATATTGTAAAACATAGCTTGTATTTGGTGAGTGGTAACTCCATAATAAACCTTTTAATGAATTAATTAATAACTCTTATCAACATGCATTTTAAATAACCATCACTAAAAACGGGGTCTAATAGCAGTTATTTTCCCCCAAACTGTTCTGTATTGTACTATCCACTGTGAACACAAGAAGAGTTCTGCTACTTCCCAATAAAATATAATATAAGCCCAGACCGGACTACACTGCAGGGCTGGATGACAGAAAAAATATTGGATCAGTTGCGATAATTTTGGCACCAAAATGTTAGTCATGGACTTATTAAAGCATATAGTATCACCAGTATCAGTCATACTTAAAGTGGAGTTCCACCCTAAAATGATACTTACCTCCATCTTCTCGCTCCGGGTCACCTGAAAAACAAATGGATAATCGCATTTTTTTTTTTTTTTACTTACCTCGTAGACAAGAAAATATACTTACCTTACTTCCTTCTTCCTCCCCTCGGCGGCCACGGCCCGTCGTCACTTCCTGGCTTTGCAATGATTCCTGGGAGCTGAACGTCATCGCTCCCAGGAATCATTGCGCCTGCACCGGCCCCGACGTCAGTTCCGGGGCGCGCGCGTCATTCCCTTCTAAACAGCTTCTGGGCATGCCCAGAAGCTGTGGAGGGATGACGCGCGTGCAGCGGAAGTGACGGCGGGGCCGGTGCAGTGCATCGTGGGACCGAAGAAGATGGAAGAGGACGCAGAAGAGGATCGCGCTGGCTTCAAGCTGCCCACACCTGAGATGGCAGCGCTGGACAATACTTTTTCAAGGTAAGTATTTGTCCTAAAAGGTAAGTGCAACCCGGGACAGTTCAGAGGCTAGCCATTGTGGAATGTACTAGCCCTGACTGTCCCGGGGGTATTTTTATTAAAAAAAAGTATTCCAGGGTGGAACTCCGCTTTAAAAGTGATTCTTTAAAGTGAGTTTAGGAGCTTGTTCTAGTAGTTGGACTTGGTTCAGGTCTTGACCCATGGTGTTGTAATTTATAATCCAGTAGTAGCATTTGTCAGTTAGGTCATGGAGTAGCAGATGTCAGTTAGGTCATGGAGTTTGTAATTTGAGTTTTAAGAAATTGGCAAGCTCTTGGCTCCGCAAGGCAAGTTGCATCTTCCACATCATTACACGCATGCCCAACTTCGTTTTGCCTCAGACCGGTCCAGCACTTTTTACAATTCCGCAGCAGATTGTCAGATAGCACACAGCAGGAAAAACCCAAGTGGTGAACCTAGAGCTACAGGCTGATAAGGAGACTAGCAAAGTGGCAACTGGGAGTGGGAGTCCAGCTGTATGCACCAAGGTGGGGCACAGTTTTGCCTCTTTGTCCTGGGCACTGGATAACCTTGTCTTGGCACTGAAGCTATTGGGAAAAAAAACAAAAATAAACGAATCCAATCTATTTTGATCAGCAGGCCACACATACTGGAATATATGTCACCCCATACAAAGATTAATCTGATATTTTCTATTCACCAAATAATGACAAAACAGAAATTTCAGTAATCTATTCCTTCTAACAATGCCACTTCTTTTTACTTTTATATTGGCATCCAGACAGATAGACTTCCGACCTACTCTTTATTTTTATTTTAAGTGTATGCGACCTACTCTTTGTTTTTATTTTAAGTGTATGCGACCTACTCTTTATTTTAAGTGTATGCATGATCATCAGGATTGTTTTTTTACAGTGTTTGTTCCATTTGAGAGATTTTTTTAATCACTATCTATCCTAGAGAGAACAACCGTAAGGAAAAAAAAAAAAAAATCACTTCAACTTAATAGGAAGTTCACACTTTGAAATCTGTTACCAGAACAGGCACCCCCAAAAGTAGATTTTCCCTTTACCCCTGTTAAAAAAGACAACTATAAAAGTTTGTTTTCTCTCATTTCTATTCCCAGTGACAATAGTTATCAGGTCAAATCAAATAGTTATCAGGTCAAATAAAAAGGTTAATCTCCCTACTGGTAAAAAAAAAAAAACTGTAACAAAGATGTGACAAAAGGTTGTATGGCTTGTCAAGAATTGTATTAAAAAAAAACCCACACAAGTTTTGGCTACAGATACAGTTTCAGAACCCACACAGACAAAGAAAGATGGTTTCAGTAACGTGGAGGTCTATATTTTGCCAATTTAGTGATATTGGGCTCTTAAATAATGGAATTATTTTTAATATGCTGGATATCTTCTTTGACTGATAAATCTTTACTGCATAGAGCTAGTCCTCATCTAAAAAAATATCAGCACTTCATGTACAATAACATTTATGCTTTTTATACAGTAAATGACTGAATATAATCTGCATTTCGATAATTGAACCCAAGTCATATTTAATAACCTGCCAATAACTAAAATTTAATAATTGTGTTTTTTGTAAATGAATAAAATGTTTAACTGGAAACTTTTCACTTTTTTAAAGGATAAAACATTAAGCAATTGGATCTAATGGCATTAAAAAATAGCACTGAAGTGAACATAATGGTAACACAGTACAGCATGAGGTTAAATAAGGAGGATTTGAGTAGCTCTTCTGAGATTCAGACGATTGCTCATGTTGCCTGCTGTATAATCCCATTAACTGCCACTGGCTTTGCCCGATAACCATTTATTACAAAATGTAGCTACTGAAAGATCCTTAGACTGTAATTTTAGTCCTGCCAATAAAACGCTTCCAAGTGGGTGATGACAGTATTCCTTCTGTTATTATATTTTTAATGTATATCTGTTACACTCACTACTTAACCCAAAATCAGCAGCCTTTTTCACCGGCAACCATCACGCTGTCAGGATCTAAGACATCTGACACTGATAAAATGCTGTGACTTTTCTTTGTTCTTAAAAGCTACGTAGTAATCATTATTCATTTTTATAGCTCTGACGGTAGGATAAAAAAAAAAAAAAGGTCCCTCAAAGATTCCAACCGAGACATTAGCGTGTACAGCTACAATGCCTAATAAGCCAGCTATCTGCATAAAAGATCAGTCACACTTTGCCATGATAGATGGAGGAACAGAGCCTAGATTAGCCTGTACAAAATCAAGACTGTTTTTACAATGCCCATCCTCAGGGAACATTGCTCATCACCTAACCTCAGAAAGAATATGCACATCCCTTAGGAGAAGGCTTGTCGCTGAAACTTAAACTGGAATATGGATTAGCTGAGATGATGTTTATTACTTATTAATCTTTCTGTGGCTGTGAATTACAGTTGTATATTAATACTTCAAAAGAAGAGATATTTGACATTATTTTTGATCTATTATGAATGGTCTGTTTTTTTTTTTTTAATAATTGTTCTATATCATTTTTTTCCTGCTAATTGCAAAAAGCACAGTTCACAATCAGAGTAAAGCTCTGTAGATTAATGCATTTAATAGCAAACTACATTATCTATTTGGGTTTACATAAATACATTTTACTAAGTGAACCTTTACTATTTGTATACAATTTCTATAAAAAGCTGAAATGACAAACAAACAAACAAATATACTATAAACATTTTTCTTTTTTTTTTTTTATTTGTATTCATAACATATTACCAGAATGAACAGCTTTCATTTTACTCTAAGTGGATGTGAAAATATAGTATTATTTAAATAGTACATTATTTCCAATTTTTCAATTGTAAAAAAGTGATTTTTATTTATTTTAAAATCCTTCCAAATAAACATAATACAGTAAAGCTTGAATTATTTAAATGGATTAAATACAATTAAGTAAATTATCTTGCATTTTTATTATACCAAAAAAAAAAACTCGAAATATTGCAACTATAGCAGTTCTGGTTTGCTAACCTTTATTGAACTGTTAGCCATACTTTGGAAGCTAGGGTAAACTAGTCATTTTTCAAAGCTTCAGATATACACCTTTCAGACTATGATATGTAATCGTTGAATATACTGTATTTAATTGAAATCTATAATAGCAAAAACAAACAATGGGGAAAAAAAAAACAAAAACAAACAGTCTGCTGTACCAGGCAATCAATGTTGAAATAATTCAGCAAAAATACATATATGTCAGCAAGAAACCTCTGCTTAAATTAAAAATAGAGCTGCAGATATATTGGTGTGTATATAGAGAGAGAGATGCACACTATATATATATATATATATATATATATATATATATATATACACACACACACACACACACACACACATACACATATATATATATATACACATACATACACACACACACACACACACACACACATATACATACTGTATATATCACTTTTAGGCCAGTACTGCCAGGGTACACATCTAACAAAGCTGATCTGTGCTTTGTTAAAATGGTGTGAAAGGTAGGGGAGACATTGGGGTCTGCTAGACCCCTATTGTCTCCAAAAAGAGTACCTGTCACCTGCCCAATGCCATCACGTAGGGGTTCATTAGCCCCTTGCAATAGCAATATTGTAAAAATAAATAAAAACAAAAAAGTAATAATAATAAAATATTAAAATAAAAAAAAATTCCCAAAACCCCGTTTCCCCACACATCTGCGCAAATCCAAGCCCAGGATGTACGTGTATGTAAAGCATTACCGCGAACATCAGAGTGAGAACAATAATTCTAGCACAAGAGCTCCTAGTTAACTCTAAACTGATGAGCTAGAACGGCTTTTAAAGCGGCGTCTATGGTGATTTTTGGGCACCGTCGTTTTTGGCGATATCAGGGGTGCGTGAAATTTTAAAACATGAAATGTTATTTCTATTCACATAGTTACATAGTAAGTGAGGTTGAATAAAGACAATAGTCCATCCAGTTCAACCTGTGTAGGTGTGTGTGGCTGTAATCATCTCACATACCCCTGATGCAACCTTATCTTTTATATTTTAACAAAAAAAGGGTATTATTTGGCGTGATTTTGCACTAAAATTAAATTTTATTATATGTAGCAAGGTTTCCAGGCCTATGGCCTGATGTGGGTCTGCCATTAGTACCAGTAATCTCTCCAGCCCATGTGAGCTGTGACCCTGGGTGTGACAACTTTAGCAGCGATAACTCCGGCATCGTTGTTTGTGGTTTTTATTGGAATAAAGGGGATGGGAGAAGGGAATGAGTGGGATACTCCTTGAAGCTCAACCACTTAAGCCCCAGCCCTATTTCGGACACTTTTTGTTTGTTTGTTAAAATCAGTATTTTTTCCTAGAAAACTACTTAGAACCCCCAAACGTTATATATATTTTTTTAGCAAAGACTCAGGAGAATAAAATGTCGGTCATTGCAATATTTTTTGCCACACGGTATTTGCGCAGTGGTCTTTAAAACGCCATTTTTTTGGAAACATTTTGAAAAATCACATTTCACTGCATTTAAAAAAATACTAAACAGTAAAGTTAGCCCATTTTTTTGTATATTGTAAAACATGATGTCATGCCTAGTAAATAGATATCCAACATGTTACGGTTTAAAATTGCGCACACCCGTGGAATGGCTACAAACTACGGTCAATAGAGATCTCAATATGCGAAGCTTTAAATTTTTTTAACGGTTACCAGTTTAGAGTTAGAGTGTAGCTCTTTTATTGCTCACGATCTGGCGATCGCGGCGATACCTCACATGTGTGGTTTGAACAGCAATTTAATTCACGGCTCGACTTCCGTATACGTTTTTTTTCGTGCGCGAGCTAATGGTGACGGGGGCGGCTAAATTTTTTTTTTTTTTTCCTATTTTTATTTTTTAACTTTATTACAGGTTTTTAAAAGAAAAAAAAAATCTGATCACTTTTATTGCTGTCACAAGCAATGTAAACATCCCTTGTGACACCAATAGGCAGTGACAGGTACTCTTTATGGAGGGATCGAGGGTCTAAAAGATCCTAGACCCCTCCACTACACTTACATGTATTCAAAACGCTGAAAACGTCATTTTTGCATACAGCCGTTTTTTAAATCTGCCGCCTTTTGCAGCAGGGTAACCCGGAAGTGACGTCATGGACGCCGCCTCTGGGTTACGTAATCGGAGACCCGATCAAAGCCGTTTCCTGCTTTGATCGGGACTCCATCCAGCCGGCGGATGCGCCGGCTGGGTGCTTGGGTCTCCTGGTGGGACGGGAGGAGCGTTCAAAGTCACGGAAGGCGGTGGGAGAGGAGGGGGGGACGTCCCCTCCCGCTCACCCGGGTAACGAATCGGTCGTTACTGACGGAAAGCCGACCGTCGGCTGTAAACCACGTTACCGGGATGGTGTCTCTAGCTAGAGGCATCATCCCGGTATAACACCGCAAAGTTTGCCGACGTAGCCTTACATCACTTTGCGGTAAGTGGTTAAACGAATTACATGTGGGACTTTATTCCTGAAAATGCCCGTTGGCGCTTCCTTGACGCCAGTCGGCGCCAGCCAAGCTCACCAACGCTGTGAATATCCTGTACAACACAGAAGTGCTGAATCCTTGACTATTAGTCCAGAAGATCCAGGACTGAGAACTGTAGAACTCCTGACACTGTTGTGCTGTAAAAGTCACTGAAAACTGTCCCCCGCTTTGACCAGCTTGAGGTAGTATGCAGTAGAACTCTGTATAGTTGCAACTGACACACTCTGTACAGTTCCAGGGCTCAACTGCAGGTGCCTCCTTAATTGGAACTCTTCAGGGTCCACTGACTATGTACCCCCTCTGTAGCTTCAGGGTCCTCAACTTAGGTACCCCCTTTACAACTAGCTGGCACTGGATCCCAGAACCTCTTCCAGAGTGGTCCCCTCTAACTTCAGGCAGACCCCCAGGAGCAATCCTCAGTACTCACGACCTGTGAAGTCTTTCCTGGGACTGGACCCCTCTCTCCCCGCAGGCTCTCGGCACACTGGATTCCCCTCAGCTCACTCAGCACACTCTGGCAACACCCTGAGACATCCACCTTCCTCAGACAGGAGGAGAGACAGCCGCACTCTCCTTCCTGGGACTCTGCTCCCGCCAAAGACAACGTGTCACGCACTTCCCTCAGATTTATATCCACTCCCAGAATCCTTTGCAGCAGAATCTGCCTTCTGGGGTAGTTACAAGCCTGAATGTGTCCCTGATTGGGCTTCCTTCACTGCCAATGAGAAGCCTCTGACAGGGCCAGTGAGGAGAATCCCCTCACAGCAGACACACTTGGTAGCCATGACAACCTACCTCACAAAAAGAAAACATGGCTCTGCTGTTAGGCAGACAAAGCCCACTATATTTTACCTAGCAGCTACCTGTTGGGTGCTACACATATTTGTTCTGGAATTTGCGGTTTAAAAAACACAGTTGCGCAAACATCACGTTATACAAAAATTTGCATCACCTTTTTATTCTGCAGGGTCTCTGCTTTTAAAAAATATATAACGTTCTGGGGGTTTACGTAATTTATTTGCCAAAAATTTGGATGTTTACATGTATGTGACAAAGAAAAAAATTGCTCTGGAGCTGAATTGATTAAGTGCAGAGGAGGGATTTGGAGTCTTATAAATCCCAGATTTCCGTAAAGAGTACCTATCACATGCCTATTGCTGTCACAAGGGATTTTTACATTGCTTGTGACAGAAATAAAAGTGATGCAACAAAAAAATAATTTAAAAACAGAGTAAAAATAATAAAAACGTAAAATAAAATTAGGTTTGTCACTGCTGCACAGGCATGCGCAATTTTAAAGTGTTTGGTATCTATTTACTCAGCTTAACATCATCTTTTATATTTTACCCAAAAATTGGGTTATATATTGTTTTTTGCATTAAAATTCAAAAGAATAGAATTTTTTGTAAGAACTTAAAGTAAAATTATTTTCTCTGAGTCCTCTGACAGTCGCTGCCCGTTCAGTCAGCCTTCACTAGTGGGTAATGGCGCCCTCTGCAGGAGCTAGGCAGTTTGAAAGGTTATAAAAACTTTCTATACTTAGACACACCTCTAGGGGGCCATCCCTCAGCTATTATCCTGATCCAGTGATCACTGTTCCTCAGTTTGTAGCAAGCAGTACCGGAAGGCAATAACCCCCAGATTCGAGTACCAGAAGGGCGGGGGCAGCGACTGTCAGAGGACTCAGTATATAATTTTACGGTAAGTTCTTACAAAAATTCAATTTTCTCTTACGTCCTCTGGCAGTCGCCGTCCGTTCAGTCAGCCTTCACTAGTGGGATGTCCCAAAGCAGTGCAGGTGTGAGGGGTGGGAAAACGCAAGCTACCAAAAAGGTAACAAAACAACCTGGCCAGAAAACAACCTGAGCCCACAGGGCAACAAAGCTCAAAACGAGAGCTAACCCAGAACAAAAAAACACCCCAGGAAGAGGCAGAAAAAAAACACGTCTCTTCAAACAACTGCTGCACTCAAAACCTTGCGGCCAAAGGAAGCATCCGAGGATGCCAGTACATCAATTCGGGTAGAACTTTGTGAAAGTGTGCACAGACGACCAGGTTGCCGCTTTGCACGCCTGAGCCACAGAAGCCTGATGGCGTAAAGCCCAAGAGGCACTGACAGCTCTAGTAGAATGAGCCTTTACAGGGAAAGGAGGAACCTAAACCCTTGATTGAATAGGCCTGAACAATCGTCTGTCTGATCTACTTACAAATGGTTGCCGCGGACGCAGCCGAACCCTTCCGAGGTCCCTCAGGTAGGACAAACAGAGAATCAGACTTCCTAAAAGACTCCGTGGCAGAACGGTAAACCCTGACCGCCCGCACCACATCCAAGGAATGCAAGGCAAATTCCTTGGGATGCTTGGGCTTCGCACAAAGCGAAGGCAACACGATATCCTCATTAAGGTGGAAAGTCAAGACCATCTTGGAGGAGAAAAGACTGATTGGGTCGCAGAACCACTTTATCTCTATGAAGCACCAGATAAGGTGAACGGCAAGACAGAGCCGCCAACTCAGACAGACACTCTGCGAGCAGATGTGATAGCTACCAGAAAAGCAACTTTCTGGGATAACACAGGCAGAGGAAATGTCTCTGATGTTCTCAAAGGGAAGCCGTTGCAACACAGATAAACACCAAATTTAAGTCCCAGGAACATAAAGGAGCCTTCCTCGGGGGGAGCAAGATGCCGCATCCCTAGGATAAAAGGTGCGAATGAAGGAATTAGTCGCCAAGGGACGCTGGAACAGAATGGCTAAGGCCGACAACTGACTTTATCGTGGTCAGCGCCAAACGCTGATCCATACCTTCCTGCAGGAAAGCTAAAATTCTCGCCACGAGAAGGAGCGGGGATGGAACCCTCGCAACTCGCACCAGGCAATATAAGCCTTCCAGGTGCAATGATAAATCTTCCTGGATGTAGCTTTCCGAGCCTTCAATAAGGTAGGAATGATAGCCTTTGGAAGACCCCTATCTCTCAAGACCTGGCTTTCCACAGCCACGGCGTCAAAGCCAGAGACTAAAGCAGGATGGAAGATCGGCCCTTGAGACAGAAGATCGTCTCTTAGCAGATAACGGAGCGATTAACGGAGCCTCGTCCAAGGCCGTGTCACACTGGTAAATCCCGGCCTGGGTCATTTTATCCACCATGTCAAGGGCAGTCGGAGAGGCCGACTCCCCCACTAGGGTGCTCCGAAGCACCTTGGACCATGCCGTGGACCATGCTGTGAGAGCCTGAGAGGCCATCACCGAAATAAACACAGGTTTGAGCATGGAGCCCGCCACCAAATACATGTGGCGGGAAAGCGCCTCCACACGCCTATCTGCTGGATCTTTGAACACCGGAGAGTCCTCCACCAGCATCAAGGTGGATTTATTTAGCCTAGAAACAGTGTGGTCCACCTTAGGGTACACCATCCAATGTTTGTCCACAGCCTCCGCAAAGGGATAGCGGTAGTAAAAACGCTAAGGCACCACCAGCATATGTTTGATGCGACGCCATTGGTCGTTCACAATTTTATGAAACTCCTCAGGGCAGGGGAAAACCTGACTTCTGGACCCTTCGGAACCAAAAGGCAGCCCGCTTACTTGACTGAGAAGGTTCATCGTCAAGATTCAAAGTCTCCCTAATGGAACTAATGAGTGCATCCATCACAGCGCGTTCCCGCGCCACCAAGGAAGATTCCTCCCCCTCGGAAGGTGAGGACAGGGACCCCTACGGGGGGACGTTGTCCATGGCAAGCAAATCAGGCAAGTTAGAGGACTGGGAGGGCATAGACCGTTTTTGAGAAGTGCTTCCAACATCAGCAGATCCACTTTGAATGCCAAAGTCGCAAAAGCAGCAGATAATGAGGCCATGGAAGAGGATTCAGGAGAACCCGAAGCCTCAACCAGTCTGTGGGGAATTTGTTTTTGTGGGAGTCCATAATTGCAATGTAAAATTAATGGGACGCTGGCCCTTTAAACCGGCGGTTCCCGCGGACCCCCACCGCCACTTGCACTACTTGAAGAGCCCCTTCAGAAAAGGCAATAGCCACAAGAGAAAACAGTTTTACCAGGAAAATGCCAGAGAAAACAGTAAAAATCCCCCCACAGTGTCCGTATTGCCACACGCCGCTCAGTGAAGAAATAGAGGGGGGGGGGGGGAGTGACTTCACACCCCTAGAGGCCTATGCCCGCCCTGAGCCACAAAAAATGGTGCCTAATGAAAGTCAATGGGAGGAATCACAGGAAACTAACCACGCTTGCCAGAAGGGGGATATCACAGAGACCACCAGCACTGCCATCTCCTAAGAGTGGGCCCACAGAACCCCCCTACTGGTCCTAGTCCCAGGGACAAGGGGGTATTAGTACTCGCCAGTCCAGAAAAAGCAGGCACAGCTCTGATACGGGAGACCTCTCACCCTGAGTGGGGGCGCCGTCAGCCAGGGATGGATGCTAGCAACATGCGGGCATTCCGGAGTTGAGACACCCTCGGCGAAGGTGGACCTCCGCAGGCTCATCCCCATCCCTAGGGGGCACTGTCGTTGCGAGGCCTGGGTGCACCAGTGACCTGCGACGCTTGTTGGCAGGCTGAGACTCCATAAGGATCTATATTATCCAGTGCGAGGCCCAGCTCTGCTGTCGCTTGTAGTCCTCCAGGAAAATTCCCTGACTAACTAGCAATAGTGAGAAAAATAAAAAGCTATTTTCAAAAGAAAAAAACATATAATGGGAAAAAAACAAAGAAACTGAGACGCTAGGTCCCAGCAAGGAAGAGCTAGCCTACTCCGGATGCTAGGCAGCATAAAACTGAGGAACAGTGATAGCTGGATCAGGATAATGGCTGAGGGAGTATAGAAAGTTTTTTATTAACCTTTCAAACTGCCTAGCTTGCTCCTGCAGAGGGCGCCATTACCCACTAGTGAAGGCTGACTGAACAGGTGGCGACTGTCAGAGGGCGTAAAAGAAATGGGATTTTTGATTTACCGGAAAATCCATTTCATTGATGGACACAGCTCCTGATCTTCTTAACCATTGAGTTATACTGCCCCCTACAAAAAGTAGGACACTACACAGAAAAAAAAGTCTGGCTACACCTATGGGTAGTCCCAGGGGGTATACTCCCCCTCTCTGAATTACAACTCCACAGAGTGTTGGGTGCTGTGTCCTTCAATGAACGTCAGAGAAATGGATTTACGAAGTCAAAAATCCCATTTTCTCATTCGTTCATTGACGGACAGCTCCTGATCTTCTTAAACATTGGGATATTCCAAAGCAGTGTTAAACATGAGGTGTGGGAACAGCAAAAAATAAATTTCCAAGGCAAACTATAGCCAACCAGGTAAACAGGAGCTCAACCAAAACAACTGGAGCTCACTTGAAAAAAAAACAATACACCCTCAAAGAGGACCAGATCCTCTAAACAGCAGCCTGCAAAAACCTTGTGGCCAAAGGAAGCATTTGCAGATGCCAACACATGCACTTTATGGAACTTTGTGAAAGTGTGTACCGACAACCACGGGGCCACCTTGCAAACCTGTGTTACTGACGCCTGATAACGGAAAGCCCAGGAGGTACTGAGCGCTCGAGTAGAATAAGCCTTGACAGGTGAAGGAGGAAACCGACCCTGGATAGTATAGACCTAAACCACCGTCTGAACCATTTGAAAATGGTCACAGATGAAATGGACGACCCTTTGAGGCCCGTCCATGAGCACAAATAGTGTGACTCCCTAAAAGACTCCGTAGTTGCCAGGTACACCCCAATTGCCCAGTCCACATTCAAGGCATGCAAAGCAATTTCCCTCAGATGTGTTGGCCTGGGATGGAGGGACGGCAACACAATGTCTTCATTCAAATGAAAATCAGAGACAACCTGAGGAAGGAATGACGAACAGGAGCAAAGAACCACCAAATCACTGTTAACCTCCAGTAAGGTGGACGAAAGGGTGAACGAAAGGATAACCCTGCGCACAGAGGTGAAAGCCCCCAAAAAGGCCACCTTCCGGGACAGCGTAAGCAGGGGAATCCCCCGAAGATTCTCAAAAAGAGGTTTCTGCAGGACTGAGCACCAAATTGAGGTCCCAAGGCAGCAACAGACCGCACTGGAGGTGTCAAGTGCTTAACTCACTGAAGAAATGTACGTACCAGGGAGTATGTGGCCAAGGGCCGTTGAAATAAGACCGCTAACGCCAACACCTGACCCTTGATAGTACTTGAGGCCAGTTTCTGATCAACGCCCCTCCCCTCCCCGTTGAAGGTAAGGATCGGAGCCACCGAACAAGAGCAAGGATAAAACTCCAAGAGACCCACACCATGCATTGTACATCTTCCACGTACGTCGGTAGATCTTCCAAGAAGTAGGTTACCTAGCTTTTAACAGCGCTGGAAACACCGACTCACGACAGTAAAGCAGAATGGAAGATGGCTGGCAAATCTCCTAGGATTATATCCGTTTGGATGAAATAGGTCAGCAATCTTGCATTGCCATCTTTTCACTTATATGCGCTGTTTTACAAGATGTTTTTAAGTGTATTTCTTCCTTTTTAATAAATGCTGTGAAGCGGTTTTACACTATGTCTGCATTATTTGGTTTATTTCCATCTATGTGACACTGGTCTGGATGTCCGGGTATCATAATTACTCTGTCGGTGTGGGGATCCTTTCCACTATGACCACGTCTACATTTGTTTGGGTGCTATTTTTTCACATGGGACTTTTTCCACTTATTTGAAATATTTTTTGCACATGTTCAGTGTATCATTTAATATATTGATTTCACTACTGTATATGACTTGCACATTGTGTTTCTACATGTGTTTTATTGGTTATTAGCACTGCACTTATTATTTTGTTTGTTTTATACAACCCATATCAAGTTGGAGTGCTGGCAGCTTATCACATATAACCTCATTGATAGCGCAGTTTGCATATACTCATTTACAGGATGGAAAATTGGCCCTTGGGACAGCAGATCTTCCCTGAGAGAAAGCTTCCAAGGAACGTCGGTGACCAATCGCACCAGATCAGCCGACCCAGCCTGGCGGAACTTTAGCAGAACTTGAGAGGATAGAAGGCGTAAAATCAGACGAAACTGACCACACGGGGCCACCAGTGCATCTGTGGCGTCTACCAGAGAATCCCGTGACCAAGCCACAAACCTCTGCAACTTTCGGTTGAGCCAGGAAACCAACAGATCCACCCCGTGATGCCCCTTAGGAGACACAACTGATGAAACGCCAATGCCTGAGGTAATCTGCCTGCCAGTTTTCCACCCGAGGAATGTGCACAGCAGAGAGGACTGGAACTAACCGTTCTGCCCACCTTAGAATTCCGGCTACCTCCAGAGCCACCAGGACACTCCTTGTGCCCCCCTGGTGACTGACATAAGCCACGGCCATGGCATTGTTTAATTGAATATGCACTGGACATCCCTGAAGATGATCTGTCCAATGTTCCAGGCACAGTCTGATCACTCGGAGTTCAAGACATTGATCGGTAGTCTGGACTCTTCCAGTGTCCAGATCCCCTGACCAGAATATTTGCAGAGGATGCTTCCCAAACCGGACAGGCAGGCATCAGTGGTGACCACTGTCCAATACAAGGGGAGGAAGGATTTGCCCAGTTGAAGAGCCAAAGAATGAAGCCGCCATTTAAGGAACTCCTTTGTTCCCGGCTCAGCTGGGTCTGATTGTCCAGAGACTGCAGAATCTTGTCCCATTTGGCTAGAATCTCCCTGCAGGGACCTCGTATGGAGCTGTGCAAATGGAACCGCCTCAAAGGCAGACACCTTCAGCCCCAGTACCCGGATGCAAGTCTGGAGGGATAACCCATCTGCTGGATAGCAGGGGATGAATTTCAGTCTGTAGTTTCTGGAGTTTGTCCAGAGGAAGGAGCACTCTGGCTAAGGCCAGAGTCAGATGTATATAGTCCAGCTTGTAGACTCAGCCAGAGCAGACTTCTGAAATTTCAGAATTTAGCCAAACTCCCTCAAGCTCGTAGGGGGATTTCTAGGTTTTCCACCAGAGCAGAGGGAGACTCCGCTTGCAGAAGGAGGATGTCCAAGTACCCAAGTACCGCGAAGCCCCATTGGCATAACAATGCTGGCATTGGAGCCAATATTTTCGTGAAGACCCAAGGAGCAGAGGCGAGACCAAAAGGTAACGCCACAAACTGATAATGCTCCTCTCCCACGGCAAAGCGGAGGAAGCGCTGGAGACCGACACATATTGGAATGTGAAGATAAGTGTCCTTAATGTAGATGAAATCGCCCTGATGCAGGGAAGCCACCACAGTGCGAACGGAATCCATTCTGAACTTCTGCACCTGCACAAAGCAGTTCAGTGCCTTGAGGTCCAGAATTGGACGCACCTTGCCTTCCTTCCAGGGGACTGTAAGCAGGTTTGAGTAAAACCCCTGAAAACGTTCCGAAGTCAGAACAGGGACCATCACCCATAAAGTAAAAGGTCTTGCACAGCCCCCAAAAAGGGCCTGTAAGCGTAACAGGGACAGTCGCACGTCAGAAGAAAGAACCTCACCGGAGGGTAAGAACGAAACTCAATCTTTTAGCCGGACCAAATGACCTCGTGGACCGACCGGTTCTTGTTGGGGAGTCCACGGGTCCAGGAACCAGCAAAGACGTCCCCCCCCCACCCCAGAGAAGGACGGCCCACGATTACGACAAGGGTCCTTGCCCTCAGTAGCCTGCAGAAGAAATGTACTGTTCCCCCTGTGAGAAGTTTAATGAGGTCATCCAAGGTAGCACCAAACAGGTGATCTCCTTGAAAGGAAAGATCAGTCAAAATCAGCTGACCAGCATTTGAGCCAATAAGACACGACGAAGGACCACTGCTGAAGCAGAGAGGCGAGCCATCAGGGTAGCCGCATCCAAAGAGGCATAACAGATCAACTGCAGTACCCAGTCATATGCGACCTCGCAAGGTGTTTAACCTGCAGGCCAGTCCCCATCTGGTGGGGCTATGTCGCGGCCTACCTAGCGCGGAGCTGATGTCTGCGTATGCTCGCTGGCTAGATTGGGGTGACCACAGGATCTAGATTATCCAGCCCGTCGCCCAGTCCGGCAGTTGATTGTAGATCTCATAGGAAAAAAATAAAAACAGGAGCAAAATTCTATCTAAAAAGAAAAAATTGCCAGGACCAAAGATCCTAGCAAGGAACTAGGTCCTTACTCGTGACTAGGCAGAAAAAGTACCCAAAGTACCTATAGGGGAGAGAGAGGGAGTATACCACCTGGGACTGCCCATAGGGCTAGCCAGACTTTTTCTGCCTAGTGTCCTACTCCTGTAGGGGGCAGTAAAACCCAATGGTTAAGAAGATCAGGAGCTGTGTCCTTCAATCAACATCATAGAAATGGATTTAACAGGAAGTCAAAAATCCCTTTTTTTTTTTATTTTATTGCAAAAAACAATACATAACCCAATTTTTAGGCAACATATAAAAGAGGATGTTACGCGGAGTAAATGGATACCAAACTCTTTAAAATTGTGCACGCCTGTGCAACAGTGACAAATGAATGAAAGAGAAACGTTTTTTTTTTTTCCAAAAAATTCAGTTTTAAAAATAGTTGCACAAATGGCGTGTGACATAAAAAACACAACAACCTACAAGTCATTTTCTAGCACAAAATACTGATTTTTACATGCAAACAAAAAGAGTCAGAAGTCAGAAAATACATGGGGGTCAAGTGGTTAATCACCACTGTTTTTTTTTTTTTGCTATATAAATAAAATACTGACATTTTTTTTATAAAAAAAAAAAAATCATAATTTGTGATAAAATTGTGCAAATAATCTTTTATAAATGTAGGCAAAAATGTATTATGCTACATTTCTTTGGTAAAATTATCCAATAGGTGTATGTTATTTAGCCTGTGTGAACATTTATAGAGTCTACAAATGATATATTTTTTTGCCACAATTTTTGAAAAATGTAGAAAAAAAAAAAAAGAAAAATTAAAGTACTTTTTTAGCACACAGCATGGACATACTTAGAATTACAACGCAAAATAGATTTTGCTACTCTACCAAGTATGAGGATGCCACATATGCAAGACCTTTTCAATGTTTGGACTGACTATGTACCCAACTTTGAAACCTGTGTAACACAAAAACCAACCTACTTTGTATATAAACAATGTACTGTAAATGATCGCCTCTGTACGAGTGCTCAGTGAATATAACATGGTGTAGCTTCACCTACAGCAGTCCCTGTTGCTTAAAGCCAAAGCAGGCCCAACCTTCTGGTATGCGATTGCCCCATAGCACAATGCTGTGTTCACTGGCCAGGAACAAAAGAATACTTGTGGTTCTAGTAGTGCAGCTGTCCACAGATAATAATATGTGAGACTGCGGTCTCGCAGGAACATAGCCAGTGGGACATGCAGATGGGTCTGGTGCCAGGCAGAGATGCGATCAGCAAACAGGCAAAGGACTAGTCCAAGCAGTAGGAAGAGACATGGTCAGAAACTGCCAAAAGATCTATCCAGGCAGCAGGCAGGGACATGGACAGCACAGCACAGCCAAAGGACTGGTCTAGACAGCAGGCAAGAACATGACCCATAAACAGGCCGCTGTCATTACAGGCAACAGGCAGAGAGGTGGTCAGCAAATAGCCAAAAGTATTGATCTAGACAGTAAGCAGGTACACTGTCCATAAACAGGCCAGGGCCAGTAAGGCAGCAAAGAGCAGAAGATTCTTGGAGCAACGCATCAGAACAAGAGCTGCTGTCTGTAGACAAGTGCCAGTCTCAGACTGGACCCCAGCCAGGTCATGCCCCCAATGCGTTTTACTTCGCCCAGTGGAGCTTACTCATGGGGATGGGTAAGCTCTAGTTGGTGGAGTTAAGCACATTGGGGGTGGCTTGGCAGGGGTCCAGGTTGAGACTGCCACTTGTCTACACACACCAGGTATTGTTTTAATGTGAGGCTTCTGCTCTTCTCGGACATTGTCTGGAGCGTGGGTGGGCTCCTTCCCAGCCAGCGCCCAGAGCAGCAGGCACAGGACTACACTTCCTAGCAGCCTGAGCGGCTCACATACATACCATGGGTTCGCAGTCAGTACAGGCAGAGACATGGTTCAGAAAATAGACAAAGTATTGATCCAGGCAGCAGCTAGAAACATGATAAATAAACAGGCCAGGGTCAGTACAGGCAGTAGGTAGAGACATTATCAGCAAATAGCCAAAGGATTGGTCCTGTCAGCAATATCAGTCTTAGGAACTCAATCATTTAAGACCTGGACACAAGAGTTGAACTTTCTTGCCAGTGAAAGCTCTTCAAAGCCTGTGGACTCAGGACTTTGATCTGGGAATTACAAAACCCAAAAAACTTTACTTTCTCCACTCAAAAACCCTACCCTGGAGACCCTCACATGCGTGAGACCCCTGTGTGGTCTTGAATCCCACTACTACAGTGGCAGGACAAAAAAAAATAAAAAAATAAATCAGTACAGGCAGCAGGCAAAAAAACATGGTTGATAGACAGGCTGTGGTTAGCGCAGGTGGAAAGCAGAACAATTCTCAATAAACAGGCCAGGGTCAATTCAGGTGCAAGGATAGGCATCGTCGATAAACAGGCCAGGGTTTTTTTTAAGTGGCAGGCAGAGGCATAGTCGATAAATAGGCCAGGGTCACTTCAGGCGGCAGGCAAACACACGGTCAATATAAAGGCAAATAGTCAGTCCAGGCAACAGACACATTGTCAGCACAAAGGACATTAGATACAAGGGAAAGGACAGGTAGAAAACGTTCGCCATATTACACCAATATAGTGACATAAGGTAATGACAGAAGTAGTCTCCTATGCATAGGCCTGATTGGGAGGAGCATTGAGGACAATGATAACAGATGTCACATCTTACTCCACCTCTGGTGCATATCCGACATTTTTGGGGGGGCTTTTGGCCTTTTTCTTTGGGAGAGATTATCTGGGAAATGTCTTTCATGCAGTCTGCTTATTGCATCAGAGCGAATAGTTTGTGGTGGAGGGCATTCCTGGTACACAAAGACAGTGACAATAGCCTCCAACCAGCCTTTGTGGGAAGCCCTTCTGATTTGCTCTCACTGTGTCACATGCTAAAGTTTGCTTCAGATAAAGATGGCAGAAAAGGAACAGACTGTTGTAATATTTGTCCACATAGAGGGTATTCACCTTATTGACTAGCGGTGTTACAAGGCCCCATACAATTTTTCAACTCTTCCCCGTATAGGTTGAGCATTCAAGGGGCTCCACCTGGCTGTCCTTGGCTTCATACACATGGAAGGTATACGTGTACCCTATGGCACACAGGGTTTGTATAGCTTCACCCCATATCTGGCCCTTTTACTCGAGATGTACTCTTTGATTCCCAGCCTGCTGGTGAGATGCACGAGGGACTCGTCACAGATCTGTTTCTCAGGATTAATAAAGGGACAAACTTTCTAAAGTTTGTCATATCCAGGGTGATTTCGGGGAGGACACAGTGTATGATTGCTAAAATGGAGAAACCACATGATAATTTCATAGCCTGTTCTTTGCATAATGGATGAATACATAAGCATATAATGAATGGGGTGTGTGGACCTGTAAGAGTACTTACATTTTCTTATTACGTGTAAGGCCCAAAAAGATTTTTAATTTTTCCACTGGGAGAGGTCTCTATTCAAATGGACAGGCATAATATGAATTTGGGGTATTCCTGATGTTTTGCTAGGCTTAAAGATTGCACTGGTCCACAATTACATGGAATAAATCATTAGTGAAAAATAAATAAAAAATGGAATTGGTGTACAAATTTTCAGTGTCTCCCTGAATGCCTGGCTGTGCGGTAAATGGGTAGGTATTAGCTGCAGCTGAGTTGGAGGGAAGCTATATCAAATTTGTAAGTGCCTCTGGGACATTAGTGTGGGTCCTAACCCTCTATGGCTGACATGACACCCCACCACTAGTACCCAGCCTTTCATCCAGATATACTGCACTGCTAGTGCTTGTCACTTCACCAGGATGATGAACAGCACTGTTGGAGGTTGCCTACTCCTCTCCAAAATGCCTTATGCTTTTTGCTGACCCACTGCTCTCCACAGGTTCGTACTCAGAATCCAAACTGGACAGTGAGCACTCCCAGCTGCTCTATCATGCCAAGGATTTGAAATGCCTCCTCACTGGTGTACATTTATTTGGACATGGCATATTCTGGCTCTGGTGACACTATACTGGTGTGATGGTGATAGTGGGACAGATAAGGCTGTAATCAGGGGCACAGTGGATGGCTGCACTGGCGTTGCTGTAATCAGGGGCACAGTGGATGGCTGCACTGGTGTTGCTGTAATCAGGGACACAGTGGAGGGCTGCACTGGTGTTGCTGTAATCAGGGACACAGTGGAGGGCTGCACTGGTGTGATTGCAATCCAGGCCTAGTAGATGGCTGCACCGTGGTGTCTGCAATCAGGGAACTGTAGGTGGCTGCACTGGTGTTGCTGAATCAGGGCACTAATCACAGCTGCACTGGTGTGGATGGGTCAGGGCACTAAAGATGGTTGTGCTGGTGTGGCTGAATCAAGACAACTGCACTGGTATGGTTGAATGAGGGCACCGACGATGGCCACACTGGTTTGCCTGAACGCCCTGGGGGGCGCGCACTAGAGGCAGAAGCACATATGGGTACATTTTTAGAAGTGGAGAGCACCCGCCCAGCCGCATATGTACATTGGCCGGGCGGGAAGTGGTTAAACACAGAACAAACCATCCTCAAAGTAAGAAAAGTAAATGGATTCGGCGAGTAATGCAAATGCATTTAACTGGTTAGGGACCGCCCGCCAGTTATACTGCGGCGGAAAGCCCCTCCGGCATGAACCGTCGTAGGTATACATTGCTCGCGTGCCTCGGCAGTGGGGACTCCGATGCACGGGGCAAGCAGCTCAGATTGCCGCCTGGCACCCGCGATGATTCCCAGCAGAGAAAGAAGGACGAACAGCTGTTGTAAACACAGCTGACCGTTTATCTCTATGGAATGATCATAGAGCTCCTGTGATCCTTCTATGTAGGATCACAGGTCTCTGATCATTTAACATGCCCCACCCCCTAACAGTCATCACTCCCATAGGCTCACATTTAACCCTCTGCTCACCCACAGTGTTAACCCCTTCCCTGCCAGTGTCCTTATTACAGTAACAGTGCATATTTTTAGCACTGATTACTGTAGTAATGTCACCGGTCCCCCCAAAAGTGTCAAAAATGTCAGTCAGGGGTCCGATCTGTCCACCGCAATGTCGCAATCCCGCTAAAAATTGCAGATCGCCGCCATGAATAGTAAAAAAAAAAAAATGGCAAATCTTTCCTGTAGTTTCTAGATGCGATAACTTTTGTGCAAACCAATCAAAATACGCTTATTGCAATTCAAATGTTTTACCAAAAATATGTAGGAGAAAACAAATTGGCCTGAAATGTTAAAAAAAATTTGATTTTTTAAATTTTTTTGAGAATGTTATATAGCAGAAAGTGAAAAATTGTTTTTTTTGGGGGTTTTTTTCAGAATTGTTGCTCTTTTTTTGTTTGTAGTACAAAAAAAAAAAAAAAAACGCAGAGGTGATCAACTAAAACCAAATGAAAGCTCGGTTTGTGGGAACAAAAAGGACATAAATTTTATTTGGGTACAGCGTCGCTCGAGCGCGCAATTGTCCGTTAAAGTAACTCAGTGCTGAATCGCAAAAAATAGTCTGGTCATTAAGGGGGCAAATCCTTCCGGTCCAGAAGTAAATAAAAAAAAAAAAAAAAAACCCTACCATAAACACATAGTTCCCGTGTTTTTTTTTTTTTTTTTTTTTTATAATACAGCATTTCTTCAGTCATGCTTAATGTAACCTTTCAAAATTCTCAAATATTATGTGTACATACAGTTGTGCTCATAAGTTTACATACCCTGGCAGAATTTATGATTTCTTGGCCATTTTTCTGAGAATATGATTGATAACAAAAACTTTTTTCACTCATGGTTAGTGTTTGGCTGAAGCCATTTATTATCAATCAACTGTTTTTTTTTTTTATTTGGCCTGATAACATGCACACAAGTTGACACTTTGAATGGCTATTAAAAAGGTAACCATCCTCATCTGTGATCTGTTTGCTTGTAATTAGTGTGTGTGTATTAAAAAAGGTCAATGAGTTACTGGACTCCTGACAGACTATTGCATCTTTTATCCAGTGCTGCACTGACGTTTCTGGATTCTGAGTCATAGGGAAAGCTAAAGAATTGTCAAAGGATCTGAGGGAAAATGTAGTTGAACTTTATAAAAACAGGAAAGGGATATAAAAAGATATCCAAGGAATTGAGAATAGGCAGAGAAATAAGCAGTGTTCAAACTCTAATCAAGAAGTGTAAAATGAGGAGTTTTGCTGAAACCAAAAAGTCAGGTATACCAACTAAGATTTCAGCCACAACTGCCAGGAAACCTGTTTGGGATGCAAAGAAAAACCCACAAATAACTTCAGGTGAAATACAGGACTCTCTGAAAAACACGTGGTATGGCTGTTTCAAGATGCACAATAAGGAGGCACTTGAAGAAAGATGGGCTGCATGGTCAAGTCGCCAGAAGAAAGCCATTACTACGCAAATGCCAGAGGACCAGTGGAGAACAAGGGGTTCAGTTCCAGGAAAGCCTTCCAAGGTCGTGAGTACTGTGAACTGCCCCTGGGGTCTGCCTAGAGAGAGAGGGGACCACTCCGGTGAAGGTCGTGGGGATCCAGGAGCTAGCTAGCCGGTGCAGGAGCAAAAGAAAAGGGGGCGCCAGTGGTTGGGCCCTGAAGAGTCAAGTGTGCAGTGTTCAGAGTTTCAGCAGTAGAAGCAGTTACAAGGCGCTACCTCAGTCAGTGGAGGGCTGAAGGGAGTCATACGCAGGACTTTTGAGCTAGACAGAGTGTCAGAGTCAAGGATCATTACAGTCCTGGATCTTCTGAATTAACCAAGGAGTTAAAATCGAAGTTTCAGCACTTTCAGCAGAACAGTATTTAAAGCGCCAGGAAGCGTTGGTCGGCATTCAGCTGGCATCTGGACAGCGCTAATAGGCATTTTTATACAAAGTGTCCCATTTAAACCTAGTTGAGCCAGAGGAGTATCCCACTCATTCCCTTCTCCTATCCCCATTAAAAATGAACAACACAAAATGTGTTGGAAGTGCTTCCAGTAACAATGGCAGACCTACCTCAGGCCCAATGCCTTGAAATATTGCTACATGTATTAAAAAAAAAAAAAAAAAAAAAAAAAAAAAAAAGGGTCCAATAACACTTTAAGGTCTTAGGGATACCAAACATAAAATATTATACCCATAATAAAATGGTACATTAGCCTGATCAGTAGGTTTTAGAGAGTGGTAAATAAAAGTACAATTACCCCCTCTATATGATAAAATTATCTTCACCAATAAGCATTTCACCTCTCAACGTGGGTACAACCAGCTTGTCGGATTTTTCTTGTGATTATTGCTAGCGTCTATAGCAGTTAGCAAACATTGTGTTCTTTCCCAGCCGGGACAGCTCCCCCTGCCAGGAGAACACAATGGCTCCATGGAAGGGATTTCCCCATCAACATTGACTGTATTGAAGGGGGAAATCGAGCGATTTTCTTTCACTCAGTCTATGGCCAGCTTAAGTTTTGTGCCACATTTCATTACTATAGCATTCTATAGAGAAAAACAAGTGTAAAATAAAGCCAGCCATATATGGTTTGAATCTGAGTGTACTATAGCATTCTACAGAAAAAAAAAACCCTGTGGTTGCAGGAAAAAAGATAATTCTGTCTACGAATGGCTTTAGTCACTACTGAGAAAAGTTGCGCCACTTGCCCTCCCCCTTTTGCCCTCTCCCTCATTCAAAGAACTTGTATTATGACTTATCCACAATGCATTTTGTTCTGTGAATGAAGGTGAAGCAGTTGAATGACAGTAACTCCTATTCACAGTAACAGCCCATTCACAGAATGCAATGCATTGTGGGAAAATACCAGTACAAATAGTGTGATAAGAGGAGATGACAGAAAGTTTCGGGCAAGTGGTGCAACTCTTTTCAGTAGCAGTGACAGCAGTTAACTCTCACAGCGCTGGAAAACAAATGTTCAGAACAGCATCTGGTGGCTCTGAAGGAGGCAACACATTGTGGGAATATTATACTGCGCTAAGTAATCACAAAACTGTGCACCTCTACTATATAAAACAATCAGTGATAAATACAATCATTTGTCTGCAACCTCCTTAAATATTCATAAAACTCTTACGATTCCATTCCCACTCTGTAATAAAGGAGGTTCAGGATATCTCAAAACACGTCCAAAAGATAACGTGTGTGTGTATAATTATATATATATATATATATATATAGAGATATATATATATATATATATATATATATATATATATATATATATATATATATATATATATATATATATATATATATATATATATATATATATATATTATAGTGTGACAGGAAGTCAGGTAAATCTGTGGGTGTTGTCACAGACGGGAGATACATTTCTGCCTTGTTTAGACAATTCACCAATTACTATCAGGTGTCGGCTGCAGAGATAGCCAGAAAGGTTTAAGGACGTTGGAAAGCTTCAGCTATTCAGAATGAGGCAACTAAGGCCTCTATAAGTTATCCAGAGGATGACTACGGATTGCTGTATCCTGAGGCTTTGTGCGTTAAGGAGAGCAGTGAGCTGAGAGACTTCTGAAGGTGAGGTGGTGCTGACTTTTTCTGTGTGAAAAGAAAACAAATAGACTATTGGTCTTCTGCTGTATGACCAGCAGTGTCTGCCCAGCAGTAGGTTGGGACAGACACCATAGGTAGGTTCTTGTGTTGTGAAGGTAGACGCCCAAGAGGCCAGGGTTTATTTTATGTTTGTTTGATTTATGCTGTTTGGATGCTTGCACTAGTTTCCAGCAAATTGGAAGAATAAACCATAGACCGTTGTTTTCAACCACTCCTTGGCTGTCTCTCTGTGTAACGAACCCACCCAAGGGGTCACCCACACCCGCTAACCCCTTACAATAAATCTATCTATCTATCTATCTATCTATCTATCTATCTATCTATCTATCTATCTATCTATCTATATATATATATATATATATATAAGGGATTAGCTCGGTGGTAGGCGTGGATGACCCTTTGGGGGGTGCGTTTTCACAAGAAGATAGCCGAGAAGTGCTTGCAAACAACAGTTTGGTTTATTAATGCATTTTTTATTCACCAGACTGCGAGCGTCAAAACCAGCAAAATAAAATAAAAGACAAAATAAATCCTTGCCTCTGTGGGCGGCTACCTTCTCACACTGGAACCTACCTAATAATCTGTCCCCAACCTACTGTTGGGCAGACTTTGCTGATCCTACAGCAGACCATCAATAGTTCATTTATAATCTCTTCACACAGCAAACAGTTCATTTAACATGTCCCTTTTCCTCTTCATATGGAACATGTTCCTTTACTCTTCACAATGAGAATGTCTCTTTTCTTGTCTCTGCACATGGCGAACATTCCTTTATTTCTTCCACATAGAAATAGTTTGTTTTCTCACCTTGAGACATCTTCACAACTGGTTAATTTCCCCTTCACACAGGAAATGTTCATTGGTTTCTTTTCACCTAGAAACGATCCAAGACCTCACTTCGAGTAGTCTTCACACTCGTTTACCCTCCTTAGCGCACCTCACTTCAGGGGGTCTTCTCCCATGCTCACCAGCTTGTCGGGAGGCACTCATCTGTCTGTCCTCCTCTCCCAGCCCACACGGCGACAGGAGGCAGCAGTCCTCCCAGGCTTCCTCAGCGTCGGGAGGCACACATCTGTCTGTCCTCCTCTCCCAGGCCAAACGGCGACAGGAGGCAGCAATCCATAGACTTCCTCTGGACAAATTATAGAGGCCTTCATTTCCTCATTCCGAACAGCTGAAGGCCTTTCAACTTCCTTACACCTTCCTGCTGGCTAGCTCTGTAGCCAACACCCTATAGTAATTGGTGCACTTTCTAAATAAGGTGGAAATGTATCTCCTGCCTGTGACTACATTCCCAGATTTACCTGACTTCCTGTCACAATACACACACACACACACACACACACACACACACATATTTAATAAACATACATACATACATACATACATACACGCAATTTGATAAAAGTGAGTACACCCCTCACATTTTTGTAAACATTTTATTATATGTTTTCATGTGACAACACTGAAGAAACTTTGCTACAATGTAAAGTAGTGAGTGTACAGCTTGTATAACAGTGTAAATTTGCTGTCCCCTCAAAATAACTCAACACAGCCATTAATGTCTAAACCGCTGGCAACAAAAGTGAGTACGACCCTAAGTGAATATGTCCAAATTGAGCCCAAATTGTTAATATTGTGCGGCCCCCATCTTTTTTCCAGCACTGCCTTAACCCTCCTAGGCATGGAGTTCACCAGAGCTTCACAGGTTGCCACTGGAGTGAGTTCTCTTCCACTTCTCCATGACAACATCACAGAGCTGGTGGATGTTCGAGACCTTGCGCTCCTCCACCTACCGTTTGAGGATGCCCCAAAGATGCTTAATAAAAGAGGGTCGGGACTTTAAATGAAAGACATGACCAGGCTAACAGGAAACAATGAATAAATTTATTGCAATCACAGATGACAAACATAAGCAGAACAATATATAAGGTACAAAAGAAATTGCGGTACTTCAAAGTATTAAAACTGGTAAACGGTCCCCTGATTCAGTGCATATGCCAATATGCCAATACGGCAGTTTGACCTGAGTAATAATAGACTCAAAGATTCCAACACAGTAAATATAGTATGATCATAACATCACTAAACTCGACACGTATCGTGGACTAGTTGTACCACTTCATCAGGAGTAGATGTGTAATTCGTATCTAAAAAAAGATATATATATGTATGTAAGAAAACCGCAACAGTGGTAATATATGAAGCCCGGGCAGGAAAAAAAAAAAAAACAGTCCCCAAATTAACCAACCTTATGCTGCAATCGAGATAGGCACTGATATTGGAGGTCGGACATGGCACCGGGTGTCTCCCACGGGAGCTGAGGTATCTAAAAAGATATATATATGCAAGAAAACCTTACTTCTTTGTACTTTACTGGTGCCACTCTCACCACTCTTGTTTTCATCCACAATTGCATTCAGCAAGCAGCACTTGATATCTCTATCCAATTTACACATTTTTACTTTACATTTATACCCACTATATATCTTTTTGACAGACATCTCCTGTTCCTGCTCCTATGCATCATGCTCACTTCATTTATCCTAGCCCACACTCCTGGATGTGTGGCATTTTCATCTTCGCCTGCCTTCCCTGTGTTCCTTCAGCTCCCGTGGGAGACACCCGGTGCCGTGTCCGACCTCCAATATCAGTGTCTATCTCGATTGCAACACAAGGTTGCTCAATTATACACACATATATACACACACATATATACACATACACACACACACAGGTCCTTTTCAAAAAATTTGCATATTGTGATAAAGTTCATTATTTTCTGTAATGTACTGATAAACATTAGACTTTCATATATTTTAGATTCATTACACACAACTGAAGTAGTGCAAGCCTTTTATTGTTTTAATATTGATGATTTTGGCATACAGCTTATGAAAACCCAAAATTCCTATCTCAAAAAATTAGCATATTTCATCCGACCAATAAAAGAAAAGTGTTTTTAATACAATAAAAGTCAACCTTCAAAAAATTATGTTCAGTTATGCACTCAATACTTGGTCGGGAATCCTTTTGCAGAAATTACTGCTTCAATGCGGCATGGCATGGAGGCAATCAGCCTGTGGCACTGCTGAGGTGTTATGGAGGCCCAGGATGCTTCGATAGCGGCCTTGAGCTCATCCAGAGTGTTGGGTCTTGCGTCTCTCAACTTTCTCTTCACAACATCCCACAGATGCTCTATGGGGTTCAGGTCAGGAGAGTTGGCAGGCCAATTGAGCACAGTAATACCATGGTCAGTAAACCATTTACCAGTGGTTTTGGCACTGTGAGCAGGTGCCAGGTCGTGCTGAAAAATGAAATCTTCATCTCCATAAAGATTTTCAACAGATGGAAGCATGAAGTGCTCCAAAATCTCCCGATAGCTAGCTGCATTGACCCTGCCCTTGATAAAACACAGTGGACCAACACCAGCAGCTGACCATCACTGACTGTGGGTACTTGACACTGGACTTCAGGCATTTTGGCATTTCCCTCTCACCAGTCTTCCTCCAGACTCTGGCACCTTGATTTCCGAATAACATGCAAAATTAGCTTTTATCCAAAAAAAAAGTACTTTGGACCACTGAGCAACAGTCCAGTGCTGCTTCTCTGTAGCCCAGGTCAGGCGCATCTGCCGCTGTTTCTGGTTCAAAAGTGGCTTGACCTGGGGAATGCGGCACCTGTAGCCCATTTCCTGCACACGGTGGCTCTAGATACTTCTACTCCAGACTCAGTCCACTGCTTCCGCAGGTCCCCCAAGGTCTGGAATCGGTCCTTCTCCACAATCTTCCTCAGGGTCCGGTCACCTCTCTTCGTTGTGCAGCGTTTTCTGCCACACTTTTTCCTTCCCACAGACTTCCTACTGAGGTGGCTTGATACAGCACTCTGGGAACAGCCTATTCGTTCAGAAATTTCTTTCAGTGTCTTACCCTCTTGCTTGAGGGTGTCAATGATGGCCTTCTGGACAGCAGTCAGGTCGGCAGTCTTACCCATGATTGCGGTTTTGAGTAATGAACCAGGCTGGGAGTTTTTAAAAGCCTCAGGAATCTTTTGCAGGTGTTTAGAGTTAATTAGTTGATTCAGATGATTAGGTTAATAGCTCATTTAGAGAACCTTTTCATGATATGCTAATTTTTTGAGATAGGAATTTTGGGTTTTCATGAGCTGTATGCCAAAATCATCAATATTAAAACAATAAAAGGCTTGCACTACTTCAGTAGTGTGTAATGAATCTAAAATATATGAAAGTCTAATGTTTATCAGTACATTACAGAAAATAATGAACTTTATCACAATAGGCTAATTTTTTGAAAAGGACCTGTATATATATATATATATATATATATATATATATATATATATATATATATATCTTTTTTAGATACGAATTACACATCTACTCCTGATGAAGTGGTACAACTATTCCACGATATGCGTCGAGTTTAGTGATGTTATGATCATACTATATTTACTGTGTTGGAATCTGGAGTCCATTATTACCATATTTAATACTGAAGTACCGCAATTTCTTTTGTACCTTATATATTGTTCTGCTTAGGTTTGTCATCTGTGATTACAATAAATGTATTCATTGGGTCTGGAGAAGCCATGGAGAATGTTATGCTACCTGTAACATTGTTCAGAATGGCCGGTTTGGTTGTGGGTAGTGAAGGTCTGAGGAGGCATATCTATGGCGGGGTGCACAGAACTTTACAGGCTAGACAATGCCATTAGGTATCGGGGTGAAATCCTTGGACCCATTGTCAGACCCTACACTGGTGCAATGGGTCCTGGGTTGCTCCTGGTACGCAACCATTCCCTGGCTTCATGTAGCGAGAGTATGCAACCAGTTCCTGGAGGATGAAGGAATTGATACTATAGAACACCTCTATTGATACTATAGAACACCTCTGGGACATTATGTTTCAGTCCATCTGACGCCACAAAAGGTTGCACATCAGTCTGTTCAAGAGCTCAGTGGTGCCCTGGTCCAGATCTGGGAGGAAATACCCCAGGACACCATCCGTCGTCTCATTAGGAGCATGCCCTGACGTTGTCAGGCATGCATACAAGCATGTGGGGGCCATACAAACTACTGAGCACCATTTTGAGTTGCTGCAATGACATTTCAGCAAAATGGACTAGCCTGTTGCATAATTTTTTCGCTTTGATTTTTGGGGTGTCTTTAAATTCAGCCCTCTGTAGTTTACATCTAACATCTAACAATGTGGCATCCTTTTGTTCTTAACACATTACCCAGTCCATATTAGTACAGATATCCAGCATAATTTTCTCTATTGGGATCTGATGTGTTTTTAAAGTATTCCCTTAATTTTTTTTTAAAAAAAGGTGTGTATATATATATTTTATAGTCCCAAGGGTATGTGGAGGCTGGTGCTGTGAAACCCATGTTTGTACAATGTTTGGGAGTAGCATTTATTTAGTATTTATTATAAATACATTTTAAATAATTATACGGCAATGCACTATGGGAGCTTTTGATATTTTAGAGATTTCATGACCTGAACAAGCGGATCACCTGCGAGCCAAGCTGTATACCAGGAGGTATATTATTAAAGAAGCGGAGTTTGCCAAGCTTTAATGCAAGGCAAAAACCTCTCGTGATTCATTCCCACTAAGGGGGCTTGTGGTAAAGCATGAAGGGTGTGTTGTGGAGGCTTTAATTTGCACTTTTCGATTTTTTGTTTAAGATTTCACAGCGCCAGCTTGCACATACCTTCTTTGTTGGGACTTGGGAATATATCTATCTATCTTTCGGACTCTAAATGTTTTAGGATATCCTGAGCCTCTTATTCTACAGACTTTCTATAGATGCGTTTATTGCATTGTGGGAATAGAATAGTAGTAATTAATGAATAGTGGAGAGGGCAGAAGGGGTGCAGGCGAGCGGCACAACATTTCTCAGCAGCAGTGGCTGAGGTTAACGCTCGCAGCACCAGAAAACAGTTGCTCAGAACAGTATCTGGGGGATCTGAAGGAGGCACAGCAGGGAAGATTTTTTTACAAGCAGGTAATGGGATACACACACTAAACAGACGTAATGTGTATGGTGCTGTACACCCCCCCCCCCCCCCAAAAAAAGGCCTTTTAAAATATGAACACACCTTGATATGATTATCTAGCTGGTCATATTTGTATACAGATATGAAAAACTTTCAAAAGATTACTGATTTCCCCAATTTATGTCATAACTCAATTTTGCTTGTTCCCAGGTGATAACTGTTCAGTTTTTAATAAGGTAATTTCAGAACACCAAAAAAATGCTGAAATAAACTATATTATTTTACACATGCTAATAAACTTATCAGCTTTTTTAACATTAGTCCCTTTTGGTCTTCTGGTGGTAGCAAAAATTGTACTGTAAATGTCTGTGGCCAACAGGGATCCAGGGAGCCGCCCTGAAAGTGAAAGTTCATGCCTTTTATGCTTGTTGAATATCCCAACATATAAATTTTATTACTATTTTTTTTTAAGGGGGGGGGGGAATAGAACAATATCCTTTGTTGGAAGGGAACAATATACAGAAGATGACACAGAACGTTCTAAGATCAGACTTTGCAGTGATTAATTTTCAACCCTTACCCACATTTTCTGCTGCCGGAACAGGAACAGTCTGGGGAGGAGGTAGGGGGATGGTAATCAAACCCTGTGCAGTCTGAGAGAGTTCTGGATTACTTCCTGTGCACAGACTTGAGGGAGAGAGCACAGCCCTCACCTTCTCCCAGCTCTCTCCTCCTCTCTGCTGCTGGCTCTACTTCTGTTGGTAACTCGGAAAGATGTGTGGAAACCTGACATCTGACATGTCCTTAGCAACTGACAATGTCAAGTGGGTGTCTCGCACACAGAGTTAACACAGAATGCTCTCAGGTTGGACTGTACAAGGTTTGGGCAGTTTCTTGTCCTTTTGCCGTGACACCCGAGAACTCTTCATGGCAACCCAGTTGAGGGAGTGTAATACAGAATATTCCCCAACAGAGAATTTGCAATATCCACTAGTAAAGCTATGTTTACACATGCAGGAAGAACTGCTGTGCCTCTGAAAAGCGATCTGTTAAATGTCTAATGCAATATATATTGCACAAAAATAAAAATAAGGAGTTTTTAAAAGCTGAACAAGACAAAGGGATATTTATAATGCAATGCCAACAGAAGATAACCACAGTTTTGCAAACCGCTAATAAATCAAGCGATGGAGTTTTACCAAACACGTAAAATGACAGAAATCAATGTTTTCTTCTGCCTCTGAGACTTCAATGTATCAGCAGCCTGGGCCCCAGGTTGAGAATCAGTCATTTCATTCTATTTCCCATTTTCAACATACTTGCACACCTTTGGTATTCATTTAGTTTTATGAGCTTGCAATCAATTGGAATGTAAGGTCAGCAGGTTAAAAGGTCAACAACCTGAAATGTTAAGAACAGCTGAGTCCTGAGCAATGGGAATGGAAACCTCTAGAATACATGGAAACAAATAGCAGCAGAGGAAAATGTGTTGTTTAACAGTAAAGGCCCCGGTTTCTAAAATAAAATAGTTAGACATCTCAACATTAGTGATACACTGAAAACTGTAGTATGGTGTATAGCTTACATGTTAATACAGTATATGTATTTACATAGTTAGCCGGGTTGAATAATAGAGACCAGTCCATTTAGTTGACCAAAGGATATAAAAATAAAAAATAAAAATCTATAAGCAAATATAAAATCTGTATATACACAAACCTTTACCTACAGTTGATCCAGAAGAAGGCAAACAACCTAAAAAAAGCATGATTCAACTTACCCCAGCAGGGGAAAAAATTCCTTCTCGATTCCCCAGGAGGCAATAGAATATTCCCTGGGTCAACTAGCCCAGTGTTATTACATATAAAAATTAGAATGCAGTTATATTTTGTTCATTTAGGTATGAATCCAGCTCTTAAATAAAATAAATAAAAAAAAAAAAAAAACTGAGCTGGCTAGAACTTCAGCCCCGTACACACGTACTGATCGCCGGCCGAACGATCGGCCGTCTTTTGTCCAGGGCTGTCGTGTCTGTTGAAAACTGCAAAAGACTGCACACGAATTTTGTCGGCCAACAACAGCCGACTGCAGAAGTGATGTCATGTGATGGTTAACTTTCCTTGTCTTTGTTCTTCTCTGAGCATGCCCAGTCTTGCTAATCTGCTGTCTGTCGGCCGAAATCTGTACTGACTGGCGAACAATCGGCCGTTCTGGTGTTGGCCAACAAAAATTTTAATGCCTGCACAACAGATTCTGTTCGGCCGAAAATGCGCTGTCGGCTGTCGGAAGCATCATACTAACAAGCCTACAATCGGCCGATCGGTCGTCGGTCGAATATTTACGGCTGACAATCGGTACGTGTGTACGGGGCTTAAGGCTTGAAAGAGTCTATTACACATTTTCAAGGCTCTTATTGTAGAGAAGCCTTTTCATCCCATCTTTTTACCGCCAGACAGCCCCCCTTGTCTGAAAAATACTTTAAAGTAAATAACTCAACACCAATTCACTATATGCATTACTTATATATGGTGATCATGTCTTCCCTCTTCTCAAGAGAGAAACAATTCAGTTCATCTAATCTTTCCTCATAGCGGAGCTCCTCCATGCCTCTTTATCAATCTGGTTGCCCTTTTCGGCACTGTCTCCAGTTATTCCATGTCCTTTTTGTGAACTGGTGCCCATAACTGAACTGCATATTCCAGATTAGGTCTTACTAATGATTTGTACAGGGGCAAAATAATATATCTCTCTCTCTGGAGTCTATTCCTCTCTTAACCACTTGCCTACCGGCACTTAAACCCCCTTCCTGTCCAGGCCAATTTTCAGCTTTCAGTGCTGTCGCACTTTGAATGACAATTGCGTGGTCATGCAACGCTGTACCCAAATTACATTTTTATCATTTTATTCAAACAAATAGAGCTTTCTTTTGGTGGTATTTAATCGCCACTGGGGTTTTTATTTTTTGCTGAACAAAAAAAACAGACAATTTTGAAAAAAAAAAAAATCGTTTTTTTTTAGTTTGTTATAAAATTTTGCAAACAGGTAATTTTTCCCCTTCATTGATGTGCTCTGATGAGGCGGCACTGATAAGGCAGCACTAATGGGCACTGATAAGGCAGCAATAATGGGTGGCACCGATGGGCGGCACTAATGAGCAATAGGTGGCACTGATGGGCAGCACTAATGGGTACTGGTAGGTGGCACTGATGGGCAGCACTGATGGGGCACTAGTTGGAACTGGTAGGTGGCACTGGTGGGTACTGGTAGGTGGCACAAGTGGGCACACATGAGGCAGCAGTGTGTTACTCTTCGGGACCGATGTCTCCCTGACAGCAGCTGGTGATCGGCTTTCTTTTTCTCCTCACGCTATTAGCGTGAAGAAGAAAAAAAAAGCAGATTACCGGCTCTACTTACATCATGTGATCAGCTGTCATTGGCTGGCAACTGATCACGTAGTAAGGGGCCCTCCCAGCAATTTAGGCCCATGCTGTAGCTGTCTTTCCGCTATAGCGTGGGCAGGATCAGGTCAATACAAGAAAGGACTTTTCTTGTTTAGAAACTGCAGCTTGGCATTGCATGCCGTTATTAAGTCTATGATCTACCAGAACACCCAGATCCTTCTCTACCATTGATTCCCTCAACGGCTCTCCTCCTAGAATGTATGATGCATGCATGGTTGCCCCAAGTGCATAATTTTACATTTATCAACATAAAACCTAATTTGCCACATAGTTGTCCAATAAAATAGTGCATTCAGGTCGGCTTGTAAGTTGGAGACATCCTGCAAGGATGTTATTCCACTGCATAGCTCGGCGTCATCTGCAAAGACTGAATGGTACTTTTAATCCCAAACTCTATATTTATAAATATATTAACAAATTAGAAATCCAACACTGAACCTTGGGGTACACCAAAGTATGAATTATTACCCACTACTCTCTGAATTCTGTTTCTTTTAACCAGTTTATCTATTTACAAACTGATTTCTCCAAGCCTGTAGACTTTACCTTAGTTGTGTATGCGGAACTGTGTCAAACGGTTTTGCAAAATACAAGTATATTACGTCCACAACTACTCTTGTGTGCCAACTTCAGTGTTTTGTGAATTCATTGCTTTAAAAATATTGCTGTATGTGGTCCTATTAAAGTGGTAATAAATCCAAAAGCAAAACTTATATTGCAGTTTGCCATTTGTTAGATGTGGTGGCTGCATTCATTTTCTTTTTTAGGTTCTTTCTCATCTTCCTCATTAGGTTCCATTTTCATCTGGTGATTAGGCCAGCAAGTCTGATTATTAAAGGAACAAGCTCTCCAGCTGACTGTAGCAGTTACAGAGATAAGACAAACCATTAACACTAACTGGTGAGCTTACAATGATCTGCCCCCATACTATGCTGCTGTCCGAAGGTGCTCTTGTGCTCTTTCATCCAAACTGGAGGCACTGTAATACAAGAGGTGTGTTATTGGCCGGATTTAGGTGGAAACAGAGAGGAAAGCCTAAGAAAAGAAAAAAAAACTGATGCAGCCGCGACATCTTATGATTGGTAAACTGAGATATATTACATTTTTGATTTGGGTTTAACACCGCTTTAAACTCTCCAGTATCTTTCCGACTATAGAAGTTAAACGAACGGGTCTGTAGTTACTTGGCAAGATCCTGACACAGCTGAACTCTAAGGACACGTGATTTTAAGCCATCTGGTCCAGGTGCTTCATTCATCTTTATTTTGTTCTAAATGCTTTTGGACCATATACATTTTCAGCCATTGTCCTGACTAACCCTCTTAAGGCCTTAGCTACCCTATTTTCCTTTATATACACACACCTGAAGAAAGATTTAATAAATGTGCCTTCTCTTTGTCCCCAGTCACCAACTCACAATTATCGTGTAAAAAAAAAAAAAGGGCCTACATTCTCGGACCTGACCATTTTATGATCAATATATTTTGCAACTCGTTGTTCATTTTGAATTTTTGCAGCCTTGATTTCCCCTTTTACATAAAAAATCTGTTTTATATATTTATTGATATATATATTTTTTTACTTTTTTTGTGACAGTATTAAAAGTGAGCAAAAAAAAAACGTTAAAGAAGATTTAAGAGTTACGATGTTCCTAATGCTCTGCTGTTTGAAGCATGTCGCAGCTTTCAATGGTGGAACCAGGCTTAGGCTACGTTCACATCTAGGCGTTGCTATTTTTTTACAGACATTTTCCAGGTGTTTTTGCAGCGTTTTTTGTGCAGGCGTTTTTAGGTTGACAAGTGACCAATGAAAAATTTTAATCTGCCAAGAAAGGAGCTCATGTACTTTTTTAAACTATGGGCGTTTTGTTTGAGGCGACAGAACGCTCAGATGTGAGCAGGGGCCATTGAAAATAAATGGGATTTGTCTTGTTGGGAGTTTTTAGAGCTGAGGCTTAGAGCAGAAAATGGCTCAAAAACGCTTAAATGTGAATGGAGCCTTAGGCCCCTTTCACACAGGGGAGTCCGTCTGCAGACTCGTTTTTTCTCAGCGGGGGATTAATCCGCCGATCCACCGCTGAGCAGGCGGGTGGCTGCTCTGTCTCCGTGCTGTGTGCGGAGACAGAGCTGTCAGGTCCTCGCTGTTCTCTATGGGGGAATCGGATGGGGGTGGACCGTCTGTTTGTTCTCATCCGATCCCATCCGATCCGCTGGATGGATGGAAAATAGGGTTTCCATCCGTCCAGATTTGAAAGATCAGATCGGATGTCAGCGGACATGTCTCCACTGACATCCGATGCCCAATAGAGATGCATGGGGCATCCGTTCAGATTGTTATATACAGTCCTGTATATAGGTTGCTTAGGCTCCCCAGTCTGAACATGACTGTATGGTAAGAAAAAAAAGTGGGAGTACCACCTCCCAGCTCTTTAGTCTGGCTGGTGGGGAGTTTCTCTGGATTGTGTTTTATGGTATCCGTTCAAATCCGCCTGAAAAACGGACAGGCGGATCTGAACGGTCCGCCTGTGTGAAAGGGGCCTTAAGGTCAAGCTTGCCTTCTCACTGACGCTAGATAATCTTTTAGTAGGATGCATATAGCAAAGGTTTAGGTAATCAACCACTGTATATAGGGAATATTAAATTAAAGGGTAATTTAACCTTTACAGAAAAAAAATAAAATATTAAAGTGGAACTTCACTCTACCAATCAACATTAAATATTTTTAATCCGCATGCTGCTAGTATTAGTAAATAGATAAGAAATGGTTTAAAACAAGTAAAATCGGAAATCCTTTCCCAAGTTACATCCTGGTTTCTTGCCTAGGCAAATTATGTCATACATCCTAAGAGTCATCAGGGGATTGTCTCAGCTAAGCACACTCTCCTGCATGCATGCTTAAGCTAATGGCAGATGGATTCCAGGAAGTAAATGCTGCATGAATCATTTGCCCTTACCCAAGATGGCCACTGCCAGAATTGCTAGTGGAGGGTTTTCACAAATGATTTCTCAACAAAATAAAGCTTAGAGATATGGATTGGATAGGGGAGATTGCTTTGAATATTACAAATTAATTAAAATTGTGTTTTTGGTTTGTGGTGCTCAGATGCAGTGAAGATCCGCTTTAACCTCTTGCTGACCGCCCCACATACATTTACTGTGGGACGGCGGCCCCTCTGTGCAGAATCACGATTTAAGCCAAAAATATTTACAGCTACATTTCTTTGGTGAAAATAACCCAAATCAGTGTATATATTATTTAGTGTGTAGGAAAGTTAGAGACCACAAACTATAGTATACACTATCAATCAATCAATCCTGATGTGCTGATGGCATGATCTCATTTCTTGAGGCCCGCAAATGCAAGGACAGGAGAAATACACCCCTTTTTGAAAGCAGACAATCCAAAGTATTTCATAAGAGGCATGGAGAGTTTTTGAAGTTGTAATTTTTTGGCACACTTTTTTTGAAAATGGAGAAATTAAAAAGTATTTTTCACAATTTTATTTACATACTGTTACCAGTGCAGTACAGCGTCATCAGGTACACTGATTGGTGACAATATGTAAAAAAAAAAAAATACTTTTCTTTAATTTCTTTTTTATATTACATCATTTTACTTTTAGGTTTTTTTTTTTTCTCCTTTTTACACATACTGTGGCCAGAGCAATACAGTGTTACCATAGTAATATTGTACTATTCTGGGTAGGTGATCAAGATGTTTTTTTTTTTTTTTTTTTTTTTTTTTGATTGCTTAAAACAGTGAATTTTACTGATATAAGCAACCATTTTTTCCTGAATGAAATGCATTAACTCAGTGTTATAGATTGTGATTAGCTGTGACTGGTCACAGCTAATCACATGGTACGGATGGGCTCAGATTGGCCCTGTCTGACCAGTCACAGCAAACACAGATGTACACAATAAATTGTATGAATGGAAGCAATCCATTATATACAATTGTCATGTGATCTGTTGAGATTGGTAATTTTATGATGCTTGTGCATTATGTAATAACTGGATGCTTTAGAACGATGGTGTTGGAGAAGACTCTTGAAAGTCCCTTGGACAGCAGGAAGATCAAGCTAGTCTATCCTGAAGGAAATCAACCCTAAAAACATTCACTGGAAGGACAGATCCTGAAGCTGAAACTCAAAAACTTTGGCCACCTAATGCAAAGAGTGGATTCATTGGAAAATACCCTGATGCTGGGAAACATGGAAGGAAAAAAGGAGAAGAGGAGGACAACAGGAAACAAGATGGATAGATAGCATCATCAAAACAATGAACATGAAGTTAAGCAAACTCCAGGAGGCAGTGGAGGATAGAAAAGCCTGGGGCGCTATGGTCCATGAGGTCACTAAGAGTTGGACATGACTAAACGACTGAACAACAAGAATGCATTAGGGTAAAAAAATTGTTTAATTTATAACCGTTTTAAAGTGGTTTCGTGATTTTTGGAACGCACAGTTTGTGCAGTTTTATGCAGAGCTTGGTAGGCATAGCTCCAATTTGTCCCTCATTTGGAGGGATTGCTCCATTTTGTAACCAAATTCCTCTGTACCTCTTTCTTTTGCTGTATTAACGTCTATATAATGTACTATTTAACTAACATCTATATAATGTACTATTTAACTTTTAAATTTCCTAAAAATGCTCTAAAAAAACCTTCATCATATCTCTAAGTGGTCTCCAAACTGTGGCCCGGGGGCCAGATGCAGCCTTTTGCTTGCTTATATCCAGCCATTGGGGGGTCATGACACCAATGAAGGGGCACAATTCCTCCCACTAATAACAATGATGGGGCACAATTTCCCCCAGTGACACTGACAATGGGACCCAATGATGGAGAACTATTCCTTCCTATGAGACCAACAATGGGACCCAATGATGGAGAACTATTCCTTCCAATGAGACCAACAATGGGTACCAATGATGGGGTACAATTCCTTCCAATGATGGGCCACAATTCTTCCTAGTGACACCAACATCAGGGTACAATTTCTTCCACTGACACCAATGATGAGACACAATTACTCCCACTGAAACAAACAAATGGGACATTATTTTTCCCTCACAGATGTCATTGTCTTTTCTACGCCCAATGGCCACAGTATGGCCCCCCTAAAGTCTGAAGGACAGCAAACTGGCTCTTTGTTTAGAAAGTTTGGAGACCCCTGCTTTAAATAATTGTATTTGTTATTAAATAATCCAGTATATAGGAAAAGTATTGGGTTTACCAATCAACATTTGAATATTACAATTTTTACGGGCCACGTAAATGGGGGCTTGGAAGGAACATAGCTAAAAGGTGTCCCCTCTTCCTCATCTCAGACATTTGGCAGTTATAGGTAGGGACATGCCTGTGAAAGCATTGATCATGTTTTATTTAAATAAGGCAATACTGACAATAAACCTAGATCAGATGTTAAAAACGGCTATTTTAAAAAAACAATATAATTTTATTTGCAAATTCCAAAAATGCAGTGTGCAATTTGCACCTCTGAAAATAAAAAGACGTGCTCTTGTCAGATTTCTCTGCTGATAAATAATAATATAGATGGTGGAGACTCAGCACATTTACGTTTTAAACGAATGGCAGTGGCTGGAGCCTTCAAATGTTGCTATGGGTCCTGGATGGACTTGTAAATTCATATTTAGGCGTGTGATTGATAGTCCTAGTATATTGTCTTTTACTTCAAGATATAACTGAAATGATTTCACTGGGGACAGGTAGATGGGATGATATCCAAGTGATCCATACGTCTAAGCTCCTCTCATCTTCTACACTTTCCAATCTATACAATGTATAAATGGGATTTACTTACATACTATATCAGTGATTGGACCTTTTCCTGCCCTGGAATCAAAATCCCAAAAGAAAAAATGCATAAACAAGGTCACGGTGTCACCAGTTGTATAATAATGTTAAGTGCATTAGTTAGCACGCTGGGTAAACTTAGGTTTTCAAGTCTGCTCTGTTTTGTTTTGCACTTCAGGTGAATGCATTAAAAGGTTTATTCATTCAATAGGTAACTACTAAATCCCAGTAAATAGAAGGAAACCTATAGTTTTCTCTCTTTTTTTTTTATTTAAATCAGTAAAACTCTGAGTTACAACTGAAATCGATTACCAAATCATATTTTTAGAAACAAAAATCCATAAAATTAACTAAAACCTATGCAGCTTGAATTCTAGATCTATATTAAATTGAATATAATAAATATACCTAACCCTTTCTGGACCAGCAGGCTTTACCTCCTTAATGACCAGGCGATTTTTTTTTTTTTTGCGATACAGCACTGCGTTACTTTAATGGTCTACTGAGCTTTTGTGAGACGCTGTATACAAATAAAATTCATGTTTTCTTCAATAAAATGTTTTTTTGGTGAAAAAAATAAATAAATGTAGGCCAATATGTTTTCTGCTACATTTTTTTGGTAAAAAAAAAAAAAATATTCCAATAAGCGTATATTGATTGGTTTGCACAAAAGTTATAGCGTCTACAAACTATGGTATATATAGTGGAATTTTTATTTATCTATTGTTTTATACTAGTAATGTCAGCGATCAGCAACTAATAGCGGGACTGTGATAATTTGGCAGACAATCTGGCACTTGATACTTTGTGGGAACAAGTAAGACGAATACAGTGATCAGTGCTAAAAATATGCAGTGTCACTATACGAATGACACAGGCTGGGAAGGGGTTAAACATCTAGGGCAATCAAAGGGTTAAATGTGTGCCTCAACCTGTGTTTGTGTACTGTGCGAGGTGCTTTTACTAAGGGATGCCCACTGGCAGGACTGAACTCTGCCTTGTTTACCTAGGCAGAGCTCTGTCCAGCCTATCTACAGGGCCTGTCTTTTTCAATCAGGGTGCTTTGAGGTTTCTTCAGGGGTGCCTTGGCAAAATGCCTACAAAATTCCCCCAAAATTATATACAAGCCAGCATATGGATAAAGCCTGTCTTTTTATTACACAAAGCCACAGGTTTCGTAGTGCACCATTACGACCTTCTTGCCGCCGGTGTCCCAACAACCAATGACCCTCCTCTGCTCCTCTGTCTGCACTGGGGTCACATTAGCTGAGTGATGGAGAAAAACTGAGGGAGAAGAGAAACACTGGAATACTAGTAAGTACCAGCGTCAAAAGTGTATTGAATTTGGAAGACTAAATCACCTCTAACGTTGGGTGTTCTACGTGTGTGGATGTTGATGTATTATATAAAACTATTAGAATAGTTTATTACATTTTGGAATGGGCTGCTTCGAGACCATAATTTTAAAGGGTGTCTGGACTGAAAAACTTTTGAGAAACCCTGTCCTAGGCCATCAGCAGGTGCTGGTATCCATCCATCGGCCAGCACCCACTGATCGGCTTTTGCGGTGAGTAATCAAAGCAGAAGCGGTGCGCCCCCTACCTGAGTGTGCAGAATCACATATTTATACATACATAATTTATATATATTATATACACACACACACACACGATACAGCACAGAACAGCCACTCTGTAGTAGTAAATGTTCTATAGGGCGGTGGTCAGCAACGGTTAAAGGGACGACAGCTCTGAACATTTTTGTTTCATCCCATTTTCTCATCGTGTGTACTAAGCTATGCACATCAAAGTTGCAAAACTGGATTTAGGCTTAAAGGTTTGTTTTGACCCTGGGAGTGAAGGGGTTAATGTAAAGTTATTCCTTCTCAAAGATCACAGCAAAGACTGTGGAGTAGGGTTTCGGAATGCTTTTACTGCCAGACTGTATTGTACGTCTGCTCCAAGAAGTGACAGGCACTGGCTACAGCTGTAGTCAGGAGCTTGTACAAATCAATGACAGGCTGACAGCCGCTGTGGCTGTATGCCTGTAACCATACATCTGACTGGTCACACGCATACAGGGATAGTCAATATACAGCTGTAAATTCACATAACACTGTGTAGATCATTTCTAGGTCATTTTCATATGGCCTTGTGTCATGACCACATTATGAATGGCCTGGAAATGTACTACAGTCTGCTTCCTGTGCGTTCAAATAAAAGGAGTGTTTATGGGGTCACATCGCCCATTGTGACCAATCAGATTCTTTGTTTCCTGTTCCCAGAGAATAAGATATAAAACCTGATTGGTTACTATCGGCACCAACTCCGATTTTGTTTCACATTTCCGTTCTCCAATTTTTTAAGAAGACTGTAAGTGTGCAGTGTAAGGAGTCAACTTTGAAAATCTGCGTGCAGGTCACATGACATGCCGGTAATGCTGTACTTTCCTTGCAATAGTTTGATTATTAATCATTATTGTGCTAATCCTGCTCTGCTGATCAGTTCATCAATATGTTATGACTCTCCAGGGTTCTGGCTCCCTCACAACTGAGAGGACATTGATTTCTATTACCCCAGGCATAATCTCCATGTAGAAACACTATCTGAACATGCCAGCTGAGCCCTTGACAGCCATGGAGGTAACGTGTGCAGTCTCTAGGGTGAGATTAATTAGCACTTCGCCAAGATCACATCCTCATCACAACTGTTGGCTGCACGGGCAGCTGCAGAAATGGAAATGAAAAGGATTAACCCGGAGGCACAAAAGGTATATGTGAAAGTCCCAGAGCTCCACTTAGTCCAGTCCAGCCTGGTGCATGCAGCACAGCCTATTAAATTAACCAGGGCACTATAGAACTATAATCAACCATACCACGAGTCTACATATCCAATGCCAAAAACAGAAATCTTTGCCAAGATAGAGAAGCAGGGACACACATGCATTACATTTGAATCCAATGTCTGAAATAAACCTATTGCTACAGATTAAAATTCTATGGATTTGCTGCTACCAATCATTTTTTCACTTTCCCTGCTTCTACATATTTGGATCGATTTATTTTTATGGGGTAATTTACACCAGATGTGCTGGAATACACTGATCAAGAAATGCCAGCACATACTGTATACAGGCGGGTTACAAACAAGATAGGGACTGTAGGTTTGTTCTTAAGTTGAATTTGTTTGTAAGTTGGAACAGGTACATTTAAGTGTAGCTGCAGCCAAAAGAATCATTTTTTAAGTTTTTGGGACAGCATAGGGAAGGGTTAACACCCCTGTACCATTTGTTTTGCTGTCTCTAACCCTGTTCAGAAGATTTCACCTCACTTTCTGTCCCTATGACAACTGGATTTTGAAAATTTTGGGTTGTTCTGGAAACAAGGATTAGTGATAAAGCTTCAGTGGAGACACCTTTTGTATATTTAGATTGGTGCGCTGGAAGCACCAGCAAAATATGAGTACCCACATTATTGTTTTTAATAAAGAAATGCTTTTAAGGGTATAATCACTATTGAATTCTTTCTTCATATGTGACATTGCAACGGTACTGTGGAGGAGAGGAGTGAGGAGACAAGCAGTATGTATTGGGGCTAATCGGTTACTCATCCCCAAGCCGGGGAGAGGTAAAAAAAAGGCGTTATTAGACCGAGCTTAGGTGCGAGCAGTGGTGTATTTTGGTTTTGTGCAGCCATAGGCAAGGCTAAAATTGCGCGCCCCTCCTATGTAAATTTGCTCCACTCCTTTTTTTAACGAATGTGACTCCCTCCAAATTTGAAGGACTACAAGTCCCAGCATGAACCCCTGAGATCTCACAAGAGGGGGGGGTGAGAGGGGGGAGAGAGAGAGAGGGAGAGAGGAAGAGAGGAAGAGAGGAAGAGAGGAAGAGAGGGAGAGAGGGAGAGAGGGAGAGAGGGAGAGAGGGAGAGAGGGAGAGAGGGAGAGAGGGAGAGAGGGAGAGAGGGAGAGAGAGAGAGGAGTGGGTGAAAGGGGGTGAGAGAGAGAGGGGGGTGAGAAAGTGGGGGGGTGAGAAAGGTGGCTCTAGCAACCAGTGGCCAATAGAGTCTCAGGTGGGGGTGGTGGCTTTTTTGCTGCCCCCCTGCAAAGTGCCGGCCTAGGCCAAAATACAGCACTGGGTGCGAGGTCACATCATTTGAGGGGAGAACCCAACTATAAGGGGGGGAGCACTCATCATGGTGACACATGGATGTGTTCATTTAATGCGCGAAGGGAGAAGGAAGAGTGAGCACTCTGTACAACATGGATTGTCAGTGGCGGGGAGGATTATAACAATATATTTACATGAAATTTGCATAGTTGTGGACTTAATGTTTTTTTTTTTTTTTTTTTTTTTTTTTTTTAAGAAGCATTTGATTATATCACAAGTAATATTAATTCATGTTACCTCTAGTATAGCACAATTATCACAACTGATGTTCCAACAGTTGTTATTTATTTATACTTTTCTTTGATTGTTTTATGATATATTATTTAGCGCAGCACTAAGGTTAAAAAAAAAAAAAAAAAACCACACACTTCAGAGAATAATATTAATTAATACAAAATTACATAATTAGGTGATACAAATAAACTAAATTTTATTTGACTGCATTATTGACCGCTAATAATTTCAAATGGAGCAAAGTCTTATGTATTGTTGAGAAGCTTCTCTCCAAGCTTTAGGAAATGCAGTGCCCCGTCCATACTCTCCATCTATGGTAAAGTAGAAAGGCTAAATAGCACAAGTACACAATGTATACACTCTGTGGCAAAAAAGAAGTGCTTGGGATTGTTAAACCCCTGGCACAGTTCTTCATATATGGCTATGTTTAAGTATCGCACCTAACTCCACATCACGATTTCCATGGGTACACATAAACATCCATTAAATAACCACGCTCTTGGAATCTAAAACAATCTAGATTTGTCTCGGTTAAAAAAAAAGTTGAGACGACAAAGAAGTTTATGCCACATACATGAATTGACCTATTTTTGTAATAATAACTGAATTGTGTAATATGACTTAAACATATACTGTGTATTTCTGAATACAGTGTAAGGTTAGGTCATATGGATCTGGCCAGTTTCAAAGTCACAAAACAAAAGGGATACAATTTCCTATTCCAGCCAGGCCTGTCTTATGTTTTATAAAGTAACACACATTATACAGTTTATATATACTTTAATGACCTGTTTGAGAAACAGCAATGACTGAAGAGCTCCATGAGGTTACTACAATAACACAACTTACTCTGTGGAAAAGAAAATGTTTTAGAATGTTCTAATAAGATTAGTCCATGTTAATCTATTCTGCCTTGCTGCACTGAGGTCTAGGGTTCAACTACTACGAATTAAACCATCTGCATAGGTATTATTCATTCTCTCTTTGGTATGTATCCATGGGTTTCCACTTTGTGTTTGAGTTTTCTCCAGTAACCTAAAAATATTCCCAAATTCTTCAGAAAGAGGCCCTATTTTACCCAAATTGGCCCTGGTGTACATTTATCTACATTTGTCAAGTGCTACAGAATTTTTGAGCAGTATAAGGCTCATGCACACTGCTGCTGTTAAACCCGCATTTTTGTTTGTTTCGTCATTTTTTTTTTTTTAACAGCCCTTAAGAGCCGGTTCACACTGGGGCGACTTGTCAGGCGACCTGGTCGCCTGACAAGTCGCCGTGGGTCACCTGCCATAGATTAGCACAGGACCTGTTCTAATTGGAGCGACACAAGTCCCTCCGACTTAGAAAAAGGGTCCTGTACTACTTTGGGGCGACCTGGAGCGACCTGCATTGACTTCAATGATATGAAGTCTGTGCATGCCGCTCCGAGGTCGCGGTGCGCACTTCACAGGTCGCCCCGGCAAGTCAGGTCGCTCCTATGTGAACCGGCTCTTAAAAGGGATTGTAAAGTCTTGTTTTTTAAAAACAAAATAACAAACAGGTTATACTTACCTGCTCTGTGCAGTTGATCCTCCTCTTCTCAAGTCCCTCTTCTGTGCTCCTGGCCCCTCCCTCCTGTTGAGTGCCCCCACAGCAGGCAGCTTGCTATGGGGGCACCGGAGCTGTGTCCCGCCCCTCTATCTCCTGATTGGCTGACTAATTTAGACTGACAGCAGCGGGAGCCAATCATGCCGTGCTGCTGTCTCAGCCAAATGAGGATAGGAGTCCCGTGCAGCTGAGACACTCCTGCAACATCGCTGAATGAAGACGGGCTCAGGTAAGCCTTAGGGGGGCTGCAGCACACAGGATTTTTTCATCTTAACCACTTTAAGACTATTTTTGACACTTGGTGTTTACAAGCTAAAATCAGTTCTTTTTGCTAGAACATATATTATATATATATATATATATATATACACACACACACACACACACACACAGTTGTGTTCAAAATTATTCAACCCCCAATGCTGTAAAGGGTTTTAGGGAATTTAGTGTACATTTGTAATTGTATTCAGAATGAAACCCTACAAGGACTTCTTAAAGAACCATATGCAACTAAAATGACATCAATTGGTTTTGTAATACAGTACTAAATGTTTCTTTTGTGAATTCTTCATTGACACAATTATTCAACCCCTTAAAATACTACCACTCTGAAGAACAGAGGTTCATTGAAGTGTTTTCAATCAGGTATTGAAAACACCTGTGGATGTCAGGGAGCAGCAATAAAGCCTAATAAGCACCAATTAGGCAGCTTTAAAATGACTGTGATACTCAGCTCCTTCTAGACATTTACTGGTGTGGTTACAAACATGGTGAAGTCAAGAGAATGGTCCAGGAAGACAAGAGAGGAGGTGATTACTCTTCACAGGAAGGGCAATGGCTAGAAGAAGATTGCAAAGATGTTAAACATACCAAGAGACACCATAGGAAGCATCATTCGCAAATTCAAGGCAAAGGGCACTGTTGAAATGCTACCTGGTCGTCGCAGAAAGAAGATGCTGACTTCGACTGCTGTGTGCTACCTGAAGCGTAGAGTGGAGAAAAGTCCCCTTGTGACTGCTGAGGAACTGAGAAAAGATTTTTCAGATGTGGGTACTGAAGTTTCTGCTCAGACAATACGGCGCACACTGCGTAATGAAGGCCTCCATGCCAGAACTCCCAGGCGCACCCCCTTGCTGTCTTCAAAGAATTCTAAGAAGAGTCGACTGCAGTATGCCAAAAGTCATGTGGACAAACCACAGAAGTTTTGGGATAGTGTTCTGTGGACTGAGGAAACAAAATTAGAACTGTTTGGGCCCATGGATCAACGCTATGTTTGGAGGAGGAAGAACAAGGCCTATGAAGAAAAGAACACCTTGCCTACTGTGAAGCATGGTGGGGGGTCAATCATGCTTTGGGGCTGTTTTGCTTCTGCAGGTACAGGGAAGCTTCAGCATGTGCAAGGTACCATGAATTCTCTTCAGTACCAGGAGATATTGCATGACAATGTGATGCAGTCCGTCACAAACCTGAGGCTTGGGAGACGTTGGACCTTTCAACAGGACAATGATCCCAAGCATACCTCCAAGTCCACTGGAGCATGGTTGCAGATTAAAGGCTGGAACATTTTGGAGTGGCCATCACAGTCACCAGACTTAAATCCGATTGAGAACCTCTGGTGGGACTTAAAGAAAGCAGTTGCAGTGCACAAGCCTAAGAATGTGACTGAACTGGAGGCTTTTGCCCATGACGAATGGGCGAAGATACCCGTAGATCGCTTCAAGACACTTGTGTCAAGCTATGCTTCACGTTTAAAAGCTGTTATAACTGTAAAAGGATGTTGTACTAAGTACTAAGATTGAATGTCACTTGGGGGTTGAATAAAACTGATAATGATGTGAGCACAGAAAAGACATTTGTGGTTATTTCATTATAAATGTTTTGTTAGGTTATATTTGTCTGACCTACACGTGCTTCTTTGATTTAATTGTAAGCAGGATGACTGAATGATCAAAATCAATGTCAAACTGGCCAAAACAATCAATTTCAGTGGGGGTTGAATAATTTTGAACACAACTGTACTTTAAATGCCCTGTGTGCATGGACTAGAGCCTAGGGCCTCTTGCACACTTGTTTCTTGTCAACGGTTTATCCTCACAGGAGATAATCAGCATTATAAACTCACCTAAGCTGCATTTTTACAAAACAATTTATTTGGGTTTATCAGAGTTTGGGAGTTTATTTACTTAATTGGCCAGATTTTTAAATTTATTCTGGTCATTAAAATAAACACTGAAGTGCCTAGAGTTTATGGGCTCATGTACACAGGGTAGTTGAACTTGAAAGTGTGAAAACTTAAGGCAGAAGTGTGTGAAGTTGAACAGGAAGGGTAGGAGGAGGGGTGAGATGGGGAGGTTTAATGAAAATGTTCATCTAAAGGGTGAGGGAGGAGCATATTAATGGCGAGGGAGTAGGAGGAGGGGGGGAGAGTACATGAGGGTGGTGTAAGGAAGGGTAAGAGGGGAGGAGGGTACAGAGTAGAAGGGGGGAAAAAAAAAGGGGGGTAGTGACTGGGGAGGGGGGGGGGCTATCAGTTTACTGAACAGGAGAGTTTTGGTCTACTTCAAAACAAAAACAGAAGACAAAAATCGGATTTTTGTAAGATCTTACCGTAAAATCCTTTTCTCTTAGCTCATTGACAGACGTAGTCCTCTTTGATTCACATCAATTGGGTTATGTTGTCTCCGCAGGAGTAGGACTAGGCAGAAAGAAAAAACGTTCTGGCTCCACCCTAGGGGCAGTCCCGGAGGGTATATCCTCCCTCTCTCTGCTACAGGAAATCAGTTCTGTTGTAAAGCAGTAACAGAGAATTTAACCCAACCCAACTTAATGATAAAGGGGCGGGTACTACGTCTGTCAATGAGCTAAGAGAAAAGGATTTTACGGTAAGATCTTACAAAAATCCGATTTTCTCTGTCGCTCATTGACAGACGTAGTCCTCTTTGATTCACATCAATTGGGACATCCAGAAGCAGTGCCACAAATGAAGGGTGGGATTGACAGAAATCAAAATCCAATTTAGAAGGCCCAACCGGTGCCAACTAGAAGTTTTAAAGGCTCATTATAAACAAAGAATGAGACTCAAATAAAAATTTCCAACGGAAAAAAACCCTCGAGGTAGACCACTGGTCTCCTCAAATTGCGGCCTGCAAAACCTTGCGGCCAAACGAGGCATCCGACGATGCCATTACATCAACTTTATAATGTTTTGTAAAGGTATGCACCGACGACCAGGTAGCCGCCTTGCACACCTGGACCACTGACGCCTGATGGCGAAAGGCCCATGACGCACTAAGTGCCCGAGTGGAGTGCGCCTTAACAGGGAACGGGGGCTCCCGACCCTTAATAGAATAAGCCTGTACCACCGTCTGCCTGATCCATTTGGAAATAGTCGCGGCAGATGCAGGCAACCCCTTTTTGGGTCCATCCGGGACCACAAAAAGTGAATCCGTCTTGCGAAACGAGTCTGTCGTTTTCAAGTATACCCTGATCGCCCGGACCACATCCAAGGAGTGTAAAGCAAACTCCCGAGGATTACTGGGCTTAGGACACAGGGAAGGTAATACAATTTCTTCATTCAGATGAAATTCTGAAACCACTTTTGGTAGGAAGGATGGATTCGGACGAAGAACCACCTTATCTCTATGAACCACCAGATATGGGGAACGACAAGATAATGCAGCCAGTTCTGACACCCTGCGTGCAGACGTGATAGCCACCAAGAAGGCCACCTTCTGGGACAACGTAGGTAGAGGAATCTCCCTAATATCTTCAAAGGGAGGTTTCTGAAGAACCGACAATATTAAATTAAGATCCCAGGGTGGTAACGGCGCGCGCACTGGCGGAGCCAGATGTCGCACCCCCTGGATGAAATTCCGCACCAAGGAATGAGTAGCCAAAGGCTTCTGAAAGAAGATAGCTAATGCTGAGACCTGACCCTTGATAGTGCTCAAGGCCAGTTTCTGCTCAACCCCTTGTTGCAGAAAAGCTAATATTCGACTAACCGAATAAGATCGTGGGTGGAACCCCAGGGGTTCACACCATGCAATGTAGGACTTCCATGTGCGATGATAAATCTTTCTGGAAGTCGCTTTCCTTGCTTTAACTAGAGTAGGAATAACTGAAGCTGACAAACCCTTGTCCTTCAGCACCTGGGTCTCAATAGCCAGGCCGTTAAAGCCAGCGATCGTAAAGCAGGATGGAAGATCGGTCCCTGAGACAGTAGGTCCTCCCTGAGAGGAAGTCTCCACGGGACGTCCACCACCAGTCTGACCAAGTCGGCGTACCAAGCTCGGCGAGGCCAGTCCGGAGCTACCAGGATTACTGGAATTCCTTCCTCCTCTATCCTGCGAAGAAGTCTTGGCAGTAACCCGAGAGGAGGGAAGGCATACATTAGCTGGTATTGCCCCCACGGGGCGACCAGCGCGCCTGCGGTCTCTGCTAGAGGATCGCGGGAGCGAGCCACAAATCTCTGTACTTTTCTGTTGAATCGTGATGCCAACAGATCCACATCCGGGGTGCCCCAACGTAGGCACAACTGGTGGAAAACTTCTGGATGGAGGGACCATTCCCCCTGATCCAGAGTCTGACGGCTGAGATAATCTGCCTGCCAATTCTCCCCCCCCGGAATGAACACCGCAGAGATAGCTGGAACAAACCGTTCCGCCCAGCGAAGAATGCAAGCCACTTCCTTGGCCGCCCGGACACTCTTGGTGCCCCCCTGGTGATTGACATAAGCCACAGCCGTGGCGTTGTCCGACTGGATCCGAACCGGGCTGCCCTGGAGCTGCTCGGTCCAGTGAATCAGACAAAGTCTGATCGCTCTCAGTTCCAATACATTTATCGGTAACCTGGATTCTTCCGGGGACCAAAGTCCCTGAACAGATAACTGACCAAGAATTCCTCCCCATCCGGATAGGCTGGCATCCGTGGTCACTATCGTCCAATATATTGGCAGAAATGACTTTCCCTGGCTGAGCATCGGAGACCGAAGCCACCAGACCAGAGACTCTCTGGTCTGTTTGCTCAATCGGATCCGATAGTCCAGGGATTCCGGATTCCGATTCCATCTGAGAAGAATCTCTTGCTGAAGAATTCGGGTATGGGACTGGGCAAATGGGACTGCTTCGAAGGAAGCCACCATCAACCCCAGAACCCTCATGCAAGTCCGAAGGGAAGACCAGCTGTTGGATAGTAACAACTGGACTGCTGATTGAATCTTCCGGAGTTTCCCTACCGGAAGGAAAACTCTTGTCCTGAATGTGTCTAGAATTAGACCCAGATATTCGAGCCTCTGGGTGGGAACCAGAAATGACTTCTGCTGGTTCACCAGCCACCCGAATTCCTGTAAAGAAATTATAGTAATTTCTATGTTTTGTAGCAGGGTCTGTGGAGACTCTGCATGAAGCAGGAGATCGTCTAGGTAACCTAGAATCGATATGCCTCTTTGGCGCAGTAGTGCCAACATTGGGGCCAACACCTTCGTGAAGACCCGAGGAGCCGTGGCAAGACCGAAAGGTAACGCCACAAACTGATAGTGGTTCTCTTCTACGGAAAAACGTAGAAACCGCTGATGTCCTGCGTAAATGGGAATGTGAAGATAGGCGTCCTTGATGTCTATGGACGCTAGGACATCCCCTGAATGCAGGAAGGCTGCTACTGTGCGAATGGATTCCATTTTGAATTTTCTTATGTTGACAAAGGAATTGAGTGCCCTTAAGTCCAGAATTGGACGCACTTTGCCCTCTTTCCTGGGTATTGTAAATAGGTTTGAATAAAACCCTTGAAAACGTTCTGTCCAAGGAACGTGGACTACCACTCCTTGTTGTAGTAAATCCGTGACTGCTCTCCGCAGATCTTCTAAACGATCCGGGGATAGTCAGATATTGGAAGGGAAGAATCGCGCCGGTGGGAGAGATCGAAACTCGATCTTGTACCCTGACCTTATGACTTTGCAAACCCACTTGTCCGGGATTCTGGAGAGCCATGGATCCGGGAACCGGCGAAGACGTCCCCCCACCCCAGTTATGGGTGGGGGCGCACCTTCAGGGTTTAGTAGACTTTTCTTCAGGTCTGGAAGGGGCGGGCTTTTGCTTGCCCGACCAACGTCCCCTGAAGCCTCCTGAAGGAGCTTTGGAGAACTTAAATTTTTTCACCCACGGGACGAAAAAAAAATTTTTTGTGAGCAGAAAAAGAAGGCCCTCGTCTTTGACGAGGTCCTTTACCCTTAGTATTTTGCGGTAAAAAGGTGCTCTTTCCTCCCGTGAGATCCTTAATGATCTCATCTAAGTTGGCTCCAAATAAACGCTCTCCTGAAAAGGGGATATTAGCCAATGCTTTTTTGGAACCTTGGTCGGCTAACCAACCTTTTAGCCACAGTGTACGTCTGAGAACCACTGCTGAAACTGATGCTCGCGCCAATAATGGAGTGGCGTCTAACGCCGCATCACACACAAACTGTAACCCCTGTATCATCTGTTCCAACAAATCTGATACCGCCTGAGGGACCTCTTCTAAGTCCCGGCGTAACCATTTGGTCCATTCAGTTACAGTCTGTGAAACCAGCCCAATAGCAATTATTGGTCTGAAAGCTGATCCAATCAAGGAAAACATGGTGCGAGACATAGCTTCTATCTTGCGATCCACCGGATCCTTAAAAGACGGAGCGTCTTCTAATGGAATAACCGTGGCTTTATTCAATCTAGCAATTGGTGAATCCACCACAGGTGGTTCTGTCCATTTCTTAATGAGGGTTTCCTCAAACGGATAACGCCTGTTAATGCGTTTAGAAATAGCAGAAGTGCGTTTTGGCAGATTCCATTCTTCTTTGATCGGATTGCCAAAACATTTGGGCAATGGAAAAACCTTCGCCACTTTGATGCGTTTTTTAGTCCCAAAGGGGATCTCAGTCTCAGCTACTTCCGACGGAAAACCCTGTAATCTTAAGGTTTCTTGAACAGATACAATTAGCGCGTTTACCAACGCTTCCTCTCGGGCTATGGCTGATGCCGAAACATCCTCCTCACTGTCTGAGGAGACAGTACCCGAGACACCAATCCCAGAAGAGGTACCTGCAACTGCAGAAATAGGCTCAGATTCTGAATCCGAAGTTTCAGATAACATGGGGTTAGGCGGGGGTCGCTTCCTTGCGCCCTGTCCCTGACAAGCCACTTCCACCCGGGACACAAAGGTCTCCATAATAGCTGACAATGATTCAATCGTAAGCGGGGTGCTGGAGGATCCTGCAGACACCTCGAGGGGATCCGGTGGAGATACATGAGTGGCAGGGTCCATGTTAACCCAGGACACTTTGCCAGAAAAAAACTTTTTTTTTTTTATATGTATCCCCCTAGCGCAATAGCGCCCCTCAGTGTACCTGCTTCTTGACCCCCACAGAGAGAGAGAGAGGGACCCTCAAGGCTCACCACCCGATGCAGAGAAGTTTCCTAACAACTGCAGTCAGCGTTTGTCTCTTACAGACTGGGAAGAAATGTGTTCGTTTTCCCGGGTAGAAGGAAGTGGCTCCGCCCCCTGTGTACGCCTTCCGGCGTTCCCAGCTCTCCTCGAGGTTAGCTGGGCTCTTCAAACATGGCCGCCCCCATACGGGAGACAATAGACTCCAAAAAAATGGCGGCCGGCGTGACCTGCGGACATTCGTGTACCTGGTCTACAGCACAATGGCGGCGGATTGCCGAAGTATCGTCTTCCCAGCACATTCACCTGCATACCACGCTAATGGCGGTTTTATCACTCTGCAGGAGGTCCACTACAGTCAAGGTAGGATTATACCTCCTATGTCTGCTGTAATACTGCAGTCTGCTGGGTAGAGTGTTAGCTCCCAAACCAAGTCCGCTTGCCCACCAAACACATGCTGTATTTACAAGGGGGACTTTTAGTGTCAGAAGGATACTGACCATGTATGGAGGGGCCCATATTCCAAAATGCCTCATAACGAGGAAAAGGAAACATTTACTCACCATACCGAACCGACAGGCACCCTCTCTTCACAATACCCTCTCCACCGGGGTGGGGGGTTGTTGACCACTCCGGACGCCTCGACTTTCTGGTTCCTGGCGTCCAAGCGAGACTTTTAACTCGCAAGGTCAGTCCCTCCAATGGGACTCTGTCGCGGCCGACCCAGCGCGGAGCTCTGGTCTGCACACGCTCGTAGGCAGAACCGGGGTGACCACTGGATCTCAACATCCAGCACGTCGCCCGGCCCCGCATACTTACTTGAATGTGTCGCGGCCGACCAAGCGCGATGCAATGGTCTGGCTGGGGTGACCACAAGTGTCGCCCAGATCCGGCGTAATTTGCTTGAAGATCTCACAGGAAAAAACACTGGAGAAACTACCTAAAAATATTTTTTCTAAAAAAAAAAAATCTTGCCAGGACCAGAGATCCCAGCAAGGAACTTAGGTCCTTACTCCTGACTATACAGAAAAAAACTGATTTCCTGTAGCAGAGAGAGGGAGGATATACCCTCCGGGACTGCCCCTAGGGTGGAGCCAGAACGTTTTTTCTTTCTGCCTAGTCCTACTCCTGCGGAGACAACATAACCCAATTGATGTGAATCAAAGAGGACTACGTCTGTCAATGAGCGACAGAGAAACAGCAATTAGAATATTCAGTGGCAAAAAAAAAAAAAAAACACAATCTAGCTTTCAGATTCCTACATACCCTTGAGTACTGAAATATCTGATAGGCTGTGGTGGGATTCTATAGATCACCGCTTTTTGGTACACAAAAGACCTCTGACAGATTGAGCAAATGTCTCTACAAATAAAGCCCGTCCCTGAGTTAGGGTTCGCATTATAGAGGCCATAGAACTTCAGAAGCCTTCCATTGCCTCTTGACTTCTTCATGTTAATTCTCCCCCCCCCCCCCCCTCCAATAGACCACATAATATTTGAGATTGCTGGACTTCTTCCACCTATTATGATAATCCCCATCAAACTCACCCCCTAGCACCCCTCTTTTCCCTTTACTCCTGACCCTATCCTCTACCTTCCTTTTCCTCCTTTAGGATTATGGTAACAAGCACACATTTTTAAATAGGTGGCTAACGGTTCTTTGCATCCTCAGGGTATCTAGCCCTTGTGCGACAATCCTAGCAGCGTGCCCAGTAGGCACAGATGCAGTGTCCAGACCTGCTGCCTCCAGCTTGCCAAAGTCAAAGGCAGGCTGAATCACGCTGCGGCTGGACGGGGCTGAACTTAACTGGACTGTAGCACTGTATGCGATCAGGGACGTTTGCTTGGATAGCAAGTATTCTGCATTCCAGGCACATGTCCCTGAGCACACAGGGCCTTAAACATGAGTACAGCATTCATCTCCATCCAGCAGCAGAGTATATCAGCTTATATATACCCCAAAGTAGCCTAATATACAGTCAGGTCCATCGACACAATTCTAATCTTTTTGGCTCTATACACCACCACAAAAGATTTGAAATGAAACAAGATGTGCTTTAACTGCAGACTTTAAGCTTTAATTTTGAGGGCATTTACATCCAAATCAGGTGAAAGGTGTAGGAATTACAACAGTTTGTATATATCCCTCCCACTTTTTAAAAGGGACCAAATGTAATGGGACAGATTAACAATCATAAATCAAACTTTCACTTTTAATACTTGGTTGCAAATCCTTTGCAGTCAATTACAGCCTGAAGTCTGGAACGCATAGACATCACCAGACGCTGGTTTTCTACCTGGTGATGCTCTGACAGGCCTCTACTGCAACTGTCTTCAGTTCCTGCTTGTTCTTGGGGCATTTTCCCTTCAGTTTTGTTCTCAGCAAGTGAAATGCATGCTCAATCGGATTCTGGTCAGGTGATTGACTTGGCCATTGCATAACATTCAACTTCTGTCCCTTAAACTCTTTGTTTGCTTTCGCAGTATGCTTCGGGTCATTGTCCATCTGCAATGTGAAGCGCTGTCCAATGAGTCTGAAGCATTTGGCTGAATATGAGCAGATAATATTGCCCGAAACACTTCAGAATTCATCCTGCTGCTTTTTTCAGCAGTCACATAATCAATAAATACAAGAGAACCAGTTCCATTGGCAGCCATACATGCCCATGCCATGACACTACCACCATCATGCTTCACTGATGAGGTGGTATGCTTTGGATCAGGAGCAGTTCCTTTCCTTCTCCATACTCTTCTCTTCCCATCACTCTGGTACAAGTTGATCTTGGTCTCATCTGTCCATAGGATGTTGTTCCAGAACTGTGAAGGCTTTTTTAGATGTTGTTTGGCAAACTCTAATCTGGCCTTCCTGTTTTTGAGCCTCACCAATGCTTTACATCTTGTGGTGAACCCTCTGTATTCACTCTGGTGAAGTCTTCTCTTGATTGTTGATTTTGACACACATACACCTACCTCCTGGAGAGTGTTCTTGATCTGGCCAACTGTTGTGAAGGGTGGGTGTTTTCTTCACCAGGGAAAGAATTCTTCGGTCATCCACCCCAGTTGTTTTCCATTGTCTTCTGGGTCTTTTGGTGTTGCTGAGCTCACCAATGCGCTCCTTTTTTAACCACTTGCCGACCGGTCACGTTGATCGTACTGCGGCAAAGTGGCTCAATATCGTCCAGCGACGTAGACCTATGTGGGCGGCGCGCGCGCGCCGCAGGAGGCTCGCTTCCGCTGTTTTCAGTCACAGCGGGAATCGGGCCAGGGGAAGAGAGGCGTGATCACTGTCGCTCTTCCCCGATCGTCGGGGATCTAGTGTGGAAATCCGCCCGCTTGTGTAAACAAAGCAGGCGGATCTCCTAAGTGACAGGCAGGTTCAGATTGCAGGATTCAGCATAGCTGAACCTGCGATCTGTCCCTGTGTCACTCAGTCCCCTCCCCCCACACACGTTAGTAAGCACCAGGCATACATTAACCCCTTGATCACCAATAAAAATTAACCCCTTCCCTGCCAGTGTCATTTTAACAGTAACAGTGCATATTTATAGCACTGATTACTGTAGTAATGTCACTGGCACCCCCAAAAGTGTCAAAAATGTCAGTCAAGGGTCTGATCTGTCCGCCGCAATGTCGCAGTCCCGCAAAAATCGCAAATCGCCGCCAGATCACTGCCATTACGAGTTAAAAAAAACCAATAAAAATGACATAAATTTCCCGTAGTTAGTAGCTGCGATAACTTTTGCACAAACCAATCAAAATACGCTTATTGCGATTTTTTTTACCAAAAATATGTAGCAGAAAACAAATTGGCCTAAAATGTTAAAAAAAATTTGATTTTTACATTTTTTTGGGGGGAATTTCATATAAAAAAATGTGAAAAATATTGTTATTTTTTCAAAATTGTCGCTTTTTTTTTTTTTTTTTTTTTTATAAACAAATAAATAAAAAAAAAAAAAAAAAAAAAAAAAAATCGCACAGGTGATCAAATACAACCAAAAGAAAGCTCTATTTGTGGGGGAAAAAAAAGGACATAAAATTTAATTTGGGTACAGCGTTGCACGGCCACGCAATTGTCCGTTAAAGTAACGCAGTGCCGAATCGCAAAATATGGCCTGGTCAGGAATGGGGTTAAATCTTCCGGTCTTAAAGCGGTTAAAAAAATGCTCATTGAGAATGTAGCTAAATACATTTGGCCTAAATATATGTCAAAAATGTAATATATTGGATATTTTTTAACTGTCAAAGTAGAAAATTATTGTTTATTTTTTCAAAATTTTCGCATTTTTTTATTAATATCGCAAAAAATAAAAAGCACAGAGGTGATCAAATACCACCAAAAGAAAGCTCTGTTTGTGGGAAAAAAAGGACGTGAATTTCGTTTAGGTACGGCGTTGCATGACCGCGCAATTGTCAGTTAAAGTCGCACAGTGCCGAATCGCAAAAAGTGGCCTGGAAGTAAGACAGCAAAATCCTCCGGTCGTAAAGTGGTTAAGATTGTTCCAAACAGTTGATTTGGTAACGCCTAATGTTTTTGCCATCTCTCTGATGGGTTTGTTTTTTCAGCCTAATGATGCCTTGCTTCACTGATAGTGACAGCTCTTTGGATCTCATATTGAGAGTTGACAGCAACAGATTCCAAATGCAAATATCACACTTGAAATTAACTCTGGACCTTTTATTTGCTCTTTCTAAATGGGGAATAAACACGCACCTGGCCATGGAACAGCTAAGCAGCCAATTGTCCCATGACTTTTGGTCCCATAAAAAGTGGGAGGCACATATACAAACTGTTGTAATTCCTACACCTTTCCCCTTTCTTGGATGTAAATACCCTCAAATTAAAGCTAAAAGTCTGCAGTTAAAGCACATCTTGTGTGTTTAATTTCAAATCCATTATAGAGCCAAGAAGATTAGAATTGTGTCGATGTCCCAATATTTATGGACCTGACTATATATGTTCTCGATGATAAATATGGTTTTCCTCAACTGTAAAATTCTGTCACCTTCACCCACACACCACCTTTTGGCTTGGACCCCTGTTACAATCTTTCCTTTCTCACCCCATTATTTTCGTAAGATGTATTCATTATGTTCATAATATCAAATGACGAATAAAAATAGATTGATCCGGAAAAAAGTGCCAAACAAGTGCTCCTGGGAACACACACACACACACACACACACACGTTTTCACTCTCTCGCCAGGCCATTACTAAACAAAATGCATATTCTTATTACCAAAACAAGATGTTCATCGCTCCACCCTGTACACATTTGCTGGCTTATTGTAGAAGGCATGTGTATTGTGCAGTAGGGCCTATCAAAATTAATCTTTCATTGATCTCATTCTGGACTGTAAAATCTGATTGTGTTGCTATAGGCTACATTGTCATTACTCTAAGTGATACCTTAAAGTAGTTGTAAACCTCAGACATGAAATATGAGCAAAGAATATCCTTCTATAGTGTGTACATGCCTCAATTAAGAGCACTAAGTGTCATTTAGGTCTGCTGCTTTGCTCCTCTTCTATTAGCATGAATCATTTCTAAAAAGTTTTCCCGACAATCAAGAGAAATATGTTAACGGGAGAGAGACCACCAGCTGATTGACAGCCTCAGATCTGTTCCTATGTGAAGGGGGGTGTGTCCCTTCCCACCAATCATCTCTCAGAGCTCCCTCACTGAGCTCTGCAGAGTAACTTCAGCTCCCTGCCCCCTTTTTCAGACAGCTCAGACAAGCGTTATAAATTCTGGACTTTGAATGGATGTAGAGAAGAGTACAGATAAACAGTTACAACTTATGTAGCAGCATTTGTTTAATCTCTGTGCATCACCTGAGGCCAGTCACCTCACTGGGTATATGTAAGGGTTTACAACCACTTTAAGGTCCGGTTCACACTTATGCGATGCGGGAAGGCTGCGAATCCGCAGCCTGTTCCCGCATCGCACACGCACCCCTGGCAGTTCACACTGCCATATGCGATACGCTGGGGGTGTCAATGTAATCTTAACGACACCCCAGTTTGATCGCATATCGCAGTGCGATCGTGCAGTTCGCACAGAATCGGATCGCACAAGTGTGAACCACTGTGCAATCCGATCATGATGCGGCTTCCAAAAAGGGTCCTGTGCGAGTTTGCTGCGGGTGCGGTGCGAATTTAGCCATACGAAGTGTATGGCTAAACTCGCACCGCACAGCCGATCGCATGTAATGAAGGAGCAGTGCGCTCCGACATTACATGCGAACCCCGGAATCGTAGTAGTGTGAACCGGGGCTAAAGCTCTATTCCAAACATGTTATTCCCCCCCCCCTTTTTAGATTAGGATGTTGGGGGCGGAAAGCAGGCTACAGCTGAGTTTTGGGGAGGATGGGGGGGGGGGGGGGGGTTGGTGAGGGGAACTCTTATCTGGCGAGGCCAGTCTGGAGCCACTAGAATGACCAGAATCCCTTCTGCCTCAATCCTGCGCAGGAGTCTGGGCAGAAGTTTGAGAAAGGGAAAGGTGTAAATCAGAGGATAGTGACTCCAGTGAGCCACTAATGCATCTGTGGCGTGGGCCAGAGGATCCGGAGACCATACCGCAAACCTCTGTACCTTCCTGTTGAGACGAGGGGCCAAAAAGGTCCACCTCGGGAGTACCCCACCAGAGACACAACTGATGAAACACCTCCGGATGAAGTGACCATTCCCCCTGATCCAACATCTGTTAACTGAGGTAATCAGCTTGCCAAATTTTCCACCCCTGGAATGTGTACAACAGAGTTTGCTGGAACTAATCATTCTGCCCACCTTAGAATGCCGGCTACCTCCCGAGCCACCAGGACACCTCTCGTGCACCCTTGGGGATTGACATAGGCCACAGCCGTGGCATTGTCCAATTGAATTCGTATTGGACACCCTTGAAGCCGATTTGTCCAATGATCCAGACAAAGTCTGATCACTCTGAGTTCAAGTACATTGATCTTTTCCAGAGTCCAGACCCCCCTGAGCACAATTTGTCCAGAGGACACCTCCCCACCCAGACAGGCTGGCATCCATGGTGACAACCATCCAGTACAGGGGAAGAAAAGATTTTCCCTGACGAAGTGCGGGAGAATGAAGCCACCAGATTAGGGACCCTCTCGTACCATGGCTCAACAGGATCAGATTGTCTAGAGAGACTTTGGATTCTTGTCATCAGAATCTCTTTTTGCAGAGATCTCGTGTGGAACTGCAAACGGAACCGCCTTAAATGTAGACACCTTCAAGCCCAGCACCTGTATGCAAGCCGGAGGGATAACAGTCTGCTGGCCAACAGAAGCTTGATTGCTTCCTGCAACTTTTTATAGTTTTCAGAGGAAGAAACACTCTGGCTGAGGCCAAGTCCAGAGTCAGACCCAGATAGTCCAGTCTTGTGGACAGAACCAGGGCAGAATTCTGGAGGTTCAGAATCCAACCGAACTCCCCTCAGAGTTCGCAGAGTAATCTCTAAGTTGTCCATCAGAATTGTGAAGACCCGAGGAGCGGAGACAAGACCGAAGGGTAACGCCACAAACTGATAATGCTCCTCGCCCACGGTAAAGCGGAGGAATCGTTAGTGACCGGCACATATTGTAATGTGAAGGTAGGCGTCCTTGATGTCAACAGAAGCAAGAAAATCCCCCAGATGTAGGGACCATGCAAATGGACTACATTCGGAACTTCTGTACCCGCACAAAGCAGTTTAGCACCTTGAGGTCCAGAATTAGAGGCACCTTGCCTTCCTTCCTGGGAACTGTAAACAGGTTTGAGTAAAACCCCTGAAAACATTCTGAAGTCGGAACCGGGACAATCACCCCTTGAAGTAACAAGTCTTGCACCGCCCCAAAGAAACCCCGTAAGCAATCTAGGGACAAGCGCAGGTTGGAAGGGAAGAAACTTTCTGGAGGATGAGGCCGAAACTCGATCTTGTAGCCGGACCGAATGACTTTGTGGACCCACTTGTCCCTTACCAGGGAGGTCCACGGATCTGGAAACCAGCTGAGATGTCCTCCCACCCCAGATACGGGTTAGGGCGCCCCTTCATGCAAAGAAAGCCTTGGATAGGAGGCTCTGAAGGGCTTAGATCAATTGTCTTGAGACCCTGAGGGACGAAAATGCCTCTTATGAGCCGAGAAGAATGGCCCATGTCTAAGACGGAGCTCCTTGCCCTTGGAAGCCTGTGGAAAAAGAATACTCTTGCCCCCGTGAGGCCCTTAATAATGTCATCCAAGAAAGCTCCAAACAGGTGATCCCCAACAAATGGGAGATCAGATAGGGCCTTCTTAGAAGTCTGATCCGCAGACCAGCATTTCAGCCAGATAATACGCCAAAGGACCACTGCTGAGACAGACAGTCTGGAAATAAAAGGAGCCGCATCCAAAGAGGCATCACAGACAAACTGAAGCCCCTGGACCAATTTATCCACCAGCTCCGCAAAGGCAGGGGGGGGGGGAAGCTGTTTCCCCTCCAGGTCCCAGCACAAAAGTTTAGCCCACTCGGTCAGAGTTTGCAACAACAGGACAATAGTAAATACCGGCCTACTAAGTGCCGAACCAGCCACAGTGAACATTTGGCAGGCCAGAGCCTCCGACCTCCTATCAGCCTGATCTTTAAAGGCTGGAAACACCTCAACTGGATTTAAGGTGGCTTTATTTAACCTGGAATCCGGCGAGTCCACTACAGGAGGAACCATCCACTTTTTTAAGCAGGGAATCCTCATGAGGATACCGCATCGCAAAACGCTTAGGGACCGCAAAGGTGCGTTTGGGACAACCCCACTGTTTAGTGCCAATATTATCAAAGTAACCAGGAAAGGGGAACACCCTCGCCGCCTTGGAGGGCATGTGGGTGCCAAAAGGGATCGGTGCATCCTCCATTTTTAGAGTTTCATGCACTGACACAGACACAATCAGCGCATCCACCAGCGCCTTTTAATGCGCGGCTAGAGGGGCAGAGAAATATCCCTCATTGTCTGAGCACGCAGGGTGCGTGGATGCAGAACCAGAAGGGTAAATCGCATCCACAACGGCCAAATCAGATTCAGGATCTGAGGAGACAGGAAGCAGGTGAAGGCGGGGGATGCTTTTTGCAGCCTGTTTACCCAGGACCAAATCCACTTTGGACACTAAGGACTCCAGGCTAGCTGTCAGTGCAGTCAGGGATTGTTGGGACCAGGAGAGCCCGGCAGCCTCAGAGAGGATCAGGTGGGGAGATTAAAAAAATAAATCCTACAAGCAACCAATTGACAATATAATTGCTGCAAACAATCCACTCGCTCACACAGTGTAAATATGATTAATAAACAAAATTGCTGCGCAAAAATATAATATAACCGAATTGCAATCAATATCCAATAATACATACAGTGGGGATTGAAAGTTTGGGCACCCCAGGAAAAAAATTTGTATTAATGTGCATAAAGAAGCCAAGGAAAGATGGAAAAATCTCCAAAAGCATTAAATTACAAATTAGACATTCTTATAATATGTCAACAAAAGTGAGATTTTATTTCCATCATTGACACTTTCAAAATTACAGAAAACAAAAACATGGTGTCTGCAAAAGTTTGGGCACCCTGCAGAATTTATAGCATGCACTGCCCCTTTGCAAGGCTGAGACCTGCCAGTGTCATGGATTGTTCTCAATCATCGTCTGGGAGGACCAGGTGATGCCAATGTCAAAGGTTTTAAATGCCCAGACTCATCTGACCTTGCCCCAACAATCAGCACCATGGGATCTTCTAAGCAGTTGTCTAGAAAACTGAAAATAGTTGATGTTCACAAAGCTGGAGAAGGCTATAGGAAGATAGCAAAGCGTTTTCAGATGTCAATATCCTCTGTTCGGAATGTAATTAAGAAATGGCAGTCATCAGGAACAGTGGAAGTTAAAGCAAGATCTGGAAGACCAAGAAAAATATCAGACAGAACAGATCGCAGGATTGTGAGAAAAACAATTCAAAACCCACGTTTGACTGCACGATCCCTCCAGAAAGATCTGGCAGACACTGGAGTTGTGGTACACTATTCCACTATAAAGAGATACTTGTACAAATATGGTCTTCATGGAAGAGTCATCAGAAGAAAACCTCTTCTATGTCCTCACCACAAAAATCAGTGTTTGAACTTTGCAAATGAACATATAGACAAGCCTGATGCATTTTGGAAACAAGTTCTGTGGACCGATGAGGTTAAAATTTAACTTTTTGGCCAGAATGAGCAAAAGGTACGTTTGGAGAAGAAGGGGCACACAATTTAATGAAAGAACCTCTGTCCAACTGTTAAGCATGGGGGTGGATCAATCATGCTTTGGGGTTGTATTGCAGCCAGTGGCACAGGGAAAATCTCACGAGTAGAAGGAAAAATGGATTCAATAAAATTTCAGCAAATTTTGAATGGTAACTTAATGCCATCTGTGAAAAAGCTGAAGGTAAAGAGAGGATGGCTTCTACAAATGGTTAATGATCCTAAACACACCTCGAAATCCACGGGGGATTACATCAAGAGGTGTAAACTGAAGGTTTGCCATGGCCTTTACAATCTCCTGACCACAACATAATTGAAAATCTATGGATAGACCTTAAAAGAGCAGTGCGTGACAGACAGCCCAGAAATCTCAAAGAACTGGAAGACTTTTGTAAGGAAGAATGGGCAAAGATACCTCAAACAAGAATTGAAAGACTCTTGGCTGGCTACAAAAAGCATTTACAAGCTGTGATACTTGCCAAAGGGGGCAGTACAAGATATTAACTCTGCAGGGTGCCCAAAAATTTGCAGACGCCATTTTTTGGTTTTCTGTTATTTTGAAAGTGTAAATGATGGAAATAAAATCTAACTTTGGTTGACAAGACATATTTGGTTGACATAAGAATGTCTAATCTGTAATTTGATGCCTTTTGGAGATTTTTCCATCTTTCCTTGGCTTCTTTATGCACATTAATACAAATTTTTACCTGGGGTGCCCAAACTTTCGATCCCCACTGTGGATGCAAATAGGAAATTATAAATAATAGTGATACATAGTGCACATAAAATAATATGAATATAATTTGCCCACTGTGTAATCATAAAAATTATTATCTGAATAGTGCCAAAAACTGACCAAGTGTCAGTGTGTATTACCTCTTATAAATTGCCAATAGTGCCGACTAAACCACTACTGATAAATAAATGAATACAAAGTTCATCATGTGCAGAAAAACTGTTCTTGTTGAATCAGTGCAAATAGATGAATCCAAATCCTCCAAAAGTGTCAATAGTGCAAATTAGTGCAGAATGACAAGGTCACATGAAGTGACCTGTGCTTCCAAAGTGCTCAAGTGATGAAGTGTCACAGCAAACCGTGCATCCCCTTGTGAGTGGGCGCTCACCTTAGCCCCTCACAGGCAAAGCGACGTGCGCGCTGCCGCTCGGCCCCCCCTCCCCCCCCCGCGCGTGTGCCCGGCGGACCCCATGTCCGCCGGGTACTTGCGATCGTCCGTGACAGCGGGAGAAAGGCAGGCGGCTAGTGTAAACAAAGCCGCCTGTCAGTTTCCCTTGTGTAAGAATGGTGATCAAACGGTTCTACTATGTAGGACCGTTGATCACTGTTCTTACACATCAAGCCACAGCCAATCACAGTTAGAAACACGCCACTAGGACACACTTAACCCCTCCCTCTCCAATACAGTTAACTCCTTCACTGCCAGTGTCATTTTTACAGTAACAGTGCATATGTATAGCACTGATTACTGTAGTAATGTCACTGGTAACCCCAAAAGTGTCAAAGGTCCGATCTGTCCGCCCCAATGTCGCAGTACCGCAAAAGAAAAAAAAAAAAAAAAAAAAAAAAAAAAAAAAATCGCAGATCGCCGCCATTGCACGTTAAAAAAAAAAAAATCAACAAAATGACAAAAATCTTTCCCTTTGTTAGTAAACACAATAAATAACTTTTGCGCACCAATCAAAATATGCTTTTTGCAAATTTTTTTACCAAACATATGGTAAAAAAAAAAAAATTGGCCTAAAATGTTAAAACATTTTGATTTTTCATTTTTTTGGGGGGGAATTTCATATAAAAAAATATTTGAAAAATATTGTTATTTTTGCAAAATTGACGCATTTTTTTGTTTATAGCGCATGATCAAAAAAAAAAAAAATCGCACAGGTGATCAAATACCACCAAAAGAAAGCTCTGTTTGTGGGAAAAAAAAAAAAGGACGCCAAATTCGTTTGATACAGCGTTGCACGACAATTGTCCGTTAAAGCCACGCAGTGCCGAATTGCAAAATAGGCCCTGGTCAGGAAGGGGGTAAAATCTTCCGGGGTGTAAGTGGTTAAGACCTACGACTATGCGATTAAGCAATAGTCAAAAAAACGCTTAATGGGATCTCCTTAACCTCCCTGGCGGTATGATTATGTCAGGAATTCTGTACCAAAAGCGGTACAATTTTTTTCATGGAAATTTGGCGTTATTTATTATAGGCCTACAATTCTTAGAAATTACTGACTTAAACCTGACCAAAACAAGACTCTAGTAGACATCCCAGATGTGATAAATTTGAAACACAAACGCATGAATTATAATCGAATCAATAATATAATTTTATTATAGAATATATATATATATATATATAATATGATAAAATTATATTATTGATTAGATTATAATTCATGCGTTTATATATATGTGTGTGTGTGTGTGTGTGTGTATATATATAAAATACAAATGTTATGTGTGTGTTTGCGTTTTGTGCAAAGTTCAACGTTTGAATTTCCCTCCCTAGTTCCGCTCCCATGTAGCATTGCTGCTGCAGGGAACGGAACTAGGAAGTCATCACACCGACGGAGGACGGACGAGCGGCGGGGATCTCAGACGGCTGGCAATCTCAGCAATGGGAGATCATCGCTGGATCGCCAGGAGAAGGGAAGACACCGCTGCGCTCTCTGCCCATCCACCCCGAGCGTGACTCGGGGATACCGATAACAGCATGGAAAATCCACCCCGAGTCAAACTCGGGGATACCGCTAGGCAGGTTAATGCTCCCAGATAAGGCTCCTTTAACACATTGGCTCATTCCACAAGCTTTCAGGTATAAATGCATTGCAAGGAAAATAGCCGCCTTCCTTAATGCTTCTGATTGAGGATCCTCCATAAACCTCAGTTCCCCCTCAAGCCATCAGGTGTTTTACATATGCAAAGGAAGAAAACACACATAGTGCTGATATCCTTAGGACAAATATTTACTGAGGAAATAAAATGTAACACTCACATTTAAAAGGTGCTTCCAGTGCACCACTCTGTAACCAGCCTTCTATATCAAAAAGTGATTCGTGGTGGTGTGGTGAAAAATCTCACCCCGATCTGCTCTCAGGCAGCTGACAGCTTAACCGAGATGCTCAGTGTAGCGTTCCATCTGTCCTGGCCCCACCGAGAAGGGGGGGGCGCTGCATGGGAAGGAGGGGAACCTGTGGGCCTGACCATCCCAGGAAGGGACACACGTCCATCCCAAAAACCTCCAGGGTTAGAGGGGGGACAGCTACTTACCATACCAGGAACAGAATGGGCACTGCTCCTGACAGACCACGGCTCCATCGGAATGGGGGGGGGGGCTGTTGGCCAGGAGGAACGCTGCGACTTAGCTGAAGTCAGGTCGTATGCTCCCTCACGAGATGTTTAACTTGCATGCCAGACCTAGTGCGGAGCCGAGTTCTGCGCTCACTGGCCAGATGGGACCATCTGGATCTAGAATATCCAGTCCGTCGCAAGTCCGGCAGTTGTTAATTTTATTCCTGTGATAATCTACTAACAAAGATAGGAAAAAAGTTCCATTTAAAAATAAGGAAAAAAATTGCCAGGACCTGAGATCCCAGCAGGGAATTTGGTTCTTAATCCTGACTAGGCAGAAAAAAAAACTGAGTGCCGATAGCCGAGTGTGGGAGTATACTCCCTGGGACTGCCCCATAGGTGTAGTCAAGCTTTTGCCTGCCTAGTGTTCTTCTCCTGTAGTGGGCTGTATAACCCAATGGTCAAGATGATAAGGAGCTGTGTCCATCAATGAACGAAAGAGAAAAATAAAATTATTGTAACGTCCTTATTGATGTGCCCATGTGTCCACTATCTACATGACTTAGACGGCCAGTAAAGTGTATCTATCAACAGCATCCAGTAGACTGAACAGCAGATGATGGAACCAATGAAGGAATCAATTGGAACCCAATTTTGACAGGTACCTGCTTCCATTTTCTCCCTCCCCCTGCAGTTTTCTGGGACACTGACAGATCCCAGAAGACTGCATCCACCAATCCAGGATGGGCAGCGCAACTCGCGCATGTGCAGTGGGCACCCAGCTGTGAAGCCGCAAGCTGCAACAGCCGGGTGCCCATAGTGAAGATGCCGGCGCCGCCGAGGGAGGATGAAGACTGCTTGGGTAAGCTCACCACTGGACCGTGGGACAGGTGAGTGGCTGTTTTTTAAAAGTCAGCAGCTACACCTTTTGTAAGGGCTGCTGACATTTTTTTTTATAGGTAGCTGGAGCTCCGCTTTCAGCTTTGACAAAAAAAAAAAATTGAAAGCTGATTGGTCTCTATGCAGAGCTGCAGGTTTTTCACTCTCCAGGTTTAGTAAATCCACCCCTGTGTACTGGTCCCAAGTCCGTGGCTAAAATAAAAAAAAGAAAAATACTAGCAACTGCCTTAGAACCAACAAAGAAAATAAAATTAACTGCCACATTTTACGCATTGCTAACTTTACAATCCTCTTCAGTTTGGCAACATATTACTCTGCTCCCACATTTTATCTGTAGAGAAAATGTAAGAGATTAAATGGGGGGAAACTATCTAACATTTACTGCAGCAGGAACATACAGGCCCAGTCTTTACAATTAAAGGAATACAGAAAGAAAATCAATAAGCTTTCATCCTGGCTGGATGGACTCTTGTATGAGCCATCAGCTGGACAACACTTGTATAAAAAGGTTAACTGAAGCAATACAAGCATTTTCAAAATCCATACTTACCAGTTATAAATGCTTGCTGGCGCAAAATGAATGCCATTGTGAGCCAATCAGTTTGGGCGAGGGTGTAGTGTATAATACTTCAGCAAGAGTGTCCATTTGATTCTTTTGCCTGTAATGGTTTGACTTCTCTGCAGAGCTGTAATGGGTTGTGTATAGACACTCAGCTCAGGACATCAATAAAAGTAAAAATAGGGTATAATTATACTAGCCCGCTGCATTCCACTAAATAATGGCCTGAAGTTACTCATTATTTCTAACTACTTATTCAGAAATTGTAAAAAGCGTATCTAGCCTTTTTTTCATACGCTGGATTTTTCTTATTTATTTGGCCCCAAATTCAGCATAGCAGTATCAGAAGTCCCTGCCACAAAGGGGGATTCTAGTTTAGTGTCACCACCATAGACACACACACACACACACACACACACACACACGCCAATCTGGGTAGAGATTACTTTCACAACTGCTCCGTTTCTTGAATTTATTGGATGAAATGCAGCATTTGGAAAAAAGTCATGCACACATATACAATATATACAAACCTTTATGAGTCTGCGGGAACTAAATCTGGAATATAGTGCTAACCCTCTCAGCCTTCTTGCTTATCCGGTAAAACAAAGTGCAAAGAGCCAAAATGATAAATTATTGGTTGATATGGAAAAGGGTAACTATGCTTTAACTATTTGATATACTGAATAAAGCTTAGGGTGAGAGTGTTATAATGACAGAGATACAGATAAAAAACCCTATACCAACTACAAAACTAATACAGAATGGTATGAAACTTCTTCAGGCATGGTTTATTTCTTTACCCCTAAGCTAATATAGGTTTTTGTTTAGAGCATATGGGGTTCACCAAGAGGTAAGTATGTACTAGGGTAGGGTGGTTATAGGCAATATTAGCTATAGTTAGCTAGGTTATATGATTATATTCACCGATCAGCCATAACATCAGGACAACCCACCATAATAATATGACCAACCAACCTAATGGTGAGTAGGTTCCCATTTTGCTGCCACAACAGACCTGACCTGTCAAGGCATGGACTTCAAAAGTAACATCCACATGAATAGCAGGACCAAGGTTTTCTAGCAGAAAATTGCCCAATGCATCAGTCTACTACCAGTTTGCCTTCTTCCCATACTGCATGCTGGTGCCATCTCTTCCCCAGGTAAGCAACACACCTGTAACCGGTAATCCATAGAATGTAAAACACAATTCAAATTATCAGACTAGGCCAAAGTCTTCCATTGATCAGTTGTCCAGTTCTGATGCTCACCTTCTCATTGAAGGGGTTTTTGGCTGTGGACAGCATGTTTACCATGAATAGTCTGCAGGCCCATACACAACAAACTGAGATGCACTGTGTGTACCGACACCTTTCTTTTGGAACCAGCCTTAACTTTTTTGCAATTTAAGCTCCAGGAGCTCTTCTACTGGATCAGACTACACGAGTCAGCCTTCGTTACCCATGTGCGTCAATGAGCCTTGGCTGTCTACGACCCTATCGCTGGTTCACTGGTTTTCCTTCCTTTGACTACTTTGGTAGGTCCCGGCCACTGCAAACCAGGAATATTCCTCAAGAGCTGTAGTTTTGGTGTTGCTCTGACTCACTCGTCTATCCATTACAATTTGACCCTTGTCAAAGTCGTTAAAATCCTTACACTTGCTCATTTTTTTCTGCTTTCAGAACCTCAACTTCTGGGGCAATGTGTTCACCTGCCACCCACTTTAAGGTGCCATTGTAACAAAATCATCAATGTTGTTACCTTTACCCGTCAGTGGTCATAACGTTATGGGTGATCAGAGTGTGCCTACACACACAAAATTGTAAGTCCTACCCATGCATCCAAGCAAACATCATTTACATTTACAAAACCGTAATATTTATTTGAAGTTAGGCATACAATGCATTTTCATATACTGTACAATCCAAAACTGGCTTTTCAGAAGCCACAGAACATTTTTCCTTTCAAAGTACCTTTGTGCACAAGGCATTCTGAAGTTCTGCTGTTTATCTGAAAAAGTTTCAGGCTGTTGTTTATCAGAGCTCTTAGTTGCCTAAGTCAGTTTACAGCACATTTGAGACACATTAAAGAGAATTAAAGCACTTACCTAAATTGTGTTGCTTTTCTCAGTGCAGGTTATATAAAGGAAGGATCCATAAACCACTATTAAAAGAAAAAAAAAAAAAGGAATGTTGATGTCAGACTTCAAGCAAATCTATCAGGATAAAACATAGGAGTTGCCACTGTTGATTTATTTTTAAAGGTCTAGGTTCAGGGCTGACTTTCCTAGTTTTTTTTTTTTTTTTTTTTTTTTTTTTTAAACATTTAGTGGATTACTCACCCAGACCACATCATGCATGTACATCTGCTATTTATATGCTTGTTCCAGGTCAGTGACTCACAAAACAGTAAAGAAAATAATAAATAAAGATATTTAAAATCAGTGACAGCTCTTATATTTTTACCCCGATAGGTTCCTTTTTTTAAATAGCAGGTAGATGTCCAACCACAATGCCACTCCCAGGACCTCTAAAGGTTAGGCGGCACATTCTGCTTCACCCTGAACCCCCCCCCCCCGTTTTTTTTACCGACCATTCCCATCTTCTCAGCTCTCTTTCTTTTGGCTACTGGAACATTAGTATTATAATTGTTACTTAGGATGTCTCTTCTAAATGCAGTTTTAGATGAGTAGGGTTAAACTACTCTACATATGGACAACCCCAAAATAAAAATACATTTCCAGTTCTTTATACTTGTTGAATGTCGATGTACTATATATGCTAATGCTGTTCTATTTAAAAAATTAATAAATACAGATTCAAAATAAATAGATGGGGAATGTTTCTACATGCAATATTTACTAACAACCTCTTGTTTTTGTACACTGAAAAGAAAATGAATCCCCACATTTTGGGCTGCAGCAACTTTTATCATTTTAGCCCTTTCCTGCCCAGGGGTCATTGATGTCTAGATACCCAGGTTAAAGTTAGGAGCATCAGCATGACCGTTAACAATATTTCTATATGGCTAACTTGCATATCAAAATCATTGTACTTGTCCTGTGGATCACAAGAGTTCAGTTTGTTCTGCACTCCTGTGACCCATTTTAGCTGACGTCAACATGGCTGGTCCAGGAGAGCAGAGAGCAGTGACTGACAGTCAACAGCTCTCTGCTCAGGGAGCACTGAGAACAGAGCAATCAGTGGTGTTTGATCACTCATTTCTGAGCCTTTGAGCAGGTGAAGGACAGATGCTGCATGCACCTAGGTAAGTAAAATTCTAAAAAAATAAATAAATAAAAAAATAAAATTACTATACCTCTTTTGAAGACATAAGGCGTTTCTTTGGTATACTATTTTGCTTTCTTATTATGGGCTGACAAATGCCTAACAATGTAAGACCAATTAGATTTTTATTTTTTTTAAATACTGGAAATTTATTTTTAATACATTCATTTATTGTTAATTGTAATACTGTCAATACAGCATAAAACGAATAGCATTGCAGGTGAACACTGCAGTCTGAGGGTGGCAGTGTTCATCTGCAGGCTGAAGGTGGTATTAATCTTAAAACCAATAATGTAACTGTATTGCAGCTTACCAATCATGAGATGTGGTGGCCGCATCAGTTTTATTTTCTTAGGCTTTTTTTCCCTCTGTTTTTACCTGGAGATCTGGCTAGTACCATACCTCCAATATTAGAGTGCCCCTACTCTGGATGAACGAGAACAGGGGGCACATTTAAACAGTAATATTGTCATTCTGGGGGGGACAGGAGTGTTCGATGTACCAGCAGATTTAGATATACTAACACATTGTTATATAAAAAAACAGTTATGGAGTGTCTATAAATTATACTGAGTTCAGGTAGGAAACAGGCCGGCTCATTCACATGGGCAGCTAAAAGAACGCGTGGTTTACTTTCCCCAGAACGCCACCTAAACCTAGAAACATACCCACATGCTGCGGCCACGATGCTTTGTGGCAGAAATGAAACAGCAAGTTGTATTTGGCGAGCAGAACCACTGCCAAAGGAGACCCATTTGAGTGAATAGGGCTGCAGCGCAACTGTCCTGCAATGTGCAGTGTGCAATGTGCAGTAGGCTTCCAATTTGAGGGTTGTTTTAAAAGGAGAGAGGCATCATCATATTGCCCTTAAAAAAGCAATTTACCGCAGATCACTTTTTAAAAGAGACAGCAATGATAGCTGCAAGTGAAAACGATACATAAAAATAAATAAAAATTAATGATTTCACGCAATGAATTCTTATGTTAACAGTACCTCAAACAAGATATTCCACAATCTTTTCCGTGTTTTCTTTGCCTTGAATTTATTCACATGAATAATAACTTTAGACATTTATAGTAAGCCAGCATTAGAGTCACAATAGAAGCAGTTGTCATTTATCATTCTGCGGTCATATAAAAAAAGTTCTGAGCTAAACTTGGAGAGATTAAGTGACAACAACCCCATCATCAAAACTGAGAAACATCTGTGGTGCACTGTGCATGTAAATAGGCAAAATGCTATATAGCCTGGAGAAACTGCGAAGAAGCCACATAAAGGGAATTCACTTCGCACATTTAAGGCCTTTCAAATGAGCAATGACCTTTTCCTTCAGCATATTGTCTTTTATGATCTACAAAGCACTTGCTACACTTTAACCAGTTGCCGACCACCCGCCGCAGTTTTAGTGAGGCAAGGTGGCTCGGCTGCATGAACCGACGTAGCTGTACGTCAGTCACACGCGGGGCTAGGGGGCGCGTGCACCCCTGCCATCCCTGCGATGTGCTGATTCAGGTTCAGAACCAGTCATCAGGTCCAGGCCAATCATTTTTGGCCTGCACCTGGTGATCGGTTCGGACCAATTGCACAGGCACAGGAAATTATGCAATCTCCTCTCCTGGAGTCCTTTTCGGTTCCAGCGTGAGAAAAGAGAACATCAACTGTGAGTACACAAGCACTACACTGACACCAGTACACATAGGCACACATTTAACCCCCTGATCACCCCACAGTTAACCCTTTCGCTCCCTGTCACAGTGTACACTATATACAGTATACAGATAATTTATTGATAACTGTATTAAATGTCACTTGTGACTTCAGTTAGTGGTAGTTAGAGGCAGTACCAGAGAGGTTCAAGGTTTAGGGTATGGAGTACATCCCCCAATAAAGATTTAACCCCCTGATCACCCTCAGTTAACCCTTTCATTGCCCTGTTACAGTGTCACTATTATAGTGAACAGATTTTTCGAATCACTGTATTAGTGTCATAGGTGACATCAGTTCGCGCCAACGTTAGAGTCAATACAGGATAGCATCATATTGCCCGCCGCATGTTTAGTAATATATTTTAACCCATTGATTGCCAGTGACACACACACACTCTAAACACCTCCATTACTAGTATAGTGTCTGAACAGATCAACATCTTTGATCTGATCAGAACTATACTAGCGTCCCCAATAGTTTAGTATAGTGTTCTCAAAATGCAGTGTTAGCAGGAGCAGCCCTGACACCTGCGTTTAGCCCCTCTGCCCATCCCCCAAGAAGTGCAGTATCAGCAGATTACTGTCACTTCTGATACACCGCACACTAAACCGCAGCGTTAGCAGAGTCAGGCCTGATATCTGCTAGCATTAGCATTTAAATTTTTTGGTAGCGGTTCAAACGGTCCTTGACAACCAGGTGCTTCTTAACTTGCGAGTCACACTAGGTACTTCAAACCTATCTAGCACAAGTAGTGTCCCGTAGCCACCAATCATTTGAAGAAAGGCCCATAGAGCCCATAGTGTCCTTCCTGGTGCTTACAAATCCTGATTGGGAGCCCACCAATTCTGCAGCACCCGTACTTCCCCCATTCACTGGCCAACCCAAAATCCAGGTGGAAACCGCCGATTTTACTCCCCTTGGATTTTATGAGCCATTTTTCATGGAAGATCTGTACAGATCTACTGTAGACCAAAGCAATTTATATGCCAATAAATTAATGGCCGCAAATCCAAAATTAGACCCTTGCCAGAGAATTTGCATGAAAACGTATCACTGTTTCCAAATTTAAAACCTTTTTGGGCTTATCCCAATGACAATGAACTCTGTTGTCCTTGGGGTGACCCTGGATATGACCGGCTCCACAAAACTCGGCCCCTCGTAAAATCACTTCAACTAGAAGTTTGCAGCCTTGTATACGCCCTAACAAGCTGTTTGCGTTGAGTCCCAGATTAAATTTTCTGGTCGCCTTTCTTTCAGTTTCTCCCCAGCAAGCGTGCCAGATATGGGGTTAAGATGTACAAGCTCTGTGACAGGGCAACAGGCTATACATGTAGTTTCCGGATTTACAAAGGAAAAGATAGCAATGTGTAGTCCCCCAACTGCCCAGACTACAAGGGGAGCAGTGGCAAGATTGTTTGGGACTTTGTGTCACCCTTATTCGGAAAGGGGTACCATTTATACGTGGACAATTATTACACAAGTGTGCCACTTTGGTCACCTTTTGATTTTGGAATTGGCGCATGTGGCACCGTGCGACCCAATCGCCGGGGCTTCCCCCAATAGCTTGTAGATTCACCACTTTGACGGGGAACAGAGCCTGCTTGAAGTGTAATAAATTGCTTGCAGTGAAGTGGAGGGACACACGGAATGTTTCCCTTCTGTCCTCCATTCACACAGATATGACAGTCCAAACTGCAACGGTGACTGGCGTTGTTGAGAAGCCCCTCTGTTTCCACGAATACAACCTTAACATGGAAGGGGTGGACCAGATGAGGGCGACGTACTTAATTGCCCGTAAGGCCAGACGCTCGTACAAAAAAGTATCTGTATACTTATTCCAATTGGCTCTGCTGAACGCTTATGTGCTATACAAAGCATCAGGAAGAAGTGGATCCTTCCTAAAATTCCAGGAAGAGATCATCACAGCCCAGGAAGAGATCATCACAGCCCTTCTGTATCCAGAAGGTGCTGTGGCCCAAAATTCACAATCCAGATGCAGTGAGCCAGCTGCATGAGAGGCATTTTCCAGAGGTCCTCCCTAGTACCCCTACCCAAAGAGCACGCCAAAGAAGATGTCGTGTCTGTAGAAAACGTCTGTCCCTCCTGTCCTAGCCAACCTGGTCTCTGCATCGGGGACTGTTTTCCGTTGCTACCACACACTAGTGGAGTATTAGTATAGGGTACAGCATGGCACAGTCTAGGGCACACTTTCACACAGGGTCTCGAAAGTTGTTAGATGGCTATGGCTATTTTGAGAGACCCTAGCCTGGAACGTTTAAAGTTTTTTTACAATTAAAAAAAAAATAGTTGTCATTTTATTGAGTAAAATTTTCTGTTCTTACTCTACTTTTACTGTACTTTAAAAATACTGTTATACTGTATTGTTTTATTGCTACTGTTTTTTATTGTTAACTGTAGTTTTCTGTGCAGATACCACCATTCTACTGTTTTACTGCACTGTATACTATTATATTGTAATGTTTTATTGTTAATGGTTAACAATAAAAACGCAGTGTTTGCTTTGCAGGTAGGCCAATTAGCTGCAGCACAAATTTGTTTATTCTGGCAGCAACAGCATTTGCTCTTAGCATATACGTAAATCAATGATTGCAGCGCTGTAGGTAGTGATTTCACCACCGCAGTTAAAAAAAAGAAGAAGAAGAAGCATATATGGCGAAGCATAGGGAATAGGGTGGACACAGAGGGCGGATCTCCCCTATGCTTCGCCATATATTTAACACTTTTCTTGGTAGAGATTTCTTCATCCATATCGATCAATGCAAATGGAGAAATCTGCCATGTATGTAAAAAGAACATTGCATCTATTCCCATCATTAGAGGTGGATGCTGGGAGGTCTAATGGTGGGCATACCACACACTTTCTGGCAGAGATTTCTTCATCCACATATCGATCGATGTGAATGGAGGAATCTGTTAGGTTCTCTTTTTTCATTCAGCCCACAGGCTGCATGAAAAAAAAAAAAAAAAAAAAAAAACTTACAATATATGCCCAACAAGGACCAGCAACTTTTACAAGCAGTGGGAGGGGACTCATCCCCCCCCCCCCCCCGACGTCTTCCACGGTTTTCTGGGGCTCTCCTGTCCCACTGGGTAACCCGAGACTGCAGCCTGTAGTTCTGTCAGCTGACCATAGAGCCGATTGGAGACCAGAATGGCTCCAATCATCTCTATGGCCTAAGATATGAGCATTTCAGGACTTCAGTTTTGCCAGATATAAACAGCGCCATCAGAAAATTGGGAAAGTATCTTATCATACCAATCTTGGTAAAAAAGCAAAAAAAAGAAACAATTCAAGCACCCCTGTCCCCCTGTGTTTGCCCGGAAAAGCGAACATCGGTCTGGTGTCATGCAATTCCACATATAACCCACAGCATGCGTGAGCAATATATCATTTCAATGACAACTTTGTGTAAAAATATATATATATATTTTTTGTCATTTTTCAAACACCGGTGACAAAAAAATTAAATAATCAATGGGCTCAACATGCCACTTAGGAAACTCCTTGGGTGTCTACTTTCCAAAAATGGGTAATTTGGGGGGGGGGGGTGTACTGCCCTGCCATTTTAGCACTTCAAGAAATGAGATAGGCAGTCAGAAAGTAAAAGCTGCGTAAATTCCAGTATATACACCATAACTTTTGCACAAACCAATAACTATTGAGATTTTTATTTTTTTTTATCAAAGACATGATGTAGTAGCTAAATACATTTTGGCCTAAATGTATGACAAAAAAATTAGTTTATTGGATATTTTTTTTATAAGACAATGTAGAAAATGTAATTTTTTTCTCAAAATTTTTAGTCTTTTTGGTTTATATATAATCGCAAAAAAATAAATAAAAAAATGCAGAGGTGATCAAATATCACCAAAAGAAAGCTCTAATTGTAGGGAAAAAAAGGACATACATTTCATTTGGGTACAGCATTGTATGACTGTGCAATTACCAGTTAAAGTCACGCAGTGCCATATTGCAAAAAAAATGGCCTGGTCATTAAGGGGGGGGGTAAAACCTTCCGGTCCAGAAGTGGTTTAAGGGACACCGTCTCACAACAAAACGCAACATCTATGTGATTAATGCGGGATGAGTGCTGCATACTAGTTCCTGAGCTTACAGTCCGTCAATAAGTGGTTGCCTCTAGGAAAGACTAATTATATAGGCGTTTGACTTTACGGCACAGACACAGTTTTGCAATTGCGGTAACACTTGTGCAGCTTTATTGAGCATTATCTGCTTGCCAACCATATAACTTACATATAGGGCGGCAAGGTGGCTCTGCTGCGCAGGATCACATACCTAGTAGGGTGAAGTCCTGGGGATCCAAGGACAAGCCAAAGAGAAGAGTAACCAATTGGTAATGTGTGTCCACAGCAGCACTGATTAGGTGAAAAAAGACAGGGATGTATGAGTAAACCTAGCATACCCAATGTCAATGGTCCCCCAGTAGAAGAAAAGCAATGACTGCCTTGGATAAGCCAGGACCTGTAGCTTAGGCTGTTGAGATGGTGAAGACAGCAATATCATATTGGTAGGTAGCAAAATGATACGTTGAAAAAAAACAGAATTTTTGTAAAATCTTACCGTAAAATTCCTTTCTCTACATCCTCCGACAGTCGCCGCCCATTCACACAGTCTTCACTAATGGGGTATTGCTTCCTCTCCACAGGAGTTTCTAGGCATAAGACTTGTAAAAGAACAATTTATCTACAGTCACACCCATGGGGGCTGTCCTTCTAGTCCAATACCCCCCTGCAATAGCCATCCCAATTCAGTTTGGTCGCAAGCAGTGATAGTGTATAAAAAATCCCCAAAGAGGGGCGGGGGCGGCGACTGTCGGAGGACTCAGAGAAAGGAATTTTACAAAAAATTCAGTTTTTGCTTACGTCCGACAGTGGCCGCCCATTCACAGTCTTCACTAATGGGGATGTCCCAAAGCAGTGTAGACATGATGGGCAACGCAACCGCCAGAAAAGCAACGCAATACCCACATCAGAGAAAGGAACCTTACATGTACAGCAAGGGAACCTTCTGGTTAACAAAAAAGGGCTCAACATGAGCAACAACCCAGGAAAACAAGTAACCAAGGGGAAAAACAACCCCCAACAGCCAGGGACTCATACAAACCAGGGTCCCCTATGGCACTGCCGCACAGATAACTTTGCGGCCAAAAAGAGGCATCAGCTGACGCCAGAACATCAATTTTATAAAATTTGGAAAAGGTGTGCACCGACGACCAAGTCGCAGCCTTGCACACCTGGGCCACCGAAGCCTGATGCCGGAAAGCCCAGGACGCACTCACCGACCTGATAGAATGCGCCTTGACAGGGAATGGAGGAACCCGTTCCAGCAACGAGTAGGCCTGTACAATGGTCTGTCTGATCCATTTGGCAATGGTTGCCGCAGACGCAGCCATACCCTTCCGAGGACCCTCAGGAAGTACAAAGAGAGAATCCGATTTTCTAAAGGATTCAGTCGACGACAGGTAACCCTGATCGCCCTGACAACATCCAGAGAATGCAAAGCAACCTCTTTTGGATGCTTAGGGTTCGCACAAAGCGAAGGCAAGACAATGTCCTCATCGAGGTGAAAATCTGAAACCACCTTTGGCAGAAAGGACGGATTAGGTCGCAAGACCACCTTATCCCTATGAACCACCAGGTAAGGGGAACGGCAGGACGCCGCCAACTCCGACACTCTGCGAGCCGAAGTGATCGCCACCAGAAAAGCAACCTTTTTACACAGCAGAGGTAACGAGATTTCCCTGATGTTTTCAAACTGGGACCGTTGTAACATGGACAGAACCAAGTTCAAGTCCCATGGAGGTAAGGGCTCCCTTCTGGGAGGGGCCAAGTGACGCACACCCTGAATAAAGGTGCGAATCAAAGAATTAGATGCCACAGGGTGCTGGAAAAGAACAGCCAGTGCAGATACCTGGCCCTTAATCGTGGCCAACGCGAGGCGCTGGTCTACACCCAATTGGAGGAAAGCCAACACTCTCGCCACCGAGTATGAACGAGGAGAGAGGCCCCTGGACTCACACCAGGCAAAATAAGCTTTCCAAGTTTGGTAATAAATCTTACCAGATGAGGCTTTTCTAGCCTTGATTAAAAGGTAGGAATGACCTCTGAGGAGAGACCCCCGTCTCTCAGGACCTGGCTTTCAACAGCCATGCCGTTAAAGCCAGCGACTGTAAAGCAGGATGGAAGATCGGTCCCTGAGACAGCAGATCTTCTCGCATTGGCAGCCACCATGGAGGCTCTACGGCCCAGTGAACGATGTCCGCGTGCCAGGACCGGCGAGGCCAGTCCGGCGCTACCAGAATCACCAGTGATTGTTCCGAGGCCAACCTGCGAAGGAACCTAGACAACAACTGAATCGGAGGAAAGGCATAGATCAGACTATACTGATGCCAAGGCACCACCAACGCATCCGAGGCGTCTGCCAGTGGATCGCACGTTCTTGCCACGAACCTTTCCACCTTGTGGTTTAGCCGAGACGCAAACAGATCCACAGCCGGGGAACCCCACTTCGCGCACAGCATTTGAAATACCTCCGGGTGTAGGGACCATTCCCTCTGGTCCAGGGTCTGACGGCTCAGATAATCCGCCTGCCAATTCTCCACACCCGGAATGTGCACTGCCGATAACGCCGGGACATGAGTCTCGGCCCAAGACAGAATACTGGTCACTTCCTGGGCCGCCCGGGCACTCCTGGTGCCCCGTTGGTGATTGATGTACGCTACCACAGTGGCATTGTCCGTCTGCACCCATACAGGGCGGCCCTGAAGATGATCCGACCAGTGGAGCAGGCACAGCCTGATCGCTCTTAATTCCAAAATGTTGATCGGGAGAGAGGATTCCTCCTCCGACCAAATGCCCTGGGCAGACAGGTTTCCCAGAACTCCACCCCAGCCCGACAGGCTGGCATCCGTGGTTATTACCGTCCACAGAATTGGCCGGAAGGATTTTCCGTCCAACACCGCGGGGGACCGAAGCCACCACAAGAGATCCATTCTGATTTGGTGACTCAGAGACACTCTCAGGTCCAAGGACTGAGGTAGTCTGTCCCACCTGGCCAGGATCTTCGCTTGGAGAGATCGCGTGTGAAACTGTGCAAGTGGTATCGCCTCGAAGGCGGACACCATCAACCCCAGGGACCGCATACAGGTTCGGAGTGATGAGGATTTGTTATCCCTGAGGGACCTGACCTCGTTCTGCAGGGTCCGGAGCTTGTCCTCCGGCAAGAACACCTTTGCTTGAGCAGAGTCCAGAACCATTTCCAGATACGGGAGACGAACCAAAGGCGACAAGGTCGACTTCTGAAAGTTGATTGTCCAACCGAACTCCTGGACCGTAGTGGACAGATCACGCAACAGGCTCTGACTGGCACTCGATCTTAACAGAAGATTGTCCAGATATCCCAAGACCGCAATGCCCTGTGCCCGCAACAGGCCCAGAACAGGTGCCAATATTTTGGTAAAGACCCTTGAAGCCGAAGCGAGAATGAAAGGTAACGCCACAAACTGGTAATGATCCTCCGCGATAGCGAATCGGAGGTACCTCTGATGACCCTCGAAAATGGGGATGTGCAGATACGCATCCTTCAGGTCTATAGAGGCCAGGAACTCCCCCGGATTCAGGGAGGCCATCACCGAGCAGAGTGATTCCATGCGGAATTTTCAAACGCGCACGAAGCGGTTCATCACTTTCAAGTCCAGAATCAGACGCACTTTGCCCCTCCTTTCTGGGCACAGTGAATAGATTCGAATAAAAACCCCGAAACCTGTTCCGGTGAGGCACCAGGATGACAACCCCCTGGACGATGAGATCCTGCACCGCCTGATGCAGGTCCTGCAACCGCCCTGGGGTCAAATGAAGATTTGAGGGAAAGAATCTGTTCACCGGCCGTGAAAGAAATTCGATCTTGTACCCTGACCGAATGATTTCCTGAACCCATCTGTCCACGATTCGGAGCAGCCAAGGTTGGAGGAAATCGCGCAAACGTCCCCCCACCCCTGAAACGGGTGAGGGCGTCCCTTCAGGCAGAGGCGGACTGAGCCGCCGTCCCATCCTGGCTGGATTTTTGTTTGCCGAACCAGGACTTTTTCTGGCCACCTTGGCCCTTTAAGGGTTTTCCCTTGTTCTGTGCCTTGAAGGCACGAAAGGACCCTTGATTAGGTTTAAAGGAGGGGGCCCGCTTACCGCGGAAAATTTTTCTCTTAGAGTTCTGGGGCAGCAAAGTGCTCTTGCCCCCAGTGACTCCTTTAACCAAGTCATCCAAGGATTCCCCAAAAAGGCGAGACCCCGCATAGGGGATGTCAGCCCCCGTCTTCCTGGATTTCTGGTCAGCTGACCAGCTTTTTAACCAGATTAAGCGACGGTTAATCACTGCGACGCTGGACAGGCATATCGCCAAAGGTGCCTCATTTAGAGCCGCATCGCACAAATACATGACCCCTCGATAAATCTGATCCACCAGTCATCCACCCCTGCGACCTCCGCCTCCCCCTCAGACTCTTGCGGGTCCTGAGAAGAGCGAGACCCCGAAAGGGCCACGCTACCTACAGCAACCATGTCACACTCCGAATCAGAAGAAAAGGAAATCCTAGGCCTTTTCCTAGCAGCACGTTCAGACATCAGTACATCCATTTTTGACACCAAAGTTACCACAATAGCCGCCAAATTAGTCTGGTTAGAGGATTCAGAGGATCCTGAATCACCCCACCAAAGCTGGAGGTAATTTGCTGTATTTTTTGGCATCCTCTTGGGCATCGGATTTCTTTTTAGAGTCTTCCACTCTGACCAGCAAGTGTAAGAGGTCGAAGTGCACTGCCGACATTTCCTTTTTCGACTTTCCTAAGCTCTTGAACATTCCAGCAATCTTCCTCTTCAAGTCCTTAAGTAGGGATGTCATCTCAGGCCCTTCCAGGCACTCAGAGCCAAAAGGAGGTTGCAGGAGAGCTCCGGCATGTGGATGCAGCATGCGGGGAAGCGGATCTACCCCGCCTCGGGGAATCGGGCCTGCACAGGAATTCCAGCGCTCAGCGGCCAGGAAATGTTTAAATGGAGCCAGATGAGGGAAGTTTTGTAGCCAGGTGTCTGAGCGTTTGCCTGCAATTGATTGGGAGCTGGACAAGTTAGTCAGCATGTTGGGGCTGTGGTAAAGAAAGACCTTGGCTGGAGCTCAGTTTGGATGTGACCGCTCTGTGCCATGCGGAAGTCATGCTTTTTTTTACCTAAAAGGTTTAGGTTTTGACGATAGTCAAAGAAACTGTGCTACCCTGCAACTGAAATTTCAAAGAAAGGTTGCCAATCAGATAATAGAAACAAAGACACATATGACACTTCAATACTCAGGGATGCCAAATGTTGGTTAAAACAGCTGCATTACACAAATCTGTTTTTTCCAAAGTATCACACCAATTCCTTGTGTTCAGTTTAAAAGATCAACCCTCTATGAGAGAAAAAGAGTAAAGACCGCCACATGCATTATCTGTTTTACCAACAGCTATGCATTGCAAGAGTCTACCTAAATAACCTTAGGAACTGGAATTTTTCCAAAGGAAAAGGTAGAATGAAAGCCGATACATGTGCCCTGCTGGCGATTAACACTGTTCTACAGTTGTTGACATAGAAGAGTCTAAGGGATGCAACAATTTTGTGTATGCAAATTTTCCATCATCAGCAATTAGCTGCTGTGGAATCACCACATGGCTACCAACAACCTTTGAATATTTGCAAAATGGACACCATGGTTTCCAAAATAGCTTCTAAAGGCATAAAAGATACAAGTAGATGACATTTACTGTTTTAGCAGATTATCTCTCTACCTAGCTATACAATACTAAATCAATCACCATACGGGAAAATTGGTGAACTTAAACATTAAAACAGCATGTAACATACATGTGGAATCAGGAATGAATAGGATTTTAATATGAGAATGCATTCAGTACGTTTTATATATTTTTAGGTAAGAATTCTAGTATAATGTGTTTTATAAAAAAAAATGGATTTTTGTAAGATCTTACCGTAAAATCCTTTTCTCTTAAGCTCATTGACAGACGTAGTCTTCTTGATTCTCAAGAGCTGGGTTATGTTGTCTCCGCAGGAGTAGGACTAGGCAGAAAGACAAAACGTTCTGGCTCCACCTTAGGGGCAGTCCCTTAGGGTATATCCTCCCTCTCTCTGCTACAGGGAATCAGTTCTGTTTTAAAGCAGTACAGAGAATTTAACCCAACCCAACTCAATGATAGAGGGGCGGGTACTACGTCTGTCAATGAGCTTAAGAGAAAAGGATTTTACGGTAAGATCTTACAAAAATCATTTTCTCTATCGCTCATTGACAGACGTAGTCTTCTTGATTCTCAAGAGCTGGGACATCCAGAAGCAGTGCCACAAATGAGGGGTGGGATTGACAAAATCAAATCCAATCTAGAAGGCCCAACCGGTGCCAAACTAGAAGTTTTAAAGGCTCATTATAAACAAAGAATGAGACTAAAGAAAAATTTTCCAACGGAAAAAACCCTCGAGGTAGACCACTGGTCTCCTCAAATTGCGGCCTGCAAAACCTTGCGGCCAAACGAGGCATCAGACGATGCCATTACATCAACTTTATAATGTTTAGTAAAGGTATGCACCGACGACCAGGTAGCCGCCTTGCACACCTGGACCACTGACGCCTGATGGCGAAAGGCCCATGACGCACTAAGTGCCCGAGTGGAGTGCGCCTTAACAGGGAACGGGGGCTCCCGACCCTTAATAGAATAAGCCTGTACTACCGTCTGTCTGATCCATCTGGAAATGGTCGCGGCAGATGCAGGCAACCCCTTTTTGGGTCCATCTGGGATCACAAAAAGTGAATCCGTCTTGCGAAACGAGTCTGTCGTTTTCAAGTATACCCTGATCGCCCGGACCACATCCAAGGAGTGTAAAGCAAACTCCCGAGGATGACTGGGCTTAGGACACAGGGAAGGTAATACAATTTCTTCATTCAGATGAAATTCTGAAACCACTTTTGGTAGGAAGGATGGATTCGGACGAAGAACCACCTTATCTCTATGAACCACCAGATATGGTGAACGACAAGATAATGCGGCCAGTTCTGACACCCTGCGTGCAGAAGTAATAGCCACCAAGAAGGCCACCTTCTGGGACAACGTAGGTAGAGGAATCTCCCTAATATCTTCAAAGGGAGGTTTCTGAAGAACCGACAACACTAAATTAAGATCCCAGGGGGGTAACGGCGCGTGCACTGGCGGAGCCAGATGTCGCACCCCCTGGATGAAATTCCGCACCAAGGAATGAGTAGCCAAAGGCTTCTGAAAGAAGATGGCTAATGCTGAGACCTGACCCTTGATAGTACTCAAGGCCAGTTTCTGCTCAACCCCATGTTGCAGAAAAGCCAATATTCGACTAATCGAATAAGACCGAGGACGGAACCCCAAAGGTTCACACCATGCAATGTAGGACTTCCATGTGCGATGATAAATCTTTCTGGAAGTCGCTTTCCTTGCTTCAACTAGAGTAGGAATAACTGAAGCTGACAAACCTTTGTCCTTCAGCACCTGGGTCTCAATAGCCAGGCCGTTAAAGCCAGCGATCGTAAAGCAGGATGGAAGATCGGTCCCTGAGACAGTAGATCCTCCCTGAGAGGAAGTCTCCACGGGACGTCCGCCACCAGTCTGACCATGTCGGCGTACCAAGCTCGACGAGGCCAGTCCGGAGCTACCAGGATTACTGGAATTCCTTCCTCCTCTATCCTGCGAAGTCTTGGCAGTAACGCGAGAGGAGGGAAGGCATATATTAGCTGGTATTGCCCCCACGGGGCGATCAGTGCGTCTGCGGTTTCTGCTAGAGGATCGCGGGAACGAGCCACGAATCTCTGAACTTTCCTGTTGAATCGTGATGCCAACAGATCCACATCCGGGGTGCCCCACCGTAGGCACAACTGGTGGAAAACGTCTGGATGGAGGGACCATTCCCCCTGATCCAGGGTCTGACGGCTGAGATAATCTGCCTGCCAATTCTCCACCCCCGGAATGAACACCGCAGAGATTGCTGGAACAAATTGTTCCGCCCAGCGAAGAATGCAAGCCACTTCTTTGGCCGCTCGGACACGCTCTTGGTGCCCCCCTGGTGATTGACATAAGCCACGGCCGTGGCATTGTCCGACTGGATCCGAACCGGGCTGCCCTGGAGCTGCTCGGTCCAGTGGATCAGACAAAGTCTGATCGCTCTCAGTTCCAATACATTTATCGGTAACCTGGATTCTTCCGGGGACCAAAGTCCCTGGACAGATAACTGACCGAGAATTCCTCCCCATCCGGATAGACTGGCATCCGTGGTCACTATCGTCCAATATATTGGCAGAAATGACTTTCCCTGGCTGAGCATCGGAGACCGAAGCCACCAGACCAGAGACTCTCTGGTCTGTTTGCTCAATCGGATCTGATTGTCCAGGGATTCCGGATTCCGATTCCATCTGAGAAGAATCTCTTGCTGAAGAATTCGGGTATGGGACTGGGCAAATGGGACTGCTTCGAACGAAGCCACCATCAACCCCAGAACCCTCATGCAAGTCCGAAGGGAAGACCAGCTGTTGGACAGTAACAACTGGACTGCTGATTGAATCTTTCGGAGTTTCCCTACCGGAAGAAAAACTCTTGTCCTGACTGTGTCTAGAATTAGACCCAGATATTCGAGCCTCTGAGTGGGAACCAGAAATGACTTTTGCTGGTTCACCAGCCACCCGAATTCCTGTAAAGAAATCATAGTAATTTCTATGTTTTGTAGCAAGGTCTGAGGAGACTCTGCATGAAGCAGAAGATCGTCTAGGTAACAAAGGATCGATATGCCTCTTTGGCGCAGAAGTGCCAACATTGGGGCCAACACCTTTGTGAAGACCCGCGGAGCCGTGGCGAGACCGAAAGGTAACGCCACAAACTGATAGTGGTTCTCTTCTACGGAAAAGCGTAGAAACCGCTGATGTCCTGCGAAAATGGGAATGTGAAGATAGGCGTCCTTGATGTCTATGGACGCTAGGACATCCCCTGGATGCAGGAAGGCTGCTACTGTGCGAATGGACTCCATTCTGAATCTTCTTATGTTGACAAAAGAATTGAGTGCTCTTAAGTCCAGAATTGGACGCACTTTGCCCTCTTTCCTGGGTATTGTAAATAGGTTTGAATAAAACCCTTGAAACCATTCTGTCCAAGGAACGTGGACTACCACTCCTTGTTGTAGTAAATCTGTGACTGCTCTCCGCAGATCTTCTAAACGATCTGAGGATAGTCGGATATTGGAAGGGAAGAATCGCGCCGGTGGGAGAGATCGAAACTCGATCTTGTACCCTGACCTTATGACTTCGCAAACCCATTTGTCCGGGATTCTGCAAAGCCATGGATCCGGGAACCGGTGAAGACGTCCCCCCACCCCAGTTATGGGTGGGGGCGCACCTTCAGGCTTTGGATGGTTTATCTTCAGGTCTGGAGGGGGCGGGCTTTTGCTTGCCCGACCAACGACCCCTGACGCCAGGAGCTTTGGAGGACTTAGTTTTTTCACCCGCGGGACGAAAAAACCTCTTGTGAGCAGAAAAAGAAGGCCCTCGTCTTTGACGAGTTCCTCTACCTTTAAAATTTTGCGGTAAAAAGGTGCTCTTTCCACCCGTGAGATCTTTAATGATCTCATCTAAGTTGGCTCCAAATAGACGCTCTCCTGAAAAGGGGATATTAGCCAATGCTTTTTTGGAACCTTGGTCGGCTAACCAACCTTTTAGCCACAGTGTACGCCTGAGAACCACTGCTGAGACTGATGCTCGCGCCAATAATGGAGTGGCGTCTAACGCCGCATCACACACAAACTGTAACCCCTGTATCATTTGTTCCAACAAATCTGATACCGCCTGAGGGACCTCTTCTAAGTCCCGGCGTAACCACTTGGTCCATTCAGTTACAGCCTGCGAAACCAGACCAATAGCTATTATAGGTCTGAAAGCTGATCCAATCAAGGAAAACATGGTGCGAGACATAGCTTCTATCTTGCGATCCACTGGATCTTTAAAAGACGGAGTGTCTTCTAAAGGAAGAACCGTGGCTTTATTCAATCTAGCAATTGGTGAATCCACCACAGGTGGTTCTGTCCATTTCTTAATAAGGGTTTCCTCAAACGGATAACGCCTGTCAATGCGTTTAGAAATAGTAAAAGTGCGTTTTGGCAGACGCCATTCTTCTTCAATTGGATTGCCAAAACATTTGGGCAATGGAAAAACCTTCGCCACTTTGATGCGTTTTTTAGTCCCAAAAGGGATTTCAGTTTCAGCTATTTCCGATGGAATACCCTGTAACCTTAAGGTCTCTTGAACAGATACAATGAGTGCGTTTACCAACGCTTCCTCTCGGGCTATGGCGGATGCCGAAACATCCTCCTCACTGTCTGAAGAGACAGGACCCGAGACCCCAATCCCAGATGAAGTACCTGCAACTGCAGAAATAGGCTCAGAGTCTGAATCCGAGGTTTCAGATAATATGGGGTTAGGCGGGGGTCGCTTTCTTGCGCCCTGTCCCTGACAAGCCACTTCCACCCGGGACACAAAAGTTTCCATAATAGCTGACAATGATTCAATTGTCAATGGGGTGCTGGAGGATCCCGCAGACCCCTCGAGGGGATCCGGAGGAGATACATGAGTGGCAGGGTCCATGTTAATTCAGGACACCTTTGCCAGCAAAACAAAAAAACTTTTTTTTTTTTTTTTTGTGTGTCTCCCCCTAGCGCAATAGCGCCCCTCAGAGTACCTGCTTCTCGATCCCACAGAGAGAGAGAGAGGGACCCCCAAGGCTCACCAACCGATGCAGTGCAGTTTCCAACCAACTGCAGTCAGCGTCTGTCTTACACAGACTGGAAGGAGCTGTTTGCTTTTTCCCGGGTAGGACGTGGCTCCGCCCCCTGTGTACGCCTTCCGGCGTTCCCAGCTCTCCACGAGGTAGCTGGGCTCACAAAACATGGCCGCCCCCATAGAAGAGACATAAGACTCCAAAAACATGGCGGCCGGCGTGACCTGAGGACATACATGCATTCGGTCTACGGCAAAATGGCGGCGGACCGCCGAAATCGTTTTCCCAGCACATCCACCTGCATCTCTGCTAAGAGGCGATATATGGATCTACAGGAGATACACTTACACATAAGGTAGGATTATACCTCCTATGTCTGCTGTAATGTTACAGTCTGCTGGGTAGAGTGTTAGCTCTTAAACCAAGTCCACTTCCCACAAACACATGCTGTATTACAAGGGGGACTTGTAAGTATCAGATATATACTGACCATATATGGAGGGGCCCATAATACATACTGCCTCATAACGAGGAAAAAAGGGAACGTTTACTCACCATACCGAACCGACAGGCACCCTCTCTTCACAATACCCTCTCCACCGGGGTGGGGGTTTGTGGACCACTCCGGACGCCTCGACTCTCTGGTACCTGGCGTCCAAGCGAGACTTTTAACTCGCAAGGTCAGTCCCTCCACTGGGACTCCGTCGCGGCCGACCCAGCGCGGAGCTCTGGTCTGCACGCGCTCGTAGGCAGAAAACCGGGGTGACCACTGGATCTTAACATCCAGCCCGTTGCCCGGCCCCGCATACTTACTTGAATATGTCGCGGCCGACCAAGCGCAATGCCATGGTCTGCGCGCGCTCGTAGGCCGGCTGGGGTGACCACAAGTGTCGCCCAGTCCGGCATTTTTGCTTGAAGATCTCACAGGAAAAAACACTGGAGAAAACTACCTAAAAAATGTCTTTTTCTTAAAGAAAAAAAAAAGTCTTGCCAGGACCAAAAGATCCCAGCAAGGAACTTAGGTCCTTACTCCTGACTAGACAGAAAAAAACTGATTCCCTGTAGCAGAGAGAGGGAGGATATACCCTCAGGGACTGCCCCTAAGGTGGAGCCAGAACGTTTTGTCTTTCTGCCTAGTCCTACTCCTGCGGAGACAACATAACCCAGCTCTTGAGAATCAAGAAGACTACGTCTGTCAATGAGCGATAGAGAAACTATTACAAAGCGATAACCATAACATTAATAAACTATACAATATGAAATTTCACCTTCATAGTCTACAAAAGATTTTTCTTTTTAAAAAAGGGATGCTGCCTTTAACAAATTACAATAAAGTTTTAAAGTGGATCTCCAGGCACAAAAAAGATGGTTAGGAAGAGAAGTGCTTACCTGCTCTTTACATTTCTCTACAAGGTACCTGTTGGTCCATTTTATGCAGAAATGGGTGGCTTTATTTTAATAAGAATATAAACTACCGGTATTTACTGTGAAAGAAACCGATCACTGTTGCCAGCTTTCTGTGGGGAGGGTCTCTTTACTACCCCCATGTAGTTCATTCAGGCAGCAAGTTCATGCATGCAGGAAGCCGAGACCAAGAGTGGGCAGTTGCTGGGTCAACACAGCTACACACAAATCTACCTACCTTTTTACTCTGCAAGCCTTATCTCTGACTGCCTCTCTGCCTTGCAAGGGAGTACTGTCTGCTTGTTCCCTCTCTGCAGTGACGACAGAAGATGCAAATCCTCTTTAACATAAGCATACTACATTTGGCACATATCAAGTGAGCATCACATATGTGGCAACAAAATTTCAGAAAAAAAACACTTTATTAGGTCCACTCTGAAGACATCATATTTGATGATAAAACGCGTAAGATTGGAACACACGCAGTGACGTCACACGGAGAGGTTGGAACACACGCAGCTATCTGCTGCATACCGCTTGCAGCCCTGTTCTCCGACACATTTGTGGGGAACCGCACGGGGAATACCAGTGGCCTCAGTAAGTTTTATCTTTGTGCCTGTAATCCAGCAGTTTTTTACGATATTTCTCCATGTGGAGCCCAATCCCCTTTCTTGTCTCTGCAATATATACACACACACACACACACACACACACATATATACAGTACAGACCAAAAGTTTGGACACACCTTCTCAAAGAGTTTTCTTTATTTTCATGACTTTGAAAATTGTACAGTCACACTTCAAGAGGTAGTCACCTGAAATGGAAACAGATCCTGCGAGCGACCCTGAGGTTCTAGATCAATAGATTATTTGCCGCAGACACTCCACTTCTCATAATAGTGTAGTTAATTGAAAAAAATAAATAGTGTTGCGCAAATATAAAGTGACCAACTATTCAATGTGCATTAAAACATTAAAAACCCAAAATAAGTATACGTGATATAATATTAAAGTGCCAATAGTGCCAATGAATAAATATAAAATAATTCCATGAGAGAAAAAAAGATAAATAGATATAAAAGTCCAGTGTAAAAAAGTGTATAGCTGTGCTAAAACAAATAAATAAACAAAGTCCGGAATGCAATCCTAAAGTGATCTGTGCTCCCAGAGAAAAGTGACAAGAGTGTCACAGTGGACAGTCAGCCGTGCACCCCCTTGTGAATGGGTGCTCACCTCAAATCTTTAAAAAGAGCGCATAGGTTAATAGATCCCAAAAGATCATCCATCCATATCCTTCAGGGCTCCTCTCATTCACAGGAGTTGCAGCGTTAACCAATGCAGCATATATGTAAACAAAAAGACTTGCAATAGTGCATGAAATCCTTAAACATCCGGTTTTTATTATGCAAAAGGTGGATAGGTCTCGCTCACATTTGCAGGTGCAACACATGCACTTGGACAATCACATCAGGTAAATGGTGGAAATCGTGGTGGTATAGTGGGAGAGACTGTACAGCGCCGCCGGTCTCCACAGCATGCGCTGACCGAGAGACTGAGGCTGTGGGGAGCAATGAAGTGTTGTAGGCCCACAAGATGGCGATGATGAAGTCATGTGATGTAAGTGGGCGTGGTTACACGTTTCAGAATGTGGCCCCCTTTGTCAAATCTCAACCAAAGAAATGCAATCAAAGCACAGCAGGTGAAGCGCCACCTTGGAAAAGACATTCCCACACTTGTGATAAATTAAACACTGCCTATGTTTGTTTGACATGCACTACAAACATACGTCAAACACAAGTAAAGAAAAATTGCCCGCCTACTTAGACTTTTCGAAATTCATCCCTGAGAGTTTCCTTTTAGACATGAGGCCTGGTACCTGTAGGCTTTCAAACTACCTTCAGTGCAGGCATCAAGGATTATAGCTCAGGTCTTATTTAGTCCAGGGATTCAAACACACTATTCCCAGCAGACTCATTCCTGTAGAAATGGCTATGCATCTAAGTGGGTGCTGAAGCGACCACCGGCTGGAACCATGTCTAGTCAGAGCAAGAGAAAGTCAGCAGCACACCAAGGATCTCTAGAACAAGGCCAAAGCTTTTATTTCAGCTATCACATCATAACAGTAGATAGCAACGTTTTGGAGCCATGCAGGACCCGCTCATCAGGCATGCGACGATGAAGGGGTCCTGCGTGGCTCTGAAACTTTGCGATCTGCTGTAACAATGTAAAATAATAGATTTGCCCTCGTTCTGGAGATCCTTGGTGTGCAAGTAGTGATATGCTATTGTTTTGTTTAGTCCAGGGGACCCGATGCAGCATCCGTGTACTTTCCAGCAACCATTCAAATTTTATTTATTTTTTTGCCTACCTGTAAAACCTCAGTGCATCTTCCAATCAACTACACATTTTCTTTTTGTTCCAGTGCCACATATTGCAATACTTCTAGTCTATCACCAAAGAATTTCACCTCCTGCTGTGCTTCAAATGAGACAGAGTTTATTTCAGGGTTTCTGCACTAAGTGTTTCCAAAGAAAAAAAAAAAAGCTAGGACAGGACAAACAAATTACTGTGAGAGGGGGGAGGCTCACCAGTTTATTAGAACACACAAAGAAAAAAAAAAATAAGGTACTGCTTTCATATTGCAGTTGTGTGAATGTATGGATACAGCTGTTCAGATACAGAGTGCTGCTGTATTGGTTTGAAAAATTGAAGCAAACAGTGAATGTATTTTATCACTATGTTATTTCTATTAAAAAAAAAAAAAACCCACACACCAGGCACACACAGTTTTTTTTATAAAGAATTAAAAGCAGCCATTGCATGAAATTTGCTAGCACTCCACCAAAGATTGGGAGTCAGATGAGTGTAAGTCAGAGGAGTATCTAATTTTATTCTTCCCAACGTGTTAATTTCTTCCAGGTTTAAATAACCAAATTTTTAATTCAAGGGTAGGAAAGGCAAGTAAAAAAAAAAAAAAAAAGCAGAACGTTCATCTTCTTGCAATGCTGGCTTTAAAGAGATCTCATCACCAACTTCAAAAATTGCAGCTGAAAAGCACAGAAAATCAACTATTTAAATGCTAACTTGCAGAATTGTCCTTTCCATTACAAGATTTTATTGTTAGTGAATTTTTTTTCCTGTTGAACTGGCAAAACTTCGATCCATGTATGGCCGGCTTTAGCCAGAGCATCTTGGTCTTGCCATCATGGAGACATCTAATTCAGTCAGAAAACATTTAAAATTTAATCCGGACCTGATACATGAATGAAAACTAGACATGTGCATGACGAAAAAAATTTGTTCAGTTTCGTTTAGTTAATCTATTTATTTTGTTTCGTAAAATTTGGGTGATTTGTTCCAATTCGTATTCCGAATTTACCGATTCGAAAACTTTCGAATCGATACATTTTTAAACGGTTGAAAGGAAAACCTTTTTTTTTTTTTTTCAAATTCAAATGTGGCAAAGTGAACAAACAAAACAATCAAAAGATTACAATGACTCTTTAAATCATCTTTGGCTTAACAAAAACATCATTATTTCGAAATGGTACTCTAATACCACACACAGTTTTTGATTTCAGAAATAGGTTTACAATTCGAATTTAACTAGACTTTGATTCAAAATTTCAATTAGAATTTCCGAAATTTGGACGAATTTCGTTTTGTTATTCGGAGCATTCGATAAACTATTCGAATAACGAAAAATTTGTCAGTATATTTATTTGGAACGAATTGTACCGCACATATCCAATGAAAACTCAGACGTAATAAACATGTTTAATTTTTGCCTAGAACAAATGCAATCTATGGAATATTTCCTGAACAAAAACCAAATTCACAATTAGAATTTAATTTCTTCAAGTAAAAATATTCCACCCGGATACTTTGAATTTTCATGGCACTGCAGTCGTAAACAACTGTTGACTAACCATTCAAAAATTAAAGGATCGTTCTGTAAACAAAACATTTTTTGAACAAAATTCTACTAAGCCCCCGTTCACACTGGGGCGACCTGTCAGGCGACCTGGTCGCCTGACAGGTCGCCTTGCATTGAGAAGCTATGGACCCGTTCTAATAGGAGCGACACAAGTCGCTCCGACCTAGAAAAAGGGTCCGGAGCTTCTTTGGGGCGACCCGGAGAGACCTGCATAGACTTCAATGTTATGAAGTCCGTGCCGGCCGCTCCGAGGTCGCGGTGCGAGCAGCGACCTCGGAGGTCGCCCCGGGAAGTAGCGTCGCCCCAGTGTGAACGGGGCCGAAGTAAATGGTCAGGCCTTACAATAAATCTTATTTATCAAAGGGGCTGTACTGCCAATAGCAAAATTACTAGGGATCGACAGATATTGTTTTTTTAAGGGCTGATACTGATTTTACGGCCACCCTTCAGGCCGAGAGTCGATATCAGGTGCAGATATTCTGCACATTTAAAGTTTTTAATTTTACACGGTCCTTTTAATTTTTTTTTTGTTTTTTGATCCTTGTAACAGCAATAAAAGTGAACAGTAACAGGCAGTGACAGGTACTCTTTATGGAGGGATCAGGGGTCTGTAAGACCCCAAATCCTTCCTCTGCACTTACGCCAAGTTTGGCTGTTTTTAATACTGTAATTTTCTTTAAAAACCTGGTGCCTTTAAGGCTCTAGTAACCGGAAGTGATTTCATGACATCGCTTCCAGGTTACTACATCGGAGACCTGATCAAAGCCGTTTCCGTTAATTAGGATGAGAACTGGATGGTAGGCCTCGGCCTTTATGTCTCTCCATCGTCAAGGTGTAGCTGCCCTTTGATTCTGGATGACATAATTTGGTGTAGTAAGTAGGTTTATCCATTTTGGTATAGACTCACGCATCAATGATTTTGCATATTGTAAACCTTTTAATGTACATATTCATACATATACGATGTTAGGCTTACATTCTATATTGTATTTTAGAAACAAATATTCTGTGCTCCCTCTTCCCCTGATGAAGAAATCATCTTAGGATTTTGAAACCGGTTGGGACATCTTATTTGAAATCACTATCAGTAGGCTTGTATACGATTGAGTACTGTATAGTTTGTTTTCAAACTATTAGCACCGATAGATTTTATAATATATATATATATATATATATATATATATATTATATATATATATATACACACACACACACACACACACACACACACTATTTTATGTCATCTATTATGTACTTTTAATGTGGTTTGAGTGACTGTGTTGTTTCACTCACTATCTTTTAGGATATTGTTCACAATAAAATATAATTGTTATATTTCTTTACACAAATAGTATACTTATTACTTTTTATACTTTCTACAATATGTGTATGCCTCGCTCAAACCCCTTTAGGGACCATTGTATCTTTGTTTCCCGGCTTTGTTCGGGTCTTCAGGCCAGCCAACGTATGTGCTGGCTGGTCGCTCTGGCCTCCCGGTGGGACGGGAGACCCAGGCGGAGCGTCGGAAGGCAGCGGTGGAGGGGTGGGGGGGGGGGGAAGGACAACTCCTCCCACTGCTTGTAATAACAGCCGAGCGGCTGCTCAGCCACATTGGTTGTTATTAAAAGAAAGCCCACCATCTGCTCTAAAAAAACAGTACCAGGGTGATGGCTTTAGATGCAGGCATCACTCCAGTACAGCCACTTGAAGCAATATCGGCAAGTTTGTGGCCGATACCAATACTTCAAAAAAGTGAATATCGGCCTCTGATAATTGACCCCACCGATAATCGGTCAATCCCCAACTCAGACATTCACATTTGTTCTCCCACTGGAAAGTAAGAAATAAGATGGATAAGAATTACTATGAGAAACACAGGAAGATCATCCTTCAGACAATGACACGATCACACACAGTGGCGTAGCTTTCAGATGTGCCCCGTTCTCGTCTTGGAATACAAAATTCTTCAGAGAGAGAAATTACTAAAGAATAATGCAGTCAGCTGTCAATGCACAGTCCTGTGCTGTGTGATATTGCAATAATGGTGTTTGCTGGAATATCCATATCCATTACCTAAACAATACCTATTAACGAATACTTCAATGATCTTCAATGCTTTTGGGTTGTACAATATTTCTACCAGCTGTGCCCAGCCTGAAACATGTCCACCCACAGCTTAATTACTGCTCATATTACACTGTATTGGTGACCTGTGGTCCTTGACACTTAATCACAATGAGAAGCCACTACCGTGAAATAATCGTCTAGCATAAAGCAGCACCCAGTGCCCATTCCTATATAGTATCCATCTTAAAATAGCTGCCATTTTGTGAGGATTCAAAAACTATAAAAATAGAATGTAATAAATAAAATGTTATAATAATACATGCTGAATGGAATGGTGCTTTTGGCTAAAACAGCAATTACTGGTAAACTGTTAAATTATCTACCTTATTTATTTCTTGGTCCTCATACACAAGCCCCAAAACAGAGCACCCAACGCTGCTTTTTATAGCAGATTTTTATTATGCCATGTTAAAGCTAAAAACTCTGGGACCGTGGGGGGGGGGGGGGGGGGCGGGAAGAGAGACTACATTCACTATGGGGTTCCCCCTGTACTGAAAGGGTTAAGTTCCAGCTTTTTAAATTAAATAAAAAAAAAAACACAAGCTAGAACTCCACTATAACAAGCATTTAACCCTTGCAGTACAGGGTAACCCCATAGTGAATGCATTTTTTATTATTTTCTAAAACACCCCCGTGATGGTTTAAAATAATCCTATACATAACAGATTTATTAATAAATGTAGTAAAATATATAGATAAAATTGAGCGCTAGAAGAAAGGAATATATAGCAGCTGGCACAAAATAAAGGTGAATAATATACAACCTACAAAGAACTATATAAAGAAAACTATGTGCAGCGCTAATGATTTTTATATAGTGTTTAAACAAGTGAATGTCCAAACAGAGAAAAAAAATCCCTCTAATATTGATAATAGCATATATAAAACACATTTGTACATAAACAAAGTCCAAATAGTGAGTCCAAAAGGATAGTTGGCAGTCAAACATCAGCTGCATAAATCAATAAAATAACTGTGTTTAGAAAGATTCCTCCAATGATAGACAAAGTGTCAGAACACTCACCAGGCAGAAGCCAAAAAGCAGCCGTGAAGACAGAAGTGATACACCTCAAGTGTTACCAAATGTTTTCTTCACTGTGTTCTTCCCCCACTATTCTGTACACTCACCAGACGATGAAATAATAAAGCCCTGTATCTCTGTCAGACAGTATGTTGGATGTGGCTCACTGTGACGGTTCCACGGTCACTTTTCATATGGTACACACTGTGTAAAGAAGCTCACCAGCAGGAGCCAAAATGATGCTCATATAGTGTAGTATTTATTGATTAAAATTAAAGTATATGTAGATAAAAATGGCCATAAAAACTCAGAGCGGCAGTTTTCTCTGAGTTTGAGTGACACTCATATTCCAGGAGCCAATGGGCAGGCAGACATGACGTACAGAGGTACAGCGGAAGCAACATTTTCAGCTTAAAAATAAGGTACTTACAATGAATGAAAAAAAGAAAAAAAAGGGTTCACGTACACGGGGGTGAAAAGTTTAAGAAGAGGGTGGAAAGGGCTCTGGGACCCAGACAGCTGAGCCATCATTTTACCACCCCTGGCCATCCACCAAACTTATAGCCAAATTGAGCTGTAAAAATGTTACAGCCGCTATGCTTTGCAGCATTTTTGAGGCTGCAGGGTTTGAAAGGCAACAACAACTGTGTAGAGGAAAAGGGTGTCCTTTCCCTCCACTCAGGTCTCAGATTACACTCAACTCTCTGCTGTGCAGTGTCTAACATCCCTGCCTTCCAAAGCTCAGAAATCTTATGTAAATTCTGGACTTTGAAAGGATGTAGAGGATAGAAGGTTACGGGTACAACTTATGTGGGAGGATTGGTTTCATCTCTGTATCTCAGATAATAACTTCACTTTGTATACAGTATGAAAGGGTTTACAACCACTTTTTTCAGGCCATACAGTAGATGGGTACTAACACATTTCTCCATCAACACAAACAAGGTGCACTCACCACTGTCAGAATACACTAATCGGCAACTACATCCACGGACCAAGAAAAGTTTTCCAACATTCTTCAAGTCAATCAAACAATCGACTTCTGTCCAGCATGGGCAACCGCACACTGATTGAAATTCACTGTGAACCCATGGTATGTACAGACATAAAATGAAAAAATAGTAGCGCAAGAGTCAATCAAACATTGGCTCACCAGGACTACATAAAACACCTTTAGTCAATTGGTGACCAAGTACTTTTTCTGTGTACCATGGTATGTACAGTATGCGAGCCACTCAGGCTGCTGGGAAGTGTAGTCCTGTGCCTGTTGCTGTGAGTGCTGGTGGAGAAGGAAGCCACCCATGCTCCAAACAATGACAGATAAGAGCAGAAGATCCCGGGAGCGGCGAATCAGAACAAGACCTGCTGTGTGTATACAAGTGTCAGTCTCAGCTTGGATCCCCATCGCGTTTCACTCCAGTGGGCGGAGTGAAATGTGTTAGGGGCTTGGCCTGGCAGGGGTCCAAGCTGAGACTTCCACTTGTTTACACACAGCAGGTCTTGTCTTATTTGATTGAAATTCAGCCAGTTCACTGTGTGGTCTGTCTATAATCAGCTTTGTAATGGGGGAAAAAAGGGTGCGCAAATCAATGAACAGAAGCAGCACTAGAAAATATGTGAAGTAAAAAGAATTTGTATTTATGTAACCAGTTTTGTTGCTACACATTTTTGGAGCGCACTATTTTTCTTTTTACTTATTTCACATATTTTCTAGTGCTGCTTCTGTTCATTGATTTGCGCACCCTTTTTTCCCCCATTACACTGCATTTTTTATTATTCAGGGTAGCAGCATTTCTTATTAGATGGATATCTTTGAATATCACAGCTCCCGCAAGTTAGTGGTTGATGATGTCTTTGACAAGACACCAACCGAATCTACAGACATGAGAGGAGTATTTATGCTCCTGAAAAACATCATGGTAGCAGAATTACATGCCGCATGGGATGTAGTATTCCTTGAAAAATATATAGAGGAAAAAAAAAAAAAATGGTACCTAGAAGCCTTGGGTGGAACATCAGTCCGGATCAGGGAGATCCTGAAATCCTGGAATGGTTCCAATTCTTCAATGGTGCTGGCCTTGGTCTATTGAATTTTCTTGTTGAGAAGAAAAGACGGAAGATCATAAGGCTGAATAAAGAGATCCTGGAGATTAAAAGATAAAATTATCGCCTTGCACTCAAGAGGAGGCTTATAAAAGGTGTATACCCAGGAACTCAAAGAAATTTTAGCTATGGAAGAGGAAGACCAAAAAAGGAAAAAAAAGAAAAAAAAATACTTCCGTGATTTAGAGGACTTTAAGTCCACCTATGTGTTTAAATGGCAACTAAACACGGTGGACACCTCCAATCACAATGAAGGAGTCGTAGATACCCCCGTTGGGGATAGTTCCGACACCTTAAGCAGGATGGATAATTCCCAGCCCCAACCTTCAAACCCAAGGGGACTACACCCTAAACCAGCAGGCCCCATGAGTTCTATACCAAGAGGATCACAACAAAGGTTCAAAACGCTGAGGGAGAATCCACTCCCCCCTGCACATCAGAACGGGAAGAACCACCCGGGCAAAAAAGAGGTCAATCACCATCCTACCAAAGATAGGAACCCAAGGCGGGAAAATTCTTCATCTCACTCAGCCTTGGGTCAGACACCAGGATCGTACAAGTCACCAAGAAGAGTCTCGTTAGATTATGAGGGGGAACTATCCTGGTCCTTCTCGTCATGTCGATTCTAGACAGACTACTGTCTATAACTTATGAATCTTTGCATCATGACAACGATGAAAGTGAAGATGAGGATTATAGACCACCACAGGAAGAGTACCCCAGAAATCCGATTAGCTCTAAGCCGAGGGTTTTTTTTTTTTTTTTTTTTTTTGGGAAGGGACAGAACAAAGGCAAAAGGAAAAAAAAAAACAAAAAAAAAAAAAAAACACGGGGTGCAGAGGAGGCGACTCCAGGAAAAAAAAAAAAAAAAAAAAGGTAAAAAGGTCAAGGCATCTTTAACCCAAGTGGAATCGAGTTGACAGACCCCGAGAAACACACCCTTGATAAAGGTTTGAAGTTTGCACCCAAAAGGGCGATATCAATTTTGAAATTTGAGGCAAACGAGAGGAATTATACATCCTATAAGGTTTCGCCCTACACGCATTCAGACCTGAGAAATGCTTCTTTGTTCAATCCTCCTGGAGTGAAAAGTAGCAACATCACAGTCTTTAGGGACCTTGTTCTAAAAGACTTGGATGAAGCGGAATTTCATTTTCGACCTCAACAAGATCTGATGCGTGGGAGTTAGATCCCTTTGTCAGCGGAAGGACTTGATCATACGCCCCGCGGACAAGGGAGGGGGTGTAGTGGAAGACTACCTCGAGGTAGACTACCTTGAGGAGATGGAAATTCTCCTTTCAGATACGAATACGTACCAGACTCTTCCAGAAGACCCGACATTCTCCTATAAAAAGAAACTTGAACGTATTATCCGTAAGGGACATGAGGAGGGTATTCTGAATCAAAAAGAAAAGCAATATTTGGTGCCATTGGCCCCCAGAATACCTATTATCTACTACTTGCCAAAAATTCATAAGAGCCTGTTAAAGCCCCCTGGAAGACCAACAGTAAGCGGAATTGAATTGGTTACTTCAAGAATAGGCAAGTATGTATACCTTTTCCTACAGCCCCTAGTCCAGGACACACCTGCCTTTCTAAAGGACACTTCCCAATGCATACGCGAGTTGACACAATTGGAGGTGGAAGTTGAGTTGCTATTAGTGACTGCGGACGTTTCTTCTCTTTATACCATCATACCCTATCATATGGGGTACGAAGCAGTCAGCATCTTTTTAGATCAAAGTTATGATCTCCCTTTACAACAAAAGTATTTCATTCTTAAACTTCTCAAGTTCGGAATGGAACATAATTACTTATATTATGGTGGAAACTTCCATTTGCAAAAGACCAGCGTGGCTATGGGCGCCAAGTTCGCCCCTAGCCTCGCAAACTTTTTTATGGCTTTATGGGAAGACCGGAACATCTTTACAAATAGAGAGGAAGTGTTCTTTTGGAGAAGGTATATAGATGATGTGCTGATGGTTTGGAAAGGGGATGTGGACTCTGCACCGTTTCATGGAAAGGCTGAACTGCAACAATTGGGCAATACGCTTCATATATGCATTCAGTAAGGAGTCGATCCTCTCCTGAAGATAATCAAAATCGAGGAAGTTGATGGAGCTTTTGTACGGCAACTTATTTTAAACCGGCAGATAACGGGTTTATTTCAAGTGATAGTTGCCATCACCCTACGTGTATCTCCTCTGTCCCTAAGAGCCAATTCAGATGGATTCGACGTAACTGCACTGATACCGAGGTTTTCCGGAATCAGAGTGAAGTTCTGAAGGAAAGATTTCTGGAGAAAGGTTTCAACAAGAAATCTTTGGAGGATGAGATCCAAACAACAAGTTTATTACAACAGAAGGAGTTGATTGTTCCTAAACAAAAACAGGATAAGGGTATCTCATCTAAGTTTGAGTATGCCTTTGTGACATCCTTCTCTAATGGATATGGGTGATCAATCGAACCTTCCATAAATATTGGAATATACTAAAAGGAGATAAGATGTTGGGCCCTACACTTCCGGACAAGCCCCAAATCATTTATAAAAGAGCTCAGAACCTTAAGGATTTAATAGCTCCAAACCCTGTGGACAAACCGGTGGTTCCGAAAATGTTTGGTAACCTTAAAGGCTTCTTTCTGTGTAAAAGGTGCAGGGTATGCTAAGAGTCAAAAACCGTCAGGACTAAAACCTTCAGTTCGACAGTCACGAAACGGAAGTATAACATAAAAAGTTGCATTACATGCCATACCAAGGGGGTGGTTTACCTTCTAACCTGCAGCTGTGGTTTACAGTACGTGGGTAGAACTATAAGGACACCAAGCATCAGGATCGGGGAACATTTGGATAATATCAAGAAGGGTTTCCCCAGACACAGCGTGTCATTACACCACGACAGATGCCACGGAAAAAAACACTCCCAATTAGAAGTCATTGCCATTGAAAGCTACTCCCCCCATTGGAGAGGTAGTAATATGAAACTTAGCATTTCAAGGAGAGACCTTTTGGATTCACGAATTGAAATGCTACCAGCCTTATGGCATGAATGTGGAATGCCCACATCAATAATCAGTGATATACAGGGGGGGGGGGGGGATCTCGGTCATTAGGTCTCAAATAGGCCATTGAGGACCCCCACCTCTTTTTCTTTTCACATTTTCTTCCTCTTCCTTTTTATAAACCTTCATGGCATATTTTTATATATATCTATTTACAACCTGGTGCGTTAATATATCCATTTTACTATTTCTGTTCCCCATTATATGTATGGCCCTTGAATGTTCTCTTCAGGTCCGGCACCTATATAATTTTTTGATTTGTGGCAACCCAGGCTAGTACATATTTACATTTTGGGGATGGTCTGATATATTATCTGACAGCCCAATTAATGAATTGTACTAATATTTTTTTCCCTCCATACATATAAATACAAGTGGCTGTTGTTGTTGGCAAGTTGTAGATGCAGAGTGAGTTTTTTTTTTTCATATAAGTATTTTTTGGGAAGTTCCAGGACTTTCCTACTTTGCTCCTCTTGCTTTGCTTCCTGGGTAGCTGTCAGCGGAGACATCCGGTCCGTCAAACCAGAAGCAGAACAGCAACATCCGGTTCACGAAAACCGGAAGTGTGATGTCATTGCACTTCCGGTACGCCGCCACCGCCGGACCGGAAGTGTTCAACACATGTGGCTATCTAAAAAAGGAGGTTGACAGAGCGCCCCGAGCTCCAGTCCCAGTAGACGACCCCTGTGTAGAAACGCATCGGTAGGAGCTGGTCACTTGGTCACAGAACCGTTCTGCAGGCGGTCGTGATATTTTTCAGCTATTGTCGTATCTATTTCACTTGGATTGCTGTAAGTGTATTTGCTTTTATTACATTTTAGTTTTAAGGATAATGCACTATCAGCCCCCTTTTTTTCTCATGGGAAATCAATTTTGGGCCACTTCACTTTCAGTCGTACCAAGATCGTGTCTAGATGCTGCAGGTGGACCTGTCCAGGAAGATCCGGAAAGGGGAGTGCTCTACCTCCCAAGATTTGCTGACACGGGATCCCCTATTAACAACAGCTTGAAGCTTTTACCTCCTTTATCTCCGGTAAGAGTTCATTTTTACCACTGGGGTGTCACCTTTTATCACTACACCACTGCGTGTTATTTGGAGGTCACTTTTTATTGGCTACACGGTAAGAGGCCACTCACAACGTTGCTTTGATACACCTTTATTCAAGTCACCATTCCAGTTGTGGATTTCACTTCTCACAAGATCATCTTTATACATATGTTTGATTATGGACTATGACCTTTAAGTCAACCACTACTTAAAAGACATTCATTAGGCTTTGGTGTTTGCCTCACTGTACATGATTTGTATTTATGTAACCAGTTGTGTTGCTACACATTTTTGGAGCGCACTATTTTTCTTTTTACTTATAATCAGCTTTGGACAAGGTGACAAAGGGCCAGCAGTAGCAGCCAATCAGAATCCGCAGCAATGTACATGTGCTGGCAGTGAATATACCAACAATTGGAAAGAACAGTGTGATAATCTGAGCAGTGTAGGACACAGAGGAGGTAGTAGGCAATTGGGTGGAGGGGTTCTACAGTATATAAAACAGCACATCACACCACCCTAGGAAAACCTTTGATAACGCCCTATGGGAGGGGCGAAATGCATCAGTGACCGCAGGTGGTGACATTTCTGGCCGGTAAGACCCACCCACGCTGTGAACTTCCAGTTTGGCTTTTGCTTGTATACTTTGAGTAAGTGTTATTGTTTTTACCTTGCTAATTTACCAATAAATGGAATTACACTATAGGGATCCACCTTGCCATCATCTCCAAACATATTCATAAGTATCATATTGCTCCACTGCATACCACTGGGGAACAAACCAAAAGGGCCTTCCGCTTCCAGCACACCCAGGATAACAAGCACTTGTGCCTCTTATAACTAGGAGTCCATACTAGCTGAGGAGTGAGTGGGGACACTGAAGGGGGGCATGATTTGCACTTTATCTCAAGAAACAGCATTTTGGCACTTTTAGAAATTACATGATGGATTAACACGCTTTGCATATATGAAGACATAAGAATATGGACTAATATTTGTATGTCACCATTCTTTTTTGTTTATGTTGTTGAAAACAATAAGGAACTATTTATTGACGTACCCACCACAAGATTTATAAGGGGGATTCACTTATTTTGTAATTAGGTTGAACTCTATACACTTCTCCATGCACTTTAAAGGCACAGCACTTTATTAAAGCAGTAATTGTTGGTGTATAGAATTCACATTTGGATTATCCTTAACGTGAGAATATAGATTGGATTTTAATCAGAGCAATGTGTTGCTAATCCTTCAGCGCTGAGAGAGAACTATAAACAATGTATCATTTGGTTCTTTTAGATCAATGGAATGAACTTCGGTCTGTAAATGGAGGTCAGTTTAACCACCTAAAGACTAGGCCTTTTTCTGCAACTTGTTGGTTACAAGTTACCCAAACATACATTATATATATATATATATATATATATATATATATATATATATATATATATATATATATATATATATATATTAGCAAAGAGCCTAAAGATAAAAATAAAGGTGGTAGCAATATTTTATGTCACACTGTATTTGTGCAGCGGTCTCTCAATTTTTGTTGGAAAAAATACACTTGAAATTAATAAAAAAAAAAAAAAAAAACCTTAAGCAGTAAAGCTAGCCCAATTCTTTTGTATAAGGCCTCATGCACACGGGGCATTATTAAAACGTCAGTAGAAAGCTGTAGAAGGAGTTTTTCAGCTTTTTTACAGTAGTGTTTTTAAACTTTAACTTTTGTCAGCCATAGCATTTTGCTTTTTTGAGCAAAACTAGACTCCCACCACAAAAGCTTATTGCTCAAAAATGTTGACAAATGCCAAATAGCCGCATTTTTTGAGTTTTTAAGCTTTTATCGGCGTTAGAATGTTTTTACAGCTAAAAAACGCCTCTGAAAACCCGCTAGTTTTTGGGGGTTTTTTTCCAGCCAGAAAACACCCCTGCCAAAAACTACTGATAACAGCCTGTGTGTGCATGGACACATAGGATAACATGCTGGGGAGTTTACTGGCTGCAGAAAAAACCATCAGATGCCAAAGACGTCCAGTGTGCAAGAGGTCTTAATGTGAAAGAGGTTACGCCGAGAATCGTGAGAGAATCGTAGTCTTTATTCTAAGCGAAAAAAAATTCTCATTTTATCCAGAATCATGCAGCTCTATTACTTACCAAATCCCAGGTTCCCACAGACATCTCCAAGCTATGCAAACGGCCCCCACAGCCTCTTCTTAAATGTGCTCCAGTGGTTGCAAGCACTGCATCGTACGCTAGGACATCCCGGGACCACCCCACAAGTTGGAGCTTAAGGAAGTAGAGGTTCCGGATAAGAAAGGAATAAGGTAAGGAAAAGTCCCCTGTAACTGGTAACCTGGTCATAAACGAGCATTCACCCCTTGCAGTACTGGGGGAGCCCCACTACAAGGGAGGAGGTTTCTTTTGTCGGGAGTTCAGCTTTAAAATAAACAATTTTATGATATTCACCTTTAATCAGGAGCGCAGCATTACAACGTTAGATCAGGAACTTGTGCACACACAGCCAGCCTAACGTTTACACACCATTCCACATAACTGTATTACAGAAATCCAATGCTCCCTGACAAAGGTGTTGTCCGTCCCCTGACAGCTGAGAAGATTACACAGCAGGGGATAATCCAGTATGTAATTCCAATCAGACTCCTGTCTAAGTCCTGACAAATTACACACCCTTATCACAGGTGACACTTTGGCCTGATAGCCACAATGAGAAAATTAGACTCCTACTATACTACATGTATTTAGAATACCCTCATGGGAACACTGGCTGAGAATGTATAGAGGCAGGGATGTCACAAACCCTTTAATAGTAATTTAATAATATTAAAGTAATACACTCAGATCCAGGCAGGGCCTATATACAAATACACACAGTCAGCAAATTCTCCTTTTTTCTTTTTAACTTGGCTCCAGCCAAATAGAAAGTTAGTATATGTAACCTGGGGAAAGGTTACGGGGGTTACCTATCAAATTTAAAAGGAGAACTCCTGTCTAAGTAAAGAGGAGAATATTTTTTTATTACAGAGTTCTTGAAATTGCAAAACAGAAGTAAACAATTAATTGAAAGGAGTTTAAGAGTCCATTCACACTGCCGCAACTTGTGAGGTGACTTGTGTGCCCTCAGGTCGCTTGACATAACAAAAGCAATGTTAATCAATGAGTGCCGTCTTAATTGGCACTACTGAAGTCGCTCCGACTTCAGAAAAGGGTCCTGTACTACTTTGAGGCGACTTGTATCCGACTTGTCCCATAGACTTCAATGGGAGTCGCCTCCTTATCTTATTTGAAGCGACTTGTGATCCGACTTTGCATGAAGAAGGAAAATTAGCCAGGCATTCCCCACATTGCAGCCATGCCTACAGTTCCTATATACCATTATATCTGCCTGGTCTGTGTGAGTGGCACTGGTGGACACCGATTCGTGGTACTGATACGTGGCACTGATATGTGGCACTGGTGGACACTGATATGTTGCACTGACACTGATTCGTGGCACTGCTACGTGGCACGTATACACATACAGGTGTGAAAGGAGGGGAACCCTATCCCTGTGCTACTGAAATTATTTGCAGGGATGGTGTTACCCTCCTTTCACACCTATATGTGTGTGTGTATATTTATATATATATATATATATATATATATATATATATATATATTATATGCCCAATAAACGCCTGAAACAAAAAACGCCCAGGTGTGAAAGGAGCGGAGCCCTATCTCTGCGCTACTAAAAATTCTAAGAAAAATTATCTTTTTTTTCCTGGTTCTGGACATGCTACAGAGCTGAAACTTCACCGGTACACTTTTTAGACCCCCCCCCCCCCCCCCAGATACTAAATCCAAAGAAATCTCTTTTTTTTTTTTTCAATAATTGGCTCTTTATCAAAGACGACAATTTTTAAGAACTTTTTTTTGTGTGATTGAGCATGACCAAGAACAATCATATTCTGATTGGCCAAATACAAAGTCGTCTATCATAAAGGTCGCGCTAACAGGTCGCCCCTTATGAGGCGACTTAGAGGTCGGGGTAGTGTGAACCGGCTCTTAGGGCCCTTTCACACATACGGACCGTTTGTCAGTTTTTCATCCATCCGTTGACGGATAAAAACACGGACATTAATGCATTCCTATGAAAAAACGGATGATCATCCGTTTTCATCCACTTCCGTCAATGTCTGTTTTTCTAAATGGATGAAAGCCCTATTTTTCTTCCGTTAAAAAAAACGGATTGGAAGAAAAAAAACGGATGTAAACGGACAATTGGATTGGTAGCGAATGTAAAAAAAAAAAAAAAAAAAAAAAAAAAAACCAGATCCATTTTGACGTGATTGAACTGATGAACTGATGAACTGAACAGACCGGATACTTCACAGTCAAAGAGAAAAAATGACCGCACTCAGGAACTTGATGAAAACATCGAAGCATTTATTCCTCATCAGCAATAAAGTGCAGACAGTACATCACAGGGACATGCGACAGGTTGACGCGTTTCACGATACTGGAGATCGCTTACTCATAACGAGTAAGCGATCTCCAGTATCATGAAACGCGTCAACCTGTCTCATGTCCCTGTGATTTACTGTCTGCACTTTATTCATGGTGAGGAATAAATGCTTCAATGTTTTCCTCAAGTTCTTGAGTGCGGTCATTTTTTCTCTTTGACTGTGAAGTATCTGGATGGCGGATCCGACTCACACCGGAATGTTTTGTCTCACCTGAGCGGCTTTTCTTTGTCAGTATCAACTGAACGGAACGTATGAGTGAAAGGGGCCTTAAAGCGGGGTAGTGAAGGCTAAGGCTCAGTTCACACTGGGGTGGCTTCAAAGTCACCTAACTCTGAAGCCACACCTTGCAGCACGACTCCAGCGTGGCTTGCAAACGACTTTTGTAATAGAAGTCAATGCAAGCTGCTCCTTAGTCGCCCCCAAGAAGTGCAGGAACCTTTTTCTAAATCAGAGCGACTTGAGTCGCTCCGATTAGAAAGGTTCCATTGCACTGAATAGAGCGCGAATAAGTCATCTGACAAGTTGTCCCAGTGTGAATCGGGACTAAGACTACATTCACATGAGCATTTTGGCGCACTATGAATCCCAGGCTTCTGTCGAATTTTCTTTGTGGAAAACCAGCATTCGATCTGTGCGTGCAGCCAATAGCTACAAGCGCTGATCAGAGTATTCTGGCGGGGGAGTTCTCCTGTCAGAATACAATAGCGAAGTGGAAGAGATGCCTGCATCACGCATCATTGCATTGATGTGGGGAATCTGTTTTTTTTTTTTTGTTCAACCCACTGCTTGAGCAGAAAAAAAAAAAAAAGGAACAGGTACACCCAGCTTTAGCCTTTTCTTCCACTTTAAAACTTAGGGCTCCATTCATATTAGCGCGACTCCAAAGTCACATGATTTCCAGTGCGATTTTGGAGCAAAGCTTTGATCCGACTTTACATTTGCTGGACTAAAGTTGCATCAAAAGTCACACCTGAGTAGTGCAGGCCCTTTTTAAAGTTGCTGTGACTTTAAGTCACACCGATTTGAACATTGCCAGCATGGTTCCATTTGTGGTGGGATGACAGACTAATGCGCATACGCAGGGATTATGTCATTGGCCAACAGACACACCTGGGGAGAAGATGCCAGCGCCAGGCAGGGACCTGGACTGCTAGAGAGGAGATCCGTTTAGCGCCTTTAGTTACACTTCAAATTGGGGCGAGCGGCTGGGTTCCATACACAGCACCTGGCACCTTAAACCACTTGAACACACAGCCCATTCATGGACTAGGGACCTCAGCACCTGTGTGAACGAGGATATCCACCAGTGGTGGTCATCTTTAGGCCCCTTTCACACAGGCGGACCGTTCAGATCCGCCTGTTCGTTTTTTTGGCGGATCTGAACGATCCCCCCATGCAATCCTATGGGGCATCGGATGGCAGCGGAGACATGTCCGCTGACATCCGACCTGATCCGTCAAATCTGGACAAATGGAAACCCTATTTTCCATCCGTCCAGCAGATCGGATCGGATGAGAACGGACCGACGGTCCGTTCCCATCCGATTTCCCCCATAGAGATGCATGGGGAACTGACAGCTGTGTCTCCGCACACAGCACGGAGACACAGCTGTCATCCTCCTGCTCAGCGGGGGATCGGCGGCTCGATCCCCCGCTAAGAAAAATGGCATCCGTCCGACGGACGGATAGTGTGAAAGGAGCCTTAATGATATGGGGCCTTTTAGGGATTATTCATCATCAAAGATAACAGACACACAACAGAATATACAGTGGGTACGGAAAGTATTCAGACCCCCTTAAATTTTTCACTCTTTGTTATATTGCAGCCATTTGCTAAAATCATTTAAGTTCATTCTTCTTCCTCATGAATGTACACATAGCACCCCATACTGACAGAAAAACACAGAATTGTTGACATTGTTGCAGATTTATTAAAAAAGAAAAACTGAAATATCACATGGTCCTAAGTATTCAGACCCTTTGCTCAGTATTTAGTAGAAGCCCCCTTTTGATCTAATACAGCCAGGAGTCTTTTTGGGAAAGATGCAACAAGTCTTTCACCTGGATTTGGGGATCCTCTGCCATTCCTCCTTGCAGATCCTCTCCAGTTCTGTCAGGTTGGATGGTAAACGTTGGTGGACAGCCATTTTTAGGTCTCTCCAGAGATGCTCAATTGGGTTTAAGTCAGGGCTCTGGCTGGGCCATTCAAGAACAGTCACGGAGTTGTTGTGAAGCCACTCCATTGTTATTTTAGCTGTGTGCTTAGGGTCATTGTCTTGTTGGAAGGTAAACCTTCGGCCCAGTCTGAGGTCCAGAGCACTCTGGAGAAGGTTTTTGTCCAGGATATCCCTGTACTTGGCCGCATTCATCTTTCCCTCGATTGCAACCAGTCGTCCTGTCCCTGCAGCTGAAAAACACCCCCACAGCATGATGCTGCCACCACCATGCTTCACTGTTGGGACTGTATTGGACAGGTGATGAGCAGTGCCTGGTTTTCTCCACACATACCGCTTAGAATTAAGGCCAAAAAGTTCTATTTTGGTCTCATCAGACCAGAGAATCTTATTTCTCACCATCTTGGAGTCCTTCAGGCGTTTTTTAGCAAACTCCATGCGGGCTTTCATGTGTCTTACACTGAGGAGAGGCTTCCGTCGGGCCACTCTGCCATAAAGCCCCGACTGGTGAAGGGCTGCAGTGATGGTTGACTTTCTACAACTTTCTCCCATCTCCTGGCTGCATCTCTGGAGCTCAGCCACAGTGATCTTTGGGTTCTTCTTTACCTCTCTCACCAAGGCTCTTCTCCCCCCATAGCTCAGTTTGGCCGGACGGCCAGCTCTAGGAAGGGTTCTGGGCGTCCCAAACGTCTTCCATTTGAGGATTATGGAAGCCACTGTGCTCTTAGGAACCTTAAGTGCAGCAGAAATCTTTTTGTGACCTTGGCCAGATCTGTGCCTTGCCACAATTCTGTCTCTGAGCTCTTCAGGCAGTTCCTTTTGACCTCATGATTCTCATTTGCTCTGACATGCATTGTGATCTGGAAGGTCTTATATAGACAGGTGTGTGGCTTTCCTAATCAAGTCCAATCAGTATAATCAAACACAGCTGGACTTAAATGAAGGTGTAGAACCATCTCAAGGATGATCAGAAGAAATGGAAAGCACCTGAGTGTCACAGCAAAGGGTCTGAATACTTAGGACCATGTGATATTTCAGTTTTTCTTTTTTAATAAATCTGCAACAATGTCAACAATTCTGTGTTTTTCTGTCAGTATGGGGTGCTATGTGTACATTCATGAGGAAGAAGAATGAACTTAAATGATTTTAGCAAATGGCTGCAATATAACAAAGAGTGAAAAATTTAAGGGGGTCTGAATACTTTCCGTACCCACTGTATTCTAAGGCCCCTTTCACACATACGGTCCGTTCAGTTCATCAGTGCAGTCACGTCAAAATGTATCAGTTTTCCATCCAGATACATTGATGTCCGTTTTTCATCCGTCAACGGATGGATGAAAAACAAACAAATGGACAGCATGTGTGAAAGGGGCCTAAAGCCTGATACACACTGACAGCTCTGGTTGGAGCCGCTGTACTAACCATGTGAGGTTAGTTCAGCGATCTCCTCCGCTGAGCTGTTGTGTTCTGATGCCCCCCTGGCCGGAATACTCCAATCGCTCTCGGCAAATAGCGCTGATTGGGAGTTATTGGTTGTTCGACAACCGACACACACATGGGCCGAATGTCAGCTGGTTTTTTTTTTTTAACCTGCTGTTGTCTCCTGACATTCGGCTCGTGTGTACCCGGCTTTAGGGCTCTTTCACACGGGCGATCCGATCAGATCCGCCTGTCAGTTTTTTAGGCGGATCTGATCGGATCCTCCATGCAGCTCTATGGGGCAGCGGGTGTCAGCGGAGACACCTCCGCTGACCCCCGCTGCCATCCGCATCCGATCCTGTGTGTGAAATCTGGACGGATGGAAACCCTATTTTTCCATCCGTTCAGTAATCGGAGCGGAGCCGATCGGATGAGAGCGGACAGGCGGTCCGCTCTCCTCCGATCCCCCATAGAGGGCAGCGGGTGCTGAGACACCTCCCTCTCCGCTCTGCAAGTGGAGACGGAGCTGTCATCCGCCGGCTCAGCGGGGATCGCGGATCGATCCCCGCTGAGCAACACGGATACGACTACGGAGGCGGACCGTGTGAAAGAGCCCTTAGACTATCAGTATCATATAAGAGATGGTGGGGAGCGCAGGCGCGGTGCGCGAGATGGTCAGAGGCCGCAGGCGCCGCACAGGAGACGGGTCAGAGACCGCAGGCGCCGCACAGGAGACGGGTCAGAGACCGCAGGCGCCGCACAGGAGACGGGTCAGAGACCGCAGGCGCCGCACAGGAGACGGGTCAGAGACCGCAGGCGCCGCACAGGAGACGGGTCAGAGACCGCAGGCGCCGCACAGGAGACGGGTCAGAGACCGCAGGCGCCGTACAGGAGACGGTCACAGGTGGTGAGATTTCCCGATCTGTGCAGACAGGGAAATGTCTCGGTGTCTGTGATTAGAGGTGTGGTCTTCCTGGCGGGATCGGACAGGTGGGATCCCGCACACGTCTGAGCCCATTCCTACAGGACAATAGACTCTGAGCTGTGTATATCTGCTGCATGCAACACCTGAGGCTCCCGGGCACCAAAATGCGCCCACATTTTATGTTATATGACCGGATACACCCGTGTGCTCCAATCACACCTAGCATAGCGGGAACCTGCGTCTCTGTGCGATTTTTGGGTGCGTTGTCACACGCCGCACATAGGACAACCCAATGAAGCTCCTGAACCTTTTCTAGCATGGAGTGTCAGGTGACAAAAGGTACATCTACTAGCCAATGAGAGCGCATTATACACAGGCCCAGCGTGAGAAATTCTCACATAGTACTTCATGATAAGCAATGACCATGTGGCAGAGGCAGGTCTTTATGATTTGGCGCCAGGCTTCTGAGCACACCCCCATCCGAGACATGTCACCACAATTCATGGAATACCCCCCAGCCCAGTGTGTGGAGGGGGCTCTGATCTCCGGAGAGACCAGCACAGAGCCCCCCCCCCCCCGTGACGTCATCATCCCGGGCCCCCGGTGCCGCTCTCTGCCCTCCTACCTCCGTCCAGCGGGGCCGCTCGTTGCTCAGGGCGGGGAGGATCTCCCGGTGACGCGGTGTGTCCGGTGTGGGAGTGCAGCCACTACAATGACACGTAGACGGGGAGCTGTGTACCGAGCGCTCACATTTCACAGCTCTGTCCGCTGTCTGTTTATAAAGGAACCCGCCCTGTGATAGGAGAGCTGTGCGGGGAATGCTGCATGCCTGGCTTCCCCCTCCCATGGGGAATGCTGTGTGCCTGGCTTCCCCCTCCCATGGGGAATGCTGTGTGCCTGGCTACCTCCCTCCCATGGAGAATGCTGTGTGCCTGGCTGCCTCCCTCCCATGGAGAATGCTGCATACCTAGCTGCCCCCTCCCATGGAGAATGCTGCATGCCTGGCTGCCCCCTCCCATGGAGAATGCTGCATACCTCGCTGCCCCCTCCCATGGGGACTGCTTCATGCCTGGCTGCCCCCTCCCATGGGGAATGCTGCATGCCTGGCTGCCCCCTCCCATGGGGAATGCTGCATGCCTAGCTGCCCCCTCCCACGAGGAATGCTGTGTGCCTAGCTGCACCCCATAGAGAATGCTGCAAGCCCACCTGCCCCCCCCCCCCCAACAGGGAATACTGCATGCCTTGCTGCCCCCCCCCCCAATAGGGAATGCTGCACGTCTTGCTGCCCCCCCCCCCCAACAGGGAATGCTGTGTGCCTGGCTCCCCCCCTTTCTACTGCCCAATAATGGCATTAGCCCATAGGGAGGGCACAGAGCTCTTCTGTCTGCTTGTCCTCCCCCCATCCTCGCCTCTGTGAGGAACGGACATTAACCACTTCAGCCCCGGAAAGTTTTACCCCCCCCCCCCCCCTAATGACCAGGTCCTATTTTGCGATTCGGCACTGCGTTGCTTTAACTGACAATTGCGCGGTCGTGCGACGCTGTACCCAAAACAAAGATTGATGTTCTTTTTTCCCCACAAACAGAGCTTTCTTTTGGTGGAATTTGATCACCTCTGCGATTTTATTTTTTGCGCTATAAACAAAAAGCCAACAATTTTGAAAAAATATATATAGTTTTTTACTTTCTGCTATAAAATGCATCCATAAAAAAATGTAAAAGTTATATTTCTTTTTCAGCTTAGGCCAATATGTATTCTGCTACATGTGTTTGTTAGAAATCCCAATAAGTGTATATTGATTGGTTTGCACAAAAGTTATCGCGTCTACAAACTATGGGAAAGATTTATGGACATTTTATTTATTTTTTTCATTGTTTTATTAGTAATGGCGGCGATCAGCGATTTTTTTTTTTTTTTTTTTTTTTTTTTTTTTTTAGGACTGGACTGCGACATTGCCACGGACAAATCTGACACTAAGTGACACTTTTTGTAGACCTGTGACACCAATACAGTGCTTGGTGCTAAAAAAAAAAAAAAAAGGACTGTTACTGTATAAATGACACTGGCAGGGAAGGGGTTAACACCAGGGGTGATAAAGGGGTTAAGTGTGCTCCTAGGGAGTGCTTTCTAACTGTGTGGGGGATGGACTGACTGCAGGAAGAGAGAGATCTGTGCTCCTGATTGGTAGGAAGACAATGTCTCTCTTCCTGTCTGACAGAACGGTGGTCTGCCTTGTTTACATGGGGAGATCGCCGTTCTGTCATTCTCCTGAATGATCGGGGGTGGCCGGCCGCCGCGCTGATTGGCTCCTGCTGTGTCTGATCACAGCGGCATGCGCGCGCCCCCTAGAGCTCTTTTACAAAATCACGTACAGGTCGGTGATTTTTGTGCTTAAGGCTACATTCACACCTGAGCGTAGCGTTTTCGCGCGTTTTTTTACCGCGATTTACAGGCGTTTTTTGTGCTGGCGTTTTTAGATTGAATAGAGACCAATGGAAAACGCCTGTAATCTGCCCAAAAAGAAGCTCATGTACTTTTTTGAGCATTGGGTGTTTTGCTCACAGCGTCAAAACCCTCAGATGTGAACAGGGGCCATTGAAATGAATAGGATTTGTATTGTTGGGCGTTTTGAGAGCTGATCCTAGAGCAGAAAAACGCCTACATGTGAACGGAGCCTTAGGGCCGCCCTGCCGCAGTAAATGTATGTGGGACAATCCTTAGGTGGTTAAAGTGAAACAAAAGGCAATCCCTCTAAGGCCCCTTTCACACAGGCGGACCGTTCAGATCCGCCTGTCAGTTTTTTTGGCGGATCTGAACGGTCCCCCCATGCATTCCTATGGGGCATCGGATGTCAGCTGAGACATGTCCGCTGACATCCGATCCGATTCGTCAAATCTGGACGGATGGAAACCCTATTTTCCATCCGTCCATCGGATCGGATGAGAACGGACCGACGGTCCGTTCCCATCCGATTTCCCCCATAGAGATACATGGGGAACTGACAGCTGTGTCTCCGCACACAGCACGGAGACACAGCTGTCATCCTCCTGCTCAGCGGGGATCAGCGGATCGATCCCCCGCTGAGAAAAACGGACTCCTTTCAACAGACGGAGTGTGTGAAAGGAGCCTAAGACCTAAGTCACAAGTCTATTGTCTGCAATCGCTCTGTTCAAATCAGTGCAATAGATTGTAAGCTCTTCTGAGCAGGGCCCTCTTAATCCTCTTGTATTTTATTGTATTGTCTCTCTCTAACATTGTAAAGCACTGCGTAAACTGCTGGCGCTATAGAAATCTTGAATAATAATAATGCCGACTTTGTGGTGTCACACCAATTTGAAATAGTAATTCCTGCACTACTTTTGGTGATTTGGGGTGTAACTTGCATAGACATCTGTGCATGAAGTCGCACTGACATGCGGCTTTGAAATCGTGCAACTTCAGATGAAGTCGCAGTCAATGTGAACGATGGCTTCGTTTTGAATGCACTAGAACCCCTGTCAGTTTTTATTGCTGTCTGTGCCCCCATTTCCAGATTCACCCTCTTTATTTGTCTTGTTTTCCATCATCCCTGAGAGTGAGAGTAAATCCCACATTTTGGGTTGTCACCAGAGCAGTAATAGTGGGGAAATCTTCCAACGGGGACACTAGTCTGGTGGTGTTCCGTGAAAAAAACCTGCCCGTGAGAAATGCCTACCCTCGTCACTTCCGGTGCACCGCAGTGTGTGTAACGCGGCGGTTACATTAAAACAGCTCGACTGAAATATGAATCATCTCCACTCCTATCCCTGTCACTTCCCTGATCTCGGCTAGTAAATATAAAAGCTGCGGCGGGTGTATGAAAAGATAAATCACGGAGCCGAGACCCGCTTTTATATTTACTAGCCCAGATCAGGGAAGTGACAGGGACAGGAGCGGAGATGACTCATATTGCAGCACAGCTGTTTTAATGTAACCGCCGCGTTACACTTACTCCCGTGATAAATTCATACCCTCCGTACATCCGCATTAGTCAGTTCCTCAGCTGTTCCATTACGTATCCGGAGCTGTGAGCATGCGCACTGCTACGCTGCTCAGCTGTTCCTCACAGGAAGTGACGAGGGTAGGCATTTCTCACGGGGTAGGTTATTCTCACGGAACAGTGGCAGGGATTTCTTCTCACTTCCTGTTTGCATATGGGACAGGAAGTGAAGGGAAATCTCTACAATGGGCCACAGATGGCAAAAACTAGAAAAAAAAAACTGAGAAGGATAAAAACCCTCCCTTAAGGCTCGTACACACGTACCGATTGTCGGCCGAAAATGTTCGGCCGCCGAACGATCGGCCGATTTTCGGCTTGTTAGTATGATGCTTCCGACAGCGCACTTTCGGCCTAACAGAATCTGTCGGCCGATTGTTCTCCAGTCAGTACAGAATTCGGCCGACAGACAGCAGATTTGCAGGACTGGGCATGCTCAGAAAAGAAAAAACACGGGGAAAGTTAACCATCACATGACATCACTTCTGCAGTCGGCGGACTAAATTCGTGTGCAGTCTTTTGCACTTTTCAGCAGAAAGGACAGCCTGGGGACAAAAGACGGCCGATCGGTCGGCCGACGATCGGTACGTGTGTACGGGGCTTTACACTCTTCAAAATGAAAGAAAAAAAGTTTTGCATCAAACTTTAACCCCTTTATGCCAACAGTACACAAATATGCGGCCTCTTGGCAGGTGGGCGGCCGCATATTTGACTACCTCACTGCAGACACAGCTGTGACGAGAGCACGCGCCTTGCACGCTCCCGGTACAGTTATTAGTGGGCGGCTAACGGAAAGCTCCTGATCGCTGCTTGCTAGCTTTCCAGTCATGTGACAGCCAATCAAAAAAACATGCCCCAGCTTTAGAAACCCCGTAAAGGGCAGGGAGGGTGCCAGCTCAAAGGGGTTAAAGTGTTACTAAACCTACAACAGTAAAATCAGTCTGTATATGCAGTAAAGCATGCTTGTTATACTCACTGGGGAACCTAAGGGGTTAATCCTCTGCATTGTGTAAAAAGGCTGTTTGATTCTGTCTTCTCTGATCCTCCCCTTCTTTCACTGTCCCGGAGCCATCCCCTCATAGTACAGAGCCTTTGGAGTCACTCTGCGCATGCTCAGTTTGGTGTGTATTGCTAGAGAGTTTTTTTGTTTTTTTTCTTGAGAGGGTGCATGTGATCAGCACAGAGCCAATCAGCACTGTCCTGATAGAGGGTCAGGGGTCATGCAGCCTTATAGGACAGTCAGAGTAGGATGAAAATTCCTACAAGCTTTAACCAGACACTGATAGAAGTCACAAATCTGCTATATACTGCTGATGAGAAAAGGGATTTAGCATGAATTGCATATCCATGTTCTGTGTAGTGTGGGAGAGCAGATATAGCGAATGCAGGGTCCTGGGTTTAGTAACCCTTTAAGGCTCATTCATACCTATCGAGGTACGATGGTGGGAGCACATTTTTGCAGGTCACACTTAGGGCAGCACATTCTTTTCCAAGGCCTGTCCTACCAAAATCACGCAAAAGAAGAGCATGACCCAAGAGGTATTCCAGGTATGAATATTTTATACATAGTTAAAGCTTGCACCAATGTAACTCTATACATACCATATCTGGCCGATGCCCCTGGAAGCTGGAAATCATTGAAATAGACACCACTACTATAGTGATCCCCACTTGCTTTCAGCTCCTGTGCTGAGTGGCTGGCTTGCTGCTTTCTGAACACAGGGGATCACCCACTCAGCATGGTCACCATTCAGAGAACGTTTTGCATTCTCTGAATGACTAAGGTAGAGAGGTTGGGCAGCGATTTTACAACCTAAATGTAAGGCCTGTTCTGAGCAGCCAACCTCCTGTGTTGAGAATGCAGTAGAGCAGCTCAGCATAGGACCCGGAATCAAGTTGCGATCACTGCGTTAGTAATATTTACGTCAATGGCTTCCAGAGGCATTAGCCAGGTATGGTATAAATATGTATACAGTATCTCACAAAGTGAGTACACCCCTCACATTTTTGTAAATATTTTATTATATATCTTTTCATGTGACAACACTGAAGAAATTACACTTTGCTACCATGTAAAGTGGTGAGTGTACAGCTTGTATAGCAGTGTAAATTTGCTGTCCCCTCATAATAACTCAACTCACAGCCATTAACGTCTAAACCGCCGGCAACAAAAGTGAGTACACCCCTAAGTGAACATGTCCAAATTGGGCCCAATTAGCCATTTTACCTCCCTGGTGTCATGTGACTCATTGGTGTTAAAAGATCTCAGGTGTGAATGGGGAACAGGTGTGTTAAATTTGGTGTTATCGCTCTCACTCTCTCATACTGGTCACTGGAAGTTAAACATGACCTCATGGAAAATAACTCTCTGAGGATGTGAAAAAAAGAATTGTGCTCTACATAAAGATGGCCTAGGCTATAAGAAGATTGCCAAGACCCTGGAAACTGAGCTGCAGCACAGTGGCCAAGACCCTACAGCAGTTTAACAGGACAGAATCCACTCAGAACAGGCCTTGCCATGGTCGACCAAAGAAGTTGAGTGCACATGCTCAGCGTCATATCCAGAGGTTGTTTTTGGGAAATAGACGTATGAGTGCTGCCAGCCTGTCAGTGCTCAGACCATACACCACACACTGCATCAAATTGGTCTGCATGGTTGTCATCCCAGAAGGAAGCCTCTTCTAAAGATGATGCACAGGAAATTCGCAACCTGTTTGCTGAAGACAAACAGACTAAAGACATGAATTACTGGAACCATGTCCTGTGGTCTGATGAGACCACAATAAACGTATTTGGTTCAGATGGTGTCAAGCGTATGTGGCGGCAACCAGGTGAGGAGTACAAAGACAAGTGTGTCTTGCCTACAGTCAAGCATTGTGGTGGGAGTGTCATGGTCTGGGGCTGCATGAGTGCTGCCAACACTGTGGAGCTACAGTTCATTGAGGGAGCCATGAATGCCAACATGTACTGTGACATGCTGAAGCAGAGCATGATCTCCTCCCTTCAGACACTGGGCCGCAGGGCAGTATTCCAACATGATAACGACCCCAAAAACACCTCCAAGACGACCACTGCCTTGTTAAAGAAGCTGAGGGTAAAGGAGATGGACTGGCCAAGCATGTCTCCAGAACTAAACCATTACTGTTACATTACTGTTTTACAAAAATATATAGAAGTCAATAGGATACCTAGAGGACTGAGAATAACGAAGATTTGCATTTTTTTTTGGAGGAGTATTTGAGAAAACAATGGATAGAGGAGATGCGCAAGTTCAACATATCTTGGTTACAACTTATCATTGTGCAAAGGGAAAGGTATCTAGTTAATATCAGGACAGACATTACAAATATCCAAGAGGAGCTTGCTGCATTCTCTGATTTGGCATAATTTAATACATGGGATACTATGGTCAACAAACAGATGGTGGAGTTCGAAACTGAGTTAATAAGTAGAAAGGCCACAAAATTTGAACGGGATAAAAAAGACTATGCTCAAGGTCGGGATTTCAATTGGAAGAAGAAGGGGATGAGATCTAGATCTAGTGAACAGTATTTCCAAAATGGTGATGTGAAGTGTACTGATATTAGGAATCAGAACCATCAGGGAGGGCCATATAAAGTAAGACCTAGGAATTTGGATCAAAAAGGGAATACCCAAAAGAAATACCACTACAAACCCCAAAACATGATGGTTGGGTGAAAAATAAGGAACATAGGTCAAGGGCTCAGGGAGGGTCCTAATTCTCAGGAGCCATCTTAGTGGGGCACAAGTCCAATACCATATGCTCCCCTGGCCATCCAGTGGAGGCCAGTCATGGAGCATTTGATGATAACGGGGAGACCATCTCTGACTCCACTGCTACACCCAGTGTCCCAGGCTCAGGGCTTTTTTAGCGAGAGGGGCTGTGGGGACTCCCGAGCCCACAGGAATGAAAACTACCAACCGGAAAGCTGTACCTCAAAGTACAAGGAAAAGGGGAAACCAATGAGACGGGGGAGAAGGGGAGGTAAGAAACACAAAAAGAGGGAGAAGGAAATAACCACACATTCCACGATTAAGATCTTCAATCTTTCACAGTCGGTCTTTCTGGACACAAAGTTAGACTTACTCAGGAAGGGTCTTTACTTTGCCCCAGAGAATCCTCCAAATCTGTTTGAACTTTTCGTAGATCTTAACAGATTTTTGAGGAACCTCACTGTCAAACTATATAATAACATTAAGAGCAAAGATAACATTGAACGTGAGGGTGCTAGATTGCCCCCTCTCTCCCCTGCCTCCGGTGATAGTATGGTGTTGGCTATCCTTGAAGATTTGCATGCCGAGGAAGGACTGGAGGAGGAAGGTGGAACATTTCCCCAATACCCGATGGGAGATGCAGGAGTGATACACCCGACCTTTAGACCCAAGTCCACCTTCTACCCACGCTGGACAAAAGGCAACTACATTGCCACCTTTTATGAGATGGTGCATGAGGAATTTAAGTTGTTGTGCCAAACCCGTAATAGAAAATACAAGTATGGTGTGCAGCAGGACAGCACCATAAGGGGTTCCCTATCCGCACTTAAAAATAGAACTAAAGTTATCAGGCAGGCAGATAAGGGAGGTAGTTTGGTCATTCAAGGTAAAGATGTGTATATTAGAGAGGCAGATAGATTAATAGGGGATATGGACACCTATGAAAGGCTACCCTGTGATCCCACCATTAAATATAAGGAAAAGTTAGAGGGGCTTTTAAACTAGGTGATGGGGGGGAGGGTACAGATGTAGAATTAGCCAGCGGGGAGCAAGATTCAGAGGGCACAAATGGGGACATTAGTGGTAGTGTGTTTAGAGTACCTAAATCCAAGGTGGGTATGGGGAAAAATCACAAGAGCAGCCTAAAAACAACATCAAACGAGGATATAGTATGCAACCGGTCAAAATTACAAGGTTTGTATACCAATGCCAGAAGCCTGGCCAACAAGATGGGAGAGCTGGAGCTGCTGATGTTTGAGGAGGACTTAGATTTTGTAGGGATAACAGAGACTTGGTTTGACAGCTCTAATGATTGGATGGCGACCATTCAGGGGTATTACCTTTATCGCAGGGATAGAGAAGGTAAAAAAAGGGGAGGGGTATATCTGTATATTAAGAACAGTGTACAGGTAAATATGGGGGATGATATTAATAATGGAGCTTTGGACGAGGCAGAATCCCTATGGGTAGAACTTAAAAGAGAAGGCACTATAGGGAAGGTAATATTGGGCGTATGCTATAGGCCCCCCAACCAGAGGGAGGAGGGGGAGGCGGACCTCCTTTTACAGATAGGATTGGCAGCAAGGATGGGAAATGTCATTATAATGGGAGACTTTAATTATCCAGATATAGACTGGGCAGAAGGAATCGCGCATTCAACCAAGGCTCGACAGTTCCTAAATGTTTTGCAGGACAATTTCTTGGGTCAGATGGTGAATGCAACGACAAGAAACAATGCGGTACTTGACCTACTGATTACCAACAATACAGACCTGCTCACTGATATAGATATACGGGGAAACTTAGGAAACAGTGACCATAGGTCAATAAGTTTCAGTATTAATTACAGTAATAGGAAACACAAGGGTAATATAAGGACACTGAATTTCAAAAGAGCCAATTTCCCAAAACTGCGCTCTCTGCTAGAAAATATCAAATGGGATAGAACCCTGGGAACAAAGAACACGGAGGAAAAATGGGAGTGCTTCAAGAGCATAATTAACAAAGGGATTGGCCAGTGCATTCCAAAGGGAAATAAATTTAAAAGAGCAAAACTAAACCCTGGGTGGCTAAACTCCAACATAAAAATGCATAATAATACTAAAGGAAGATAAAATATACAAAGTATATTTCCCACGCCACATGGAGAGACCTATGAGTGTGTAAGGACCTAATCAATTGATAAATTAAATAAGTGTGATTCGCAGCTGCTATAGTAAAGTGCGAGTGCTCAAAAATGGATGGAGTAATCAATAAATATATGATTACCTATAGCGCTTGCTTAAAATAAATTGGTAACAATCTGATAAATTACATATAAGTCCCGTGATGAATTACAGATAAATAATAAATAATGTATAATAGTGCTGAGGTAAGATTGCAATAAATATAAGATAATGTAATAAAACTATATATATATATCAAATATGTAAAAACAAGTAGTGTAGGAAAGTATCAATCACAAAAAATATCCTTAAAGTTCATGTGCAAAAATTAATAAATTCATGTGCAATTAAGATATAAGTGCAAGTAAAAAATTAAAGCACAGTTGTGAATTCTTGGCAGAAAATGTCCAAAAATAAAGTGATTGGTGCTTGGTGCTTCATGATAAATTATTCACTCTTGCCCTGGTGTCCCTTCTAGTGTTTCACCGTGAAAAAGATAGATGAAATTCACACTCACCAGATCGCAGGGGTCCTATATGTCTTATGACACTAGGACCATACGTGCTTTAGTGACCCTCTCTAGGTCGGGGTATGTTCCCTCCAGGCAAATATCTTTCTTTGCAGTAACACTCCTCCTGCTGATCACCTCCAATAAGGGACGTATGGAAAGGAAAAAAGATCCAGATAGTGCAGTAATGTTTTAAAATAGTAATTTATTGCACACAATCCAGACAATCCAAAGGTTACAGTCCCAATAAGATAAGGAGGCAAGTAAAAACAGGGAAAATCCAATAGGACAGTAAAAAATCAATAGAAACAGTAAAACACACCGTCACACATGTGAGCTACGAGGTGGAGAGCGGCACTTCCGGCTTGTGTTCCACTGAGCTCGTGTGACGTCACGACGTGCGTTCCAACTAACGCGTTTCGTCATTGGCTAGACTTCTTCAGAGCTCTGAAACCTTTGGATTGTCTGGATTGTGTGCAATAAATTACTATTTTAAAATGTTACTGCACTATCTGGATCTTTTTTCCTTTCCATACGTCCCTTATTGGAGGTGATCAGCAGGAGGAGTGTTACTGCAAAGAAAGATATTTGCCTGGAGGGAACGTACCCCGACCCAGAGAGGGTCACTAAAGCACGTATGGTCCTATTGTCATAAGACATATGGGACCCCTGCGATCTGGTGAGTATGAATTTCATCTATCTTTTTCACGGTGAAACACTAGAAGGGACACCAGGGCAAGAGTGAATAATTTATCACGAAGCACCAAGCCCCAATCACTTTATTTTTGGACATTTTCTGCCAAGAAGTCACAACTGTGTTTTAATTTTTTACTCGCACTTATATCTTAATTGCACATTAATTTATTAATTTTTGCACATGAACTTTAAGGATATTTTTTGTAATTGATACTTTCCTACACTACTTGTTTTTTACATATTTGAGAGATATATATATATATAGTTTTATTACATTATCTTATATTTATTGCAATCTTACCTCAGCACTATTATACATTATTTATTATTTATCTGTAATTCATCACGGGACTTATATGTAATTTATCAGATTGTTACCAATTTATTTTAAGCAAGCGCTATAGGTAATCATATATTTATTAATTACTCCATCCATATTAATACTAAAGAAAAGGCCTTCAAAAAATACAAGGCTGAGGGGTCATTGGCAGCATTCAAGCATTACAAAGAGTGTAATAAGAAATGTAAAGACAAAATCAAGGCGGCTAAAATAAAACACAAGTGACATATAGCGGAAGAGAGTAAAAAGAACCCCAAGAAATTCTTTCAGTATATAAACAGTAAGAAAGATAATTGTATCTATTATTTCAGCTAGATACAATTGTATTCATGCTAATAGATCTTCTTGTGTCCTGATCCATTTAGGACCCCCTTTTGCCATTTTGTTATTCCCTTGTGTGTGTATGAGGTATGTGTGACACTTCTGGATTAGGGGTGCACCTTTCTTCACATTCGATAGGTTGCTTTCCCCTAAAAGATCACTTTTCCTCATAAGGCGTTCCATATATCCAACCATTCTTTTTCCACTTTCATGTGTTATGGCTTTTATGAAGGGAGTCAATAGGTCATCTGGAGGGCCCCTTTAGTCATACTTGTTAGTGTATCCTCCTCTCTCTATTTTTTAATTTTTAAATAATTTTTTACTACATACATTCTTCTTTTTAGTTCCAGTGTGTCATTCAGTGTCTTTTTTTAGGAAGTTACGATTCCCTATCTCCTCCCAGGCGAGTGGGTGTGGGTCCGAGTGGCTGTTGTTACACCCCAGAATGGCCACTAGACGGGGAGGTGGCGCTTCTCTTCACATCGAGTCTCGGGTGAGACAGGAAGTGATGCAGTAATATACCCGCAAGCATGCGATTCAAGCTGGGACTGAACGGCCGGCAATGAAGTTGGCTGTACTAGTCCCTTACTCTGATGCCTCCCAACTTAATCACTAGAGACCTGCGAGTACCAACATATACTGTATGTCCCAGCAACATCAAAAAATTCAGACTATACAGCAGCCATGTCATTATTAGTAGTTTTTTGTATGTATACTTTATACACTTTCATTTGGCATCTTTTGAGACAGTTTGATTCTGTAATCGCTACTTTAGATTGCATTTATCAATATTTAATAAGGTTCCTGTGTCACATGAGGATTTTAATTAACTCTAATGTGTGTGTATATGTATATTTATTTTTTATCTCGATTGTGTATTATATTGATATATATATTTTTAAAAGGTGACTATTTATGTATTTTATTATTCTATTCTCAGTCCATGGTATTGTATGAATTGATTGCTTTTATCTATGCTACTGTTGTGATTTGCAATTGGTGTGGATCGTGGCCTGTGTTCCATGCAATACTGCATGTTGTGCTGCCCTGGCAATATGGTCATCTGTGCTGACCTTTGCTCCTTGAGGGGCGGGACGGCCTGTAGAGGGCGGTGCAAGCCGACTACTTAACACCTTGCGAATGGAACAACAGTTCAGTAGCATGGTTTGGCTCTGAGGAAGAGGGTCCTCCCTTGAAAGGCGTCAGCCCAGCCAGACCGTTGCTGATACCAGCACGTCATCCAGTACAGGGGTTCCCTGGTTATTTTGGAGACGACCAGTTCCATTGTGTTTTATGTGCGATATCATCACTCGTTTGTGAGTATATTATATGTTGTTTTTGGATTAATAAATCTTTTTAGTGGTAATGCACGAGGTCGGTGCGCCCTTCTTTTGTTATTGTCTTTCAGTGTATTTTGGATACCCTTGGTCCCGAGGGGGCAGCAAGACCTAGAGTGGTGCATACAAAGACCATATAAGAACATTTATCCTTTGGTACATACCACCCGAGCGCAGGAGAGGTTTTGTTTGTAGGTTAGTGTAGGTGTCAGTAAAGTGATCAGGTAGGTTAGTCTTGGAATCAGATAGTTTAGTGCAGGAAACAGGTAGGTCTGTGTAGGTGTCAGTTTAGTGAACAGGTAGGTTTGTGTATTGGTCAGGTAGGTCAGTGTAGGTGTCAGTATAGTAATTAGGTAGCTCAGTGTAGTGATCAGGTCAATTAGTGCAGGAATCAGGTAGGTCAGTGTAGGTGTCTGTGTAGTGGTCAGGTAGGTCAGTGTAGGTGTCAGTATAGTAATCAGGTAGGTTAGTGTAGGACTCAGGTAGGTCTCTGTAATGGTCAGATAGGTCTATGTACTGTAGGTGTCAGTATAGTGATCAGATAGGTTAGTGCAGGAAACGGGTAGGTCAGTGTAGTGGTCTGTGTAGTGGTCAGAAAGGTCTGTGTATTGGTCCTTGTAGGTCTGTGTAGTGGTCATGTAGGTCAGTGTAGGTGTCAGTATAGTAATTAGGTAGCTCAGCGTAGTGATCAGGTAGGTCAGTGTAGTTGTCTGTGTAGTGGTCAGGTAGGTCTGTGTAGTGGTCAGGTAGGTCAGTGTAGGTGTCAGTATAGTAATCAGGTAGGTCAGGTTAGGAATAAGGTAAGTCTGTCTAGTGGTCAGGTAGGTCAGTGTAGGTGTCAGTGTAGTGGTCAGGTAAGTCTGTGATGTGGTCAGGTAGGTCAGTGTAGGTGTCAGTATAGTAATCAGGTAGCTCTGTGTAGGAATAAGTTAGGTCTGTGTAGTGGTCAGGTAGGTCTGTGTAGGTGTCAGTATAGTAATCAGGTAGGTCAGTGTAGGAATAAGGTAGGTCTATGTAGTGGTCAGGTAGGTCTGTGTAGGTGTCAGAATAGTAATCAGGTAGGTCAGTGTAGGAATAAGGTAGGTCTCTGTAGTGCTCAGCTAGGTCAGTGTAGGTGTCAGTGTAGTGGTCTGTGTAGTGGTCTAGTAGGTTTGTGTAGGGGGCGCAAATTACTTACCTTGCCCTGGGCGCTGACAGCCCACACCACACCACTGTACTGGTGACAAAGACCAATAAAGTCAGCCTGTAACAGGAATATTTGTTAGCCTACCACATCTGCTTATATACTCTATCATGTATACCCTTGTATACATAATTGAATGTCGACCTGACCGTTCCTGAAACTAGACAGAGCCGAGGTGATTTCTGAGAATAAGAGTTACAAAATAACCACATCAGCAATGTACCATGTTTACACTGTTAATAAGCAAGTAATATCTGCCAAAATGGGTCTGGGCAGAGAGATCGAGTGATGACCTAAAGAGAATTGTGTAATGCTACTTTTTCAGTAAACATGAAAATAGAGAACTGAGAGTCAAAATGTTTTTTAAATTCTGTAATTTCTCTCATTTTGCAGCTTTGATACCTGTCCTTTCCGATATTACCGAGTTCAATGAAACTATATACAGTAGATGGTGTATGAAAATAAAATACCTTTTCTATCCCCATACTGTTTATTTAGACATGTCTTCCTAATTTCTGTTACCCATGTCCTCTTACATAATTTTTCAAACCACACACGAGATTTTAGAACCCAGCGAGAAGATAAAATGAGTTTAAAAGCTAAATGTAAGATCAATTATACTACAATGCAAAGAACTATTGGTTGCATAAAGATGATCAAAATGAAAATAAGCAAGTAGTAATATTTTCTATCTGTGACAAAGAATTAAATATAGTGTTCTACAAGTCCCTGGTGCCCAACACATACCCTGCCAGCTTTCTCTGCGCGACCTGCTGCATTCTGAGCGGGATCAGCCAACTCAGCTCTATAATTATGCCAATACTTTCAGTCTGAGCGATAGTCCCAGCCCACTGTCATCAGACAGAGCCTTAATCACTGCAGGAAGTTAGGAGTTACCAGCACTGACAGTGCAGGAAGGGGGTTAGGGTGACTTAACAACACTGCCACTGACCATCATCACAGGAAAAGGGTTAAGGGTGGTAACAGCAGTGCCACTAACTGCCAATGAAGGCCAGGGCCGGCGTTACCTATAGGCAATGTAGGTGCTGGCCTAGGGTGCACATCAGCAGGGGGCGCCACCGCCTTCTATACTCCACAGGAGGTAAACTAAATTTTCCATGTTGCTTCCGGTAGCTACTGATAGAACGAGAAGAGAGAAGTAGGCCGGCGGGCAGTCTTCAGGAGGGCAGAGCAGTGGGCAGACACAGATGTGCTGGCAGGGTTGGGGCCAGCTGTTATAGAGACTTCGGCTCCAATGAGAAATGGCGGCATGCACCCGGCTGTACGGAGGAGATAGGCTGTACGTCAGGCGAGAGGATGCTGGCAGAGGGCTTGTGAAGGAGAAGAAAGAAGAGATGGAGGTCAGGGTAAGAAAGTCCCCCTCCCACTCTGTGCTGCAGCTGCCACCAGAGATCTTTTGCATGCCTGGAGCAAAGCTTCCCCTCCTGGCACCATATACACACTGACAATATCTGGAGGAGCCACTGCAGGACAGATGTGATCTGGGAGGACTGGTGCCCTTCTGTCGTGCTGCCCCCTTCCTGTCTCGCTGCCCCCCTCCTGTCCCACTGCCCCCCCCCCTGTGTTGTTTGTAGTTTCCCTGCCTGTGATTGGGCATTCTTTGCAAGGTGAAGTTTCACCTCATATATTAAGCTCTGGAGCAACTTCACTTGTAGAGTGCAATTGCACTTGCAAAGTGCACAGTTTATTTGTCTTTAATAAATTAACCCCCAATGACTCCAATGCTAGGAGTTCGTATTACTGATACCAATGATGGGGCTTATTTACCTTCCAGTTTCTCCAGTTTCTGTTCAGGCATTGATTTGCGTTAGAGCCCATTTTTGGGCGTTAAGGTGCCTAATTCGGTTCAATGTACTTCAGCACCTGAAAATAAGCTGCTATTGTGTGAATAACTAGAAAGATTTAGATTTACTATACATGTATTTGGCCTTTGCCTTTTGTGGTTGAATAGCAGTTGTCAACATGTTGGTAAGATATAGAAGTAATATGGTTCACCATTGATGTTTAACTGAATAAAAATATCTAAAAAGCACCAAAAGACAGGCACATACAACATATGTAAATGCATACCATATGCCACTTCACTCCAGCAAGGGCTACATACTGCTTATGTTTAGGGGATGTTGGTTGGTGCTGGATATACAGTGCAGGCTGGTCACTGGTCCTGATGAAAAATACCTTGAAGAGAAGACTTTCTAGGTGTCTTACAGATGCTCCTCTCATTGATAGTATTTGATCAAATGTTATCTGAGGCAGGGCCGGCCTTTGGGGTGTGCGAGCTGTGCGGCCGCACAGGGCGCCATGGGCAACAGGAGCGCCATGCAGCCATCACAGCTCGCAGATGATCAGGCCCCACAGCGTGAGGTTAGTGGCGACCGCGGCCTGAACAGGGTTAACACAGGCCGCGAACACCACTTACCTCCTGCTGTGCGGCTGTGCCTCGGTCTCCTACTGCTTCAGTGCTGAGCTATGTATCTCACACAGCTCAGCCACAGAGACGCCGCCGCTGACTGATCCCTCCTCCTCTCTGCAGGGATGCAGAGGAGAGAGATTGTCAGCTCCTCCTCCTCCTGTCCCTTCTCCTTCTCCTCCCATCCCTTCTCCTCCTGGGTCTGCCCCACCCACACTCCCCAGGGATGTGTGGGCGGGAAGTTTAAAGAAAAAAAAAGCTGCAGACAGCGTGAGCCTCCATACTGGGTAAGTAAGCTCTCTATCCTGCAATAAATGTAAGGGGGGCTCTGTGTGGGGCTCTCTGATGTAAGGGGGGTCTCTGATGTAAGAGGGGCTCTGTGAGGGGGTCTCTGATGTGAGGGGGGCTTTGTGTGAGGGTCTCTGATGTAAGGGGGACTTTGTGTAGGGGGGTCTCTGATGTGAGGGGGGCTTTGTGTGGGGGGTCTCTGATGTAAGGGGGGCTTTGTGTGGGGGGTCTCTGATGTAAGGGGGGCTTTGTGTGGGGGGTCTCTGATGTAAGGGGGGGCTCTGTGGGGGGTCTCTAATGTAAGGGAAGCTCTGTGTGGGGGGACCTCTGATGTAAGAGGGGGCTCTGTGGGGGGGAGATCTGTTGGTGATTTCCTTTATGCCCAACCTAGATACCTTAAGTGTATATATAATAAGTCCCTGACTTATGGTCTGTTCTATGTAAAAGAAAAGCAGAGCTCTGGAGAATGCTTTATCCTGTTCAAAAAGACACATGCAATTAGTGTTCAGTCAAAAGCATTCTTAAGTTTATTGAGGAGCGAGGTAATTCTTATACAGAAAATACACAGGAAATACAATTGGGAGGGGGGAGAGTGCTTTTAGAAGCTAAACAATGGGTTAATAAAGTAACAGTTTGTTGGACATTGCAAAATATGCCTTGTCTAGACCCTATAGTTTAGTATAGCTAAAGAGGAAGTTAATGTGCTATAAAGAATGTATCTTTAGCTAAGGTGTGAAAACATGGGGGACATGGGGTGATTTATGAGTTTCCTCGGTCTTGTAACTAAAGCCTTAAAGCAATCTTAAATGAAATAACTCATTTTAAGTCAGAGCTGCATTTAAAATGGCGTGAAACAGGTCATGCTAGAAAATGGTTGCAAGCAACTAGTTAGAGGTCCTGTCATTCCCCTTCAAGATCTGATGTAAGGGGGGCTCTGTGTGGGGGGTCTCTGATGTAAGGGGAGCTCTGTGTGGGGGGTCTCTGATGTAAGGGGGGCTCTGTGTGGGGGGTCTCTGATGTAAGTGAGGCTTTGTGTGTGGGGTCTCTGATGTAAGGAGGGCTTTGTGTGGGGAGTCTCTGATGTAAGGGGTCTCTGAAGTATGGGGATCTCTGTGTGGGGGGTCTCTGATGTAAGGGAGGCTCTGTGTGGGGGGTCTCTGATGTAAGGTGGGCTCTGTGGGGTGGTGTCTGATGTAAGGGGGCTTTGTGTGGGGGGGTCTCTGATGTAAGGGGGCTCTGTGGGTGGGTCCCTGATGTAAGGGGGCTCTGTGTAGCGGGGTCTCTGATGTAAGGGGGGCTTTGTGTAGCGGGGTCTCTGATGTAAGGGGGCTCTGTGTAGCGGGGTCTCTGATGTAAGGGGAGCTCTGTGTGGGGGGTCTCTGATGTAAGGGGGGCTCTGTGTGGGGGTCTCTGATTTAAGGGGGGCTCTGTAGGGGGTCTCTGATGTAAGGGGGGCCTCTTTGGGGGGGTCTCTGATATAAAGGTGGGCCTCTGTGAGGGTTTCTGAAGTAAGGGGGGGCTCTGTGAGGGTCTCTGATGTAAGGGGCGCCTCTGTGAGCGTCTCTGATGTAAGGGGGGCTCTGTGAGGGTCTCTGATGTAAGGGGGGGCCTCTGTGAGGGTCTGTGATGTAAGGGGGGTCTGTGATGTAAGGGGGGTCTCTAATGTAAGGGGGGCTAATTTATTAGTGATCATAAAAAAAGAAAAGTCAAATAAAGTGCAAAAAAGGTGCAAGAAAATGTGCGGGGGGGGGGGGGGCGCCACAGGATTAGCTCGCACAGGGTACCTGAACACCTAAGGCCGGCCCTGATCTGAGGTAAGGTTTTTTTTACTCTAAGGGAGAAAAGAGAACAGCTTACAGGTTGTCAATAGTGAAGTTACACTAAACATTCTAGAGTATTTAAATTCTTGTGTATGTAAACTCTCAGCAAGCATGCACTTACTTTGCCATGCATGATTGGGGAATGAGTAAGGAGGATAGATGGCTCTGGGTGACACTACCCAGAAGTTTTCCTCAGGTGTTAAAAAAAAAATATATGACTACTGTTATGGTTGACCATTAAGGTGGTACATAGTTCATTGCACACTTTGAGTCCCCGTTCACACTGGGGCGACCTGTCAGGCGACCTGGTCGACTGACAGGTCGCCATAGGTCGCTTTCCATAGAGAAGCTGCGGACCCGTTCTAATAGGAGCGACACAAGTCGCTCCGACTTAGAAAAAGGGTCCGGAGCTTCTTTGGGGCGACCCGGAGCGACCTGCATAGACTTCAATGTTATGAAGTCCGTGCCGGCCGCTCCGAGGTCGCGGTGCGAGCAGCGCGCCGCGACCTATGAGGTCGCCCCGGCAAGTAGCGTCGCCCCAGTGTGAACGGGGCCTTAGGAACAAATGCTTGTTCTTTTTTATTCATTGAGGAACACAGGAATTATGAAATAGCCAGGTTATACTGCCACCTACAGGAAGTTGGAACCTGGGTAAATAGAAAACCCTTAAAGGGGTTGTACACAGAAATTATGCTCTTGGCAGACTTCCTTAATGAGTGCCACATCCCTGAGTAATTGGAACAAATCAAAGAAAGTTCCCCTATTGGTGGGACTTTAAAGGCACTTCAAAAGACAAAAGCAGATGGCGACCACAGGAAACAAGGGTAAATACGACCACAGGAAACAAGGGTAAATACGACCACAGGAAACAAGGGTAAATACTTATTTACACTTGTTTCCTGTGGTCGCCATCTGCTAATTCTTGTCATGTATTGTATATGGCTTGCTTTATTTTAAACATTATATGTGTATATTTAATAACATTTTTCTATGTATTTTTTTTTTTTTTTTTGACGTTGTCTTTTGAAGTGCCTTTAATGTCCCACCAATATGGGAACTTTCTTTGATTTGTTCTAAAGGGGTTTTAAAGGTTTTTTTTTTCACAAAAATAATAAACCTTTCTAAATATACCCGCTCTGTGCAATGCAATTGCAGAGAGCAGCCCCGAACCTCCTCTTCTCTGAGTCTGAGGGATCTAGTACTGATGTCATCTGCTGGGTGGAGTGTTGTGCTTGTTTCTTTCCTGTCATTTGTCAGAGAATGATTATCATTATGGTTCATGAGAAACTTACTGCAATACTCAATGATACCCATCCTAAATGTCTCAAGGTCTGGATACCCTAATTTGAATATAATAGCCACATTAATCTTGACTGTTCCCCACTCTCGATGTAGCAAGGACAATTACCTAAATATGGCTGGATGCCTGGTGAGGCCCCACGGCCCCCTGTATTTTCCCCCTACCTTTCTTTCCTCCCACTTTTTTTCTTCCTCCTTTCTTACTTCTCTTTACTATTGTATCACTGCATCAGGAGATTTTACAACTATGTCCCTCTTCCATTTACATGCACTGCCACTTGCCTTGCTTTAGAAGACTTCCTATATGTGTAAAGTTTAATATCTCCATGCTTCCATGTCTTTCATACTCTACTCAGAAACATACTAAACCTTTATCTGTGCTGTGTATTTTTGTTCCAGTGCTCATTAATTTCCATTCTTTTTCATTTTACCTGTTTATATACTGTATGTTCACTTGTGACATTAGCTTTCATTGTATAATGCATTAAAAACTCAATAGATTTAATGTAAAACAAAGCTAATGGCACATTAATACCATTTTGCATGTTACATGCATTACGATGACGTGGGAGTGTAAAGGGGGACATAAAATTATTTTAACAAATACATTTTTACGTAATTTAAAAAAAAGTCTTCTTTAGTTTGAAGCAGAAATAATCACTTTACATATATTATAGCCTAGCTCCAGACAAACCTTTTTTTCTATCAAAATGGGGAAGGGTTAGACCTGTCACAGGTTCTAATGGCCATCCGGGACTATACTGCTGATATTTCTCCTCAGGTCCTGTCTTTTCAACAATTGAAGAAGAAAATAGGTAGAAGTTCTAAGCATTCTTAATGTTGCTAAAAAAAATTAAAAAAGTTTTTTCTTTTCTCTGTTAAGGAAGCTTTTCTCTCTTTTTTTTCTCTCTGTGACAGAATTGGGATCAGCACAGGAACTGAGGGAAACATCTACCCAATAGGCATACACTTGTCAAATGAAAACTGACATATGTTATATCTATTTCCCACTCCATCCAAAACAATAAATGTTTTGGCCGAATTTGAGTTATATCACTGATAATCCCTTTGCAAATCTTAGTAATGCTGTAGGTTACGGACATGCTCCAATTATAAAATCAATTTGGATTTTTTCAGTGTGTTTATTACTGTTGCATAGAATTACTAACAGGAAAAGTAACAATAAAACAAAGCTTAGTCCAAGTGCTAAAGTTTATGTATTTGTAGAAAGCATTAACCCTGTAAATTTTTTTTCCTACAGTTTAATTGCTTCTGAGATGCTATTTTTGTCCAGAACATGAAAGTGCTTCCATAAAATGTAATTGTTATAGGCTTTAATCACATATATTCCAAATCTCAAATAGATTGTGCAGACAATTTACCATCTAAAAGACATTTTAATACTATACAGGAGCCTGAGATGAGGAAGTGCTGCATTTATTTTAGGAGAGACAGAACTCTATTTCATCGCCTAGACTGCTAACTTCACTTTAGGTAATTGCATTCCTTTTTGTATTACCCATAGCAATAATTGACTTGGTTATTGAAAGTTGAAATGATTTTCTTGATTCTAATGGGAATTTAGGTTTTAAGAAGTGTACAAGGGTAAGTATAGGCAGCGTTTCTCACATTTTAGTGAGTAACAACAAGAAGGAGGATTTTAATCAAATGAAAGCATGCATCAAAGCAAACACTTATAAAAGTGCAGGATTAGACCAAAGAGGGACCCAGGCAATTTTATCTAGCTTCCAGCTCTGCTTACATATTACAGTAACAGTAAACCATTAATAAAACATTGTTTTCATGTACTCATCTCTACTCGATAGAAAAAATGTTCCTTACATTGATGGTCAGAGAAAAGAATGTTCCTTATATTGGTGGTCATTGGTAAGAATGCTCCTTACATTGGTGGTCAGTGGGAAGAATGCTTCTTACATTGTTGGTCAGTGGGAAGAATGCTCCTTACATTGGTGGTCGGTGGGAAGAATAGTTTTTACAGTGGTGGTCAGTGAAAAGAATATTCTTTACAGTGGTGGTCAGTGGTAAGAATGTTCCATATATTGGTGGCCAGTGGGAAGAACGCTGCGTACATTGTTGAGCATTTGGGAAGAATGGGCTTTACGGTGGTGGTCAGTGGTAAGAATGTTCCTTACATTAGTGGTTAGTGGAAATAACGTGCCTTACCTTAGTGGTCATTGGGAAGAATACTCCCTTACAGATAGACAAAAAAGATCATTGTTGTCAGTGTTTATTTATCTGAGAGGCAGAAACTGGTAACGCCTGCTTCCCCAGTTTATTGCATCTGTTCTGAGCGATCCATTTCGGTGTTTACACACGCGGCTATAGATGTGTAGGAGATGATGGGATAGGTGGAAGTGACGTCAGCGGAACTGACGTCACTCAGTTGGAACGCATGACGCGGCGACCCGGAAGTCAGCCGGTAGCGCGCGTTCCACTGTTGTTAGGGGGTGGAAGCGGGGCAGGAGCCCCTTCTCACACCCCTTTGCTACATCATATTATACATGGATGATCTTGGCATAACACTCCATCATTAATAAGGAATGTAAAAGCGCAGTATCCACACTTTTGGTACCACCCCTTATTGCTTAGTAGGCTGCAGAAATAATAATGTGATCCATATAAGGCCAACAGCAGCACCTCTTGGGGTCTTTATGGGGTATGTGTGTTCTTATTATCTGAAATGTTCTTCAATATTTGAAATGTCTTTTATTATCTGAAATGGTCTCTGTTTCTCTACTTTTATTCATACTTTTACATATGTTTTTAGCATGTGTCATTTGTATGGTACATTTGAATATGGTACATGCATTACATGAATGCTATGAATGCTGGCTGACGGCAATGATATATGTGGTACTACTGCTGCACTACTTGAAACACATTATGAATGGGATTGCTATGAATCCAGTGTTCTAGCTGCTATCTTGCTCATGTAATTTTGTTATATTGAACTCATTTACCACTAAGCGCAGGATTCCCCCCTTGATTTTACTTAAAAATATTATAACCACACCCTAAAGGGAGGAGTTCCCAAGGCCGCATGGATGAGGCTTGGGCCATACTCTGCTATTTAAACCTGTGAGTTGGACATGACACAGTGGCTCTGAGGAAGAGGCGAAGCCTCAAAACGCGTCAGCCGTCATCCGATAAGGACAGTGGGCATTCGCATGGACTGCTCCTGATACTTAAACATTTGGTTTTGATATGACTGATTTACACCTTCGTTTGTAAGTAGACATTTTTATGTTTTATTAATAAAGCCCTTATTGAGGATAATGCGCTAAGTCGATGCGCCCTTCTTTGTTTTTGTTTGCAGTACTTGTCGGACTACCCCAGTCCTTAAGCGCAGGAGAAATGCGTTATACACACTATATCGTTTTGGATAAAAGAGTGTGTCTGTCCACAGACTCCGCTGACCAGCTGACATTTATCAATTATTATTAACATTAATAAAAATTAATCAGTCCTGGATCAACAGCAGCTATCAAGCCACTGATGCTGATTTAACTGATCAATTTGCTAGGGATCTGGGATCCCTTGAACACTGCCTATGCTGCCTATCCTATTTCCTAAATCTTTATTATGCTAGCTTCCAACAATGTTTTTGGTTTAGAGCACCACCAACACCCAAGGCCCAATTTTTCTGCACTTGTATGACAGGTGCATGTATTTAAAACATTTTTTTCTATTTTTTAACAGCAGGGCCCGTTCCTGCGTCCAGCAAGAGTAACTGTGAGGGGTTAAAGTGTTCAGGCACCACCAACACCCAAGGCCCAATTTTTCTGCACCTGTATGACAAGTACATGTAATTTCAATTTTCTTTTCTAATTTCTAACAGCAGGGCCTGTTTCTGCGCTTATCAAGAATAACTGTGAGGGGTTACAGTGTTCAGGCACCACCAACACCCAAGGCCCAAATTTTCTGCACCTGTACAACGGGTGCATGTAAATTAATTTTTTTTTTAATCTTTAACAGCAGGGACCGTTCCTGCGTCCAGCAAGAGTAACTGTGAGGGGTTACAGTGTTCAGGCATCACTAACACCCAAGCCCCAATTTTTCTGCACATGTATGACAGGTGCAAGTAATTTCAATTTATTTTCTAATTTTTACAGCAGGGCTCATTCCTGTGCCCAGTAAGAGTAACTGTGAGGGGTTACGGTGTTAAAGCGTAACTCCACTTTTGTTGAGAAAAAAACATTCAGCTCTGGGTGATCTATGTACATTAAAAGGATTTTAACAAACTTTGTTGCAGATTCCTACCTTTTTTTATTCTGAAGAAATCATTGTTTGTTCCTCTGTGCCTCTTTTCTGAGTGGATCAAATGGGAGTGGTTTCATAATTATCTATCAGCTTTGGCAGCTGAAGAGCTTTAATGGGGGAAGCTGCTGGGCCTGCATCCCTTTAGACGTGTTCCTATTGGGGATATCTCACCAAAAATTTCATTTTTGTTGCAGGGGATGCCAGAAATCTGACTTGTATCTTAAGGAGACTTCTTGGAAAATTATGTTTTTGGGGGGTGGTCAGTACACATTCTGTGTACAGAACAGCTCCAGGTAGCCATATTGCATTGCATTTTCAGAAAATGAAAACAGCTGCAGATTGAAAAGGAAAGGTCATTTTTAATAACATTCAATTACAATATGATTTGTGTCGCAATTGTATACGCTATATTGTTTTTTCTTTATTTGCTGTTTTTCCCCCCCACAAAAGTGGAGTTACCCTTTAAGGCACCACCAACACCCAAGGCCCAATTTTTCTGCTCCTGTATGACAAGTACATGTAATTTCAATTTTTCTTCTAATTTTTAACAGCAGAGCCATTCCTGCACCCAGCAAGAATAGCTGTGAGGGGTTACAGTGTCCAGGTACCACCAACACCCAAGGCCCAAGTTTTCTGCACCTGTATAACAAGTACACGTAATTTACATTTTTTTTTTATTTTTAACAGCAGGGCCATTCCTGCGCCCAGCAAGATTAACTGTGAGGGGTTACAGTGTCCAGGTACCACCAATGCCCAAGGCCCAAGTTTTCTGCCCCTGTATGACAAGTACACATAAATTATTTTTTTTCCTCATTTTTAACAGCAGGGCTTGTTCCTGTGCCCAGCAAGAGTAACTGTGAGGGGTTACAGTGTTCAGGCACCACAAAAGAAAGCTTCAAGTTATAGTGTAAGAAAAGGAGTCAAAGACTCACTGCCACATCCCTAAAATTGTAGAAACAGAAATGAGAGGAGCTTCCCCATGGAACTTTTAAAGCAGCAACAGGAGTATGAAAATCAAAAACACATTATTGAGTACAAAACCATAAAAGGTAATAAACATCACAGTATAATTAAAAACAATGAAAAAATCTTACAATATACTGTATAGTGTAAAATAACATCCATAAATGTCAGAACCCAACTAGATCTCACTGGAAGGAAACCTATAGAGTAGCGGGGTTCATAACAATCTCAACATGTTTCAGAATAGAGACATTCCTTCTTCACTGGGAAGTAGGATTGAGACACTATACAGATCTATAAATAGCAATAGATACTGTATATTATTGTACATGGTGAAGGGGAATGACAGGACCTCTTTCTAGTTGCTGGCAACCATTTTCTAGCTTGACCTGTGTAACACCATTTTCTTTCTTACAACTGTGACTTGTAATGACTTGTTTCAGTTAAGGTTACTTTAAGTCTTTAGTTAAACATGAACAATGACCTAAGTAAATCACCCGATATGTTCTGACATTTCAAGATAAAGATACATCCCCACTTCCTTTGTACCTAACACATTCTGCTTCCTTTTATTCTAAGTTGAGCTATAGGGTCTAGACAAGGCGTATTTTGCAATTTCTAACGAACATTCTGTATTAACCCATTGTTCAACTTTTGTGAGAACTTGACTCTTCCTGAGAGTATCCACTCCCCCTCCCAACTGTATTTCCTGTTCAATACTGTGTATAATAGTTACCCCGCTTTGAAAATAAAGTTAAGAATGTTTTAGACTGAGCAGTGGTTGCACGTGTTTTCTTTAACAGGATAAAACATTCTCCAGAGCTCTGTTTGTTTTTGCATAGAACAGACTAGACGTTGCTATTAAGTCAGGGACTTAACTTTTGAGTATACATTTAAGGTATCTAGGGTGAATATAAAGAGAAATCACCAACAGATTGGGGGCTACGTCTGGGATCGGAGAGAGAGCGGCCATCACGGGTCCAAGGATTCACCGGTCTGGGTAAGGAGATATTTTATTTTATCTGTTTGCCTGTCTGGTGGGACTTGGCCGTTTGGCCCTGGTTCCGTTCTTTGAGCCATAGACACCAAACGCTCAGGGAGCGTGTTGGATAATAGAGCAGCTCTGGGAGACGCTCTGGATTTTTACATATATATATATATATATATATATATAGAAGCTTCAGGGAAGCTTGAATACTAATATATATATAAGGAGGCTTCAGGGAAGCCAGAATAATATTTTTCAGGGAAAGATATTATATGTTAGGTTGTTGAACCTGAATACGTTCTGGGAACGTATCGAGACAGTGTCTCTGGGAGACACAGGATTTGTCATTTATAAGGAAAGACAATATCCGGGGCTTCTGGGAAGCCCAGGGGATTTTTTCTCAAGAAGAATCCCGTTCCTCTGGGAGGGACAAATAAAACGTCTCTGGGAGGCGTTGAAGCTGTCTTCAACAAAGACAGTATTTTTTATTTGGGTTTCAGGGAAGCCCAGGGGGTTTTAGGAAAACCCCGTTCCTTTAGTGAATAATAAATAGATGTCAGTCTGTTCTGTGTAGAAAACAAAACTACCCCTTTTCTTGCTTATATCTTTCTATCGCATAGAACTGTAAGATTTAGAGTATAAGATAATTTGTTTTTGTGACCTAACAAAAGCTTATTTAGTAAGTAGATAAGTTCGTTCATCACGTGATTATTTTGTTATTTCATTTTGTTATGCCATTTGAAAATATTGTCATATTTTATTGGAGTATTATATTGCTGGTTTGACATATATGGGAACTCTGTCTATAATTATATATGACTTGTAAAAATTGCGCCTGCTGACTGTTAATATAACACTGATAGCGACAGTTTCATTATTACTGTAATAATTGACTGACCGATCGTAGGTTATCAGACAAATCAAGATAAATGTTTATTATGTGTATAATTTTGACCTCTTATGTGGTTTGTGGTGGATCTAACAGAAAATTGTAAGATAAAGAGTTGTCCGAACAATGTATGGCCAGCCTTAGAGATATTAGGATACAAGTAAATCTTTTAGTAAATGTTTAGTTGTAATATAAAGTACATGGAAAAAGTGGGGCAAATTGGTTTATTTATGCCCCGTATTAGTACACAAAAAAAAAACTACAAAGAGCTACTAGAAGTGAAAGTGAAAGTCTTTAAATACGTAGATATAGACCACAGCGATTGCCTATAGACAGAAGACGGGTGAGAATTTGGCATTTTTGGGCAGTGAAGTGTCATTGCTGAGTAGCACAGTCTTAGAATTCAAACATTTGCCGTTAATTTAAAGTCACAGTACATGTTAATTTTAAAACAGCAAGTTTCTGATTGGGCTACTAAAACTTTGTAAGGTTTTCAAAAAAGCCATAACAGAGAGCGATGTGGCTGGCTCTTTTGATCTGTCTAAAGAAAAGCAGCCTGTCAGGGCGCATTTCCAAGGACCTTATCAGAAGAGGCAAATCAAAGAGTAGGACATTTTCAACATAGGTCCCCCTATAATAATAATATTACCTTACAAATACCCCTGACCACACCTGCACCCCACGGTTTCATTCTCCAAGGCAGGTGTAGTTTTCTTCGTAATGTCAGACAAGCAGAAAATGTTTATGTGTCAGATACATTTAAAACTAGTACATTTCCTTACACGAGGGGAAAAGAGGGGGGGTCACTTCTGCAAATGAACGGTCTCAGCATTCCTACACATATGCAATTATTTTTATAGAATTTTTTAGAAGTTTTGCCATTTATACAATTGTGCCCATCCTGTATGAGCGTAGTAATAATGAATAAAAACACTATTTTATTAAAAAAAAGAAAAGAAAAAATATAAATTGCCGTTGTCGGCAGGATATTTTGAAGTTATTTTTTATAGAATTATAGATAATGAAAAATTATATTTGGCAAATGGTCTCCTATGTGAAGGGGAGCCGTCCTGCAAAATTTTGAAAATTGGCTATTTGCCAAGAAAGCGTTCAAGTGTCATATCTTTATTCCTGTTATAATTATGGAATTTATTTTTGGACAGAAAGCGTTACCACAATTAGTGTGACCATTGGACCCTGTTGGCACAGAGCCAAAAGTTTCAAATCAGATTAACTTTTTATCTGATTATAGTTTTTAAATTATGTTTTATGTGTATCCTCTATTAAAAGAGGGGAACCTCTGGCCAGATTTTTGTTAGAATCTGAAAAAAAAAAAAAAAAAAAAAAGTTTTTTTTGGAAAATTGGCACTAAGCCAAAAAGTTTTTTAGTTCTTTATCTGATCATAGCATGCAAGTGGTATCTGATATGCCATCTCTACTGACAACCATACCATCCGATGCTACCCACTGTACAGTGATTGGTTTAAGTAGTGTGTTTTTTTCAAGCGTCCTATTGGACGAGGAGACACAGCCATCTTTGTTTCTTATTTTTTCAGTCCAGGTAACTTACCTGGTGTAGAAATGCCTTAGGGCCAAGTAGACAATTCAATTGTCCGCTCTATAGTTCTCCAGACCATGCAAGAGGGGATGAACACGTGCTCATGCGTCAGTCCCGCTACAATATGTATATGACATATGTAGTCACTCTGTGGAGGCCAGTCAGAGCGAGTGAGTTTATTGAAATGTACATGTATGTGGACACAAAGTGTCACAGGAATTATGACAGTAGTGTCAGGAAAGTGTTGTTTACCTTGGTTTTGTTCTCACAGAGGGTGATAGTAGAGTCAGTCATATAAGAAGTGGGTCTTGCCAGCCCACAGTGGGTCTTGCCCGCCCACAGGATCATTGTTCTAGATCCAGACTGCTCCTATCTATAATAACATTTTGAGACAAACCACAGGTCCAGAAATGTCACAAGTAATGTTGAATGCGTTTATATATCTGAAAAATGCTATGATTGTAGCGCCTGCACTGGGCCTCCCAAATCATGGAAAAATGTTTTGTGTTTATGCAAGGGACAATTGTAAGACCATGACAGGTGTACTTGCCCAGGAGTATGGTGGTAAACTTTGCCCTATAGTTTTTGTCCAAAGATGGTCGCAGTCCAGGCCTAAAGGCATGCCTGAAGTGACTCCAAACATAGCACATAGCATCTTGTGAGATGGTAATAGGGATGGCTACATCATTTACCCTAGGTAGGCCCCAGTTTTAAATGGGCTACTGGTATTAAAGGTTGTGTTACACCACAACATGATATATAGGCAGCCATAGAGGGAGCAGAGGATGTTTTTGTAGTTAATTTCCTGCTCCAAGCCAAAAGATCACACATTATTGAAGCTACAAACACATACTACAGAACATGTTTTAAGGACTTAGGTAATGTTTTAGAAAAAGTTGAGAGTAGCCTTTTTCTAAAAGAGGGGAGATCTTGTGTGTATCCTCGCAGCTAGCGCCCCACTGTTTATTGCCTAGTATTATGGAATAGGACACAGGGGGTGGGAAAGAACATATGAAGTATTACTGAGAGTTTAGTGCAAGCATATGTTGCTAGGTGCATCACCTGTATTAGAAACAAACAATCCAAACATGAGCATCTCCAATACCCAAACAAACCCATTCACACATCTACAAATAGATTTCACATATAGGCCCAAAGCAGGGAAGAAATAAGAGTTCTTTTTAGTCAAATAGTGGACGTGTTTAGCAGATGAGTAGAAGCTTTTAGGACCACAAAAAGGGAGATGCCCACACGGTGGCATGCATTCTCAATCAGGAGATTATTCCTGGATGGGGGTGCCTGCTTTGGAGTAGGTTTAATTATGCTCCAATTTTCATATCAAAAATATGCCAGGAACTAGTTAAAATCTTGAAAATAGATTATTATCCGCAGAGTTCAGGTATAATGGAAAGAATGAATAGCACAAATAAAGAGTAATTGAAACTTAAGAATCAAGTGGAACGGAACGAAAAGTTGCTCGCACCTTTTCTTTTCTTTTTACAGGAAAATACCCATCCCTTCAGAGAAGGAGACGTAGTGGTGATGAAGCTGCTGCCCAAAGGAAAGAAACAAAAGGATTTCGCCTACGGCCCAGAGACCACTGTGGTAGCAGTTACCAGGATCGCTGTTTTGACCGAACACAGCCCTACTTGGATCCATGCCACTAGAGTGAAGTTGGTGCGGACAGGACCTGAGCCAGAGGATCCAGAAGCAAGCAAGAAGGTACTAACGGGGGCAGACCGCCCTGACCTTGAACTGGAGGATCCAGAAGCAAGAGAGGTACTAACGGGGGCAAATTGCCCTGACCTTGAACAGGAGAGTCAAGAAAAGGGGGTACTGACAGGGGCAGACCGCCCAGACCCTGTAGAAAATGACTTTTCCAGTTGCACCGGACTCAGCCAAACTATGGCTGCTGATAATCCTGATTCCATTTTCAGTGTTTTCCCTTGTATGGACTGTTACTAGCTGCATCTATCACCCTGAAAATTTGGGTGTCATGAGAAGTATATGCGGACCATACCCTGCATATGAGACGCATAACAGAACAAAGAGAGAATTGAGTATTGAGCATGATGTAGATGAGAATCCACCCACTTTTCATAGTGAAATGTTACTAACAAAATTTAAATATGCTTATGCTAGGAAGTCAGGTTTTGAGAAATGTTGGATATGTAGCAAACTCCATCCAGAAACAGCCCGCATCCCTCTTATTGCTGTCCCTTTGAACATTACACAATTCCTTAATGAAACCTCTGCTACTTTAACTAATGTGCCAAGTAATACTAATATCACCTTCCCAGTAGATGGTAGGAGCCATTTCCCAGACTGGTGTTTCAGCCTAGGAAATAACACACGTGTTAACCCTTCTATTTGAAAAAAGTCAATTTTTAATATTACTTCCTGCCAAGTCCCATTAGGAAAATCATGTTCTCTGTTTGATATATCAAGTCCTAGTTTAAATAAGACCATAATGAGTAATTACCAGAATTTCTCTAGAGACATACAAAGAGTACTGGACCACCTTGTGACCGCAGTACAGAATAGACGCCTACAAGAAAATATTTCCCAAAGACCCTTTTCACTGGGAAAGAGTATATATGTATGTTGTGGGAAGGAATGTTACCCCTGGGTCCCCCTTCATGTCTCAGGGTGGTGTTATTTAGCTTCAGTGGTCCCAATTATGGGAGTTGTGGATAATGACAACAATGGGCACATGCTTGAAGCAAGTGCACATCCAAGATACCCCTTGAGACATAGAATCAAAAGAGATCTGTTTAGCACAGGAGACCTCGCGTGGGCGTGGCTCCCTTCCTGGACTGGGTGGTCAATCGATATGATGAAAAAATTAAATAATTATTCTGGAATCATTGATGAGATAATGGAAAAAAACTCAGATGATATTAAGTTGCTAAATCTTGAACAAAGGGCCATTAGGAAGAAGTTAGAATTACATGATCTAGCTATAGAAAGTATGAGTGCTGCCCTCACTGGCCTCTGTGAGCATACTGAGGACTATGAATGTTGCACTTGGATATACAATACCACTTTGGAAGTGCCAAATTATTATGACATAATTGCCCAACACAGAAAGGAGGTCAATAAGTTGCAAGAAGAGGCCCGTAACATTGCTAAAAGCTGGGATCCCTTTGTAGGTATGGGAGGTTTTGGTTTTGGAGGAATGTTTTCCTAGTTAAAAGACATTGCTATGATGATTGTGATGATTTTACTTTTTCTATTATTTTTATATGCATGTTTTAAGCTTATTATGTGTTTAATCGCTAAAACCACAAAGAACCCAGACTCAGCTAGCAGAGGGGGATCTTATGTAAGTTTGTACTTTAACAGAGATGCTGAAAATGTTGACACATTTCTAACAGCTAGACAAGGTGTTCTGATCCAACAAACCCAAACCCCTTTCGATTACCAGGAATACGTAAAGTTTTATAAAGCTAAGAAAGCTAAGTCTACCGTTTAGGTGGGCAGGTTTAGGTCCTTATTTGATTATACTAAGGAAACAAAGGACATTGTCGCCTAACCTGCTATTCCTTTCCAGAGAGGCCTGGTGTCCTCTGATGACACCGTATAAATGATAAGGAGAAAAATCATGCATATGAAATTATGATTTTTTAGAGGGGATTGAAGGGGAATGACAGGACCTCCTTTCTAGTTGCTGGCAACCATTTTCTAGCTTGACCTGTGTAACACCATTTTCTTTCTTACAACTGTGACTTGTAATGACTTGTTTCAGTTAAGGTTACTTTAAGTCTTTAGTTAAACATGAACAATGACCTAAGTAAATCACCCGATATGTTCTGACATTTCAAGATAAAGATACATCCCCACTTCCTTTGTACCTAACACATTCTGCTTCCTTTTATTCTAAGTTGAGCTATAGGGTCTAGACAAGGCGTATTTTGCAATTTCTAACGAACATTCTGTATTAACCCATTGTTCAACTTTTGTGAGAACTTGACTCTTCCTGAGAGTATCCACTCCCCCTCCCAACTGTATTTCCTGTTCAATACTGTGTATAATAGTTACCCCGCTTTGAAAATAAAGTTAAGAATGTTTTAGACTGAGCAGTGGTTGCACGTGTTTTCTTTAACAGGATAAAACATTCTCCAGAGCTCTGTTTGTTTTTGCATAGAACAGACTAGACGTTGCTATTAAGTCAGGGACTTAACTTTTGAGTATACATTTAAGGTATCTAGGGTGAATATAAAGAGAAATCACCAACACATGGTATTGGAGTAACAAATTCAAATCCATAGGTATATTCACAGAATTATGGGAAACATATGCTTATATTGTATGTTATTGCTCAGTAAGAGAAGAAACCACCTAAATAGCACATGCCCCTTCGCATCAAGAAGCTTTCCAGAACCAACCAAAATATTGAGGCAGAGATTGAAAAAGGGGAAAGTATATGGTGACTGAACGTACAGCTGAGAGCCGTATATGAGGACTCACAAGGATTCAAAATAAAGAGCAGGGACTTTTCCTAATATAATAGAAAAAATAGAACAAATAATAATGATAATAATGATGAGGTAGGGGTCTGTAAGAAATATGGAGTGGGAAATGGACATAACAACTATGTATATAGTGAGTAAGGACCAGTGTCCTTCCTCATTGTAAAAACAACCCCCACATGTAGGAGCGTATAACTGGCAAACCAATGTTGTTGTCAGCATAGATATAGTGTCCAAATAATAAATAGTGGTAGTAGTAGGTACTTACCTCTGATCAGTAGTGTGCATAGGAAAGGTATTGGCCTAGTTCACAGGTGGATTGATCTCAATCCCACCTGCAATGTGCCCAATATATATATGTGATAACTGATTGGTAAAATGTAAGCTTTGGCTAGAAGGCATGAAAAAGCGGAGTGTATGAATTGCATAGGGATCGGGCATAATCGCTGTGATGGCCAAACAACCAGCCCCACAGCAATACGCCTCCACCATCCAAGGCCCAGGCACCACCAACATCCAAGGCCCAATTTTTCTGCATCTGTATGACAAGTACATGTAATTTCAATTATTTTTTCTAATTTTAACAGCAGGGCCCTTTCCTGCACCCATCAAGAGTAACTGTTAGGGGTTACAGTGTTCAGGTATCCCTAGGGATGGGTGAACGGGTTGGGCCGAGTATAAGTTTGGCCCGAACATCATCCCTTAACTTCAGGACCTATTACCCATGAAGCAGTCCCTCTGGTTCACCAATTTGAGGCTTAGCATCGTGAGACCATCAGTTTTCAGTTAATTACCTAAATTTCCTGTCATCTTGGGCATTCCTTGGTTCTCCACCCATAATCCCTCAATCAATTGGGAAGCACGGGTTATAAATTGTACTTCCCCCCCATTGTGAGGAATACTGTAGAAAGCCTTGTCAAACTAGTTATCCACCGATCAAGGAGCCACAGTTGGATGTGGTTACCACATAGTCTTTTCAAAACCTGCCTCCACAATATCATGATTTTCGGGATGTCTGTGATAAGAAGAATGCCGACCAGTCCCTCCTCATCGCCTCTATGATTGCCCCATTGAGCTGCTCCCAGGGGCAGAAATACCTTTCGGCAGCCTATTCAATCTGTCAGAACCTGAATTAAAGGTGCTCAGGGAGTGGCTTGACAACATTTTTGAGAAGGGGTTTATTAGACACTCAACATCTCCTGCTGGAACAGCCCTGTTCTTTGTTGGAAAAAAAAAAAAGACTCCACCTTGCGTCCATGCATTGATTACAGGCACATGAATAAAATTACTTGTAAAAACCATTATCCTCTCCCGTTGATCTCTGAAATGATGGAAAGACTTTGTTCTGCCAAAATTTTTACAAAGCTTGACTTACGGGGGGCATATAACCTTGTTCGTATTCATCAAGGAGATGAATGGAAAACTGCCTTTAGAACCAGATACGGACATTTCGAGTCCTTGGTTTTGCCTTTTAGTCTTTGTAATGCCCCTGCAACTTTCCAACACTTCATCAACTATGTTTTTCGAGATCTGCTGGACCAGTTTGTAGTTGCTTATTTGGATGACATCCTCATTTTTTCCGATAACCTAGAAGAGCATCGCAAGCATGTTTGCGCTGTCCTTGAAAGATTAAGGCAGAATCGACTTTATATCAAATTGGAGAAATGTGAGTTTGAACAAACCCAGATCCAGTTTCTGGGGTATATTATTTCTCCAGATGGAGTAAGCATGGATCCTGAGAAGATTAAAGCAGTAGTAGATTGGCCTGTCCCTGGAAACGTTAAGGAAATTCAACGATTCGTCGGGTTTGCCAATTTCTACAGGAAATTCATAAGAAATTTCTCTAAGGTGATAGCTCAGATTACACAACTGACAAAGAAAGGGGTGCCCTTCGCATGGTCATCTGATGCTCAGGCTGCTTTTGTTAAGTTAAAGAATCTTTTCACTTCTGCACCAGTATTGGTACATCCCAAACCTTAGCTACCTTTTGTAGTGAAAGTGGATGCTTCTTACTCTGCCGTGGGCGCTATCCTTTCTCAACGAAGCTGTGAAAAGATGCAGCTTCATCCTTGTGCTTACTTTTCTCGTTTAATGTCTTCAGCCGAGAGGAATTACGACATCAGGAATAAAGAGTTACTGCCAATTAAGGAAGCCTTTTCCAAATGGAAGCATCTGCTGGAAGGTACTAAGCATTCTGTGACTGTTCTCACTGATCACAAAAATCTATAATTCATTTGTTCTGCCAAAAGATTGTCTTCTAGACAAGTACGTTGGTCGCTGTTCTTTTCTAAATTTAATTTTATTATCTCGTATCGACCTGGGTCAAGAAATGGTAAGACTGATGCCTTATCACGGATGATGTTGGGGCCTTTCTAGGAAAATAACTCTGAACGCACAATCCTGCCTCAAAAGAACTTCCTAGGGGGCCACAAGTTCAAAGGCATTCTTGAGTCTCCTCAAAGAAGGGTACGAGAATGACTCACTCTTCAATAATCCTCCTACGGACATAAACCTTGAGTATAAGAATGGCTTTTGGATTCAAACACATCGCCTCTATGTACCTGCTCGGGTTGAAGTCCTCCGGTTGAGTCATGACTCAAAACTTGCTGGACATTTTAGAGTTTCTAAAACAAAGGACATTTTATCACGTTCCTTTTGGTGGCCTTGGTACAGGAAAGATGTTAAAAGGTATGTAGCCTCGTGCCTGACCTGTGCACGAAATAAGACACCCCGAGCTTCTCCTTTTGGGATTGCTCCAACCACTCCCTATCCCATAAAGACCATGGGGTTCAATTTCTTTGGACTTTGTGGTTGATTTAACCCCTCAAAAGGAATAACCATTATCTTGGTAGTCGTTGACCGCCTCATCACGATGGCTCACTTCATACCGGTTAAGGGGGTACCCTCTTCTGAACAAACTGCAGAGTTGATGGTTCGAGGAGTCTTCAGACTACATGGAATTCGTGAAGACGTTGTGTCAGATCGAGGAGTAAAGTTTACTTCAGAGTTTTGGAAAAGCATTTGCTCAGCTTTAGGAGTAGCAATCAACATGTCTTCTGCTTTTTTTTAATCCTCAGTCTAATGGTCAGACAGAGAGGACCAATCAAACTTTAGAGCAGTACCTTCAATGTTTTGTTAGTTATCTTCAGGATGACTGGGTAGACTATCTTCCTACGGCAGAGTTTTCTTATAACAATTCTAGACATGGCTCAACCTCTCAAAGCCCATTTTTCTTAAACAATGGGTATCATCCAGTTTTTACTCCTGATCTCCCTATCTCAACTCCAATTCCTGCTGTAGCCAACAGATTAACTATGCTGCAAGAGATTCGGGAGAAATTGATTGAGACTTTGTGGGTGTAATGTTCTGGTACCTTTGGGTACCCTAATTACTCTTTCATAAGTGTATGCGCCCCACCATTCTCTTTTGGTAAGGTGCGCATACACCTTTAAGACTGATGCTGTCATCACTGAGCGCCGGACTGGATGGCTATTTAGATCGCCGGCTCTCACTCACATGTGTTCGTTCAAACTGCTTTGTGCCTTGATGCTAACCTGTCTTGAAGCTCTCATGCTTGCAAGCATACCTCGCTGTCGGAACCACGCTGTGCTGATCCCTGTATCCCGCTACCGGATCATCCGCTCTTGCCGAACCTCTCCTCTGCTACATTGCTATTAGTGATAAGTACCCCACAGGGGAAACCTCTATAACCTTCATACTAAAGCTTACACTATCTAGCTCTGCATACTAAGGACTATTACTACATCTGCATTATCTAAGATTGCTAGCTCTTGAGCCTACTACCACCTGTTCTTGCACTGGGTTGATCTCTCTTGTATGTCCACCTGCTACTCTGTCATCTGCTACCATACATGATTGCTAAACCTATCTGCATCCCATCTGCTACTATCTTACATTCAAGAACATTTCCTTTCAAGTGTCTGTCATCTACCATCTCTACCCAACCTGTCTCTTCAGCCTATCATCACTCTGTTACTATATACATAAGTCACTCTAGGAAACATCTTATTGAGTGTGTGTATTTACTTGCTGAATTGAGATCATCCACACATGATGAGTCATTGGGAGTTGGGATTGGTGTCTCAGCGTTTCTCTACATGACTACTGAAGTGGAATATTTCTGCAGCTGAAAATCCACATCATACATAAAACGCAGGAGCGTTACAGATTGAACGAACACCAAATGGATTCAGCAGAAATAACCACTCAGATGACACAATTAAAACAGCAAGTAACTGCGTTAATACACGCACTTGCTGAATTAAAAGAAGACAATCAGGCTCTGTCGCAGCAGGTAATTAGACTGACACAACTTACCACTGCTCAGTCCCCTGAACCCAAAATAAATCCTCCTTTGGTATTTACAGGCGATCGCAAAAAATTTCGCGAATTTAAAAACGCATGTGAGTTACTTTTCTTGCTAAAACCCCGTACCTACCTTACTGATCACATTAAGGTTTGTACTATTATTTCTTACCTAACAGGCGATCCTCGGGCCTGGGCAGACTCTCTTTTCGAGAAAAGCGACCAGCTTCTCAACTCCTATGCCTTGTTCCTAGCAGAACTCACTAGCCTATCTGATGATCCCAATAGGCAGAGTACTGCCAATCTTCAATTAAGATCCTTGAAACAAGGTAGGAGACCTGTAGAAGACTTTGTCGCAGAATTCAAGAGATGGACCCTTGATTCAAAATGGAATGATGCATCTCTGAAAACCCAATTTAGGCTTGGCCTATCAGAGGCCTTTAAAGACGAGCTTGCCCGAGCGGATCTGCCAAAAACCCTGGATGCATTGATACAACTCAGTATCACCATAGATAGAAGACTACGAGAAAGAAAGGCTGAGAAAATGGGAATGCCATTATCCAGTTCTTCTCGGATTTCGGCCGTTGACCCCGTTCCTATGGAGGTAGGAACCATACGCCCACCTCTATCAACTATGGAAAGAGCCAAAAGACGATCTGGTAATCTCTGCTTGTACTGTGCATCCCCGGATCACAAGATAAACGTCTGTCCCCTAGTCTACAAAAAGAAGGGTGAGTGTTCACATGTCCTCCTAGGGGGATTGACAACTTCAATCACTAACCCTTACCTTTCTGTTTGCTTAACATTACAGTGGGACCAGAACAGGATTACTACTAAGGCCATGATTGACACAGGATCTTGTGGAAATTATATTGACATACGTTTTGCTGCTTTAAATAAAGTTCCTATTATTTCTAAACTTAAACCTGTCTCAGTGAGTCTTATTAACGGTGTTCCTTTATCCTCTGGTCTGATCACTGATCAGACACAGGCACTCCTAGTCACTACTAACGGGTCTCATATGGAGACCACTACCTTCGATCTAATACCTTCACCCCACTTTCCCATTGTGTTGGGACTTCCCTGGTTGCACACACATCAACCAACCATAGATTGGAAGGAACGGACCCTGGCCTTACTCTCTTGCTATTGCGAGGGTACGTGTAACCTCCCGTCTTTCGGGAAGATCCTGTCTGTGGTGACAGATGAGATTGCACCACTATGTTATCAGGATCTCTCTGAGGTTTTTCTTGAGAAGAATGCTCAAGCACTACCTCCCCATCGAGACTATGATTGTAGCATTGATCTACTCCCAAATAGCAAATTGTCGTTCGGTCATGTTTATCCTCTTTCACAGGATGAACTTTCCCATCTCAAAGACTATTTGGATGAGAATTTGAAGAAAGGTTTTATTAGACCTTCCACTTCTTCCACAGCAGCAGGACTCTTTTTTGTCCGCAATAAGGACTCAAGTCTCAGGCCTATCATCGACTATAGGCAATTGAATGCTATTACAATAAAAGATCGCTATCCTCTACCGCTTATCCCTGAGCTCATTGAGCAGGTGCATGGAGCTACCTATTTTTCAAAATTGGACCTGAAAGGAGCATACAATCTCATTCGAATCCGTGATGGACACGAGTGGAAGACTTCATTCAGAACCAGATACGGATTGTTCGAATATCTTGTAATGCCATTCGGGCTATGCAACGCCCCTGCAGTTTTTCAACGATTTATAAACGATATTTTCAGAGACTTACTAGATGTCTGTGTTGTGGTATATCTGGACGATATACTTATATATTCACGATCCCTGTCTGAACACATAAGACATGTAAGACTAGTATTATCGAGATTGCTTGCACACAACCTTTATGTGAAACTGAAAAAATGCTTGTTTCATAAAGAAGAGGTACTGTTTCTAGGCTACATCATATCCAAAACAGGAATCGAGATGGACATGAGTAAGATATCCTGCATTCAGGATTGGCCTACACCAACCACACGCAAGGCGCTACAGCGATTCCTTGGATTTTCGAATTTCTACAGGAAGTTCATCAGAAACTTCTCTGCCATTGTGAGACCCCTCACACAGCTCACTAGCATTAAAAAACCATTCAAATGGTCAGATGAAGCAAATAAAGCTTTTCACCTGTTAAAGACAAGGTTTACTTCTGCTCCCATATTACGCCATCCAGACCCATCCCTCCAATACATTCTGGAAGTAGATGCGTCAAACATGGCAGTAGGAGCAATACTCTCCCAACGACCAACTCACACTTCACCACTTCATCCAATCGCCTTTTTTTCTAAATCCCTAAGCAGTCCAGAGATAAATTACCCCGTGGGTGAAAAGGAACTGCTTGCTATAAAATTGGCTCTGGAGAATTGGCGACATCTACTCGAAGGCACCCAATTACCAATACTTATATACACGGACCATAAAAATCTCCAATATCTTCAGACTAACAAAACTCTCTCTCACCGACAGGTACGATGGTCACTATTCTTTCTAAGGTTTAACTTCCTAGTGACCTACACACCTGCAGATAAGAACAAAAAGGCGGATGCACTATCACGACTAACTGAAGAAAACTACTTCGAAATCCCTTCCGTTCCTATAATACCTCACAAACGCATTATTGGAGTCGTCCGTTCCTTGAAGGAAGAGGTTTTGCATGGTATAAGTTTGGATTCACCCCCACCACAACTAAATACTGATGCAGAAGGCTTCCTCTACTACAACGACAAACTTTACATACCACCTACCATACGCACCAAGATCTTGGAATTATCGCATGATGTGCCTATCAGGACATATGGGTATGACAAAGACTCTTAATCTGATTACCAGGCAATTCTGGTGGCCTGACATGAAAACATCTATACAGAAATTCGTCTCTTCATGCAATGTCTGTGCCAGGTCCAAAATTGACACTACGAGACCATCCGGTCTACTATGCAGTCTACCAATACCCCAAACTCCATGGGAAGTTGTGTCCTTGGACTTTATAGTGGAATTGCCTCCTTCCAAAGGATTTAATACCATCTTAGTGTCAGTGGACCATCTGACAAAAATGGCACATTTCATTGCTATTCGCAGACTACCTTCGTCCAAACAAACGGCAGAACTCCTGATAAAACATGTCTTTAAGTTACATGGTATCCCAAAAACTCTTCTGTCTGACCGTGGATCACAATTTATTTCCAAGTTCTGGCAAGAACTATGTCACATACTACGGATCGAGCGGAAGCTCACTTCTCCTTACCATCCGCAGACCAACGGACAGACTGAAAGAGTCAACCAATGCATCGAGCAATATTTACGTTGTTACACTTCTTACCAACAGGATGATTGGGTGGATCTTCTCCCTCTGGCAGAATTTGCCTACAACAACGCAACCCACAGTACGACCAAGCAGAGTCCGTTCTACTTGAACTATGGGTTTCATCCCTCTATTCTTCCACCACGCATCCTTCCTTCAAATAACCCAGTAGCCTCAGACTATCTTACCCAAATAAAGGATTCTCTGGGTTTGCTTAATACTAGTCAACAAAAAAAGTACTATGATCTTCGCAGAAGACCTTCTCCTCAGTACGCTATCGGGGACCTCGTTTGGCTCTCAACAAAAAATTTAAGACTGAAAATCCCTAGCAAAAAACTTGGACCTCTGTTCTTGGGACCTTTCCCAATCAAGAAACTTATTGGAAAAGCTGCAGTACAGCTTACATTGCCAATAGACCTCAAAATACATCCCATTTTCCATGTGTCGCTACTGAAGCCCCATGTTCCTGACCAAGGAATAAGGCCTACTATCCCACCTCCTCCTCCTGTACAAGTTGAAGGTGGAGAAGAATATGAGATAAAAGAGATTCTGGATTCTCGTATCCACAGAGGAAGACTTCAGTACTTGGTTCGATGGAAGAATTATGGGCCCCAAGACGACACCTGGCTAAACACCTCTGACATACATGCCTCTAGATTAATCCGCAATTTTCATGCGAAGTACCCAGACAAACCAGCTCCAGAGGCCTTCAGGAGCCGGCCTTAAGGGGGGGGGGTACTGTAATGTTCTGGTACCTTTGGGTACCCTAATTACTCTTTCATAAGTGTATGCGCCCCACCATTCTCTTTTGGTAAGGTGGGCATACACCTTTAAGACTGATGCTGTCATCACTGAGCGCCGGACTGGATGGCTATTTAGATCGCCGGCTCTCACTCACATGTGTTCGTTCAAACTGCTTTGTGCCTTGATGCTAACTTGTCTTGAAGCTCTCATGCTTGCAAGCATACCTCGCTGTCGGAACCACGCTGCGCTGATCCCTGTATCCCGCTACCGGATCATCCGCTCTTGCCGAACCTCTCCTCTGCTACATTGCTATTAGTGATAAGTACCCCACAGGGGAAACCTCTATAACCTTCATACTAAAGCTTACACTATCTAGCTCTGCATACTAAGGACTATTACTACATCTGCATTATCTAAGATTGCTAGCTCTTGAGCCTACTACCACCTGTTCTTGCACTGGGTTGATCTCTCTTGTATGTCCACCTGCTACTCTGTCATCTGCTACCATACATGATTGCTAAACATATCTGCATCCCATCTGCTACTATCTTACATTCAAGAACATTTCCTTTCAAGTGTCTGTCATCTACCATCTCTACCCAACCTGTCTCTTCAGCCTATCATCACTGTGTTACTATATACATAAGTCACTCTAGGAAACATCTTATTGAGTGTGTGTATTTACTTGCTGAATTGAGATCATCCACACATGATGAGTCATTGGGAGTTGGGATTGGTGTCTCAGCGTTTCTCTACACGACTACTGAAGTGGAATATTTCTGCAGCTGAAAATCCACATCATACATAAAACGCAGGAGCGTTACAGAGGGAGGCTCAGGAATGTTACAAGAAGGCTGCTGATAGACATCACAGATCACTTCCTACCTTCCAGGTGGGTGACAAAGTTTGGTTAACAACCAAGAATTTGAAGGTCCATGTTCCATCTGCAAAGTTGGGAAAAAAGTATGTGGGACCTTTCCAGTTTTCTGCTCAGGTCAACCCAGTCACTTTCTGTTTAAAATTCCTGACAGTATGAAAATTCACCCAGTTTTTCCCAAATCGCTACTCAAACCATTTAAGGAAAATCCTTTATCTGGAAGAATTCTTTCACCTCCTCCACCTGTTGACGTACAGGTTGAAGAAGAATGTGTGGTGGAGAGAATTCTTTAGGAGCAAATTACAGTATCTGGTTCAGTGGGAAGGATATGGTCCAGAAGAAAATTCTTGGGAGCCTGAAGAAAATGTTCATGCCCCTAGATTGACAAGGGAATTCCACCAGAGGTTTCCTCTTAAACCCAGTCCTAAGATGTCCAGTGGACATCCTGGGAGGAGGGGAGTACTGTCAGGACCTGGACTTGAACCTGAGACTTCCACTGTGTCTGGCAATGACTCTACTTACTGAGCCACCTGGAATGCTGGACAGTTCCCTGGACAAATCCTTGAATGATCCTGCCATGAATCTTAGTTGCCTTGAACCTTGAACCCTTTGCTCCTCCCATGAACTTCCTGTTTTAGCCATGTCTCTGCACTTCATGGTTGCCAGAATATTGTGCCTTCACCAGCCAATATCACGCTTGTCAAAAGAAACACAGAGGCGCCTCTAAATGCAGACTGTAAACAATTTAATGTAGAATGACAGGTGATTAAAAACTCACATCTATCATGAATATATGGAGCCTGAGATTGGGGGGTGAAGAGTCCCTCTGTTACGTCCTGGACAGTGGGGCTTCTGTGTTTTCAGCAGATGTAACAAGCCGTTTTTCTACCAACATCCTCCGTAGATGTATAAGCCGGCTTCTGGTGAGAGAGGATGGAAACAAGGGCTGGACCGCAACCCTGCGCCAGTGATGTCATAAACTTGCGACGCGTTTCGATACATGCGCCGTACGGCTATGGCCTAATAGCGCACTCCTTTGTCAAGCTAGAATGGGACTGAACTGAAGGCCCTATATATATATATATATATATATATATACACATAAAACCAGACTCCACCTAGTGGCTAATCATGTATATACACATATTGCCTTCATCTGATTAATAAGGGAGTATGTTTGAATAGGAAATTACAATTAAACCTAAAAGTTATTCTCTCAATATAAAACGTTTCTATATAAAACTCATACTCAGTAATTGGTATGTGTACATATACATAAAAATTATGCTCAATAAAATGAGTGATAAAATAAATCATTCAATACTATAAGATGTCAATATAAGAGTAAAATGAAAAGGATAGGAAAGGACTAAAATTAAATGAGAATAAGGAATTGTTGTAACAAAGGCAAGCCCATTATTGGCTCCCCTCGACTCTGTCTTTTCCCCTTGGTGGGAATGTACCAGTGTAATAAGCCCCTTTGAAAAACATGTGCCTTTGTTGCACATGGCAAGAAACAGTTCACCACCAAGGGTAAAACCATCCAATTGGGAGAATTTTACAACTGTTCCTCTGATCATGTTGTATATTGTATCACGTGTCTATGCAAACTCTTGTATGTTGGCAGAACCATACGGCCACTAAGACAGCGTTTTGGAGAACACAGAAGATCAATAGAGAGTGGAAAAGATAAGGAAAAACATAGTATCCCATGTCACTTCCAGAAATATCACCAACAATTACCTTCAGGACTAGAAGTGTGGGTTATTGAACAAATGCCAAAACATCTTTCTGAGGCAGAAAGGTTCTTTAAATTATATGAAAAGGAGACATTTTGGATCTATTCTTTAGATTCTCTTTCACCAGAAGGCCTTAATGAAGAACTAGAAGTCTCCACTATCCTATAATAGGCCTCTTTTTTAGGGTGCCACCAATTTCCTCGTCCCTCCCCCCAATGGGGATCACACACATACTATTACCATCACTCGGCTGCATTATTTAATTCATTTTTTTCTAAATTGTATTTCTTCATATATTTATATATATTTATTCCATATTCATTTATTTCCATTTTTATCTGTATTTTTATTTTTTATTTGATCCATCTAGACAAGTATATACATAAGTGCATATGATCATCTGTGCCTTAATTCTAATCATGCCTTGATAAGTAGATCACACACACACATATACAACAATTCCTTATTCTCATTTCATTTTAGTCCTTTCCTATCCTTTTCGTTTTACTCTTATGTTGACATCTTATAGTATTGAATGATTTATTTTATCACTTATTTTATTGAGCATCATTTTTATGTATATGTACACATACAAATTACTGAGTATGAGTTTTATATAGAAACTTTTTATATTGAGAGAATAACTTTTAGGTTTAATTGTAATTGTAATTTCCTATTCAAACATTCTCCCTTATAAATCAGATGAAGGCAATATGTGTATATACATGATTAGCCACTAGGTGGCGTCTGTTTTTATGTATATATACATATATATATATATATATATATATATGGCCTTCAGTTCAGTCCCACTCTAGCTTGACAAAGGAGTGCGCTATTAGGCCATAGCCGTACGGCGCATGCTCCTAAACGCACCACAAGTTTATGACGTCACTGATGCAGGGTTGCGGTCCATGGTGCGGTCCAGCCCTCGTTTTTATCCTCTCTCACCGGAAGCTGGCTTATACATCTACGGAGAAAGTAGGAGGAAAAACGGCTTGTTACATCTGCTGGAAACACCAAAGCCCCACTGTCCAGGACGTCACAGAGGGAGTCTTCACCCCCCAAATCTCAGACTCCATATATTCATGAGAGATGTGAGTTTTTAACCACCTGTTATTCTACATTAAATTGTTTACAGTCTGCATTTAGAGGCGCCTCTGTGTTTCTTTTTTCTTGCATATCTGGGAAAATTGCTTCAGTCATTCCCCCCACTTGCTGATGGCTGCCTAAAGACTTGTGGACTCATCCTCTTATGGTGCCCCAAATACCACTGGACACTGTAAGTTCAACTAAGGACTTGATATTGACCATGAACTAGCGCTGATCCATCTATTTTTGTAAAATCTCCCTTGTCTCTCCTGCTGCCGTCCGTATCTTCGCTATCATCCATTATTTGGCGAAATTTGGCTCGTTCCTCGACTTCGCTTCTGCTTAATCCCAACCTGCAACTACTCATTACCGACCTTCGCTATTCCTTGACTACACTTCTGCTTGATCTCTACCTGCTATAACTGCTATTGGAACCTGGCTTGCTCACCTCCTGGTGGGGCAATCCTGAGGACCGGGACCTGCTGCTAACATGCAGCAAAATCCATCTCCACAATCAGGAGCTCTGGTGAACACCGGTTAATACTTAGATTCCCCACCTCAGGTGAGCCTGCGTCATCTGCCTGGGTGACTTGCCTGTGTTCCTATCCTGTGGGTTCTTGTGTAAGCTTTCAATGCTATAGCTACTGGTCTTCGAGCCCGACCCCTGATCATGACACCAGCGTTGTCGGAATGAGGCCCTTGTCCCCATCAACATGGGGACAAGGTGTTTTTGGGGTGGGGGGTAGAGCCTTCCTTGCCTCAAAGCACCCACACCCCCATGTTGAGGGCATGTGGCCTGGTATGGTTCAGGAGGGAGGGGGGTGCTAGCTCATCCCCTCCCCTTTCCTGACTGTGTGCTTGGATAAGGGTCTGGTATGGATTTTGGGGGGAACCCTACACCTTTTTTTTTTTTTAATTTTGGCATGGGGTTCACCTTAAAATCCATACCAGACCCAAAAGGCCTGGTATGGACTGGGGGGGGGGGGCTACGCCATTTTTTTTTTATCTGTATTGCCAGCAGCCGGCAATACATTACAGCCAGGAGCAAGTTTTAATGAAATTTTTTCCTTTAGAAATATCAGTATTGCTATTACAGATGCGCCACTTTGCAGGCTCATTAATGGGACCCCCCAGGCACGATATTTAACCACTTCCCGCCCGCCCTATAGGCGATTGATGGCGGGAAGGTGGTTGTATTATCCTGACACGCCGTCATATGATGGCGTGTAGGATAATGCGCGGGGGCGCACAGAGCAGCGATCGGTGCTGTGGTGTGTCACTCTGACACACCGCATCTCTGATCTTGGTAAAGAGCCTACTGACATAGGCTCTTTAACATGTGACCAGCTGTGTCCAATCACAGCTGGTCACATAGTACACAGGAAGAGCCATTGATCGGCTTTCCTCAGTTCATGCCTGACAGGCACGAGTAGACAGGGGGGGGGTCTGTGCTGGTAATCAGAGCATTGATTACCAGTGCAAACCCTTGGGGGTGCCACTAGAGCCACCAGGGATGCCCACCCATGACCCCAGGGATGCTCACTATGGCCACCAGGGATGGCAATCAGGGCTCAGGGAGCCTGCCAGTGCCCTCCCCATCAGTGCTGCCCGGCAGTGCCATCCCCATCAGTGCTGCCCACCAGTGCCAATCATTGTCATCTATCAGTGCCGCCCACCCGTGCCCATTATTGCCCACCAGTGCTGCCTATTAGTGCCACCCATCAGTGCCAGCTATCAGTGCCCATCAGTGCCGCATATCAGTGCTATCTATCAGTGTCACATATGAGTGCCCATCAGTGCTGCATATCAGTGCCGCCTATCAGTGCTGCATATTAGTGCCACCCCATCAGTGCCACTCCATCAGTGCCTCCTCATCAGTGCCTGTCAGTGCGCCTCATCAGTGCTCATCAGTGCAGGAAAAACGTATCTATTTACAAAAAGTTATAACATAAACAAAAAACCTTTTTTTTTCAAACTTTTCTGTATTTTTTTATTTGTGTAGCAAAAAATAAAAAACCTTGGGGTGATTAAATACCACCAAGAAAAAGCTCTATTTGTGGGGAAAAAATGTCATAAATTTGGTTTAGGTACAGTGTTGCATGACCATGCAATTGTCATTCAAAATGCAACAGTGCTAAAAGCTGAAAATTGGCCTGGCGGGGAAGGGGGAAAAGTACCCTGTATTGAAGTGGTTAAAGGAATTTTTCAATTTCTCCTTTAATACCGATTGTTTTTAAAAACTTTTTTGCATTGATACATGTCCCCCAGGGCAGTACCCAGGTCCCAATACACTTTTTATGGCAAAAACTTGCATATAAGCCTTTAAAATGAGGACTTTTGATTTTTCATGTTCGTGTCCAATAGACTTTAATAGAGTTTGCATGTTCACTAGAACTTTTCCTCTGTTCAAGATGTTCTGTTGCGAACCAAACAGGGGGGTGTTTCCTTACCTGCCAGGCTGCGTGATCCCTACTAGGAGTTTGCTATTTTTATCTCCGAATTCAAAGATGCGCTGTGAATGGTGGAGTAATTTATTTTTGTTTTTTCCACCAATATATAATATATATATACATATATATATATATATATATATATATAATCCACCAATTAATAATATATAATTCCAATTGGTGGGCATAATCTCTCCAAATCCAAAGATTAGAGAAGGATGGGTTTCTAATATATTCCACTTCAGCTTCTCTATTGACCTGTTCACATTCTCTAACCTTCCATGCTCTGTCAGATCTAAGTTTATTTATATTTCTTGAGATATCCCCAATAATGGTAGCCTTAAAGGCATCCCCAGGTAACACCCAGTGGGACTTCCTCATTGTTTTCAGACCAGAAATTAACAATGGAGGCAGCAGCCAGTCTTTCAAAACATTCCTATTTTAACCATAATGGGCTTAGTCTCCAAAGAGAATATCTGCTTGACCGGCCCAAGGCCATAGTTAGTAACAGAGGGGAATGGTCCGAAATAGCCCTTGGGAGATACTGAACCTCCACCACCCGGGGCAAAACATCTCTGGACAAACAACACGTATCTAAACAGGAGAGAGTAGTGTAGGTGGAGGAAAAACAGGAATATGTTCAGGTATCTGGGTGTTTCCATCTTCAGGCCTTCAACTAAGTTATAATGTGTCATACATGTCTCTAAAGGGGTGTTACACATAAATGCAGCGTTTCGTCTATCTATGTCAGGAGGAAGCAATGTGTTCAAGTTCCCTGCCAAAATAATTGGTCCCTCTGCCACTTGGAGCACCCTTGCCCCCAGCACCTTCCACACAGCCACCATGAAAGGTGGTGAAATATAAACTGCTACAACAGTATGGGGCAAGTTATCAATTATTAGAACCACCACTAGGAACCTACCATACGGGTCCGTGACAATAGTTTTAGGGGTACACAATAGGGACTAGGTCACCAAAACAGAAACCCCTCTAGCATAATTAGAGTACATGGAGTGAAAGGCATGACTTATAAATACCCATTACACTAATGTAACTTAACAGTGGCTAAGGCAGCTCTGTAAAACATCTTTTCTGCATCAGGTAGGTAATTAGTGAAACCAATGATCCCCATAGCTAATGTCCAACTGACCAGAGGGGCAATTTCCCCCCTACTTAGCTCCAATGTAAGAGGCATTTTTTTTTTAACTGACGAACAAGGTATGGGAACTTTTTTCTCCAATTGATTACAAATGTAATGGGAGTTCTTTCTGCTAATGTAGGGTGGCACTACACTACTGCCAATGTAAGAGCTCTTTTCTTCAATAAACACCAATTAAAGAGGTCAGCTCTCCAATGGGTGCCAATGTAAGGGGGCACTACACTGACCACTGATGTCAAGGGGTCATTTACAATTGTACTGTGGCTAATTTACAGTATAATAACTAATAGAGAGGCCTGTCCTTTCACACTGAGCTTTTATTAGGAGGGAGGAGGTGTCCACTGACTATAAATGAAAAAGGATGAAAAGAGGAGTGTGTAGGCCACCAAATAAATAGATAGCAGTATAAATGCCAATTCCCATCGATGGTTAGAGATCTTAATATCAGAAAAAAAGCCACAGGCCACAGAGGTTTTACTAGAAAAGCAGATGAAATTCATGAATATGAATATGTCCCAACATCCTCTCATTTCAAGGCAGGCTTGAAAATACACTGTGTAAGCACTGCTGTGGATTACATACTCATGACTATGCTACTCTGAAGGATGTACTGTACATTACATACTCCTGACCACTGAGCTTCAGTGTTGCAGAGAGGGTCTCCTCTCTGAGAATATGGTGTGGAAAAGTCACATTAAGAAAAAACTAATTTATGATTTTTTTTTTCTATGTGACTCTTTCACACCATATTCTCAGAAAGGAGACCCTCTGTCCTGAGAGAGAGAGAGTCGCTTTGTATATATTTTTTGATGCTGCCTGCATACTCCATTTATATTTGGTGCAGCAACCTGACATTTTCCAATTAGATTGCAAACAAGGCTGCTCTATCTGTGAAACAATTGTTGTAAGCTCTGCATCATAACTCAAGGTAAATCTTGAATATATTTCATATAGGAAAAAAAATAAAAATAAATATATATATATATATGATTGGAGTGCTGACCAGTATTCGGTGTCTGGAGGAGATTGGGTGGTCTCACTGACTGTTATGTTTGGCGCATATACAGATCCTATCTGGTAAGTGTTCCCACATACGGGTGCACACAGCGGTGTGGTAGAGGTCTTTCTGGTTTCCTGCAAGAATTCACCATCTTGAGACTCTGGATACATTTGAGACTTTATGCATGAACTTTCCCTGACATATATGATATAAGTTCATACATTGTGGACTTTAGCGCTGCTAGTGTGTGAAGCAGTTTGAGCCAGTGGTTCTGATAGCCTTATTCATACACCTTTTTGGATATATATATATATATATATATATATATATATAGGGGGTCAGCCTGTCAGTGCTCAGACCATACGTTGCACACTGCATAAAATTGGTCTGCATGGCTGTCGTCCCAGAAGGAAGCCTCTTCTAAAGATGGTTGCACAAGAAACCCATCAAGTTTGCTGAAGATAAGCAGACTAAGGACATGGATAACTGGAACCATGTCCTGTGGTCTGATGAGACCAAGATAAACTTATTTGGTTCAGATGGTATCAAGTGTGTGGCGGCAACTAGGTGAGGAGTACAAAGACAAGTGTGTCTTGCCTACAGTTAAGCATGGTGGTGGGAGTGTCATGGTCTAGGGCTGCATGAGTGCTGCTAGCACTGATGAGCTACAGTTCATTGAGGGAACCATGCCAACATGTACTGTGACATACTGAAGCAGAACATGATCTCCTCCCTTCGGAGACTGGTTCACAGGGCAGTATTCCAACATGATAATGATCCCAAACACACCTCCAAGACAAACACTGCCTTGCTAAAGAAGATGAGGGTAAAGGTGAAGGATTGGCCAAGCATGTTTTCAGACCTAAACCATATTGAGCATCTGTGGTGCATCCTCAAACGGAAGGTTGAGGAGCACAAGGTCTCTAACATCCACCAGCTCTGTGATGTCGTCATGGAGTAGAGGAAGACTCCAGTGGCAACCTGTGAAGCTCTGTTGAACTCCATGCCCAAGAGGGTTAAGGAAGTGCTGGAAGATAATGGTGGCCACACAAAATATTGACACTTTGGGCCCAATTTGGACATTTTGACTTAGGGCACTTTTGTTGCCTGCGGTTTAGACAATAATGGCTGTGTGTTGAGTTATTTTGAGGGGACAGCAAATTTACACTGTTATACAAGCTGTACACTCACTAATTTACATTGTAGCAAAGTGTCATTTCTTCAGTGTTGTCACATGAAAAGATATAATAAAATATTTACAAAAATGTGAGGGGTGTACTCACTTTTGTGAGATACTGTGTACAGATAGATATATAATTTTTACTGTATATTCTTACCGTTTCCTTACATCCAGATAATTATGTATAATTCATCCTAGATACTTGGCTTCCTCCTGCACCCTCCTAGCATCACTCGCTTGGTGGGGTGTAAGCCATAGGTGGATCTCTTGCTGCCTGTCACGAACTTCCGGGAGACAGTTTTACATTATTTAATTCTGATTTTGCTCTGGTTTATGTTGAAAAAATCCTCTTACTTTTCAAGGTTATGATCTTGAGTAACTGATCTATGATATAATGCTATGATTTACTTGCAAACTATAGATGCGTTCTAACATCATGTTTTTAATTCAGATGTCCTCTTCCCACTGAGGAATTTTGATCATTGTAATTGAAACGGGTTGGGGTCCTTGTTTGGACAGGTGAATTACCTATTGGAAATTCCTTTAAAAAACATGTCACCAGCCATTCCATTTGTTTATAGGACATCAATTTTTTGTAGTTGGGGCACACCAGAGCTCATAATGTAACTCTGTATGTGGGTTTGATATTTAATGTTTATACTGATAAAAATCTTTTATATTACAATTATTTGTCCATTTATTTATTTTTTTGCTGCCTAAAAGCCCTTGGGAGTAACTTTTTGGTATTTGTAGTTAATTGTTAGAGCATTGCCAGTTGAAAATGTTGATACTGCAGCCATAACCCCAGTATAACCACTTGCAGTCAATCACGTACATATACATGATTTGGCAGCAAGTGGTAAACTTCGTTGGACTAAAATCACCTTATCATTGTCATACCTCCAATACCATTGGATTTTCTGTCAGTTTCCACCAACTCTTGTATTTTTCCCTTGGGTTTTGCAATACAGTACCTCTATTTTAGGTGCCTGAAAATTATCCTTTACCCTGCTCTTATTAGCTACACCTGTGCAGGCACTGCAACATACATCTCCCAGGAGACCTTATAAGGAATAAGAGTTAGGGTCATATTTAGAGCCCTTTGCATAGATGCCGTATATTACCCTTAAAGTGGTTCTAAAGCCTTAAGGTTTTTCACATTGCACAAAGCAGGTAAGTATAGGCATGTTTTTTTGTTATTTTAGATGTAACCCAGGGTTTATTATGGCTTTAAGAGAAATATTGTTGGGCATCAACGTTCCCCACTATAGCCAAACGACACCATTTGCTCACCCTAACCCAATATTGTTTTAGGATACCTAAGGCTGTCAGTCAGAAATTTAGCCCAGCCATTGGTGTTTTCATGAAGAAGATGAAGAAGATGTTAGGGTAACTGGCGCTGCCAAATGCTAAATAAAAATGTAAAAGTGTGTCTCATAGATCTAGGTATTTTAAAATGTTCCGAAAAAGTTATTACTGTGGGTGGTGGTCCCTATAATATAACTAATGGTCTTGATGGTAAGTCACAATAAATATTTAAAGATGTCAATAAATTAATAATAAAAAATTAATAATAAAAAATTAATAATAAAAAATTAACCCTTCATCAATAAATGTCACAAATAAATACTTAATAGCAATACACTAATAAGGTAACCCAATCAATAAAAGCAGTTGAGTATCTCAAAAATTCAAAAAGTGGTGACTCTTAAAACAATTAGTGTGAACACTAGGTGGCAGTGTTGATCAAAATTAAGTAGAGATATCTGAGTGACTAGAAAGTGCCAGGTGCTATAATTAAGTCAAAAATCTGAGTGAAGTGCAAAAAAATGGGTATCTAAGCAAAATCAAATAAATATAGAAACAAGCCAAGTAGTATAAAAATGCATAAGATGTGCCAAGTGGATGATAAAAAACAAATAAATAGGTGAATTTCTGGTGGTTAAATAAATATGAATATAAATAATGATAAATTAGTCCATATTAAAAGTGAGAAAAAGTCCAAAGCAAAATATATGCTCGATATAAAAGTCCAAAAACGTGCAATATGGTGATAGGACGTGCCAAAGAAAATCGCATGGATAGAGGGGGTGTCTCCTGGTGTGGATCAGGATGTGGGTGCTGGGTGAGGGAATTCCGTGCTCCCCTTCCTAAAAAGCCCGCACTCACCAGAGAGCGGCACCCCTACAGGGGTAACCAGCGTTGGATAATTGGGGTAAAAACCCGGATGAACCTCGGTAAGCCTCTCCCTTCCTGGTGGGACCAGTGGTATTTCCTCCCTCAAATGGTGGTTAATGGGGATGAGCGATGTGCAAATAGGGTAATGAGCAGCGCTCCAGCAAGGATGATGTCCGGGATAATATGGGTAAAGAAACACTCATATAGTGAAGTACCGTAATGTATGTTCATTTATTAAGCAGATAAAATCAAGTACTCACATTTAAAAACCGGATAAAGCTTCTGTAAGAAAGTAGGGACCGCGAACCCCTCGTATAGCGGTATATCCGGACGCCGTGCGCCTCAACGGCCGGATGTGCGTCTCAAGGTGCGGAACTGACGTGCCTACGCTCTACGCGTTTCGTCATAAGACTGACGTCATCAGGAGCAGCGTGAGGCTACGTGAGTCCCGCTAGTATAAATCCTAAAACGTTGCCCGGCAACCGGAACAAGCGCCCAATCAGAAAAAGTATACTAGCGCGTCATCAGTTGGTGGGCAGATATGGTTAATGCAAAACTGCATAGAACTTGAAGCTCCACCCGATTTGGATTTTTCAACCAATGGGTTTTTTTAAAAAGAGCCATAATCAGCAGTTGCTATGTAAAAGAGGAAAACCTGTTTATTTATTTAACGATAATTTACAGAGGAATATGTCGGGACCGTCCGAATTAGTGGTTGAGTATTAAGTGATAAATATAAGGATTTAAGCTAAAGGAACCATTAAAAAATAAAATAAAAATATATAATCGGGAAGATAAAAACTTATTCATATGTATTTTGACTCTAATTAAAACCTATGATACAAATGATAAATATTAAAGAAAAAGTAGTATAATTTATATATATATGTTGTAAGACTAAGTATACGGTAAAAGTGGGTATATAAAAAAGGAATGAATTGTAAAATTGATATAATATTGTGGCTTAAAATATTATAATATGATTATGATATAATTTAATTAGTATGGTGGTGGCACTAATGACAAGGGGAATATTACAACTATTCTAATTCTCTAAAGACAAATTAAGTAAGTGTATATAATATTATGATACAGTATATAAGCGGGAATAAATATGTTAAATGTTTGTTATAAAAGGGATGATATATGCCTCTAGCTATGTTTAAACGACTAATAATAACATATTAAATGACCCAAATGATGTTTAAAATTGGTAATAGTGTTAGAAATACAAGGGATCTTGTGTATGCATCGGGATACCATAAGTATCACGGGGTAATGTATATTATTAATAATAAGATATTGGAAGGCAATTGTGTTCCTATGGACAGGCAACTGTGATACATACTGTATAAAATCAATAACAGAAAACATAATGCCAGGATATCATATAAGTATGCATAAAGGCCTACATATCATAATTAAATATCTCCTGTGCTAATAACTAGGTGACATGTGGTATACCATAAAGACCAGATCATAAACAACAATTAAATTGGTTCAGAGGGTGTGTCAAAAAGTGATAAGTTGTAGTGTGTTGCACTATTTAGTGTTAATCTCTATTTTATCTAAATGTGCTCAATGGTGAGACCAAGATAAAGTGGGTAATTGACAAGTATATTGGTGAATGATTCTATAGTGATGGAAAATATCTAGATTTAGGTATTAGTATGTGAAAGGAGCCATATATAAAAATATGTATAAGTGTTGCCATATAGTGATGTTAGTCCAATTGGGGCTTAAGACCACTGATATTGGTAGATTAAAAACGATAGAAAAACCTTGTTAAAAAGACTAAAGGCGTGTAGCTGCACTAAAAATCAGAGATAAAACAATTCAAATCAATATCAAGGTTAAGTCCTCCGGGTTGAAGAGATTCAAGCAAGTAAATCCACTTAGTTTCATTTTGTGAGATCTTTCTAGTTTTATTCTCACCTCTCCAATGTTCCTTTATACTGTCTATTCCGTAGAAAATCAGCCCTCTAGGGTTCCGATTGTGAACCTCCTTAAAGTGTCTTGATAAACTGTGTTTGGGAAAACCTCTCTTTATATTTCCAATGTGTTCTCTGATACGAACCATTAAAGGCCTAGTGGTCCTCCCTATATATTGAAGTTTACAAGGACATTCGACAATATAAGTTACATGGGTACTATGGCATGTGATCAGATTTTTTATTTTAAAAGTTTTCTTGTTTACATTGGACTTAAATTGTGTGATCTTCTTCTTCTGTGCTGTGTTATTTCTGCAGGCTAGACAGTTACGACAGCGAACGAATCCTTTCATATCTGGAAAGAGTTTCACTTCCTTTGGGGGATTAATGACATTATGAACAAGTCTGTTTCTCAGTGTAGGTGCCCTACGATATATAAATTTCGGCCTACTTGGTAATATTTTGGAGAAGACTTTGTCCGATTTTAAAATAGGCCAGTACTTTTTAAAAATCTTTTCTAGTGACTTATATTGTTTATTAAAACCAGTTATGAAAGCATATTCCAAGTTGTTATCATTATTTCGAATTTTCGTTTTTAATAGTTCGTCTCTAGGCATATTTTTAATGTTATCTTTTGTTTTCTCTAAAATCAATCTGTCGTATCCTTTTTCCTCAAATCGTTTAGTTAGTTTTTCTGCTTGTATCTCGAAATCTTCAATATTAGTGCAATTTCTTCTGATCCTCATGTATTGTCCTTTGGGTATGTTTTGTTTCCATTTTGGATGGTGGCAGCTGGAGGTCGGGATATACCCATTTTTATCCGTGGGCTTAAAAAAGGTTCTGGTCTGTATTCTGTCTTCCTTTTTAAAAATCTGTAAATCTAAGAAATCAATTTGTTGTTGGTCATAGTGGGCTGTAAATTTAATCCCATAGGGGTTATTATTCAGTTGTTCAATAAAATTATCTAAAGTGTCTTGTGCTCCTTCCCATACTAAAAAAATGTCATCTATGTATCTACGGTAAAACTGTAATTGTGAAATATTTTTTCCGTAGACCATCCTCTCCTCTAGCATATTCATAAAAATGTTGGCCACGCTGGGGGCATAACGTGCCCCCATGGCCACACCTTTTGTTTGTAGATAAAATGTCTTGTTATACCAGAAATAGTTTTTCTCCATGGCAAGTTGTAGTCCTTCTAAAATGTAGTTGATCTGTACTTGTCTTAGGTCTGTTTCCTCCGATAAAGCCTTTCTGACACTCTCAATTCCATCCTTCTGATCTATGCTGGTGTAAAGTGAATTTGCGTCAATAGTCACCAGGATCTGTGTTTCTGTTGTTATAAATCCTTGCAATTCTTTGATCAGTTGGGTGCTATCTTTTAAATATGATGTTCCGTTACTAACTAGTGGTTGGAGAAATGTATCCAGGTATTCACCAAGTCGTGAAAACAGTGACTCGATCCCACTAACTATTGGCCTCCCTGGTGGTTTATCCAACCTTTTGTGAAGTTTGGGCAGATAGTAGATGACGGGTGTCTTTGCTGCTTTTGGGAGTAGGTATGTGGCTTCCTTTTCTGTTAGTATTCCCAATCTAGTGCCTTTCTTGATGTAGGCTTCTAATTTTTTCTTGTATTCCTTCTTTGGGTTCTTAGATAATTGTTTATATGTACCAGGAACACTCAAGAGATTATGCATCTCATTCTCATAATCCTGTTTTCTAATAATCACAAGACCCCCTCCCTTGTCGGCTGGGCGTATAATCACATTTTTCTTCTTTTCAATTTCTGCTATGGTATTCCAGATTTTATTTTCTTTATTGTTATATGTTTTTAAGTTCTTAATATCATGTTCTACCATCTTCTTGAATGCCTGCATGCATTCATTATTTGGAACTTTGGGATTGAAAGTGGAGCGGTTCCTTAATTTGGTGTGTTTAAAAGAGTTGTTGTTGTCGGTGGCCCTCTGGGTTCCATTCATGTTAATGAACTTTTTAATATTTAATTTCCTTAAAAATCTCTGTACATCAATATATGCTTCAAATTTGTCTAAATTCTTGTTAGGGGCATATTTTAATCCTAAGTCTAAAATTTCCAATTCCTCTTGTGTAAAAACAGTATCAGTGAGATTAAAAATTCCTTCTCCTAATATTCTCTTCTTCGTTTTCTTTCTCCCCCCACGTTTCCCTCTGGTCCGTTTCCTCCTTCCCATCGGTTGTTCCAAGTATTCGGCCTCCCAATATTCTGTTGGAAGGAGTTGGGATTCCTCCAACCTCTCTGGTATGGTATTCCTTGGTGGTATGTGTTGCCTATTGGTCTGTTGTAATCCATGGGCCTTGGGGGTCCTCTCCAGTTTTGTGCTCGTGGTTGGTTGTACCAACCTCCCTGTCTGGGGGGTCTCCCTCTGTTTCTTCCTTGAAAAAAATTTCCTTGTTCATAGGGTCCTTCATTCCTCCTGAATCCTCGGGATGGGTAGGATCCTCTCTCCATCAAGGGAGAGAATCTATTTGAAGTGGGAATCTGATATCTTGGAGACTCATAATTTAGGGGATGTTGATATCTTGGAGATTCATATCTTTGGGGGTGTTGATATCTTGGAGATTCGTATCTCTGGTTGAACGGTCTCCTTGGTTGGTTTCCACGGGGTGTTCTAGGGGCTTCATAATTTTCCCTGGTTCTCGGTGTTTCCTCTACACGGCTCTCTACGTCCCTCATTGGTCTGAAGGAAAATTCTCTCGGAGTTCTGGGAGTAGGTGCTTCAGATTCGTCCTCTTCTTCGTCTTCATCGGGTGTGGTTTCTCTAGATCCGGTAGGTGGTAAGGTGTTTTCTGTAACTTCCATATTCTCATCCACTATGGAGCTTTGCCATTTATAGACTTTGTTATTTTTGTAGTCCAGAATATCTCTATTGAATTTCTTCTGTTTTTTCGCTTGTAAGTCTTTATCATACTTGGCTATAATTGTGGATAGTTCTTTCTCTTTTTCTTTATATTCATTTTGTGTCGCAAAAGGCGTGAGGAGGGTCTTTAGTCTGGTGATGTTGGTTTCTACTTCCTTTAATTTAAATTTTCTTCTTCCAATGATTTGTGTCAATAATTCTGACTCACATCTGTTAAAAACTTGGAACCATTCTTCCATTAGACCTGGATCTGCAAGGCCATCATTGGGATGTAATTCCCATCTTAATTTGCGTGGGGCCATTCTTTCTTTAATATACATCTCTAAAGTAGAGATGTCCCACCAGACTCTTAATTGTTTCTCTAGGTCATGCCTCAATTGTCTAAAAAGACCATTGAGATCATGGTTGTTAGTGGCTTTCTGTTGATTAAAAACCTCCTCGATTTTTATTTCCCTGTTTCCGATATAATTGAATATATCCATTGCAGCAGAAGAAAACACTAATTAAAGTGTCAGAGGATATTGAAGAAAGAATTCCGCGCTAATGGATCTAATTGTGTGGTTGGCTGCAGCCTACCCCAAAAATATAGTAAGACTATATCTGAAAATGAAGAAGATGTTAGGGTAACTGGCGCTGCCAAATGCTAAATAAAAATGTAAAAGTGTGTCTCATAGATCTAGGTATTTTAAAATGTTCCGAAAAAGTTATTACTGTGGGTGGTGGTCCCTATAATATAACTAATGGTCTTGATGGTAAGTCACAATAAATATTTAAAGATGTCAATAAATTAATAATAAAAAATTAATAATAAAAAATTAATAATAAAAAATTAACCCTTCATCAATAAATGTCACAAATAAATACTTAATAGCAATACACTAATAAGGTAACCCAATCAATAAAAGCAGTTGAGTATCTCAAAAATTCAAAAAGTGGTGACTCTTAAAACAATTAGTGTGAACACTAGGTGGCAGTGTTGATCAAAATTAAGTAGAGATATCTGAGTGACTAGAAAGTGCCAGGTGCTATAATTAAGTCAAAAATCTGAGTGAAGTGCAAAAAAATGGGTATCTAAGCAAAATCAAATAAATATAGAAACAAGCCAAGTAGTATAAAAATGCATAAGATGTGCCAAGTGGATGATAAAAAACAAATAAATAGGTGAATTTCTGGTGGTTAAATAAATATGAATATAAATAATGATAAATTAGTCCATATTAAAAGTGAGAAAAAGTCCAAAGCAAAATATATGCTCGATATAAAAGTCCAAAAACGTGCAATATGGTGATAGGACGTGCCAAAGAAAATCGCATGGATAGAGGGGGTGTCTCCTGGTGTGGATCAGGATGTGGGTGCTGGGTGAGGGAATTCCGTGCTCCCCTTCCTAAAAAGCCCGCACTCACCAGAGAGCGGCACCCCTACAGGGGTAACCAGCGTTGGATAATTGGGGTAAAAACCCGGATGAACCTCGGTAAGCCTCTCCCTTCCTGGTGGGACCAGTGGTATTTCCTCCCTCAAATGGTGGTTAATGGGGATGAGCGATGTGCAAATAGGGTAATGAGCAGCGCTCCAGCAAGGATGATGTCCGGGATAATATGGGTAAAGAAACACTCATATAGTGAAGTACCGTAATGTATGTTCATTTATTAAGCAGATAAAATCAAGTACTCACATTTAAAAACCGGATAAAGCTTCTGTAAGAAAGTAGGGACCGCGAACCCCTCGTATAGCGGTATATCCGGACGCCGTGCGCCTCAACGGCCGGATGTGCGTCTCAAGGTGCGGAACTGACGTGCCTACGCTCTACGCGTTTCGTCATAAGACTGACGTCATCAGGAGCAGCGTGAGGCTACGTGAGTCCCGCTAGTATAAATCCTAAAACGTTGCCCGGCAACCGGAACAAGCGCCCAATCAGAAAAAGTATACTAGCGCGTCATCAGTTGGTGGGCAGATATGGTTAATGCAAAACTGCATAGAACTTGAAGCTCCACCCGATTTGGATTTTTCAACCAATGGGTTTTTTTAAAAAGAGCCATAATCAGCAGTTGCTATGTAAAAGAGGAAAACCTGTTTATTTATTTAACGATAATTTACAGAGGAATATGTCGGGACCGTCCGAATTAGTGGTTGAGTATTAAGTGATAAATATAAGGATTTAAGCTAAAGGAACCATTAAAAAATAAAATAAAAATATATAATCGGGAAGATAAAAACTTATTCATATGTATTTTGACTCTAATTAAAACCTATGATACAAATGATAAATATTAAAGAAAAAGTAGTATAATTTATATATATATGTTGTAAGACTAAGTATACGGTAAAAGTGGGTATATAAAAAAGGAATGAATTGTAAAATTGATATAATATTGTGGCTTAAAATATTATAATATGATTATGATATAATTTAATTAGTATGGTGGTGGCACTAATGACAAGGGGAATATTACAACTATTCTAATTCTCTAAAGACAAATTAAGTAAGTGTATATAATATTATGATACAGTATATAAGCGGGAATAAATATGTTAAATGTTTGTTATAAAAGGGATGATATATGCCTCTAGCTATGTTTAAACGACTAATAATAACATATTAAATGACCCAAATGATGTTTAAAATTGGTAATAGTGTTAGAAATACAAGGGATCTTGTGTATGCATCGGGATACCATAAGTATCACGGGGTAATGTATATTATTAATAATAAGATATTGGAAGGCAATTGTGTTCCTATGGACAGGCAACTGTGATACATACTGTATAAAATCAATAACAGAAAACATAATGCCAGGATATCATATAAGTATGCATAAAGGCCTACATATCATAATTAAATATCTCCTGTGCTAATAACTAGGTGACATGTGGTATACCATAAAGACCAGATCATAAACAACAATTAAATTGGTTCAGAGGGTGTGTCAAAAAGTGATAAGTTGTAGTGTGTTGCACTATTTAGTGTTAATCTCTATTTTATCTAAATGTGCTCAATGGTGAGACCAAGATAAAGTGGGTAATTGACAAGTATATTGGTGAATGATTCTATAGTGATGGAAAATATCTAGATTTAGGTATTAGTATGTGAAAGGAGCCATATATAAAAATATGTATAAGTGTTGCCATATAGTGATGTTAGTCCAATTGGGGCTTAAGACCACTGATATTGGTAGATTAAAAACGATAGAAAAACCTTGTTAAAAAGACTAAAGGCGTGTAGCTGCACTAAAAATCAGAGATAAAACAATTCAAATCAATATCAAGGTTAAGTCCTCCGGGTTGAAGAGATTCAAGCAAGTAAATCCACTTAGTTTCATTTTGTGAGATCTTTCTAGTTTTATTCTCACCTCTCCAATGTTCCTTTATACTGTCTATTCCGTAGAAAATCAGCCCTCTAGGGTTCCGATTGTGAACCTCCTTAAAGTGTCTTGATAAACTGTGTTTGGGAAAACCTCTCTTTATATTTCCAATGTGTTCTCTGATACGAACCATTAAAGGCCTAGTGGTCCTCCCTATATATTGAAGTTTACAAGGACATTCGACAATATAAGTTACATGGGTACTATGGCATGTGATCAGATTTTTTATTTTAAAAGTTTTCTTGTTTACATTGGACTTAAATTGTGTGATCTTCTTCTTCTGTGCTGTGTTATTTCTGCAGGCTAGACAGTTACGACAGCGAACGAATCCTTTCATATCTGGAAAGAGTTTCACTTCCTTTGGGGGATTAATGACATTATGAACAAGTCTGTTTCTCAGTGTAGGTGCCCTACGATATATAAATTTCGGCCTACTTGGTAATATTTTGGAGAAGACTTTGTCCGATTTTAAAATAGGCCAGTACTTTTTAAAAATCTTTTCTAGTGACTTATATTGTTTATTAAAACCAGTTATGAAAGCATATTCCAAGTTGTTATCATTATTTCGAATTTTCGTTTTTAATAGTTCGTCTCTAGGCATATTTTTAATGTTATCTTTTGTTTTCTCTAAAATCAATCTGTCGTATCCTTTTTCCTCAAATCGTTTAGTTAGTTTTTCTGCTTGTATCTCGAAATCTTCAATATTAGTGCAATTTCTTCTGATCCTCATGTATTGTCCTTTGGGTATGTTTTGTTTCCATTTTGGATGGTGGCAGCTGGAGGTCGGGATATACCCATTTTTATCCGTGGGCTTAAAAAAGGTTCTGGTCTGTATTCTGTCTTCCTTTTTAAAAATCTGTAAATCTAAGAAATCAATTTGTTGTTGGTCATAGTGGGCTGTAAATTTAATCCCATAGGGGTTATTATTCAGTTGTTCAATAAAATTATCTAAAGTGTCTTGTGCTCCTTCCCATACTAAAAAAATGTCATCTATGTATCTACGGTAAAACTGTAATTGTGAAATATTTTTTCCGTAGACCATCCTCTCCTCTAGCATATTCATAAAAATGTTGGCCACGCTGGGGGCATAACGTGCCCCCATGGCCACACCTTTTGTTTGTAGATAAAATGTCTTGTTATACCAGAAATAGTTTTTCTCCATGGCAAGTTGTAGTCCTTCTAAAATGTAGTTGATCTGTACTTGTCTTAGGTCTGTTTCCTCCGATAAAGCCTTTCTGACACTCTCAATTCCATCCTTCTGATCTATGCTGGTGTAAAGTGAATTTGCGTCAATAGTCACCAGGATCTGTGTTTCTGTTGTTATAAATCCTTGCAATTCTTTGATCAGTTGGGTGCTATCTTTTAAATATGATGTTCCGTTACTAACTAGTGGTTGGAGAAATGTATCCAGGTATTCACCAAGTCGTGAAAACAGTGACTCGATCCCACTAACTATTGGCCTCCCTGGTGGTTTATCCAACCTTTTGTGAAGTTTGGGCAGATAGTAGATGACGGGTGTCTTTGCTGCTTTTGGGAGTAGGTATGTGGCTTCCTTTTCTGTTAGTATTCCCAATCTAGTGCCTTTCTTGATGTAGGCTTCTAATTTTTTCTTGTATTCCTTCTTTGGGTTCTTAGATAATTGTTTATATGTACCAGGAACACTCAAGAGATTATGCATCTCATTCTCATAATCCTGTTTTCTAATAATCACAAGACCCCCTCCCTTGTCGGCTGGGCGTATAATCACATTTTTCTTCTTTTCAATTTCTGCTATGGTATTCCAGATTTTATTTTCTTTATTGTTATATGTTTTTAAGTTCTTAATATCATGTTCTACCATCTTCTTGAATGCCTGCATGCATTCATTATTTGGAACTTTGGGATTGAAAGTGGAGCGGTTCCTTAATTTGGTGTGTTTAAAAGAGTTGTTGTTGTCGGTGGCCCTCTGGGTTCCATTCATGTTAATGAACTTTTTAATATTTAATTTCCTTAAAAATCTCTGTACATCAATATATGCTTCAAATTTGTCTAAATTCTTGTTAGGGGCATATTTTAATCCTAAGTCTAAAATTTCACCCTCATGATTCTTCTACATGGATTTCAGCTGAGGTCTCAAGTGGCCTTATGGAAGCTGATGCATGCATAGACTACTACAGGAAAAGGGTGATTCACAAGTTCCAACCAATGCCCAACAAAAACTGAAATATGCATTTTGGGCATAGGTGAAATCTAGTTAATAAAGAAATATGTAGGCTGCCACAGCTAAACTTGCCTCCTGAAAATGCTATTTGCTTTGTTGCAGTAATGATGCTTTGGCTTTAGTGTTTAAAGTCATGGACCTGGATCAAGTGAAGAAATAGGAAGTTCCAACTCTTCTCTGATTTTTGTTTTCCTGCATGTTTGACGCAGCAGCCAGACACAATCAGGCAACTTTTCAAAGGAGGTCAGCAATGGCAGCCCTTATATTTCTGTCTAAAGCTGGTCATAGACAGTTTGAATCTTGGCCAGTTCAGCAGGGCTTGGCTGAGAATTGAACCATGAATGGGTAGGCTGATTGTACCTAAGGTGATTAATCAATCAATTTGGGTACAACCAGCATGTTGGAATTGTCATGCAATTATTGCCATCATTGTGGATTGAGGAATCAAACAATTTTTTTTTCCTGCAACCTGTGGTTGCAGGAAAGAACATTCGCTCCATCTATGGCCAGCTTAACAAATGAATTTTAAAATGTTACTAAACCTAGGACCCTGCATTCACTATATCTGATCTCCCACAGTACACAGAACATAGAAATGCATTCTACTAAATGTAAACTGCTAAATACCTTTTCTCAAATGCAGTATATAGCAGTCTTATGACTTCTATCAGTGTCTGGTAAAGTTTGTAGGAGGAGTTTTCATTCTACTCTGACTCTCCTGTGAGGCTGCACCCCTCACCCCTGACCCTTTTTCTGGACAGTGCTGATTGGCCCAGTGCTGATCACATGCACCTTGCCGAGAAAAGAACTCTCTAGCAATACACACCAAACTGAGGAAGTGGAAAGTGCCCCCAAGGCTCTGTACATCATCAAGGAGATGGATTGGAGACAGTAAAAGAAGGGGAGAATCAGGGAAGACAGGATCAAACAACCTTTTTACACTATCCGGAGGATTAACCCCTTAGGTTCCACAGTGAGTATAAGAAGTATGCTTTACTTCATATACACACTGATTTTACTGTTGTGGGTTTAGTAACACTTTAAGCTATTTGCATTTGACTGTAAGATCAGTTCTGAATGCGTTCTCTAATTTAAATATTTTTTCTAAGACCGACATTTGGCTTCTAGGAAATAACTTTATAGAATGGGATAAAAGGTACAAAGCCCATGAATCCATGATTAATGAGATAGCACTTAATGTCAGCAGATTCATGAATCGGAATCTGATTATGTACAAGTGTTTCCTGGACATTAAGGTCACATTAACAGTTTATTGAAACACACTGATAAAATGTAAAATGGTCATTCTTTCCCCAGGGCTCCTAATTGTTACATGATAAATCACTGTGCTGAAAAATCTATTACATTGTTCTAAATGAGAAAATGTAATTTACTGAGGTGCCTGAAATGCAGTATTTGTTACAGGCTATAATTGCATAAGTGAGCCACTGTCTTCATTTATGAATATGAGAGTATTGGCTTCAGGCAGATCCATTTATATTAAAAATATATACTTTCTCTGACCCCTTATTCTTCATTAGAAGTGTTACAGATTTAGAGCACTGTCTGATCCAATAAAATATTCACATTTATTGGCTGAATTCACATATGGTTGACACTAACTTGATAATGTTGATGAATGTTTCTTTGTAGCGGCATTATTTTACTAATGGCGACATTTTAGTTTACATTAGCACACTCTTAGCAACTAATGTATGGCAGTCTGCTATACATTTCCCACTGATCTCTTTCCAGGTGTTAATACAGAAGACATTAATCCTGTCCTCACAAACATGGCGCCTCTATAATTCCTAGATTTTAAATACGCAATTTGTAAAGTTTTAAAGTTCTATCTTGTGAACTTCAGATTGTAATACAAGGCAGAAATACTGTACAATGCTCATTCATAACTTTATGACCACCCACTTAATATTGGTCCTTTAAGTCCTGTGAGTTGCGAGGTGGGGCCTCCATGGATCAGGTTTTTCCAGCAGATCCCACAGATGCTCAATTGGATTGAGATCTGGAGAATTAGCAGGCTAAGTCAAAACCTCAAACTTATTGTTGTGTTCCTCAAACCATTCTTGAACTATTTTACAGTGTGGCAGGGCGCATTATCCTGCTCAAAGAAGCCACTGAAATATTGTTTTCATAAAGGGGTGTACTTGATTAGCAACAATGTTTAGGTAGGTGGTACGTGTCAAATCAAATCCACATGAATGGCAGGTTCTGAGGTTTCTCAGTAGAACATCGCCCAAAGCATTTTATTACCTCTTCTGGCCTACCTTCTATCCATATTGACATCTCTTCCCTAGGTAAAGAATGCCAATGCACCTGGCCATCCACATGTTGTGAAATATAATTTGATTCATCAGACCAGGCCACCTTCTTCCATTGTTCCATAGTCCAGTTCTAATGCCCACGTGCCCATTGCAAACCCCATACACAACAAAGTGCAATGTCCATTTTTTCTGTTTTTAACACATAAACGTCAGTGACAGTATGCTTACTTGCTGCCTAATCTATACAAACTTTCAGATGCCATTGTACCTAGACATGTGTGGTTCATGTATTTCTAAATCAAAATGTTTCAATATTCGGAAATTAAGATGTTTCCAAATTTCTGAATCACAATCCCAGATAGCAAGGATAACTTGCCACAAATTTGTGGCAGTGTTGAATAGTAAATCTTGTTAACTTTCCGCACATTTTCACTAGCAAGTTATTGTACACTTGCAGAGCACTTGCAGCCAAAGTTCTAGTTGACACTTTTCCAATTTGTAGCAAATTTGCATGGTAAGTCTCTATCTAGAGCCACGTTGCAGTGGTGAGTCTACAGCATGAGCTCTGCAAGTCACAGTGAGCCCTGTGGTGGGATGACTATTGCACAAAATAACTAAACCAAAACTTGCAGCAGACTTGCAGAATGTTTGTGTAGCACCCTACAGGTAGGTGCTAGGTAAATGTATAGTTTGCCTTGTCTGCCTAACAGCATGGCCATGATTTCTTTTGGCTAGGGTGTCATGGTTTACAGGTGTGCCTGCTGAAGGGGAAGTCTCCCCACTGGCTACTGTGAGAGGCTTCTCATAGGGTAGTGGAGGAAGCGCATTCAGGGGACACATTCAAGCTTGTAACTACCCCAGAAGGCAGATCATGCTCCAAAGGATTCTGGGAGTGAGTATAAGTTTGGGGGAAGCGTGTGACCCGGCGTCTTTGGCAGAGCAGAGTCCCAGGAGAGAGAGAGCGGCTGTCTCTCCTCCTGTCTGAGGAAGAGGATGTCTCGGTGCTGAGTTGAGCTGAGGGGATCCGGTGTGCCGATAACCAGCGGAGAGCAAGAGGAGTTTAGTCCCAGGAAAGCCTACACAGGCCGTGAGTACTGAGGATTGCCCCTGGGGGTCAGAGGCTGGGAGCAGCTCCCCAGGTCCCGAAGTGACTGTGCCCCTAGACCAGGAAGCTAAGGAGGCTATTGAGAGGGGAGAATTGGCCCAGAAATTGGGGTTCTACGACGCCTATGTTGCAAGAGTCCCAGACCTCACCCCACTGGGGAACATTGCCAGGGCCAGTATTACTACCGTAATAAGGGTAGACTTACCATTCCATTGGTTTGGCCATACACAGTTTTGACCACATTTTGCAAATTTGGGCCTAATTTGACATTTCCTTGGGTGTGGGGGCACCCAAGCCGAGTCACAGCTTCCTGTGTTTATTCAGACAAGATGCCGGACCCGCCCCCTCTCACTCCTGATTGGCTAACTGACTTTGATTGACAGCAGCAGGAGCCTGATTGGCTGACTGATTTTGATTGACAGCAACAGGAGCCAATCGCGCCATGGTGCTGTATCAGCCAATGAGGAGGGGAGTCCCGAGCAGCTGAGAATCTCCTGCAACATTGTGGATAGAGATGTGCTCAGGTAAATGTTAGGGGGGGCTGAGGGCGGAGGCTGCTGCACACAGAGAGCTTTTTATCCTAATGCATAGAATGCCTTTACAATCCCTTTAACGTTTCTTCAATTTTTGTGGTCATCTTCTCTCCCAGCAGAGCTGCACAACTCCCATTTAGTTGCAGTCCATCCCTGCTATAGAGCTTGTAACCAACCAAAAAGTCAGCCCAATTCTCCATGAACCCAAACCCCCTCCATCCTGCACCAGTTCCTCAGCCAGTTATTAAGTTCACTAAGCTCCTGCTGCCTCTCTGGTGTGGCTCAAGATACAGGCAGTATTTCTGAAAATATTGCCTTGGAGGTCCTATTTTTCAATATAGCCCCTAAGTCCCTAAAATCATGTTGTAGGGCTCTCCATCTTCATCTAACTTTGTCATTGGTGCCGATATGTACCATGACAGCTGGGTCCTCCCCAGCCCCACCCAACAATCTGTCTATGCAATCTGCAATGTCCCAAACCTAAGTGCCAGGTAAATAACATACTATTCAGTGATAACGGTCTTTGTGACAGATTGCCCTGTTTGTTCCTCTAATAATTCAATCCCCTAACACCAGTATCTGCTTATCCTTTCTTGTAACCTTTGCTAGGGGAGCACATTGCAGGGCATCTTTCCTTAAGGCTTCTTTCTCTAAGTGATTCTTTCTACAAGTGATATGCACTTCAAGCTCTACACTTCAGCGATTGCATGAAGCAAGCATAGACAGCAAACTACACCAACAAGCACCAAACAGGCTGCAGTTGACCCTGTAACATGCACTCTCTACCACTCCTGCTGACAGTTGTGTCTTCTCACTTTCACCCCTCTTCTCCTCTCCACAGCCCCGTCTCCTTTCCTCTCCCTATTACTGCTCCTACCAACTCTTGCTAATCTTACATCCACATACTGAGAAAATTTCCAGGACTCAGGGGCATGTCACTCCATATAAATTGCACTCCCACATTATCTCCCTCACCCTTCTCCTTCTCCTTGCCGCCCGCTCTGTCTATAACAAGCTCACCTCCTCCCACGACCTCTTCATCATAAATTCCTTTAACCTACTCACCATCACCGAAACCTGGCTTTATAATTCCAATACCGCTTCTCCCGCTTTCCTCTCCTATGGCGGCCTTCTCTGGACTCACTCCCCTAGACCAGGTGGACGGAAGGGAGGTGGAGTGGGAATCCTTCTAGCACCATACAGCACCTACTCCCACCTCAACCCTTCTATGCTCTACTCTGCTACTGACCATTTATATGACAAAATCTCACCCCTGTCGTGCCCCAACCTAGCCGCTTCCATCTATAACAGCTCACTGTCATCCTCCCTAGACAAGCTCATCCAAACATTCTCATCTAGTCCCCATCATCTCTTCTCATCTCTTCTCTACCTTTAATTCTCTACTCTGTCCTCCACCAACTTCACCCTCTAACTCACTCACTGCCCAGGAGGTCGCCAATCACTTGAAAAATAAGATCGATACAATTCGCGAGGAGATTTCCAATGTGCAGAAACCTCCCCTACTTAACAACCCATATTCACAGGTAAAATCATTACTTCCGTCATTTCACCCTGCTAGTATTAATGAGGTTACTGGACTTTTAGCTAACACCCATCTAAACCACCTGCCACATGGATTTTGCTCCCTCACACATGCTATGCTCACCCTCTGACTCTATTCTACGCTCTCTAACTCACATCTTCAATCTCTCCCTCTCTTTTGGCATCTTCCCTAATTCTCTAAAACACACGCTAATCACTCCCATCCTTAAAAAGCCCTCACTGGACCCCACCAATCTTCACAATCTATGCCCCATCTCCTTACTCCCCTTCTCCTCCAAACTCCTTGAACGATTGGTCTACAACCGACTGAGCGACCATCTGACTAAGAAAAATCTTCTTGATCCCCTTCAGTCCGGATTTCGCCCTCAACATTCCACTGAAACTGCTCTCCTTAAACTCACAAATGACCTACTAACAGCAAACACCAATGGACACTATTCTGTACTTTTCCTCCTGGACCTCTTTGCTGCTTTTGACACAGTAGCCCACTCCCTCCTTCTCAAAAAACTCCACTCCCTTGGCCTCTGTGACTGTACTCTTCACTGGTTCTCATCCTACCTATCCCAACGCACCTTCAGTGCTACTTACAACTCTACTATCTCCTTTCCTCTTCCTTTCCCTGTTGTAAGATTCTGGTACCTTTGGTACCCTTATTTACCATTTTCCTTTCAACATTGCGTCCCACCTTTCTAGTTAGGTGGAACGCATACACCTTTAAGACGGATGACGTCATCGCTGAGCGCCGCTGAGCGGCTATTTCAATCGCCGGCGTTCTCTCTCATATTGTTCGTTCAATGTGTGCCTACATGCTTACAAGCCTTGTCTTGCTGTCGGAACCTCCAGCTATTTGCCTTTACCTGGAACAGCCCGGAACCTCGCTACTGATCCCGTATCTCGCTACCGGATCACTCCCTCACTACTGGACCCCTCTACTTACTAAACCTTACTAGTGATAAGTACCCCACAGGGGAATCCTCCATAACTAACTTACACTACATCATCTTCTGCACATTAAGGACTGTTACTATCTATGCATTCTAATTCTACCATCTGCACTGTTACATAGATTGCTAGCTCTTGAGGCTACTACCATCTATCCTTGCACTGGGTTAGTCTATCCTGTATATGTCATCTGCTGTCCTTACCACCTGTTACCATACATGATTACTAACCTATCTGCATTCTACCTATTACCATCTACTACTCTCCTGAACATTACTATCAAGTGCTTACCATTACTGTCACTGCTCACACCTGTCCCTTCAGCACATCACCTCCATACTATCATATACATCCTATCACTCCAGGAACATCTTATTGAGTGTGTTTATATCTGTATGCTGAAGCAGACAGGCCCACAGTGATGAGTCTGGAGAGTTGGATCTGGTATTCCAACACATCTCTACATGACTACTGAGTGGAGATTCTGCAGCTGCAAATCCAGCTTACAATAAAAACGCAGGAGCGTTACAGATTGAACGAACCTTAAAAAAATGGATTCAGGAGAATTACCTACTCAAGTGACACAATTAACACAACAAGTAAATGCATTAATACTTGCTCTTACTGAAGTAAAAGAAGACAATCAGACTCTGAGACAGCAGGTAACCCGTCTTTCCCAGCTTACTGCTGCTCAGCCCCCTGAACCCAAAATAAACCCTCCTCTAGTGTTTACAGGTGATCGGAAAAAATTTCGTGAATTCAAAAACGCATGTCAATTGTTTTTTTTGCTAAAACCTCGTACTTACCCTACTGATCAAATTAAAGTCTGTACCGTCATTTCATACTTAACGGGTGATCCACGGGCCTGGTCAGACTCTCTCTTTGAGAAAAATGATCAGCTTCTCAACTCCTATCCTTTATTCCTAGCGGAACTCGCTAGTTTATATGATGACCCCAATAGGCAGAGTACTGCTGATATCCAATTGAGGGCTTTAAAACAAGGAAGGAGACCTGTAGAAGACTTTGTAGCAGAGTTCAAAAGATGGACCCTTGATTCAGGGTGGAATGATACATCTCTGCGAACTCAGTTCAGACTCGGGTTGTCAGAAGCCGTTAAAGACGAGCTCGCCCGAGCGGATTTACCTGGCACTTTGGATGCCTTAATACAACTCAGTATCAACATTGACAGGCGACTGCGAGAAAGAAAGGCTGAGAAAATGGGAATGCCATTGTCTAGTCCTTCTCGGATTTCGGCCGTTGACCCTACTCCTATGGAGGTAGGAACCATACGCCCACCTTTATCAACTACTGAACGAGCCAGGAGAAGATCCAGTAATCTCTGCATGTACTGCGCATCCCTGGATCATTCGATAAGCGTCTGTCCCCTTGTCCGCAAAAAAGAGGGTGAGTGTTCACATGTCTTGCTAGGGGGATTAACGACTTCCTTTTCTAAACCCTATCTCTTTGTTCATTTAACATTACAGTGGGACCAGACTAGGATTACCACCAAGGCTATGATCGACACAGGATCTTGTGGGAACTATATCGATACACGTTTTGTTACCTTAAATAAAATACCTATTATTTCAAAACCTAAACCTGTTTCTGTTAGTTTCATTAACGGTATCCCGCTATCTTCTGGTCCAATCACCAATCAGACACAAGCACTCCTTGTCACTGCTAACGAGTCTCATATGGAGACCACCTCCTTTGATATACTATCTTCACCCCATTTTCCCATTATTTTGGAACTCCCCTGGTTACACACACATCAACCAATCATAGATTGGAAAAGACAGACTTTAACTTTCCCTTCTCACTATTGTGAGATTACGTGTAACCTCCCATCTTATGGAAAGATCCTGTCTGTGGTGTCAGACGAGATTGCACCACTATGCTATCAGGATCTGTCCGAAGTATTCCTTGAGAAAAATGTTTAAGTGTTGCCTCCCCATAGGGATTATGATTGCACTATCGATCTACTCCCTAACAGCAAATTGCCTTTCGGTCATGTTTATCCTCTTTCACAGGATGAACTCTCTCATCTCAAGGAATACTTGGATGAGAATTTGACAAAAGGGTTCATCAGACCCTCTACTTCTTCCACAGCTGCAGGACTTTTCTTTGTCCGCAATAAGGATTTAAGTCTTAGGCCTATTATCGATTATAGCCAATTAAATACCATTACAATAAAGGATCGCTATCCTTTACCGCTCATCCCTGAACTCATTGAACAAGTGCGTGGGGCTACTTACTTCTCTAAATTGGACCTAAAAGGGGCATACAACCTAATCCGAATCCGTGACGGAGATGAGTGGAAAACAGCATTCAGAACCAGATACGGATTATTTGAATATCTTGTGATGCCATTCGGGTTGTGTAATGCTCCCGCAGCTTTTCAAAGGTTCATAAATGACATCTTTAGAGACTTACTTGATGTCTGTGTTGTGGTATATCTGGACGATATACTTATCTATTCTCGATCTCTGTCTGAACATATAAAACATGTAAGACTTGTGTTATCCAGATTACTCGCACACAATCTATACGTGAAATTAAAAAAATGCCTATTTCATAAAGAAGAAATATTATTCCTAGGATACATCATATCCAAAACCGGAATCAAGATGGATATGAGCAAGATATCCTGTATTCTGGATTGGCCTATACCAACAACTCGTAAGGCATTACAGCGATTCCTTGGATTTTCAAACTTCTATAGGAAGTTCATCAAGAACTTCTCTGCTATTGTGAGACCTCTCACACAACTTACAAGTATAAAGAAACCATTCAAATGGTCAGAAGAAGCAAATGGAGCTTTCCGCTTGTTAAAATCAAGCTTTACTTCTGCTCCCATACTACGCCATCCAGACCCATCCCTCCAATATATTCTGGAGGTAGATGCGTCAAATATGGCAGTAGGAGCAGTTCTCTCCCAACGACCAACAAATACTTCACCACTCCACCCAGTTGCTTTCTTCTCAAAATCACTAAGCAGCCCAGAGGTGAATTACCCAGTGGGTGAAAAGGAGTTGCTTGCCATAAAACTGGCACTGGAGAATTGGCGACATCTACTTGAAGGTACCCAATTACCAATACTCATATATACAGATCATAAAAACCTTCAATACCTCCAGACTAACAAAACTCTTTCCCACCGGCAGGTACGATGGTCATTATTCTTCCTAAGATTCAACTTCCTAGTGACCTACACGCCTGCAGACAAAAATAAAAAAGCGGATGCGCTATCACGATTAACCGAAGATAACTGCGCCGAAATCCCTTCTATTCCTATAATACCCTATGAACGTATTATTGGTGTTGTTCGTTCCCTGAAGGAAGAGATTTTGCACAGTATAGGATTGGATTCACCTCCACCACAACTAAGTACTGATGCAGAAGGCTTCCTTTATTACCAAGACAAACTCTACATACCCCCTACTATGCGCACCAAGATCTTGGAATTATCACATGATGTGCCCATGGCAGGACATATGGGTATGACGAAAACCCTTAATTTGCTTACCAGGCAGTTTTGGTGGCCTGATATGAAGACGTCTGTACAAAAATTTGTTTCTTCATGTGACATCTGTGCAAGGTCCAAAATTGACACTACAAAACCATCTGGTCTACTCTGCAGTCTACCAATACCCCAGGTCCCATGGGAAGTTGTGTCCTTAGACTTTATAGTAGAACTACCACCTTCCAAAGGATTTAATACCATTCTAGTGTCAGTGGACCATCTGACAAAGATGGCACATTTCATTTCTATTCGCAGACTACCTTCATCTAAACAAACAGCGGAACTACTAATGAAACATGTGTTCAAGTTACATGGAATTCCAAAGACTCTTTTATCCGACTGTGGTTCACAGTTCATCTCCAAATTTTGGCAAGCTCTATGTCAAATACTACGGATTGAGCGAAAGCTCACTTCTCCCTACCACCCTCAGACCAACTTACAGACTGAAAGAGTCAACCAGTGTATAGAACAATATCTGCGTTGCTACACATCATACCTACAGGATGATTGGGTGGACCTCCTCCCTCTGGCGGAATTTGCTTATAACAACGCAACCCACAGTACTACTAAGCAAAGTCCGTTCTACTTGAACTATGGGTTTCATCCCACACTTCTTCCACCACGCATCCTACCATCAAGTAACCCAGTAGCCTCGGATTATCTTACCCAAATAAAAGACTCTCTGGGTTTACTTAATACCACCATCTCACACGCTCATAGTCAACAAAAAAGGTACTACGACCTTCGTAGAAGACCTTCTCCGCAATATGCTATTGGGGACCTCGTTTGGCTATCGACAAAAAATTTAAGATTAAAGATCCCTAGCAAAAAGCTTGGACCTTTATTTCTTCCCAATTAAGAAACTCATTGGAAAAGCTGCAGTGCAACTCACCTTACCGGCAGATCTCAAAATACATGCCATCTTTCATGTGTCGCTACTGAAGCCACATGTTCCTAACCAAGGAATAAGGCCTACCATCTTGCCTCCACCTCCAGTACAAGTCGAAGGCGGAGAAGAATATGAGATTAAGGAGATTTTGGATTCTCGTATCCACAGAGGAAGACTCCAATATCTCATAAGATGGAAGAACTATGGACCCCAAGACGACACCTGGTTGGATACCTCTGATGTTCACGCACCTAGGCTTATACGAAGGTTTCACTCGAAATACCCGGAGAAACCAGTGCTATAGGCCTTCCGGAGCCGGCCTTAAGGGGGGGGTACTGTAAGATTCTGGTACCTTTGGTACCCTTATTTACCATTTTCCTTTCAACATTGCGTACCACCTTTCTAGTTAGGTGGAACGCATACACCTTTAAGACGGATGACGTCATCGCTGAGCGCCGCTGAGCGGCTATTTCAATCGCCGGCGTTCTCTCTCACGTTGTTCGTTCAATGTGTGCCTACATGCTTACAAGCCTTGTCTTGCTGTCGGAACCTCCAGCTATTTGCCTTTACCTGGAACAGACCGGAACCTCGCTACTGATCCCGTATCTCGCTACCGGATCACTCCCTCACTACTGGACCCCTCTACTTACTAAACCTTACTAGTGATAAGTACCCCACAGGGGAATCCTCCATAACTAACTTACACTATCATCTTCTGCACATTAAGGACTGTTACTATCTATGCATTCTAATTCTACCATCTGCACTGTTACATAGATTGCTAGCTCTTGAGTCTACTACCATCTATCCTTGCACTGGGTTAGTCTATCCTGTATATGTCATCTGCTGTCCTTACCACCTGTTACCATACATGATTACTAACCTATCTGCATTCTACCTATTACCATCTACTACTCTCCTGAACATTACTATCAAGTGCTTACCATTACTGTCACTGCTCACACCTGTCCCTTCAGCACATCACCTCCATACTATCATATACATCCTATCACTCCAGGAACATCTTATTGAGTGTGTGTATATCTGTATGCTGAAGCAGACAGGCCCACAGTGATGAGTCTGGAGAGTTGGATCTGGTATTCCAACACATCTCTACATGACTACTGAGTGGAGATTCTGCAGCTGCAAATCCAGCTTACAATAAAAACGCAGGAGCGTTGCACCTGTCGGGGTCCCCCAAGGTTCTGTTCTTAGTCCACTCTTTTTCTCAATCTACACCTCCTCCCTGGGTCAGCTGATTGCCTCCCATGGCTTTCAAAATAATATCCATGCTGATGATACCCAAATCTATCTCTCCACCCCTCAGCTCACTCCATCAGTCTCCTCATGCATCACCAGCTTACAAACAGACATACTGTATCAGCCTGGATATCACATCACTTCCTCAAACTCAACCTATCCAAAACCGAGCTCATGATATTTCCTCCCCCACGTTCCTCTTCCCCTAATTTCTGTGTCAACCTCAACGGCGCAACTATCGACCTGTCCACCCATGCCAAGGCCCTAGGTATAATCCTGGACTCTGAACTATCCTTTCAGCCACACATCCAGTCACTGTCCAAAGCTTGCCACCTCAACCTCCGCAACATCTCCAAGATACGCCCCTTCCTAACCAATGATACCACAAAGCTTCTAATCCACTACCTGGTTATCTCTCGTCTCGATTACTGCAACTCCCTTCTCATTGGCTTACCTTTAAATAGGCTATTCCCCCTTCAGTCTATCATGGAAGCTGCTGCCAGGCTCATCCACCTTGCAAACCGCTCTGTGTCTGCTACCACTCTTTGCCAATCCCTCCATTGGCTGCCACTCAACCAACAAATTAAATTCAAGTTACTAACCATAACTTACAAAGCCATACATCACTAATCTGGTCTCAAAATACCAACCAACTCATTCTCTTCGTTCCTCCCAGGACCTCCTGCTCTCTAGCTCCCTTGTAACCTCTTTCCATGCTTGCCTCCTGGACTTCTCCCAAGCCTCTCCCATCCTCTGGAATGCTCTACCCCAATCTGTCCGACTATCTCCTACTTTTTCTACTTTCAGACGATCCCTGAAAACTCATCTCTTCAGAGAAAACCTATCTGGCATCCACCTAACAACTGTACTTTTATTTTCTCCATCAGCACATCCCCCACAGTTATTACCTCTTGTATCTCTTGACCCTCCCTCTTAGATTGTAAGCTCTAACGAGCAGGGCCCTCTGATTCCTACTGTATTAAAGTGTATCGTATTTGTACTGTCTACCCTCAAGTTGTAAAGCGCTGCGTAAACTGTCGGCGCTATATAAATCCTATAAAATAATAATAATAATTGCATTGGAGGAGATGGTTCCATGGTCCTTTTGGCATTCTGGTGATGTCTAAATGTGAAAGCCTGCCCTCTATGCAGTGCACATCTTCACATATGCATACTTGCCAACTGTCCTAGATTTGCAGTCACATTTGTTTGTATGCTATCCCGCTATGGGTCATTCCCGCCCTGTGTTTCGGGATCAGGGCCAGGTGGGGGACAACAGCAAATGGGACTCTTTTCTTCTGAAAGAATCTAGTGTAATTAATAAAAAATAAACTTTTCCTGGCCTCATTAGTGCACAGGGGGGCCACAGCAGAAAGGAGACTATTTCTTCACTTTCGGGTACGGCAGAGTAATCTGAGGCACTGCTGTTTCTTAATATTTAACTAAAGTCCTGGCATCTTTTATATCAATCCTTAATGCCTTTGGGGTGCAGACAGAGTAATCCTGGCCTCTTCTACATCATTCCGTCAAGGCAGGCATGGACTGTAATTTTTGTGGAATGCAGCGCTGCAGATTACGTCAACTGCACCCCAAAGGCATTAAATAATCCCCTTTCCGCCCCCTGCTAAAAAAATATGGCCCAGAGAAGTTTTTTTTGTTTTTCGTTTAAATATTTTATTAATCAAGAAAAGGATTGATACAGTCAAACTGTGGTCCATGCAAGGACTTGTAGTAGATAGGTAGCACAATGGTAACAAAGAGCACACACCATGCAAAATAGACCCGCATCACCATGCTAAAAATGAATGCATTGTATGCAGTTGAGGGCCAACCCCATTCATTGGAAAGGGTCACGTTCAACGGCTGACCACAACAGGGGGTTAATTTTTGCCACGCCATTATGCAAAGCATTGCAACTGTAGCATGTGTATATCCCTACTCTGGACTTTGCAGCTTTTGCCCCATCCACAGTCTTTGTCTGTGCACTACCCCCTCCTAAACCTTTGCACTCTGTATGTTACACACTCACGATCCCTGATCTATGTGCATTACACACCTGAACCCTGCACTCAATGCTTTATACACTTCTAACCCCTATTACCCACTCCTCACCCCTGAACTATGTGCATTACCCATTCCAGATCCATGCACTCTGTACATTACATACTCCTTACACTTGCATTTTGTACATTATATACACCTGATACTTGCATTCTGCATGTTATATACTCCAGACACCTTTACTCTGTATGATACATACTTTTGACCTCTGTGCTCTGTAAAAGTATTTAACCTCTCTAATTGTTAACAGAGGGAAAAAAAGCCAAAGAAAACTAACACAGTCACCACAGCTGTTGTAGCTGGCTTCAGTTGCTGTCTCTCTGAATCCAATGCCAAGTGGGTTCTGCAGTGTTGGAGCTCAGGGCAGAGCCATCTAATGGGGCTGCACTCACATGAGTATTTAGTGACGGTGTGAATCCCAGTGGCAAGAATCTTGTGATTCCTGCTGTGGCTGCTGCATCCAACCACAATTACCACAGGAAATCGCTAGCTGTGCAAACAATCACAAAGAGCTTTGACTGCAGACAGCCTGTCATTGCACTCTCTGGGCTCAGCAGCCACAGCTTTCTACCTAAAGCTGTCAAGCCCAGAACCAGGGATCTGTAGATTCTTGACTCTGGGATTCGCACCATGACAAAATGCCTGTTCGAATGCAGCTTAATTTGTGCATCCTGCAGGTGCATAATTCTTCTCCGCAGTCCCTAGAGATCCCCACCCAACCCCTTTAGATTCTCTATTCCCAGGTAATAAATATCCTTCCCAGATTGTGCCACCCTCTTCCTTAACTGAAAGACATCCCAGCTGATAGGTCAACAGTAAACCCTGGAGCAGGCCACATAATACAGTGTGATTGTGCATATCCCCTGCACTCTTCTTCCTCACATATTGCCCACCTTCAAACCAGGTTAGTCTATCCCCCAGTATAATCTCCCCAGGTCAGTCTGTCTCCCAGTACAATCCCCCCCGGTCAGTCTGTCCCTCAGTATTATCCCCCCCAGGTCATTCTGTCCCCCAGAATGAGAAAGAGAAAATATCATGATTGGGAGTAATTTTTATGTGGCCCCAAAAAGTAGCCCACATGGGTTAACCTGACAGCTAAGAATGTAGTATTCTGTGGCTGAAGGTACATTAGGCATTCACAGGCTACAGAAGTAAGTGTCGACCATAAAAGGCCCAAAAATGAGCCCACATGGGTTTAACTGACAGCTAAGAACGTAGTGTATTTGATGGCTAGAGGTACATTAGGCATTCACACAGGATACAGAAGTAAGGGTTCACACTATTGCGAGTGCGGCGATCGCATGTAATTCGGAGCGCACTGCTCCTTCATTACATGGGATCGGATATGCGGATGCGAATTCAGCCATACACTTTGTATGGCGGAAATTCGCACTGCACCCGCACAAAAGAAGCACAGGACCCTTTTTTCAGCCGCATCAGGATCGGATCACTTGTGCGATCCGATCCTGTGCGAACTGTCAGATCGCATTGCGATATGCGATCAAACTGGGGGTGTCGTTAACATTTAATTGACACCCCCTCCGTATCGCATATGGCAGTGTGAACTGCCAGATGTGCGTTTGCGATGCAGGAACAGGCTGCGAATTCGCAGCCTTCCCGCATCGCACAAGTGTGGTACCGGGACTAAGTGTCGGCCAGTATTGGACTCAAAAATTAGTCCACATGGGTTAACCTGACAGCTAAGAACATAGTATTCTCTGGCTGAAGGTACATTAGGCATTCACATGATACAGAAGTAAGTGTCTGCCATAAAAGGCCCCAAAAAATAGCCCACATGCGTTTACCTGACAGCTAAGAACATAGTATTCTTTGGCTGAAGGTTCATTAGGAATTCACAGTATACAGAAGTAAGTGTCGGCCTGTATAGGCCCCAAAAAATAGCCCACATGGGTTTAACTGACAGCTAAGAACGTAGTGTATTTGATGGCTAGAGGTACATTAGGCATTCACACAGGATACAGAAGTAAGTGTCGGCCAGTATTGGACCCAAAAATTAGCCCACATGGGTTTACCTGACAGCTAAGAACGTAGTATTCTGTGGCTGAAGGTATATTAGGCATTCACAGTATACAGAAGTGTCGGCCTGTATAGGACCCAAAAATGAGCTCACATGGGTTTAACTGACAGCAAAGAACGTAGTATTTGATGGCTAGAGATACATTAGGCATTCACACAGGATACAGAAGTAAGTGTCGGCCTGTATAGGGCCCAAAAATTAACTCACATGGGTTTAACTGACAGCAAAGAACGTAGTATTTGATGGCTAGAGGTACATTAGGCATTCACACAGGATACAGAAGTAAGTGTCGGCCTGTATAGGCCCCAAAAATTAGCCCACATGGGTTTAACTGACAGCTAAGAATGTAGTGTATTTGATGGCTAGAGGTACATTAGGCATTCACAGTATACAGAAGTAAGTGTTGGCCTGTATAGACCCCAAAAATAAGCCATTCAATGGACATGAAATGCCTTTTATGCCGCAGTATGTAGCGAAGCCAAGGACCAGGAATTGCTGTGGGCGGATGGCGGTCTGGCGGATATTTGTGGCCTGGCATGAGGAATTTCAATGAAACATGGTCTACTGGTCACATGTGTTGAATTCCTCAGAGATCCATGCCTCATTCATTTTTATAAATGTGAGGTAGTCTACACTGTCATGAGCTAGGCCACGATCCCCCCTGCTGCGCTGAACGTCCTTTCAGACAGGACACTGGATGGGGGGCAAGCCAACAGTTCCATTGCAAATTGTGCAAGCTCTGGCCAGAGGTCAAGCCTGCCCACCCAGTAGTCCAGGGGTTCATCACTCCTCAGAGAATCCACATCCGTTAACCCGATGTAGTCAGACACCTGTCGGACACCTTTTTTTACGCTCCAACATTTGGTCCACAGAAGCCTTTTTCCAGAACAAAGTGACGACGGCATCATGGAAGGTGGAGTGGAGGACAAATTTGAGGATAGAGGAGAAGGAGAAGAGGCTGGACGGTGAGAGCCTGAAGTTTGGCTTTGTGGGTTCTGACTGTGTTGCTCCCACTGGGCTCGGTGATGGGATTTCAGGTGCCTTCTTAAGGCGGTTGTCCCTGGGTGAGTGTTGGGCTTACCGCGACTTATGCGTTGACTGCAAAGGCTGCAGATGGCAACACTGTTAACAGCAACTGACACATTAAAAAAAGCCCACACTGCAGGGCCATGTGCTGGCGTCCTGGGAGCACCAGATGTGACTGTACATGGTTGATGGCTCGCTCCTGATAAATTTTCAGTCAGCTTTGTACCTCTTGTGCAATGCAAGTTCTGCCTGCCTCTCCTCCCTCTCTGCTGGTCCATCAGTCCGCCAGTTCTACAAATAATTGGCCAATAACTGTTGTCACTGTGTGTAGCAGAGTTAACACAGCAAAAGAGGCCAAATTTTTGCAGGACTAAAATACACTCTTAGAAAATTATACTGTTAAATAACACCCCCCTTCAATATGTGTTATTGGGGGGCCACTGGTCTATCACACCAGTTGTTCAAAAAATTGGCCAGTGAGTTTGGCACTGTGTGTACCAGACTTAACTCAGCAAAAGAGGCAATATTGTTGCAAGACACAAATACACTTGTAAAAGTATACTCAGATAACACCCCGCTTCAATCTTTGGTATTGGGGGGGGCCATTCTGGCGGATATTTGTGGCCTGGCATGAGGAATTTTAATGAAACATGGTCTACTGGTCACATGTGTTAATGGCCATTATCACACCAGTTATAATACATTATAAGTGCTTTTGTCACTGTTTGTAGTATTGCTGCAGCAATGCTCATTCACCACACCTGTCACAATGCTGCACAGTGCACAATAATACTACTAATCCACTATAATATGCTTTCTACAAAGTATATTATACTGTGGATCACCCCCCTCCCCCCCCCCCCATATAGTGCATTGCACAGCAATACCAAAAAAATTGCAGCCCTTTAAATTACTTTTGTGAACATTAACAGAGTGATTTGTGTGACTGCTGCCGATCTCTAACTGCTCCTAAAGCACAGACTGGATATCTGTCCCTAACCTGAAAAGAGACTGGACCTATACCAAAAATTGCAGCCCTTTAAATTACTTTTGTGGACATTAACAGAGTGATTTGTGTGACTGCTGCCGATCTCTAACTGCCCCTAAAGCACAGACTGGATACCTGTCCCTAACCTGAAAAGAGACTGGACCTATACCAAGAATTGCAGCCCTTTAAATGACTTTTGTGGACATTAACAGAGCGATTTGTTTGACTGCAGCCAATCTCTAACTGCCCCTAAAGCACAGACTGGATACCTGTCCCATACCTGAAAAGATACTAGTAGACCTATACCGAAATACCAGCCCTGAAAAGGACTTTTGGGGATCTTAACAGAGCTATTTGTGTTTGGCTATCTCTCCCTGATTCATACAGCAGACCTCTCCCTACACTGGCAAAAAGCAGAATGTGAAATGGCCGACAGCTCAGGTCTATTTATAGGGTAGGGGGCATGTCCGTGTCCTGAAATGTTTTAATTGGCTGTCCCGTTCCACCTGATGGCTGTGTCATGGGTCAAAGTTCTCCCCAATGTAAACTAATATGGCCGCCACGAACAACACCATGTGTTCGCAAATTTGGCGGGTAGCGAACAAGCGAAATTCGCCGCGAACCGACCGCCGGGCAAACCGAAAGGCCATCTCTATTTATATACTTATTATATAAAGTACAATTATCCTTCCTGCCTAGCACCCACTATCCCCTATTCCAGATCTTTACATCTGCTAATTTAAGAGACAATGTCATAAAGTGTATGGGAATCTACAAGCAAAATTGTGGCAGCAGGATGTAAAGATTGTATGAGGTTATTGTGATGATATTCAAGTATCTGGTATGAGGCTTGGCAGGAAACATAACTATCCTTTCACATGAAATAAAGTTATCTGTTACTAGGATTGCGAAAGACCTGGGGCACCCAGAGGAGAAGAATGAGGCTGTGCAAAATGATAGGTATGGCCAAACTGCACTAATGGTGGGAGGGGCTTAAAGGCACATGGTAAAACCTGAGCCTACTCACTGTATAAACAACAATTTACACAATTTTTTCCCTACTGTGTCAGGGACACCTATCACAGATTCCTCTTTTTTAGAGTCACTTCTATAACACACACACTATTGACACACAATACAGACACTTCAGCAATTAAATAACACCAGTCAAGAATGACTACAATATTGTAAATCTTTCCTGTCACAAACTATCACCGGACGAAACTGAGATCCTCAAAAAAAGCTTCTGTCCTAATGAAAATCTAGATTAATTTGAACTGATCAAGGATCTTCAACTTTTTGATAGAAAATTGACCCTAACAGGTCTTTATCCGAAACTAGACACAGACAGCACTCTAAAAGAGTGCCTCTAAAAGAGAACGAGGCAGTTGATCAATTAATCTCTTTACTAGAGGAAAGTGATTCAACCAACCTTATTGACTGTGTGGATTATTCACAACTCCTACTGGCAGTTGAGGAAAATACCTTTCTACATAGGGATACCTGACAGATCGGAGCTAAAGAAAAAATCGGACAGATTCCAAGCCCCCAGTTCCAATCCAAATATTGCTACCTTTCTAAAATGAGTGAATAAAGAAATAGACGGTCTGTGGGTTCATACCCCAGCAAATACCTACACTAATAACAGGGAACTATATGCTCTCAAACAGCTTGCAGAGAATCTTGCGATTATTATTAAACCAGCGAACAAGGGAGGAAACATCGTCTTAATGGATAACACCAAATACATAGCAACGTGCAATAAAATCCTAAGAGACCATGCATGGTACCGTCAAATTACTGCTAACATAGTAGAAAAATTTAACAAGGAATATTTTGAACACATAAACACAGCTTATCTAAATAGTACCATTACTAAATCCACTTGGGAGTTCATTAGAACAAATTTCCAGATTATTCCAACTTTTTATGCCCTCCCTAAAATCCACAAAGATACCGTAAACCCACCAGGTAGACCAATCAAGTATATCTGGGAATGGATCACTTACTGAAAATGCCAGTAGGCTGGTTGATGAGTATCTTCAACCACATGTAATAAGTATGCCATCCTATGTAAGGGACACCATCCACTTTCTTCAAATTATAGACAATATGCATATTACGCAGAGTGCCCGTCTAGTCACTATAGATGTGGAAGCACTCTATAGCTCCATCCCCCATTACAAAGGGTTAGAAGCTATTAGACATATTCTATATCAGCGCGGAAAGGAGGCATATAATGAATTCATATTGTCTCTCTTAGATTTCATTCTTCATCATAATGTTTTCACTTTCAATGGTTCCCGCTACCTACAGGTGCAGGGTGTAGCAATAGGGAAATGTTGTACCCCAATCCTATGCAAGCCCGTACCTGGGGGAGTGGGAGCAGATGTTCTTCACAGACGAGGGCACGTCGATGTACACGGTCCATATCCTTCTTTGGCACAGATACATTGACGATGTGTTTGTTGTGTGGGATGGTCCTCAAGATCTTTTAACGCAATGTATTGAGAGAATGAATAAAAACTAATTCAATTTAACATTCACTATGTCACAGGACAATAATCACATTGCCTTTTTGGATGTTGAGGTATATAGGGGAGAGGTTGCAGCAGCCTGTATAGAAAGTCAACACCAGGCAATGGGATTTTGCATGCCTCTAGTTTTCATCCCAAAAGTTTAATCCATTCAATCCACTACAGTCAATACCTGAGAGTGAGACGCAACTACTCAGATGACATTACCTTCATGACCGAAGCCAATAATCTTCAGGATAGTCTACTGCTGAGGGGTTATTCACATACCTCTCTAAAAAAGGCATACGCATGTACTATCTCAAAAACTCGGCACAACTTACTATATTCAGTAAAAACTAAAAGGAACAAAAAAGTCAACAACCTACCTAGAATCATCACTAAATTTTCAAACCAGCATGAACAAGTAAAGAAAATCATAGGGAAGTACTGGCACATCTTGACAAAAGATCCCTCCTTTGGTTGCTTTGTCCCAGAAACTCCATTCTTAACATATAAAAGAGCAACCTCAATCAGAGATAGGATAGTCAAAAGCAAATTCAATGGGGGATCCTGAAAAGACCCCTGTAAATACAAGGGTACCTTCATGTGTGGATCTTGTAAATATTGCAAATACATGCTTACAGTAAAAGAGCCCGCTCTACCCAATGGAAAAATCTTCAAACCTAAGCATTTTGCAAATTGTAAGACCTTTGGGGTTGTATACATGTTGCTTTGTCATTGCAGATGCTTTTATATGGGCAAAAAGAAAGTCGAGTTTTGGAAAAGGGCCTACAGGCACATCAGGAGCATGCAGACCTGCAACCCTGGTCTGCTGCTAGGCCACCACATAACACTAGTACACAATGGCATATGTCCAAATATTAGCTTTCTAATTCTTAAACAAATTCATCCAAACATCAGAGGAGGTGACTGAAATAAGACCCTCCTCCAGATAGCATTGAGATGGATCATGTTAAAAGTCCCCCAACCCCCCAGGAATAAAATAAGCAGTCTGCTTTAAACCCTTCCTTCAAGGGTTCACATCCAAGGGTATGGAAAAATGAAAAACATAAATACAATGAAAACAATATAAAAAATAATAATAAATGAATTACTATTAAGAGAATTGGTCCCTTGATGATGAATCAGCATTACTATAACTATTTGTCTGTATAAAATATTTAAACACATTCAGACATATTTTATTCCTGCCTGTGTAATTATGCTTGTATTGCTGTATGTATGCAAAGCCTGGAATTCAGCAAGTCCACCCTAATATTTCACTACTCATCTCCTTGGTCATTGCCTCTTTCCCTTTTTGCAATTAATATATTTTCTCCTTATTTCCAGACTTAGACATTATGGAATCTAGACAATAGATGGCGTTCATCCTGGTCATCTCAAAATAACAGAGGACAGGCCACATGACATAGCTAGATGCCGGAGCTCCTCTCCAGCATATGATAGGTTGAGGGGCGGGTCTCACTCCCCCTGTACCTGTATAGCTCCCCATATTTATGCCCTACGACAACCTCAGAGAGCTTTTCATGTTGGTGGTGCGCATGCGAGTGACTTCACTCCGAGGTGCCGGCAAGATGAGGTCATTCATGCAAGCGCGGCGGGGAGGCACCACGCATCTGCTCTCCGGGGGACCAATTACAGACTCCCATTCAACATTAACCCTCAACAATGTACAACTGTCGCTGTATCAGTGAAGGGCATGCCAGTAGCATATATATACCAGCACTGAAGGGAATGATCATTCCTGCTGATACTCCCAATTGATGACACCTCACTCTCTGCACCATTTGGTAAGAACTTATATATCTTACACACTACTACTATGTTAGTTGAGTCACTATATCAGTACAAACATATGCACTCATGAGTTCCACGCAAATGTCTGTAGATTAGTTAAAGGTCCAAATTATCAAGAGGGATCAACAATAATATATACTTAGCAGTCTCTCTTTTTGACATGGGCACATCAATGGCTATTAACACTTTACAACCCTGGATAGTTTGTATAGCTTTAACCACATCACCCCAGAAACAATAGGCTTTTGACATGCACGTATGTTATATATGCCCTGATAGGGACCACATGTGTGCATGTATGTGCATATTAATATGTATGTTAAATATATGTATTTATATGTATATATGATTTGTGTGATCCGGTGAATTAAACACTATACTCAATTAAGCATGCTTACTATGCCTGTGGAATTCTAGATTAAGTCAGGCGTTCCATGTTATAGTACAAAATTGAGCCTAGCGCTCACTCCAAAGGGGAAGACTGGCGTGCTGCTCTCCTCAGGTAGGGAACTCCAACACGGGTACATAGAAAAAGAGAGAAAGGAGGTGCAAACACCTAGTGCATTACCCGTGGTCACTGTTTGCAAAATTTTAATAAAATGCCAAATACATACTCACAGACATGAAGATAATAAAATCGTGTTACAAGAATCCACCATGTGTGAACTGGAACAAGTCCTTCAATCAGGACCGCTAACGCGTTTCGGGGGTCAAGCCCCCTTCCTCAGAGCTGGTCTTACCAGAAGCAGATCAAATATATATATAACAGCTTTAATTACATCGGTTCAGCCCCCCTCCTCCTCCCCCCAGAGGGAGTGGGCGGGACCATCCAGTGCCTCTGAAAATGACCCTCTCCGCCTTAGATGAATGTTAACCCTTTGCGCATGCATAGGATCATATGATGCAGACCAGGAAATCAACACCCTGAGGTATATATATATTTATATATATATATATATATATATATATATATATATATATATACATATATATATATATATATATATATATATATATGTGCCAAAAAACAGCGAACTGTTATGTGTGATGGAACTATGATTATTATCATAGCAAGATGTATGTGCTCTAGGTGCAATGAGCCCTTGTTTGTGGGCAGATAGATGGGTTAAATGTGTTTTAGTGGATTAGGTGTATTTAGAACATACCCTGCTGAGATCTCCTTGATGGTGACATGTTGCTCCGTCCTCTGTATTCCAGCGGCCTCGGTATTGGCATGATTGTGGCCCCTCATGTGAAGATACACACACTGCTGCTGTCTGAGCAGTGCTTTTCCTGCAGTGTGTGTTGCTACCGGGTCCATGTTATAGGTTTCTCATATACCTATATGTCCAGTCAAAAGAGCATAATATAAATTATGATATAACTGCCAAAAATACTTTGTCTTTTATACCTTCTTTCCTAAGATAGAGTCTCCTAGGTCTCAGTGATACCTGTTCTTCACTCCCTGAATCGCGTCGGGTGGAGGAAGTTACAACTTTACCATTGTCATCTTTCACAGTCGGTTTTACCCATTGTTGATCATACTATGTATACATTGTGTCTTGTAGCATTCCTATGTATATTTTGTATTTTTTCATGTAAAAATAAAATTTATTATTTTTATATACTTTTTTGTATGTTCCATAAACAAAGTGCCTTCAAAGTCCCAAGCAGACATGTAAATACTTCAGCAAATCATTTAAAAAAAATTTAAATTTTCTAATTATGTATGGTGCTTTGCACACATCCTACACTAAAGAAGAACTTCAGGACTATATAATACTTAGTGTGCAGTGGTCAAGAGTATTAAATATACAACATAGTGTCTATAGCGCAGGGTCCAAGAATGGGTAAAGTATAGGGTAAAGGATTCAGGAGTGTGTTATGTACAGACAACAGGGCTCAGGAGTATATAACAGTGCAGGATTCAGGAGTGCATAACATACATCAGGAGTGTGTAATGCATATAATGCAGGGTTTAGGAGTGCATATCAAACAGTGTCAGGAGTACATAAGGCAGAGAGTGCAGGGCTCAGGAGTGCCTAAAGCACAGAGTGCAGGGTTCCGGAGTGGATGTCACACAGAGTGCAGAGGTCAGGGGTGGGTATCGCTGAGAGTGCATAGGTCAGGAATGGGTATGTATCATGTACCTTGGTGGAGGCTGAAGTTACAGGAGGGCTCCCCCTGAGGCTCTGCTCCAAACACACATGAATGTGGTAACAGGAATGCAAGGCTCATGATAGCAGGGGTGACAGGAACCTGGACGGCAGATGATAAGTAGAGATGGTCTTCAGGGATGGTGGTACATGCAGGTAGGAGAAGACCTCAGAAGTGGTAAGTAACACATGCACTGATAGTGTGGAAGTACAGGATAGAACACAGAAGGCAGATCTGGTAGACAGAATATCCAGATTCTGGTGTGAGCAGGTAGTATGGAAGCTAGAACCAGAAGTCATACACGGTCAAGCGACTGGAAGACAAGACGTAGTCAAGAGCCAGGCTAGGATTATACATAGATAGTCAGTAGTAACAGAAGCAAGGACTGGAAACAAGCCGGCTCAAAAATGGGAGATCAAGCAGAAGCGTGGTCAAGCAGCAAGACGATCAAGAAGAAGTCAGAAAGATATCCAGTTCAGAGAGACATCTAGAAAAAAGTTGAGTCAGAAACAGGTAGTCAAGCAGCAGGTAACCAGGAAGCAAAGGAACAAGGATCCCAGGGAGCTGAAGAACATCCAGTGATTAGCACACATCATGGCCTTCTTTTGATAGGCAGCTTGGCACCATTCCCTAGATTGAATGTGGTCAGGTGTACACCGATGCAGGCTGGCACACATGGATGTGTCAAAGTGTCAGTGCACTGTCCAGAGTCCATCTGTATGTTGGCACATCTGCAGGAGAATTAGCTGCATGAGTTTTGGTCTCCTTATAGCAGTGTTTCTCAACTCCGGTCCTCAGGGCACACTAACAGGCCAGGTTTGCAAGAAAACTGAAATACATCACAGGTGATATCATTTGCTGCTCAGTGATTTCAGTATTCTAGTCTGCATCTCCCCAAGGTAATACTTAAAATCTGGCCTGTTAGTGTGCCCTGAGGACCGGAGTTGAGAAACACTGCCTTATAGTATTGCAGAGGATGCAGGGGTCTGGAGATCATAATGATCAAAGTGCAGTGGTTAGAAGAACACGATGCACAGGTAAGGCTCCATGTACACGGGACGCTGGAAATGGCCGTTTAGGAGCAGTTGGGCGTTTTTTTCAGAAGCCCCTGAACCCATCTACATGTTATCTTATCTGTCCATGTATACCAGGTCGTTTACAGTCATTTGCAGGCAGTTGCGTTCAGGGACTTTTTTTAGAACGCAATTATTTTCGCTCGAACGCGTGTTTCCCGGCGTCTGAACGCGTCCGAACGCGATGACCCGCGTTTAGCGTTCGCGTTTTTCCATTTTAAAAGGGGAATAATTTTTTTGACCTCTAGGAATGGTTCTAAACGCAAACGCCCCTAAACGCCCGCTAAACGCGGGTACAAACGCGACTGAACGGACGTTTCAAACGTCCTAAAAATTACAGCATTCAAAGGGACTTTTAACAACGTCCCGTGTACATGGAGCCTAAATGTACAACTAAAAAATACTCCCACCTCCCAGTACAAATCCCCCAAGCCCATATTGCCCACAGTGTAAACATCCTCTTCCACAGACTTAAACCCTTCTTTCAGCCCATCCCCCCCCCCCAGTACAGATTACTCCCTCCCAGCCCACCCCCACAGTACAGACCCCCTAGTATAGACTTTTTCCCTACAGCAGGGAACCCTCCAGTACAGGTCTTAAACTCACCAGATGCAGTTTGGAGTGAGTAGGAGTTCCTCCGTTGGCTGTGTCATGTAACTGGAGCCAAGGAGGAGCATTGCCCAGCTCAAAACTATTGCTGTCAGACAGGCAGAAGTGACTGTACAGTATGAATACCATAGGCACTGCAGCACCATAAAACACCAAAATTGTCAGGCTTTGCAAAAGATGTGGGGAGATGCCCCTGGTTATCTTTTAAAATCATTTTTAAACACAACCAGTATACGCATTTGAATTTGCCTCTATTTTAGTATCCTATAACCCAAGATTCAGATGGAAAGTGGGAGCACGCTGAGCCTGTCAGGATTTTAATGTTTTGCACATTGCTCTCAGTCTTAAACTGTAAACATGCTTACAGGAGGAGAGCATACAAAGGTGTCCCAGGCTAGGGGTGCGTCTTTGACTGAGCTGTGTTGCTTAACGGCAATAAAAACATAAGTGAGGTCACTGACCTGTCTATTATGTTTGGCAATGGTGCCAGAATCAGAAAACCAACTGAGCAGATTTATACATGGTTTGAAAGATAAAACAGTTCACATATGTGTATTTTGGTTTTGGAGTTTTGTATTATTTTCCCATAGCTAACATTTCTTGTTTTCAAGGATTTTATCAGAGGCCATGATGGCACACTGCTGGAAATCTCAGCAATCATGATCCCAAGACAATAGTAAAAGCTTTATTTTTTAGCCGATGGTTTTCCTAAATATTTATTTCAACTACTGCTTGTTTGTAAGATTTTAATACTTGTTATACTTTCAATAAATCACGTTTTGTACTTCATCTGATCTTTTCGGGTTGCTATAAAACAGATTGTTTTTAATGGCTGCTCTAGCAATGAAAAATATCTGTGTTAGGTGGAGAAAAAAAACAA